>NC_082344.1:15685165-16303915 GCF_027477595.1 Haemorhous mexicanus | reverse complement strand
TGCCGAGCTCTCCGGCTGACGGAGGCGAAGAAGCGGCTTTTTCGCGCACAGAGCTTTCTGCCGGTCGCGGTGCGCTCCGGACCGCGGCTTCTGCCGAAAGACGCCCGGAGACCGGCACCTACCCTCAGAGAGCTGCATATGCCCGCCTTCAGCGTCTCTTGCCGCCTACACCTTAGCGAAAAGCTTTTTCACGCTTTCTCTCAAAAAGAAACTGTGCCAGCACAGCAAGCGTCTCAGGACGATTTTCATGAAGGTACTCGAGTTCTTACCATCTCCTGGAGAAAAGGAAAGGTAAGATTTCTCAGAGAGTGCTGCATAATTTTTACAAGGATGAAAAAGAAAGTTTTTTGAAAACTTTTTCTCTACTTATGGTAATCTAAGTTTAAACTGTTGGAAAGTGGTTAGTTATCATTTTCTCTCACTTTGAGAGCTGCGCACTCAATCCCGATGCTGTGCGGTCTTGTTCTTGGCGTCTCAGCATCTGCCGAGCTCTCCGGCTGCCGGCGGCGAAGAAGCGGCTTTTTCGCGCACAGAGCTTTCTGCCGGTCGCGGTGCCCTCCAGACCGCGGCTTCTGCCGAAAGACGCCCGGAGACCGGCACCTACCCTCGGAGAGCTGCATATGCCCGCCTTCTGCGTCTCTTGCCGCCTACACCTTAGCGAAAAGCTTTTTCACGCTTTCTCTCAAAAAGAAACTGTGCCAGCACAGCAAGCGTCTCAGGACGATTTTCATGAAGGTACTCGAGTTCTTACCATCTGCTGGAGAAAAGAAAAAGAAAGATTGGCCAGGGAGTGCTGCATAACTTTTAGAAAGATGTAAAAGAAAGTTGTTTGAGAACTTTTTCCGTACCTATGGTAATCTAAGTTTAAACTGTTCAAAAGTGGTTAGTTATCATTTTCTTTCAGTTTCTGAGCTGCGCACTCAATCCCGATGCTGTGCGGTCTTGTTCTTGGCGTCTCAGCATCTGCCGAGCTCTCCGGCTGCCGGCGGCGAAGAAGCGGCTTTTTCGCGCACAGAGCTTTCTGCCGGTCGCGGTGCGCTCCGGTCCGCGGCTTCTGCCGAAAGACGCCCGGAGACCGGCACCTACCTTCGGAGAGCTGCATATGCCCGCCTTCTGCGTCTCTTGCAACCTACACCTTAGCGAAAAGCTTTGTCACGCTTTCTCTCAAAAAGAAACTGTGCCAGCACAGCAAGCGTCTCAGGACGATTTTCATGAAGGTACTCGAGTTCTTACCATCTCCTGGAGAAAAGGAAAAGTACGATTTCTCAGGGAGTGCTGCATAATTTTTACAAGGATGAAAAAGAATGTTGTTTGAAAACTTTTTCTCTACTTATGGTAATCTAAGTTTAAACTGTTGGAAAGTGGTTAGTTATCATTTTCTCTCACTTTGAGAGCTGCGCACTCAATCCCGATGCTGTGCGGTCTTGTTCTTGGCGTCTCAGCATCTGCCGAGCTCTCCGGCTGCTGGAGGCGAAGAAGCGGCTTCTTCGCGCACAGAGCTTTCTGCCGGTCGCGGTGCCCTCCAGACCGCGGCTTCTGCCGAAAGACGCCCGGAGACCGGCACCTACCCTCGGAGAGCTGCATATGCCCGTCTTCAGCGTCTCTTGCCGCCTACACCTTAGCGAAAAGCTTTTTCACGCTTTCTCTCAAAAAGAAACTGTGCCAGCACAGCAAGCGTCTCAGGACGATTTTCATGAAGGTACTCGAGTTCTTACCATCTCCTGGAGAAAAGGAAAAGTAAGATTTCTCAGGGAGTGCTGCATAATTTTTACAAGGATGAAAAAGAAAGTTTTTTGAAAACTTTTTCTCTACTTATGGTAATCTAAGTTTAAACTGTTGGAAAGTGGTTAGTTATCATTTTCTCTCAGTTTGAGAGCTGCGCACTCAATTCCGATGCTGTGCGGCTTCGTTCTTGGCGTCTCAGCATCTGCCGAGCTCTCCGGCTGACGGAGGCGAAGAAGCGGCTTTTTCGCGCACAGAGCTTTCTGCCGGTCGCGGGGAGCTCAGGACCGCGGCTTCTGCCGAAAGACGCCCGGAGACCGGCACCTACCCTCGGAGAGCTGCATATGCCCGCCTTCTGCGTCTCTTGCCGCCTACACCTTAGCGAAAAGCTTTTTCACGCTTTCTCTCAAAAAGAAACTGTGCCAGCACAGCAAGCGTCTCAGGACGATTTTCATGAAGGTACTCGAGTTCTTACCATCTCCTGGAGAAAAGGAAAAGTAAGATTTATCAGGGAGTGCTGCATAATTTCTACAAGGATGAAAAAGAATGTTGTTTGAAAACTTTTTCTCTACTTATGGTAATCTAAGTTTAAACTGTTGGAAAGTGGTTAGTTATCATTTTCTTTCAGTTTGAGAGCTGCGCACTCAATCCCGATGCTGTGCGGTCTTGTTCTTGGCGTCTCAGCATCTGCCGAGCTCTCCGGCTGCCGGCGGCGAAGAAGCGGCTTTTTCGCGCACAGAGCTTTCTGCCGGTCGCGGGGCGCTCCGGACCGCGGCTTCTGCCGAAAGACGCCCGGAGACCGGCACCTACCCTCGGAGAGCTGCATATGCCCGCCTTCTGCGTCTCTTGCCGCCTACACCTTAGCGAAAAGCTTTTTCACGCTTTCTCTCAAAAAGAAACTGTGCCAGCACAGCAAGCGTCTCAGGACGATTTTCATGAAGGTACTCGAGTTCTTACCATCTCCAGGAGAAAAGGAAAAGTAAGATTTCTCAGGGAGTGCTGCATAATTTTTACAAGGATGAAAAAGAAAGTTTTTTGAAAACTTTTTCTCTACTTATGGTAATCTAAGTTTAAACTGTTGGAAAGTGGTTAGTTATCATTTTCTCTCAGTTTGAGAGCTGCGCACTCAATTCCGATGCTGTGCGGCTTCGTTCTTGGCGTCTCAGCATCTGCCGAGCTCTCCGGCTGACGGAGGCGAAGAAGCGGCTTTTTCGCGCACAGAGCTTTCTGCCGGTCGCGGGGCGCTCCAGACCGCGGCTTCTGCCGAAAGACGCCCGGAGACCGGCACCTACCCTCGGAGAGCTGCATATGCCCGCCTTCTGCGTCTCTTGCCGCCTACACCTTAGCGAAAAGCTTTTTCACGCTTTCTCTCAAAAAGAAACTGTGCCAGCACAGCAAGCGTCTCAGGACGATTTTCATGAAGGTACTCGAGTTCTTACCATCTCCTGGAGAAAAGGAAAAGTAAGATTTATCAGGGAGTGCTGCATAATTTCTACAAGGATGAAAAAGAATGTTGTTTGAAAACTTTTTCTCTACTTATGGTAATCTAAGTTTAAACTGTTGGAAAGTGGTTAGTTATCATTTTCTTTCAGTTTGAGAGCTGCGCATTCAATCCCGATGCTGTGCGGTCTTGTTCTTGGCGTCTCAGCATCTGCCGAGCTCTCCGGCTGCCGGCGGCGAAGAAGCGGCTTTTTCGCCCACAGAGCTTTCTGCCGGTCGCGGGGCGCTCCGGACCGCGGCTTCTGCCGAAAGACGCCCGGAGACCGGCACCTACCCTCGGAGAGCTGCATATGCCCGCCTTCTGCGTCTCTTGCCGCCTACACCTTAGCGAAAAGCTTTTTCACGCTTTCTCTCAAAAAGAAACTGTGCCAGCACAGCAAGCGTCTCAGGACGATTTTCATGAAGGTACTCGAGTTCTTACCATCTCCTGGAGAAAAGGAAAAGTAAGATTTCTCAGGGAGTGCTGCATAAGTTTTAGAAGGATGTAAAAGAATGTTGTTTGAGAACTTTTTCCGTACCTATGGTAATCTAAGTTTAAACTGTTGGAAAGTGGTTAGTTATCATTTTCTTTCAGTTTCTGAGCTGCGCACTCAATCCCGATGCTGTGCGGCTTCGTTCTTGGCGTCTAAGCATCTGCCGAGCTCTCCGGCTGCCGGCGGCGAAGAAGCGGCTTTTTGGCGCACAGAGCTTTCTGCCGGTCGCGGGGAGCTCAGGACCGCGGCTTCTGCCGAAAGACGCCCGGAGACCGGCACCTACCCTCGGAGAGCTGCATATGCCCGTCTTCAGCGTCTCTTGCCGCCTACACCTTAGCGAAAAGCTTTTTCACGCTTTCTCTCAAAAAGAAACTGTGCCAGCACAGCAAGCGTCTCAGGACGATTTTCATGAAGGTACTCGAGTTCTTACCATCTCCTGGAGAAAAGAAAAAGTAAGATTTCTCAGGGAGTGCTGCATAATTTTTACAAGGATGAAAAAGAATGTTTTTTGAAAACTTTTTCTCTACTTATGGTAATCTAAGTTTAAACTGTTGGAAATGGTTAGTTATCATTTTCTCTCACTTTGAGAGCTGCGCACTCAATCCCGATGCTGTGCGGTCTTGTTCTTGGCGTCTCAGCATCTGCCGAGCTCTCCGGCTGACGGAGGCGAAGAAGCGGCTTTTTCGCGCACAGAGCTTTCTGCCGGTCGCGGGGCGCTCCGGACCGCGGCTTCTGCCGAAAGACGCCCGGAGACCGGCACCTACCCTCGGAGAGCTGCATATGCCCGTCTTCAGCGTCTCTTGCCGCCTACACCTTAGCGAAAAGCTTTTTCACGCTTTCTCTCAAAAAGAAACTGTGCCAGCACAGCAAGCGTCTCAGGACGATTTTCATGAAGGTACTCGAGTTCTTACCATCTCCTGGAGAACACAAAAAGAAAGATCGGCCAGGGAATGCTGCATAAGTTTTAGCAAGATGTAAAAGAAAGTTGTTTGAGAACTTTTTCCCTACTTATGGTAATCTAAGTTTAAACTGTTGGAAAGTGGTTAGTTATCATTTTCTTTCAGTTTGAGAGCTGGGCACTTACTCCCGTTGCTGTGCGGCTTCGTTCTTGGCGTCTCAGCATCTGCCGAGCTCTCCGGCTGCCGGCGGCGAAGAAGCGGCTTTTTCGCGCACAGAGCTTTCTGCCGGTCGCGGTGCGCTCCGGACCGCGGCTTCTGCCGAAAGACGCCCGGAGACCGGCACCTACCCTCGGAGAGCTGCATATGCCCGCCTTCTGCGTCTCTTGCCGCCTACACCTTAGAGAAAAGCTTTTTCACGCTTTCTCTCAAAAAGAAACTGTGCCAGCACAGCAAGCGTCTCAGGACGATTTTCATGAAGGTACTCGAGTTCTTACCATCTCCTGGAGAAAGGGAAAAGTAAGATTTCTCAGGGAGTGCTGCATAATTTTTACAAGGATGAAAAAGAATGTTGTTTGAAAACTTTTTCTCTACTTATGGTAATCTAAGTTTAAACTGTTGGAAAGTGGTTAGTTATCATTTTCTCTCACTTTGAGAGCTGCGCACTCAATCCCAATGCTGTGCGGTCTTGTTCTTGGCGTCTCAGCATCTGCCGAGCTCTCCGGCTGCTGGAGGCGAAGAAGCGGCTTTTTCGCGCACAGAGCTTTCTGCCGGTCGCGGTGCCCTCCAGACCGCGGCTTCTGCCGAAAGACGCCCGGAGACCGGCACCTACCCTCGGAGAGCTGCATATGCCCGCCTTCAGCGTCTCTTGCCGCCTACACCTTAGCGAAAAGCTTTTTCACGCTTTCTCTCAAAAAGAAACTGTGCCAGCACAGCAAGCGTCTCAGGACGATTTTCATGAAGTTACTCGAGTTCTTACCATCTCCTGGAGAAAAGGAAAAGTAAGATTTCTCAGGGAGTGCTGCATAATTTTTACAAGGATGAAAAAGAAAGTTTTTTGAAAACTTTTTCTCTACTTATGGTAATCTAAGTTTAAACTGTTGGAAAGTGGTTAGTTATCATTTTCTCTCACTTTGAGAGCTGCGCACTCAATCCCGATGCTGTGCGGTCTTGTTCTTGGCGTCTCAGCATCTGCCGAGCTCTCCGGCTGCCGGCGGCGAAGAAGCGGCTTTTTCGCGCACAGAGCTTTCTGCCGGTCGCGGTGCCCTCCAGACCGCGGCTTCTGCCGAAAGACGCCCGGAGACCGGCACCTACCCTCGGAGAGCTGCATATGCCCGCCTTCTGCGTCTCTTGCCGCCTACACCTTAGCGAAAAGCTTTTTCACGCTTTCTCTCAAAAAGAAACTGTGCCAGCACAGCAAGCGTCTCAGGACGATTTTCATGAAGGTACTCGAGTTCTTACCATCTCCTGGAGAACACAAAAAGAAAGATCGGCCAGGGAATGCTGCATAAGTTTTAGCAAGATATAATAGAAAGTTGTTTGAGAACTTTTTCCCTACTTATGGTAATCTAAGTTTAAACTGTTGGAAAGTGGTTAGTTATCATTTTCTTTCAGTTTGAGAGCTGGGCACTTACTCCCGTTGCTGTGCGGCTTCGTTCTTGGCGTCTCAGCATCTGCCGAGCTCTCCGGCTGCCGGCGGCGAAGAAGCGGCTTTTTCGCGCACAGAGCTTTCTGCCGGTCGCGGTGCGCTCCGGACCGCGGCTTCTGCCGAAAGACGCCCGGAGACCGGCACCTACCCTCGGAGAGCTGCATATGCCCGCCTTCTGCGTCTCTTGCCGCCTACACCTTAGCGAAAAGCTTTTTCACGCTTTCTCTCAAAAAGAAACTGTGCCAGCACAGCAAGCGTCTCAGGACGATTTTCATGAAGGTACTCGAGTTCTTACCATCTCCTGGAGAAAGGGAAAAGTAAGATTTCTCAGGGAGTGCTGCATAATTTTTACAAGGATGAAAAAGAATGTTGTTTGAAAACTTTTTCTCTACTTATGGTAATCTAAGTTTAAACTGTTGGAAAGTGGTTAGTTATCATTTTCTCTCACTTTGAGAGCTGCGCACTCAATCCCGATGCTGTGCGGTCTTGTTCTTGGCGTCTCAGCATCTGCCGAGCTCTCCGGCTGCTGGAGGCGAAGAAGCGGCTTTTTCGCGCACAGAGCTTTCTGCCGGTCGCGGTGCGCTCCGGACCGCGGCTTCTGCCGAAAGATGCCCGGAGACCGGCACCTACCCTCGGAGAGCTGCATATGCCCGCCTTCAGCGTCTCTTGCCGCCTACACCTTAGCGAAAAGCTTTTTCACGCTTTCTCTCAAAAAGAAACTGTGCCAGCACAGCAAGCGTCTCAGGACGATTTTCATGAAGTTACTCGAGTTCTTACCATCTCCTGGAGAAAAGGAAAAGTAAGATTTCTCAGGGAGTGCTGCATAATTTTTACAAGGATGAAAAAGAAAGTTTTTTGAAAACTTTTTCTCTACTTATGGTAATCTAAGTTTAAACTGTTGGAAAGTGGTTAGTTATCATTTTCTCTCACTTTGAGAGCTGCGCACTCAATCCCGATGCTGTGCGGTCTTGTTCTTGGCGTCTCAGCATCTGCCGAGCTCTCCGGCTGCCGGCGGCGAAGAAGCGGCTTTTTCGCGCACAGAGCTTTCTGCCGGTCGCGGTGCGCTCCGGACCGCGGCTTCTGCCGAAAGACGCCCGGAGACCGGCACCTACCCTCGGAGAGCTGCATATGCCCGCCTTCTGCGTCTCTTGCCGCCTACACCTTAGCGAAAAGCTTTTTCACGCTTTCTCTCAAAAAGAAACTGTGCCAGCACAGCAAGCGTCTCAGGACGATTTTCATGAAGGTACTCGAGTTCTTACCATCTCCTGGAGAACACAAAAAGAAAGATCGGCCAGGGAATGCTGCATAAGTTTTAGCAAGATATAATAGAAAGTTGTTTGAGAACTTTTTCCCTACTTATGGTAATCTAAGTTTAAACTGTTGGAAAGTGGTTAGTTCTCATTTTCTCTCAGTTTGAGAGCTGCACACTCAATCCCGATGCTGTGCGGTCTTGTTCTTGGCGTCTCAGCATCTGCCGAGCTCTCCGGCTGCCGGCGGCGAAGAAGCGGCTTTTTCGCGCACAGAGCTTTCTGCCGGTCGCGGTGCCCTCCAGACCGCGGCTTCTGCCGAAAGACGCCCGGAGACCGGCACCTACCCTCGGAGAGCTGCATATGCCCGCCTTCAGCGTCTCTTGATACCTACACATTAGCGAAAATCCTTTTCACGCTTTCTCCCAAAAAGAAACTGTGACAGCACAGCAAGCGTCTCAGGACGATTTTCATGAAGGTACTCGAGTTCTTACCATCTCCTGGAGAACACAAAAAGAAAGATTGGCCAAAGAGTGCAGCATAAGTTTTAGAAGGATGTAAAAGAAAGTTTTTTGAAAACTTTTTCTCTACTTATGGTAATCTAAGTTTAAACTGTTGGAAATTGGTTAGTTATCATTTTCTTTCAGTTTGAGAGCTGGGCACTCACTCCCGTTGCTGTGCGGCTTCGTTCTTGGCGTCTCAGCATCTGCCGAGCTCTCCGGCTGACGGAGGGGAAGAAGCGGCTTTTTCGCGCACAGAGCTTTCTGCCGGTCGCGGTGCGCTCCGGACCGCGGCTTCTGCCGAAAGACGCCCGGAGACCGGCACCTACCCTCGGAGAGCTGCATATGCCCGCCTTCTGCGTCTCTTGCCGCCTACACCTTAGCGAAAAGCTTTTTCACGCTTTCTCTCAAAAAGAAACTGTGCCAGCACAGCAAGCGTCTCAGGACGATTTTCATGAAGGTACTCGAGTTCTTACCATCTCCAGGAGAAAAGGAAAAGTAAGATTTCTCAGGGAGTGCTGCATAATTTTTACAAGGATGAAAAAGAAAGTTTTTTGAAAACTTTTTCTCTACTTATGGTAATCTAAGTTTAAACTGTTGGAAAGTGGTTAGTTATCATTTTCTCTCAGTTTGAGAGCTGCGCACTCAATTCCGATGCTGTGCGGCTTCGTTCTTGGCGTCTCAGCATCTGCCGAGCTCTCCGGCTGACGGAGGCGAAGAAGCGGCTTTTTCGCGCACAGAGCTTTCTGCCGGTCGCGGGGCGCTCCAGACCGCGGCTTCTGCCGAAAGACGCCCGGAGACCGGCACCTACCCTCGGAGAGCTGCATATGCCCGCCTTCTGCGTCTCTTGCCGCCTACACCTTAGCGAAAAGCTTTTTCACGCTTTCTCTCAAAAAGAAACTGTGCCAGCACAGCAAGCGTCTCAGGACGATTTTCATGAAGGTACTCGAGTTCTTACCATCTCCTGGAGAAAAGGAAAAGTAAGATTTATCAGGGAGTGCTGCATAATTTCTACAAGGATGAAAAAGAATGTTGTTTGAAAACTTTTTCTCTACTTATGGTAATCTAAGTTTAAACTGTTGGAAAGTGGTTAGTTATCATTTTCTTTCAGTTTGAGAGCTGCGCATTCAATCCCGATGCTGTGCGGTCTTGTTCTTGGCGTCTCAGCATCTGCCGAGCTCTCCGGCTGCCGGCGGCGAAGAAGCGGCTTTTTCGCGCACAGAGCTTTCTGCCGGTCGCGGGGCGCTCCGGACCGCGGCTTCTGCCGAAAGACGCCCGGAGACCGGCACCTACCCTCGGAGAGCTGCATATGCCCGCCTTCTGCGTCTCTTGCCGCCTACACCTTAGCGAAAAGCTTTTTCACGCTTTCTCTCAAAAAGAAACTGTGCCAGCACAGCAAGCGTCTCAGGACGATTTTCATGAAGGTACTCGAGTTCTTACCATCTCCTGGAGAAAAGGAAAAGTAAGATTTCTCAGGGAGTGCTGCATAAGTTTTAGAAGGATGTAAAAGAATGTTGTTTGAGAACTTTTTCCGTACCTATGGTAATCTAAGTTTAAACTGTTGGAAAGTGGTTAGTTATCATTTTCTTTCAGTTTCTGAGCTGCGCACTCAATCCCGATGCTGTGCGGCTTCGTTCTTGGCGTCTAAGCATCTGCCGAGCTCTCCGGCTGCCGGCGGCGAAGAAGCGGCTTTTTGGCGCACAGAGCTTTCTGCCGGTCGCGGGGAGCTCAGGACCGCGGCTTCTGCCGAAAGACGCCCGGAGACCGGCACCTACCCTCGGAGAGCTGCATATGCCCGTCTTCAGCGTCTCTTGCCGCCTACACCTTAGCGAAAAGCTTTTTCACGCTTTCTCTCAAAAAGAAACTGTGCCAGCACAGCAAGCGTCTCAGGACGATTTTCATGAAGGTACTCGAGTTCTTACCATCTCCTGGAGAAAAGAAAAAGTAAGATTTCTCAGGGAGTGCTGCATAATTTTTACAAGGATGAAAAAGAATGTTTTTTGAAAACTTTTTCTCTACTTATGGTAATCTAAGTTTAAACTGTTGGAAATGGTTAGTTATCATTTTCTCTCACTTTGAGAGCTGCGCACTCAATCCCGATGCTGTGCGGTCTTGTTCTTGGCGTCTCAGCATCTGCCGAGCTCTCCGGCTGACGGAGGCGAAGAAGCGGCTTTTTCGCGCACAGAGCTTTCTGCCGGTCGCGGGGCGCTCCGGACCGCGGCTTCTGCCGAAAGACGCCCGGAGACCGGCACCTACCCTCGGAGAGCTGCATATGCCCGTCTTCAGCGTCTCTTGCCGCCTACACCTTAGCGAAAAGCTTTTTCACGCTTTCTCTCAAAAAGAAACTGTGCCAGCACAGCAAGCGTCTCAGGACGATTTTCATGAAGGTACTCGAGTTCTTACCATCTCCTGGAGAACACAAAAAGAAAGATCGGCCAGGGAATGCTGCATAAGTTTTAGCAAGATGTAAAAGAAAGTTGTTTGAGAACTTTTTCCCTACTTATGGTAATCTAAGTTTAAACTGTTGGAAAGTGGTTAGTTATCATTTTCTTTCAGTTTGAGAGCTGGGCACTTACTCCCGTTGCTGTGCGGCTTCGTTCTTGGCGTCTCAGCATCTGCCGAGCTCTCCGGCTGCCGGCGGCGAAGAAGCGGCTTTTTCGCGCACAGAGCTTTCTGCCGGTCGCGGTGCGCTCCGGACCGCGGCTTCTGCCGAAAGACGCCCGGAGACCGGCACCTACCCTCGGAGAGCTGCATATGCCCGCCTTCTGCGTCTCTTGCCGCCTACACCTTAGCGAAAAGCTTTTTCACGCTTTCTCTCAAAAAGAAACTGTGCCAGCACAGCAAGCGTCTCAGGACGATTTTCATGAAGGTACTCGAGTTCTTACCATCTCCTGGAGAAAGGGAAAAGTAAGATTTCTCAGGGAGTGCTGCATAATTTTTACAAGGATGAAAAAGAATGTTGTTTGAAAACTTTTTCTCTACTTATGGTAATCTAAGTTTAAACTGTTGGAAAGTGGTTAGTTATCATTTTCTCTCACTTTGAGAGCTGCGCACTCAATCCCAATGCTGTGCGGTCTTGTTCTTGGCGTCTCAGCATCTGCCGAGCTCTCCGGCTGCTGGAGGCGAAGAAGCGGCTTTTTCGCGCACAGAGCTTTCTGCCGGTCGCGGTGCCCTCCAGACCGCGGCTTCTGCCGAAAGACGCCCGGAGACCGGCACCTACCCTCGGAGAGCTGCATATGCCCGCCTTCAGCGTCTCTTGCCGCCTACACCTTAGCGAAAAGCTTTTTCACGCTTTCTCTCAAAAAGAAACTGTGCCAGCACAGCAAGCGTCTCAGGACGATTTTCATGAAGTTACTCGAGTTCTTACCATCTCCTGGAGAAAAGGAAAAGTAAGATTTCTCAGGGAGTGCTGCATAATTTTTACAAGGATGAAAAAGAAAGTTTTTTGAAAACTTTTTCTCTACTTATGGTAATCTAAGTTTAAACTGTTGGAAAGTGGTTAGTTATCATTTTCTCTCACTTTGAGAGCTGCGCACTCAATCCCGATGCTGTGCGGTCTTGTTCTTGGCGTCTCAGCATCTGCCGAGCTCTCCGGCTGCCGGCGGCGAAGAAGCGGCTTTTTCGCGCACAGAGCTTTCTGCCGGTCGCGGTGCCCTCCAGACCGCGGCTTCTGCCGAAAGACGCCCGGAGACCGGCACCTACCCTCGGAGAGCTGCATATGCCCGCCTTCTGCGTCTCTTGCCGCCTACACCTTAGCGAAAAGCTTTTTCACGCTTTCTCTCAAAAAGAAACTGTGCCAGCACAGCAAGCGTCTCAGGACGATTTTCATGAAGGTACTCGAGTTCTTACCATCTCCTGGAGAACACAAAAAGAAAGATCGGCCAGGGAATGCTGCATAAGTTTTAGCAAGATATAATAGAAAGTTGTTTGAGAACTTTTTCCCTACTTATGGTAATCTAAGTTTAAACTGTTGGAAAGTGGTTAGTTATCATTTTCTTTCAGTTTGAGAGCTGGGCACTTACTCCCGTTGCTGTGCGGCTTCGTTCTTGGCGTCTCAGCATCTGCCGAGCTCTCCGGCTGCCGGCGGCGAAGAAGCGGCTTTTTCGCGCACAGAGCTTTCTGCCGGTCGCGGTGCGCTCCGGACCGCGGCTTCTGCCGAAAGACGCCCGGAGACCGGCACCTACCCTCGGAGAGCTGCATATGCCCGCCTTCTGCGTCTCTTGCCGCCTACACCTTAGCGAAAAGCTTTTTCACGCTTTCTCTCAAAAAGAAACTGTGCCAGCACAGCAAGCGTCTCAGGACGATTTTCATGAAGGTACTCGAGTTCTTACCATCTCCTGGAGAAAGGGAAAAGTAAGATTTCTCAGGGAGTGCTGCATAATTTTTACAAGGATGAAAAAGAATGTTGTTTGAAAACTTTTTCTCTACTTATGGTAATCTAAGTTTAAACTGTTGGAAAGTGGTTAGTTATCATTTTCTCTCACTTTGAGAGCTGCGCACTCAATCCCGATGCTGTGCGGTCTTGTTCTTGGCGTCTCAGCATCTGCCGAGCTCTCCGGCTGCTGGAGGCGAAGAAGCGGCTTTTTCGCGCACAGAGCTTTCTGCCGGTCGCGGTGCGCTCCGGACCGCGGCTTCTGCCGAAAGATGCCCGGAGACCGGCACCTACCCTCGGAGAGCTGCATATGCCCGCCTTCAGCGTCTCTTGCCGCCTACACCTTAGCGAAAAGCTTTTTCACGCTTTCTCTCAAAAAGAAACTGTGCCAGCACAGCAAGCGTCTCAGGACGATTTTCATGAAGTTACTCGAGTTCTTACCATCTCCTGGAGAAAAGGAAAAGTAAGATTTCTCAGGGAGTGCTGCATAATTTTTACAAGGATGAAAAAGAAAGTTTTTTGAAAACTTTTTCTCTACTTATGGTAATCTAAGTTTAAACTGTTGGAAAGTGGTTAGTTATCATTTTCTCTCACTTTGAGAGCTGCGCACTCAATCCCGATGCTGTGCGGTCTTGTTCTTGGCGTCTCAGCATCTGCCGAGCTCTCCGGCTGCCGGCGGCGAAGAAGCGGCTTTTTCGCGCACAGAGCTTTCTGCCGGTCGCGGTGCGCTCCGGACCGCGGCTTCTGCCGAAAGACGCCCGGAGACCGGCACCTACCCTCGGAGAGCTGCATATGCCCGCCTTCTGCGTCTCTTGCCGCCTACACCTTAGCGAAAAGCTTTTTCACGCTTTCTCTCAAAAAGAAACTGTGCCAGCACAGCAAGCGTCTCAGGACGATTTTCATGAAGGTACTCGAGTTCTTACCATCTCCTGGAGAACACAAAAAGAAAGATCGGCCAGGGAATGCTGCATAAGTTTTAGCAAGATATAATAGAAAGTTGTTTGAGAACTTTTTCCCTACTTATGGTAATCTAAGTTTAAACTGTTGGAAAGTGGTTAGTTCTCATTTTCTCTCAGTTTGAGAGCTGCACACTCAATCCCGATGCTGTGCGGTCTTGTTCTTGGCGTCTCAGCATCTGCCGAGCTCTCCGGCTGCCGGCGGCGAAGAAGCGGCTTTTTCGCGCACAGAGCTTTCTGCCGGTCGCGGTGCCCTCCAGACCGCGGCTTCTGCCGAAAGACGCCCGGAGACCGGCACCTACCCTCGGAGAGCTGCATATGCCCGCCTTCAGCGTCTCTTGATACCTACACATTAGCGAAAATCCTTTTCACGCTTTCTCCCAAAAAGAAACTGTGACAGCACAGCAAGCGTCTCAGGACGATTTTCATGAAGGTACTCGAGTTCTTACCATCTCCTGGAGAACACAAAAAGAAAGATTGGCCAAAGAGTGCAGCATAAGTTTTAGAAGGATGTAAAAGAAAGTTTTTTGAAAACTTTTTCTCTACTTATGGTAATCTAAGTTTAAACTGTTGGAAATTGGTTAGTTATCATTTTCTTTCAGTTTGAGAGCTGGGCACTTACTCCCGTTGCTGTGCGGCTTCGTTCTTGGCGTCTCAGCATCTGCCGAGCTCTCCGGCTGACGGAGGCAAAGAAGCGGCTTTTTCGCGCACAGAGCTTTCTGCCGGTCGCGGTGCGCTCCGGACCGCGGCTTCTGCCGAAAGACGCCCGGAGACCGGCACCTACCCTCGGAGAGCTGCATATGCCCGTCTTCAGCGTCTCTTGCCGCCTACACCTTAGCGAAAAGCTTTTTCACGCTTTCTCTCAAAAAGAAACTGTGCCAGCACAGCAAGCGTCTCAGGACGATTTTCATGAAGGTACTCGAGTTCTTACCATCTCCTGGAGAAAGGGAAAAGTAAGATTTCTCAGGGAGTGCTGCATAATTTTTACAAGGATGAAAAAGAATGTTGTTTGAAAACTTTTTCTCTACTTATGGTAATCTAAGTTTAAACTGTTGGAAAGTGGTTAGTTATCATTTTCTCTCACTTTGAGAGCTGCGCACTCAATCCCGATGCTGTGCGGCTTCGTTCTTGGCGTCTCAGCATCTGCCGAGCTCTCCGGCTGACGGAGGGGAAGAAGCGGCTTTTTCGCGCACAGAGCTTTCTGCCGGTCGCGGTGCGCTCCGGACCGCGGCTTCTGCCGAAAGACGCCCGGAGACCGGCACCTACCCTCGGAGAGCTGCATATGCCCGCCTTCTGCGTCTCTTGCCGCCTACACCTTAGCGAAAAGCTTTTTCACGCTTTCTCTGAAAAAGAAACTGTGCCAGCACAGCAAGCGTCTCAGGACGATTTTCATGAAGGTACTCGAGTTCTTACTATCTCCTGGAGAACACAAAAAGAAAGATCGGCCAGGAAATGCTGCATAAGTTTTAGAAAGATGTAAAAGAAAGTTGTTTGAGAACTTTTTCCCTACTTATGGTAATCTAAGTTTAAACTGTTGGAAAGTGGTTAGTTATCATTTTCTTTCAGTTTGAGAGCTGCACACTCAATCCCGATGCTGTGCGGTCTTGTTCTTGGCGTCTCAGCATCTGCCGAGCTCTCCGGCTGCCGGAGGCGAAGAAGCGGCTTTTTCGCGCACAGAGCTTTCTGCCGGTCGCGGTGCGCTCCGGACCGCGGCTTCTGCCGAAAGACGCCCGGAGACCGGCACCTACCCTCGGAGAGCTGCATATGCCCGTCTTCAGCGTCTCTTGCCGCCTACACCTTAGCGAAAAGCTTTTTCACGCTTTCTCTCAAAAAGAAACTGTGCCAGCACAGCAAGCGTCTCAGGACGATTTTCATGAAGGTACTCGAGTTCTTACCATCTCCTGGAGAAAAGGAAAAGTAAAATTTCTCAGGGAGTGCTGCATAATTTTTACAAGGATGAAAAAGAAAGTTTTTTGAAAACTTTTTCTCTACTTATGGTAATCTAAGTTTAAACTGTTGGAAAGTGGTTAGTTATCATTTTCTCTCACTTTGAGAGCTGCGCACTCAATCCCGATGCTGTGCGGTCTTGTTCTTGGCGTCTCAGCATCTGCCGAGCTCTCCGGCTGCCGGAGGCGAAGAAGCGGCTTTTTCGCGCACAGAGCTTTCTGCCGGTCGCGGTGCGCTCCGGACCGCGGCTTCTGCCGAAAGACGCCCGGAGACCGGCACCTACCCTCGGAGAGCTGCATATGCCCGTCTTCAGCGTCTCTTGCCGCCTACACCTTAGCGAAAAGCTTTTTCACGCTTTCTCTCAAAAAGAAACTGTGCCAGCACAGCAAGCGTCTCAGGACGATTTTCATGAAGGTACTCGAGTTCTTACCATCTCCAGGAGAAAAGGAAAAGTAAGATTTCTCAGGGAGTGCTGCATAATTTTTACAAGGATGAAAAAGAAAGTTTTTTGAAAACTTTTTCTCTACTTATGGTAATCTAAGTTTAAACTGTTGGAAAGTGGTTAGTTCTCATTTTCTCTCAGTTTGAGAGCTGCACACTCAATCCCGATGCTGTGCGGTCTTGTTCTTGGCGTCTCAGCATCTGCCGAGCTCTCCGGCTGCCGGCGGCGAAGAAGCGGCTTTTTCGCGCACAGAGCTTTCTGCCGGTCGCGGTGCCCTCCAGACCGCGGCTTCTGCCGAAAGACGCCCGGAGACCGGCACCTACCCTCGGAGGGCTGCATATGCCCGCCTTCAGCGTCTCTTGATACCTACACATTAGCGAAAATCCTTTTCACGCTTTCTCCCAAAAAGAAACTGTGACAGCACAGCAAGCGTCTCAGGACGATTTTCATGAAGGTACTCGAGTTCTTACTATCTCCTGGAGAACACAAAAAGAAAGATCGGCCAGGGAATGCTGCATAAGTTTTAGAAAGATGTAAAAGAAAGTTGTTTGAGAACTTTTTCCCTACTTATGGTAATCTAAGTTTAAACTGTTGGAAAGTGGTTAGTTATCATTTTCTTTCAGTTTGAGAGCTGCACACTCAATCCCGATGCTGTGCGGTCTTGTTCTTGGCGTCTCAGCATCTGCCGAGCTCTCCGGCTGCCGGAGGCGAAGAAGCGGCTTTTTCGCGCACAGAGCTTTCTGCCGGTCGCGGTGCGCTCCGGACCGCGGCTTCTGCCGAAAGACGCCCGGAGACCGGCACCTACCCTCGGAGAGCTGCATATGCCCGTCTTCAGCGTCTCTTGCCGCCTACACCTTAGCGAAAAGCTTTTTCACGCTTTCTCTCAAAAAGAAACTGTGCCAGCACAGCAAGCGTCTCAGGACGATTTTCATGAAGGTACTCGAGTTCTTACCATCTCCTGGAGAAAAGGAAAAGTAAGATTTCTCAGGGAGTGCTGCATAATTTTTACAAGGATGAAAAAGAATGCTGTTTGAAAACTTTTTCTCTACTTATGGTAATCTAAGTTTAAACTGTTGGAAAGTGGTTAGTTATCATTTTCTCTCAGTTTGAGAGCTGCGCACTCAATCCCGATGCTGTGCGGTCTTGTTCTTGGCGTCTCAGCATCTGCCGAGCTCTCCGGCTGCCGGAGGCGAAGAAGCGGCTTTTTCGCGCACAGAGCTTTCTGCCGGTCGCGGTGCGCTCCGGACCGCGGCTTCTGCCGAAAGACGCCCGGAGACCGGCACCTACCCTCGGAGAGCTGCATATGCCCGTCTTCAGCGTCTCTTGCCGCCTACACCTTAGCGAAAAGCTTTTTCACGCTTTCTCTCAAAAAGAAACTGTGCCAGCACAGCAAGCGTCTCAGGACGATTTTCATGAAGGTACTCGAGTTCTTACCATCTCCAGGAGAAAAGGAAAAGTAAGATTTCTCAGGGAGTGCTGCATAATTTTTACAAGGATGAAAAAGAAAGTTTTTTGAAAACTTTTTCTCTACTTATGGTAATCTAAGTTTAAACTGTTGGAAAGTGGTTAGTTCTCATTTTCTCTCAGTTTGAGAGCTGCACACTCAATCCCGATGCTGTGCGGTCTTGTTCTTGGCGTCTCAGCATCTGCCGAGCTCTCCGGCTGCCGGCGGCGAAGAAGCGGCTTTTTCGCGCACAGAGCTTTCTGCCGGTCGCGGTGCCCTCCAGACCGCGGCTTCTGCCGAAAGACGCCCGGAGACCGGCACCTACCCTCGGAGAGCTGCATATGCCCGCCTTCAGCGTCTCTTGATACCTACACATTAGCGAAAATCCTTTTCACGCTTTCTCCCAAAAAGAAACTGTGACAGCACAGCAAGCGTCTCAGGACGATTTTCATGAAGGTACTCGAGTTCTTACTATCTCCTGGAGAACACAAAAAGAAAGATCGGCCAGGGAATGCTGCATAAGTTTTAGAAAGATGTAAAAGAAAGTTGTTTGAGAACTTTTTCCCTACTTATGGTAATCTAAGTTTAAACTGTTGGAAAGTGGTTAGTTATCATTTTCTTTCAGTTTGAGAGCTGCACACTCAATCCTGATGCTGTGCGGTCTTGTTCTTGGCGTCTCAGCATCTGCCGAGCTCTCCGGCTGCCGGAGGCGAAGAAGCGGCTTTTTCGCGCACAGAGCTTTCTGCCGGTCGCGGTGCCCTCCAGACCGCGGCTTCTGCCGAAAGACGCCCGGAGACCGGCACCTACCTTCGGAGAGCTGCATATGCCCGTCTTCAGCGTCTCTTGCCGCCTACACCTTAGCGAAAAGCTTTTTCACGCTTTCTCTCAAAAAGAAACTGTGCCAGCACAGCAAGCGTCTCAGGACGATTTTCATGAAGGTACTCGAGTTCTTACCATCTCCTGGAGAAAAGGAAAAGTAAGATTTCTCAGGGAGTGCTGCATAATTTTTACAAGGATGAAAAAGAAAGTTTTTTGAAAACTTTTTCTCTACTTATGGTAATCTAAGTTTAAACTGTTGGAAAGTGGTTAGTTATCATTTTCTCTCACTTTGAGAGCTGCGCACTCAATCCCGATGCTGTGCGGTCTTGTTCTTGGCGTCTCAGCATCTGCCGAGCTCTCCGGCTGCCGGAGGCGAAGAAGCGGCTTTTTCGCGCACAGAGCTTTCTGCCGGTCGCGGTGCGCTCCGGACCGCGGCTTCTGCCGAAAGACGCCCGGAGACCGGCACCTACCCTCGGAGAGCTGCATATGCCCGTCTTCAGCGTCTCTTGCCGCCTACACCTTAGCGAAAAGCTTTTTCACGCTTTCTCTCAAAAAGAAACTGTGCCAGCACAGCAAGCGTCTCAGGACGATTTTCATGAAGGTACTCGAGTTCTTACCATCTCCAGGAGAAAAGGAAAAGTAAGATTTCTCAGGGAGTGCTGCATAATTTTTACAAGGATGAAAAAGAAAGTTTTTTGAAAACTTTTTCTCTACTTATGGTAATCTAAGTTTAAACTGTTGCAAAGTGGTTAGTTCTCATTTTCTCTCAGTTTGAGAGCTGCACACTCAATCCCGATGCTGTGCGGTCTTGTTCTTGGCGTCTCAGCATCTGCCGAGCTCTCCGGCTGCCGGCGGCGAAGAAGCGGCTTTTTCGCGCACAGAGCTTTCTGCCGGTCGCGGTGCCCTCCAGACCGCGGCTTCTGCCGAAAGACGCCCGGAGACCGGCACCTACCCTCGGAGAGCTGCATATGCCCGCCTTCAGCGTCTCTTGATACCTACACATTAGCGAAAATCCTTTTCACGCTTTCTCCCAAAAAGAAACTGTGACAGCACAGCAAGCGTCTCAGGACGATTTTCATGAAGGTACTCGAGTTCTTACTATCTCCTGGAGAACACAAAAAGAAAGATCGGCCAGGGAATGCTGCATAAGTTTTAGAAAGATGTAAAAGAAAGTTGTTTGAGAACTTTTTCCCTACTTATGGTAATCTAAGTTTAAACTGTTGGAAAGTGGTTAGTTATCATTTTCTTTCAGTTTGAGAGCTGCACACTCAATCCCGATGCTGTGCGGTCTTGTTCTTGGCGTCTCAGCATCTGCCGAGCTCTCCGGCTGCCGGAGGCGAAGAAGCGGCTTTTTCGCGCACAGAGCTTTCTGCCGGTCGCGGTGCCCTCCAGACCGCGGCTTCTGCCGAAAGACGCCCGGAGACCGGCACCTACCTTCGGAGAGCTGCATATGCCCGTCTTCAGCGTCTCTTGCCGCCTACACCTTAGCGAAAAGCTTTTTCACGCTTTCTCTCAAAAAGAAACTGTGCCAGCACAGCAAGCGTCTCAGGACGATTTTCATGAAGGTACTCGAGTTCTTACCATCTCCTGGAGAAAAGGAAAAGTAAGATTTCTCAGGGAGTGCTGCATAATTTTTACAAGGATGAAAAAGAAAGTTTTTTGAAAACTTTTTCTCTACTTATGGTAATCTAAGTTTAAACTGTTGGAAAGTGGTTAGTTATCATTTTCTCTCACTTTGAGAGCTGCGCACTCAATCCCGATGCTGTGCGGTCTTGTTCTTGGCGTCTCAGCATCTGCCGAGCTCTCCGGCTGCCGGAGGCGAAGAAGCGGCTTTTTCGCGCACAGAGCTTTCTGCCGGTCGCGGTGCGCTCCGGACCGCGGCTTCTGCCGAAAGACGCCCGGAGACCGGCACCTACCCTCGGAGAGCTGCATATGCCCGTCTTCAGCGTCTCTTGCCGCCTACACCTTAGCGAAAAGCTTTTTCACGCTTTCTCTCAAAAAGAAACTGTGCCAGCACAGCAAGCGTCTCAGGACGATTTTCATGAAGGTACTCGAGTTCTTACCATCTCCAGGAGAAAAGGAAAAGTAAGATTTCTCAGGGAGTGCTGCATAATTTTTACAAGGATGAAAAAGAAAGTTTTTTGAAAACTTTTTCTCTACTTATGGTAATCTAAGTTTAAACTGTTGCAAAGTGGTTAGTTCTCATTTTCTCTCAGTTTGAGAGCTGCACACTCAATCCCGATGCTGTGCGGTCTTGTTCTTGGCGTCTCAGCATCTGCCGAGCTCTCCGGCTGACGGAGGCGAAGAAGCGGCTTTTTCGCGCACAGAGCTTTCTGCCGGTCGCGGTGCCCTCCAGACCGCGGCTTCTGCCGAAAGACGCCCGGAGACCGGCACCTACCCTCGGAGAGCTGCATATGCCCGCCTTCAGCGTCTCTTGATACCTACACATTAGCGAAAATCCTTTTCACGCTTTCTCCCAAAAAGAAACTGTGACAGCACAGCAAGCGTCTCAGGACGATTTTCATGAAGGTACTCGAGTTCTTACTATCTCCTGGAGAACACAAAAAGAAAGATCGGCCAGGGAATGCTGCATAAGTTTTAGAAAGATGTAAAAGAAAGTTGTTTGAGAACTTTTTCCCTACTTATGGTAATCTAAGTTTAAACTGTTGGAAAGTGGTTAGTTATCATTTTCTTTCAGTTTGAGAGCTGCACACTCAATCCCGATGCTGTGCGGTCTTGTTCTTGGCGTCTCAGCATCTGCCGAGCTCTCCGGCTGCCGGAGGCGAAGAAGCGGCTTTTTCGCGCACAGAGCTTTCTGCCGGTCGCGGTGCCCTCCAGACCGCGGCTTCTGCCGAAAGACGCCCGGAGACCGGCACCTACCTTCGGAGAGCTGCATATGCCCGTCTTCAGCGTCTCTTGCCGCCTACACCTTAGCGAAAAGCTTTTTCACGCTTTCTCTCAAAAAGAAACTGTGCCAGCACAGCAAGCGTCTCAGGACGATTTTCATGAAGGTACTCGAGTTCTTACCATCTCCAGGAGAAAAGGAAAAGTAAGATTTCTCAGGGAGTGCTGCATAATTTTTACAAGGATGAAAAAGAAAGTTTTTTGAAAACTTTTTCTCTACTTATGGTAATCTAAGTTTAAACTGTTGGAAAGTGGTTAGTTATCATTTTCTCTCACTTTGAGAGCTGCGCACTCAATCCCGATGCTGTGCGGTCTTGTTCTTGGCGTCTCAGCATCTGCCGAGCTCTCCGGCTGCCGGCGGCGAAGAAGCGGCTTTTTCGCGCACAGAGCTTTCTGCCGGTCGCGGTGCGCTCCGGACCGCGGCTTCTGCCGAAAGACGCCCGGAGACCGGCACCTACCCTCGGAGAGCTGCATATGCCCGCCTTCTGCGTCTCTTGCCGCCTACACCTTAGCGAAAAGCTTTTTCACGCTTTCTCTCAAAAAGAAACTGTGCCAGCACAGCAAGCGTCTCAGGACGATTTTCATGAAGGTACTCGAGTTCTTACCATCTCCTGGAGAAAAGGAAAAGTAAGATTTCTCAGGGAGTGCTGCATAATTTTTACAAGGATGAAAAAGAATGTTGTTTGAAAACTTTTTCTCTACTTATGGTAATCTAAGTTTAAACTGTTGGAAAGTCGTTAGGTATCATTTTCTCTCACTATGAGAGCTGCGCACTCAATCCCGATGCTGTGCGGTCTTGTTCTTGGCGTCTCAGCATCTGCCGAGCTCTCCGGCTTCTGGAGGCGAAGAAGCGGCTTCTTCGCGCACAGAGCTTTCTGCCGGTCGCGGTGTGCTCCGGACCGCGGCTTCTGCCGAAAGACGCCCGGAGACCGGCACCTACCCTCGGAGAGCTGCATATGCCCGCCTTCTACGTCTCTTGCCGCCTACACCTTAGCGAAAAGCTTTTTCACGCTTTCTCTCAAAAAGAAACTGTGCCAGCACAGCAAGCGTCTCAGGACGATTTTCATGAAGGTACTCGAGTTCTTACCATCTCCTGGAGAAAAGGAAAAGTAAGATTTCTCAGGGAGTGCTGCATAATTTTTACAAGGATGAAAAAGAATGTTGATTGAAAACTTTTTGTCTACTTATGGTAATCTAAGTTTAAACGGTTGGAAAGTGGTTAGTTATCATTTTCTCTCAGTTTGAGAGCTGCGCACTCAATCCCGATGCTGTGCGGTCTTGTTCTTGGCGTCTCAGCATCTGCCGAGCTCTCCGGCTGCCGGAGGCGAAGAAGCGGCTTTTTCGCGCACAGAGCTTTCTGCCGGTCGCGGTGCCCTCCAGACCGCGGCTTCTGCCGAAAGACGCCCGGAGACCGGCACCTACCCTCGGAGAGCTGCATATGCCCGTCTTCAGCGTCTCTTGCCGCCTACACCTTAGCGAAAAGCTTTTTCACGCTTTCTCTCAAAAAGAAACTGTGCCAGCACAGCAAGCGTCTCAGGACGATTTTCATGAAGGTACTCGAGTTCTTACTATCTCCTGGAGAAAAGGAAAAGTACGATTTCTCAGGGAGTGCTGCATAATTTTTACAAGGATGAAAAAGAATGTTGTTTGAAAACTTTTTCTCTACTTATGGTAATCTAAGTTTAAACTGTTGGAAAGTGGTTAGTTATCATTTTCTCTCACTTTGAGAGCTGCGCACTCAATCCCGATGCTGTGCGGTCTTGTTCTTGGCGTCTCAGCATCTGCCGAGCTCTCCGGCTGCTGGAGGCGAAGAAGCGGCTTTTTCGCGCACAGAGCTTTCTGCCGGTCGCGGTGCCCTCCAGACCGCGGCTTCTGCCGAAAGACGCCCGGAGACCGGCACCTATCATTGGAGAGCTGCATATGCCCGTCTTCAGCGTCTCTTGCCGCCTACACCTTAGCGAAAAGCTTTTTCACGCTTTCTCTCAAAAAGAAACTGTGCCAGCACAGCAAGCGTCTCAGGACGATTTTCATGAAGGTACTCGAGTTCTTACTATCTCCTGGAGAACACAAAAAGAAAGATCGGCCAGGGAATGCTGCATAAGTTTTAGCAAGATGTAAAAGAAAGTTGTTTGAGAACTTTTTCCCTACTTATGGTAATCTAAGTTTAAACTGTTGGAAAGTGGTTAGTTATCATTTTCTTTCAGTTTGAGAGCTGGGCACTTACTCCCGTTGCTGTGCGGCTTCGTTCTTGGCGTCTCAGCATCTGCCGAGCTCTCCGGCTGCCGGAGGCGAAGAAGCGGCTTTTTCGCGCACAGAGCTTTCTGCCGGTCGCGGTGCGCTCCGGACCGCGGCTTCTGCCGAAAGACGCCCGGAGACCGGCACCTACCCTCGGAGAGCTGCATATGCCCGCCTTCTGCGTCTCTTGCCGCCTACACCTTAGCGAAAAGCTTTTTCACGCTTTCTCTCAAAAAGAAACTGTGCCAGCACAGCAAGCGTCTCAGGACGATTTTCATGAAGGTACTCGAGTTCTTACCATCTCCTGGAGAAAGGGAAAAGTAAGATTTCTCAGGGAGTGCTGCATAATTTTTACAAGGATGAAAAAGAATGTTGTTTGAAAACTTTTTCTCTACTTATGGTAATCTAAGTTTAAACTGTTGGAAAGTGGTTAGTTATCATTTTCTCTCAGTTTGAGAGCTGCGCACTCAATCCCGATGCTGTGCGGTCTTGTTCTTGGCGTCTCAGCATCTGCCGAGCTCTCCGGCTGCCGGCGGCGAAGAAGCGGCTTTTTCGCGCACAGAGCTTTCTGCCGGTCGCGGTGCGCTCCGGACCGCGGCTTCTGCCGAAAGACGCCCGGAGACCGGCACCTACCCTCGGAGAGCTGCATATGCCCGCCTTCAGCGTCTCTTGCCGCCTACACCTTAGCGAAAAGCTTTTTCACGCTTTCTCTCAAAAAGAAACTGTGCCAGCACAGCAAGCGTCTCAGGACGATTTTCATGAAGGTACTCGAGTTCTTACCATCTCCTGGAGAACACAAAAAGAAAGATCGGCCAGGGAATGCTGCATAAGTTTTAGCAAGATATAATAGAAAGTTGTTTGAAAACTTTTTCCCTACTTATGGTAATCTAAGTTTAAACTGTTGGAAAGTGGTTAGTTTTCATTTTCTCTCAGTTTGAGAGCTGCACACTCAATCCCGATGCTGTGCGGTCTTGTTCTTGGCGTCTCAGCATCTGCCGAGCTCTCCGGCTGCCGGCGGCGAAGAAGCGGCTTTTTCGCGCACAGAGCTTTCTGCCGGTCGCGGTGCCCTCCAGACCGCGGCTTCTGCCGAAAGACGCCCGGAGACCGGCACCTACCCTCGGAGAGCTGCATATGCCCGCCTTCAGCGTCTCTTGATACCTACACATTAGCGAAAATCCTTTTCACGCTTTCTCCCAAAAAGAAACTGTGACAGCACAGCAAGCGTCTCAGGACGATTTTCATGAAGGTACTCGAGTTCTTACCATCTCCTGGAGAACACAAAAAGAAAGATTGGCCAAAGAGTGCAGCATAAGTTTTAGAAGGATGTAAAAGAAAGTTTTTTGAAAACTTTTTCTCTACTTATGGTAATCTAAGTTTAAACTGTTGGAAAGTGGTTAGTTATCATTTTCTTTCAGTTTGAGAGCTGGGCACTTACTCCCGTTGCTGTGCGGCTTCGTTCTTGGCGTCTCAGCATCTGCCGAGCTCTCCGGCTGACGGAGGCGAAGAAGCGGCTTTTTCGCGCACAGAGCTTTCTGCCGGTCGCGGTGCGCTCCGGACCGCGGCTTCTGCCGAAAGACGCCCGGAGACCGGCACCTACCTTCGGAGAGCTGCATATGCCCGTCTTCAGCGTCTCTTGCCGCCTACACCTTAGCGAAAAGCTTTTTCACGCTTTCTCTCAAAAAGAAACTGTGCCAGCACAGCAAGCGTCTCAGGACGATTTTCATGAAGGTACTCGAGTTCTTACCATCTCCTGGAGAAAGGGAAAAGTAAGATTTCTCAGGGAGTACTGCATAATTTTTACAAGGATGAAAAAGAATGTTGTTTGAAAACTTTTTCTCTACTTATGGTAATCTAAGTTTAAACTGTTGGAAAGTGGTTAGTTATCATTTTCTCTCAGTTTGAGAGCTGCGCACTCAATCCCGATGCTGTGCGGTCTTGTTCTTGGCGTCTCAGCATCTGCCGAGCTCTCCGGCTGCTGGAGGCGAAGAAGCGGCTTTTTCGCGCACAGAGCTTTCTGCCGGTCGCGGTGCCCTCCAGACCGCGGCTTCTGCCGAAAGACGCCCGGAGACCGGCACCTATCATTGGAGAGCTGCATATGCCCGTCTTCAGCGTCTCTTGCCGCCTACACCTTAGCGAAAAGCTTTTTCACGCTTTCTCTCAAAAAGAAACTGTGCCAGCACAGCAAGCGTCTCAGGACGATTTTCATGAAGTTACTCGAGTTCTTACTATCTCCTGGAGAACACAAAAAGAAAGATCGGCCAGGGAATGCTGCATAAGTTTTAGAAAGATGTAAAAGAAAGTTGTTTGAGAACTTTTTCCCTACTTATGGTAATCTAAGTTTAAACTGTTGGAAAGTGGTTAGTTATCATTTTCTTTCAGTTTGAGAGCTGCACACTCAATCCCGATGCTGTGCGGTCTTGTTCTTGGCGTCTCAGCATCTGCCGAGCTCTCCGGCTGACGGAGGCGAAGAAGCGGCTTTTTCGCGCACAGAGCTTTCTGCCGGTCGCGGTGCGCTCCGGACCGCGGCTTCTGCCGAAAGACGCCCGGAGACCGGCACCTACCTTCGGAGAGCTGCATATGCCCGTCTTCAGCGTCTCTTGCCGCCTACACCTTAGCGAAAAGCTTTTTCACGCTTTCTCTCAAAAAGAAACTGTGCCAGCACAGCAAGCGTCTCAGGACGATTTTCATGAAGGTACTCGAGTTCTTACCATCTCCTGGAGAAAAGGAAAAGTAAGATTTCTCAGGGAGTGCTGCATAATTTTTACAAGGATGAAAAAGAAAGTTTTTTGAAAACTTTTTCTCTACTTATGGTAATCTAAGTTTAAACTGTTGGAAAGTGGTTAGTTATCATTTTCTCTCAGTTTGAGAGCTGCGCACTCAATTCCGATGCTGTGCGGTCTTGTTCTTGGCGTCTCAGCATCTGCCGAGCTCTCCGGCTGACGGAGGCGAAGAAGCGGCTTTTTCGCGCACAGAGCTTTCTGCCGGTCGCGGTGCGCTCCAGACCGCGGCTTCTGCCGAAAGACGCCCGGAGACCGGCACCTACCCTCGGAGAGCTGCATATGCCCGCCTTCTGCGTCTCTTGCCGCCTACACCTTAGCGAAAAGCTTTTTCACGCTTTCTCTCAAAAAGAAACTGTGCCAGCACAGCAAGCGTCTCAGGACGATTTTCATGAAGGTACTCGAGTTCTTGCCATCTCCTGGAGAAAAGGAAAAGTAAGATTTCTCAGGGAGTGCTGCATAATTTTTACAAGGATGAAAAAGAATGTTTTTTGGAAACTTTTTCTCTACTTATGGTAATCTAAGTTTAAACTGTTGGAAAGTGGTTAGTTCTCATTTTCTCTCAGTTTGAGAGCTGCACACTCAATCCCGATGCTGTGCGGTCTTGTTCTTGGCGTCTCAGCATCTGCCGAGCTCTCCGGCTGCCGGCGGCGAAGAAGCGGCTTTTTCGCGCACAGAGCTTTCTGCCGGTCGCGGTGCCCTCCAGACCGCGGCTTCTGCCGAAAGACGCCCGGAGACCGGCACCTACCCTCGGAGAGCTGCATATGCCCGCCTTCAGCGTCTCTTGATACCTACACATTAGCGAAAATCCTTTTCACGCTTTCTCCCAAAAAGAAACTGTGACAGCACAGCAAGCGTCTCAGGACGATTTTCATGAAGGTACTCGAGTTCTTACTATCTCCTGGAGAACACAAAAAGAAAGATCGGCCAGGGAATGCTGCATAAGTTTTAGAAAGATGTAAACGAAAGTTGTTTGAGAACTTTTTCCCTACTTATGGTAATCTAAGTTTAAACTGTTGGAAAGTGGTTAGTTATCATTTTCTTTCAGTTTGAGAGCTGCACACTCAATCCCGATGCTGTGCGGTCTTGTTCTTGGCGTCTCAGCATCTGCCGAGCTCTCCGGCTGCCGGAGGCGAAGAAGCGGCTTTTTCGCGCACAGAGCTTTCTGCCGGTCGCGGTGCCCTCCAGACCGCGGCTTCTGCCGAAAGACGCCCGGAGACCGGCACCTACCCTCGGAGAGCTGCATATGCCCGCCTTCTGCGTCTCTTGATACCTACACATTAGCGAAAATCCTTTTCACGCTTTCTCCCAAAAAGAAACTGTGACAGCACAGCAAGCGTCTCAGGACGATTTTCATGAAGGTACTCGAGTTCTTACCATCTCCTGGAGAACACAAAAAGAAAGATTGGCCAAAGAGTGCAGCATAAGTTTTAGAAGGATGTAAAAGAAAGTTTTTTGAAAACTTTTTCTCTACTTATGGTAATCTAAGTTTAAACTGTTGGAAAGTGGTTAGTTATCATTTTCTTTCAGTTTGAGAGCTGGGCACTTACTCCCGTTGCTGTGCGGCTTCGTTCTTGGCGTCTCAGCATCTGCCGAGCTCTCCGGCTGACGGAGGCGAAGAAGCGGCTTTTTCGCGCACAGAGCTTTCTGCCGGTCGCGGTGCGCTCCGGACCGCGGCTTCTGCCGAAAGACGCCCGGAGACCGGCACCTACCTTCGGAGAGCTGCATATGCCCGTCTTCAGCGTCTCTTGCCGCCTACACCTTAGCGAAAAGCTTTTTCACGCTTTCTCTCAAAAAGAAACTGTGCCAGCACAGCAAGCGTCTCAGGACGATTTTCATGAAGGTACTCGAGTTCTTACCATCTCCTGGAGAAAGGGAAAAGTAAGATTTCTCAGGGAGTACTGCATAATTTTTACAAGGATGAAAAAGAATGTTGTTTGAAAACTTTTTCTCTACTTATGGTAATCTAAGTTTAAACTGTTGGAAAGTGGTTAGTTATCATTTTCTCTCACTTTGAGAGCTGCGCACTCAATCCCGATGCTGTGCGGTCTTGTTCTTGGCGTCTCAGCATCTGCCGAGCTCTCCGGCTGCTGGAGGCGAAGAAGCGGCTTTTTCGCGCACAGAGCTTTCTGCCGGTCGCGGTGCCCTCCAGACCGCGGCTTCTGCCGAAAGACGCCCGGAGACCGGCACCTATCATTGGAGAGCTGCATATGCCCGTCTTCAGCGTCTCTTGCCGCCTACACCTTAGCGAAAAGCTTTTTCACGCTTTCTCTCAAAAAGAAACTGTGCCAGCACAGCAAGCGTCTCAGGACGATTTTCATGAAGGTACTCGAGTTCTTACTATCTCCTGGAGAACACAAAAAGAAAGATCGGCCAGGGAATGCTGCATAAGTTTTAGAAAGATGTAAAAGAAAGTTGTTTGAGAACTTTTTCCCTACTTATGGTAATCTAAGTTTAAACTGTTGGAAAGTGGTTAGTTATCATTTTCTTTCAGTTTGAGAGCTGCACACTCAATCCCGATGCTGTGCGGTCTTGTTCTTGGCGTCTCAGCATCTGCCGAGCTCTCCGGCTGCCGGAGGCGAAGAAGCGGCTTTTTCGCGCACAGAGCTTTCTGCCGGTCGCGGTGCGCTCCGGACCGCGGCTTCTGCCGAAAGACGCCCGGAGACCGGCACCTACCTTCGGAGAGCTGCATATGCCCGTCTTCAGCGTCTCTTGCCGCCTACACCTTAGCGAAAAGCTTTTTCACGCTTTCTCTCAAAAAGAAACTGTGCCAGCACAGCAAGCGTCTCAGGACGATTTTCATGAAGGTACTCGAGTTCTTACCATCTCCTGGAGAAAAGGAAAAGTAAGATTTCTCAGGGAGTGCTGCATAATTTTTACAAGGATGAAAAAGAAAGTTTTTTGAAAACTTTTTCTCTACTTATGGTAATCTAAGTTTAAACTGTTGGAAAGTGGTTAGTTATCATTTTCTCTCACTTTGAGAGCTGCGCACTCAATCCCGATGCTGTGCGGTCTTGTTCTTGGCGTCTCAGCATCTGCCGAGCTCTCCGGCTGCCGGAGGCGAAGAAGCGGCTTTTTCGCGCACAGAGCTTTCTGCCGGTCGCGGTGCGCTCCGGACCGCGGCTTCTGCCGAAAGACGCCCGGAGACCGGCACCTACCCTCGGAGAGCTGCATATGCCCGTCTTCAGCGTCTCTTGCCGCCTACACCTTAGCGAAAAGCTTTTTCACGCTTTCTCTCAAAAAGAAACTGTGCCAGCACAGCAAGCGTCTCAGGACGATTTTCATGAAGGTACTCGAGTTCTTACCATCTCCAGGAGAAAAGGAAAAGTAAGATTTCTCAGGGAGTGCTGCATAATTTTTACAAGGATGAAAAAGAAAGTTTTTTGAAAACTTTTTCTCTACTTATGGTAATCTAAGTTTAAACTGTTGGAAAGTGGTTAGTTATCATTTTCTCTCAGTTTGAGAGCTGCGCACTCAATTCCGATGCTGTGCGGCTTCGTTCTTGGCGTCTCAGCATCTGCCGAGCTCTCCGGCTGACGGAGGCGAAGAAGCGGCTTTTTCGCGCACAGAGCTTTCTGCCGGTCGCGGTGCGCTCCAGACCGCGGCTTCTGCCGAAAGACGCCCGGAGACCGGCACCTACCCTCGGAGAGCTGCATATGCCCGCCTTCTGCGTCTCTTGCCGCCTACACCTTAGCGAAAAGCTTTTTCACGCTTTCTCTCAAAAAGAAACTGTGCCAGCACAGCAAGCGTCTCAGGACGATTTTCATGAAGGTACTCGAGTTCTTACCATCTCCTGGAGAAAAGGAAAAGTAAGATTTCTCAGGGAGTGCTGCATAATTTTTACAAGGATGAAAAAGAATGTTTTTTGGAAACTTTTTCTCTACTTATGGTAATCTAAGTTTAAACTGTTGGAAAGTGGTTAGTTCTCATTTTCTCTCAGTTTGAGAGCTGCACACTCAATCCCGATGCTGTGCGGTCTTGTTCTTGGCGTCTCAGCATCTGCCGAGCTCTCCGGCTGCCGGCGGCGAAGAAGCGGCTTTTTCGCGCACAGAGCTTTCTGCCGGTCGCGGTGCCCTCCAGACCGCGGCTTCTGCCGAAAGACGCCCGGAGACCGGCACCTACCCTCGGAGAGCTGCATATGCCCGCCTTCAGCGTCTCTTGATACCTACACATTAGCGAAAATCCTTTTCACGCTTTCTCCCAAAAAGAAACTGTGACAGCACAGCAAGCGTCTCAGGACGATTTTCATGAAGGTACTCGAGTTCTTACTATCTCCTGGAGAACACAAAAAGAAAGATCGGCCAGGGAATGCTGCATAAGTTTTAGAAAGATGTAAACGAAAGTTGTTTGAGAACTTTTTCCCTACTTATGGTAATCTAAGTTTAAACTGTTGGAAAGTGGTTAGTTATCATTTTCTTTCAGTTTGAGAGCTGCACACTCAATCCCGATGCTGTGCGGTCTTGTTCTTGGCGTCTCAGCATCTGCCGAGCTCTCCGGCTGCCGGAGGCGAAGAAGCGGCTTTTTCGCGCACAGAGCTTTCTGCCGGTCGCGGTGCCCTCCAGACCGCGGCTTCTGCCGAAAGACGCCCGGAGACCGGCACCTACCCTCGGAGAGCTGCATATGCCCGCCTTCAGCGTCTCTTGATACCTACACATTAGCGAAAATCCTTTTCACGCTTTCTCCCAAAAAGAAACTGTGACAGCACAGCAAGCGTCTCAGGACGATTTTCATGAAGGTACTCGAGTTCTTACCATCTCCTGGAGAACACAAAAAGAAAGATTGGCCAAAGAGTGCAGCATAAGTTTTAGAAGGATGTAAAAGAAAGTTTTTTGAAAACTTTTTCTCTACTTATGGTAATCTAAGTTTAAACTGTTGGAAAGTGGTTAGTTATCATTTTCTTTCAGTTTGAGAGCTGGGCACTTACTCCCGTTGCTGTGCGGCTTCGTTCTTGGCGTCTCAGCATCTGCCGAGCTCTCCGGCTGACGGAGGCGAAGAAGCGGCTTTTTCGCGCACAGAGCTTTCTGCCGGTCGCGGTGCGCTCCGGACCGCGGCTTCTGCCGAAAGACGCCCGGAGACCGGCACCTACCTTCGGAGAGCTGCATATGCCCGTCTTCAGCGTCTCTTGCCGCCTACACCTTAGCGAAAAGCTTTTTCACGCTTTCTCTCAAAAAGAAACTGTGCCAGCACAGCAAGCGTCTCAGGACGATTTTCATGAAGGTACTCGAGTTCTTACCATCTCCTGGAGAAAGGGAAAAGTAAGATTTCTCAGGGAGTACTGCATAATTTTTACAAGGATGAAAAAGAATGTTGTTTGAAAACTTTTTCTCTACTTATGGTAATCTAAGTTTAAACTGTTGGAAAGTGGTTAGTTATCATTTTCTCTCACTTTGAGAGCTGCGCACTCAATCCCGATGCTGTGCGGTCTTGTTCTTGGCGTCTCAGCATCTGCCGAGCTCTCCGGCTGCCGGAGGCGAAGAAGCGGCTTTTTCGCGCACAGAGCTTTCTGCCGGTCGCGGTGCCCTCCAGACCGCGGCTTCTGCCGAAAGACGCCCGGAGACCGGCACCTACCTTCGGAGAGCTGCATATGCCCGTCTTCAGCGTCTCTTGCCGCCTACACCTTAGCGAAAAGCTTTTTCACGCTTTCTCTCAAAAAGAAACTGTGCCAGCACAGCAAGCGTCTCAGGACGATTTTCATGAAGGTACTCGAGTTCTTACTATCTCCTGGAGAACACAAAAAGAAAGATCGGCCAGGGAATGCTGCATAAGTTTTACAAGGATGAAAAAGAAAGTTTTTTGAAAACTTTTTCTCTACTTATGGTAATCTAAGTTTAAACTGTTGGAAAGTGGTTAGTTACCATTTTCTCTCAGTTTGAGAGCTGCGCACTCAATTCCGATGCTGTGCGGCTTCGTTCTTGGCGTCTCAGCATCTGCCGAGCTCTCCGGCTGACGGAGGCGAAGAAGCGGCTTTTTCGCGCACAGAGCTTTCTGCCGGTCGCGGTGCGCTCCAGACCGCGGCTTCTGCCGAAAGACGCCCGGAGACCGGCACCTACCCTCGGAGAGCTGCATATGCCCGCCTTCTGCGTCTCTTGCCGCCTACACCTTAGCGAAAAGCTTTTTCACGCTTTCTCTCAAAAAGAAACTGTGCCAGCACAGCAAGCGTCTCAGGACGATTTTCATGAAGGTACTCGAGTTCTTACCATCTCCTGGAGAAAAGGAAAAGTAAGATTTCTCAGGGAGTGCTGCATAATTTTTACAAGGATGAAAAAGAATGTTTTTTGGAAACTTTTTCTCTACTTATGGTAATCTAAGTTTAAACTGTTGGAAAGTGGTTAGTTCTCATTTTCTCTCAGTTTGAGAGCTGCACACTCAATCCCGATGCTGTGCGGTCTTGTTCTTGGCGTCTCAGCATCTGCCGAGCTCTCCGGCTGCCGGCGGCGAAGAAGCGGCTTTTTCGCGCACAGAGCTTTCTGCCGGTCGCGGTGCCCTCCAGACCGCGGCTTCTGCCGAAAGACGCCCGGAGACCGGCACCTACCCTCGGAGAGCTGCATATGCCCGCCTTCAGCGTCTCTTGATATCTACACATTAGCGAAAATCCTTTTCACGCTTTCTCCCAAAAAGAAACTGTGACAGCACAGCAAGCGTCTCAGGACGATTTTCATGAAGGTACTCGAGTTCTTACTATCTCCTGGAGAACACAAAAAGAAAGATCGGCCAGGGAATGCTGCATAAGTTTTAGAAAGATGTAAACGAAAGTTGTTTGAGAACTTTTTCCCTACTTATGGTAATCTAAGTTTAAACTGTTGGAAAGTGGTTAGTTATCATTTTCTTTCAGTTTGAGAGCTGCACACTCAATCCCGATGCTGTGCGGTCTTGTTCTTGGCGTCTCAGCATCTGCCGAGCTCTCCGGCTGCCGGAGGCGAAGAAGCGGCTTTTTCGCGCACAGAGCTTTCTGCCGGTCGCGGTGCCCTCCAGACCGCGGCTTCTGCCGAAAGACGCCCGGAGACCGGCACCTACCCTCGGAGAGCTGCATATGCCCGTCTTCAGCGTCTCTTGCCGCCTACACCTTAGCGAAAAGCTTTTTCACGCTTTCTCTCAAAAAGAAACTGTGCCAGCACAGCAAGCGTCTCAGGACGATTTTCATGAAGGTACTCGAGTTCTTACCATCTCCTGGAGAAAGGGAAAAGTAAGATTTCTCAGGGAGTGCTGCATAATTTTTACAAGGATGAAAAAGAATGTTGTTTGAAAACTTTTTCTCTACTTATGGTAATCTAAGTTTAAACTGTTGGAAAGTGGTTAGTTATCATTTTCTCTCACTTTGAGAGCTGCGCACTCAATCCCGATGCTGTGCGGTCTTGTTCTTGGCGTCTCAGCATCTGCCGAGCTCTCCGGCTGCTGGAGGCGAAGAAGCGGCTTTTTCGCGCACAGAGCTTTCTGCCGGTCGCGGTGCCCTCCAGACCGCGGCTTCTGCCGAAAGACGCCCGGAGACCGGCACCTATCATTGGAGAGCTGCATATGCCCGTCTTCAGCGTCTCTTGCCGCCTACACCTTAGCGAAAAGCTTTTTCACGCTTTCTCTCAAAAAGAAACTGTGCCAGCACAGCAAGCGTCTCAGGACGATTTTCATGAAGGTACTCGAGTTCTTACTATCTCCTGGAGAACACAAAAAGAAAGATCGGCCAGGAAATGCTGCATAAGTTTTAGAAAGATGTAAAAGAAAGTTGTTTGAGAACTTTTTCCCTACTTATGGTAATCTAAGTTTAAACTGTTGGAAAGTGGTTAGTTATCATTTTCTTTCAGTTTGAGAGCTGCACACTCAATCCCGATGCTGTGCGGTCTTGTTCTTGGCGTCTCAGCATCTGCCGAGCTCTCCGGCTGCCGGAGGCGAAGAAGCGGCTTTTTCGCGCACAGAGCTTTCTGCCGGTCGCGGTGCGCTCCAGACCGCGGCTTCTGCCGAAAGACGCCCGGAGACCGGCACCTACCCTCGGAGAGCTGCATATGCCCGTCTTCAGCGTCTCTTGCCGCCTACACCTTAGCGAAAAGCTTTTTCACGCTTTCTCTCAAAAAGAAACTGTGCCAGCACAGCAAGCGTCTCAGGACGATTTTCATGAAGGTACTCGAGTTCTTACCATCTGCTGGAGAAAAGGAAAAGTAAGATTTCTCAGGGAGTGCTGCATAATTTTTACAAGGATGAAAAAGAATGCTGTTTGAAAACTTTTTCTCTACTTATGGTAATCTAAGTTTAAACTGTTGGAAAGTGGTTAGTTATCATTTTCTCTCAGTTTGAGAGCTGCGCACTCAATTCCGATGCTGTGCGGCTTCGTTCTTGGCGTCTCAGCATCTGCCGAGCTCTCCGGCTGACGGAGGCGAAGAAGCGGCTTTTTCGCGCACAGAGCTTTCTGCCGGTCGCGGTGCGCTCCAGACCGCGGCTTCTGCCGAAAGACGCCCGGAGACCGGCACCTACCCTCGGAGAGCTGCATATGCCCGCCTTCAGCGTCTCTTGATACCTACACATTAGCGAAAATCCTTTTCACGCTTTCTCCCAAAAAGAAACTGTGACAGCACAGCAAGCGTCTCAGGACGATTTTCATGAAGGTACTCGAGTTCTTACTATCTCCTGGAGAACACAAAAAGAAAGATCGGCCAGGGAATGCTGCATAAGTTTTAGAAAGATGTAAAAGAAAGTTGTTTGAGAACTTTTTCCCTACTTATGGTAATCTAAGTTTAAACTGTTGGAAAGTGGTTAGTTCTCATTTTCTTTCAGTTTGAGAGCTGCACACTCAATCCCGATGCTGTGCGGTCTTGTTCTTGGCGTCTCAGCATCTGCCGAGCTCTCCGGCTGCCGGAGGCGAAGAAGCGGCTTTTTCGCGCACAGAGCTTTCTGCCGGTCGCGGTGCGCTCCGGACCGCGGCTTCTGCCGAAAGACGCCCGGAGACCGGCACCTACCTTCGGAGAGCTGCATATGCCCGTCTTCAGCGTCTCTTGCCGCCTACACCTTAGCGAAAAGCTTTTTCACGCTTTCTCTCAAAAAGAAACTGTGCCAGCACAGCAAGCGTCTCAGGACGATTTTCATGAAGGTACTCGAGTTCTTACCATCTCCTGGAGAAAAGGAAAAGTAAGATTTCTCAGGGAGTGCTGCATAATTTTTACAAGGATGAAAAAGAATGTTTTTTGGAAACTTTTTCTCTACTTATGGTAATCTAAGTTTAAACTGTTGGAAAGTGGTTAGTTCTCATTTTCTCTCAGTTTGAGAGCTGCACACTCAATCCCGATGCTGTGCGGTCTTGTTCTTGGCGTCTCAGCATCTGCCGAGCTCTCCGGCTGCCGGCGGCGAAGAAGCGGCTTTTTCGCGCACAGAGCTTTCTGCCGGTCGCGGTGCCCTCCAGACCGCGGCTTCTGCCGAAAGACGCCCGGAGACCGGCACCTACCCTCGGAGAGCTGCATATGCCCGCCTTCAGCGTCTCTTGATATCTACACATTAGCGAAAATCCTTTTCACGCTTTCTCCCAAAAAGAAACTGTGACAGCACAGCAAGCGTCTCAGGACGATTTTCATGAAGGTACTCGAGTTCTTACTATCTCCTGGAGAACACAAAAAGAAAGATCGGCCAGGGAATGCTGCATAAGTTTTAGAAAGATGTAAACGAAAGTTGTTTGAGAACTTTTTCCCTACTTATGGTAATCTAAGTTTAAACTGTTGGAAAGTGGTTAGTTATCATTTTCTTTCAGTTTGAGAGCTGCACACTCAATCCCGATGCTGTGCGGTCTTGTTCTTGGCGTCTCAGCATCTGCCGAGCTCTCCGGCTGCCGGAGGCGAAGAAGCGGCTTTTTCGCGCACAGAGCTTTCTGCCGGTCGCGGTGCCCTCCAGACCGCGGCTTCTGCCGAAAGACGCCCGGAGACCGGCACCTACCCTCGGAGAGCTGCATATGCCCGTCTTCAGCGTCTCTTGCCGCCTACACCTTAGCGATAAGCTTTTTCACGCTTTCTCTCAAAAAGAAACTGTGCCAGCACAGCAAGCGTCTCAGGACGATTTTCATGAAGGTACTCGAGTTCTTACCATCTCCTGGAGAAAGGGAAAAGTAAGATTTCTCAGGGAGTGCTGCATAATTTTTACAAGGATGAAAAAGAATGTTGTTTGAAAACTTTTTCTCTACTTATGGTAATCTAAGTTTAAACTGTTGGAAAGTGGTTAGTTATCATTTTCTCTCACTTTGAGAGCTGCGCACTCAATCCCGATGCTGTGCGGTCTTGTTCTTGGCGTCTCAGCATCTGCCGAGCTCTCCGGCTGCTGGAGGCGAAGAAGCGGCTTTTTCGCGCACAGAGCTTTCTGCCGGTCGCGGTGCCCTCCAGACCGCGGCTTCTGCCGAAAGACGCCCGGAGACCGGCACCTATCATTGGAGAGCTGCATATGCCCGTCTTCAGCGTCTCTTGCCGCCTACACCTTAGCGAAAAGCTTTTTCACGCTTTCTCTCAAAAAGAAACTGTGCCAGCACAGCAAGCGTCTCAGGACGATTTTCATGAAGGTACTCGAGTTCTTACTATCTCCTGGAGAACACAAAAAGAAAGATCGGCCAGGAAATGCTGCATAAGTTTTAGAAAGATGTAAAAGAAAGTTGTTTGAGAACTTTTTCCCTACTTATGGTAATCTAAGTTTAAACTGTTGGAAAGTGGTTAGTTATCATTTTCTTTCAGTTTGAGAGCTGCACACTCAATCCCGATGCTGTGCGGTCTTGTTCTTGGCGTCTCAGCATCTGCCGAGCTCTCCGGCTGCCGGAGGCGAAGAAGCGGCTTTTTCGCGCACAGAGCTTTCTGCCGGTCGCGGTGCGCTCCAGACCGCGGCTTCTGCCGAAAGACGCCCGGAGACCGGCACCTACCCTCGGAGAGCTGCATATGCCCGTCTTCAGCGTCTCTTGCCGCCTACACCTTAGCGAAAAGCTTTTTCACGCTTTCTCTCAAAAAGAAACTGTGCCAGCACAGCAAGCGTCTCAGGACGATTTTCATGAAGGTACTCGAGTTCTTACCATCTGCTGGAGAAAAGGAAAAGTAAGATTTCTCAGGGAGTGCTGCATAATTTTTACAAGGATGAAAAAGAATGCTGTTTGAAAACTTTTTCTCTACTTATGGTAATCTAAGTTTAAACTGTTGGAAAGTGGTTAGTTATCATTTTCTCTCAGTTTGAGAGCTGCGCACTCAATTCCGATGCTGTGCGGCTTCGTTCTTGGCGTCTCAGCATCTGCCGAGCTCTCCGGCTGACGGAGGCGAAGAAGCGGCTTTTTCGCGCACAGAGCTTTCTGCCGGTCGCGGTGCGCTCCAGACCGCGGCTTCTGCCGAAAGACGCCCGGAGACCGGCACCTACCCTCGGAGAGCTGCATATGCCCGCCTTCAGCGTCTCTTGATACCTACACATTAGCGAAAATCCTTTTCACGCTTTCTCCCAAAAAGAAACTGTGACAGCACAGCAAGCGTCTCAGGACGATTTTCATGAAGGTACTCGAGTTCTTACCATCTCCTGGAGAACACAAAAAGAAAGATTGGCCAAAGAGTGCAGCATAAGTTTTAGAAGGATGTAAAAGAAAGTTTTTTGAAAACTTTTTCTCTACTTATGGTAATCTAAGTTTAAACTGTTGGAAAGTGGTTAGTTATCATTTTCCTTCAGTTTGAGAGCTGGGCACTTACTCCCGTTGCTGTGCGGCTTCGTTCTTGGCGTCTCAGCATCTGCCGAGCTCTCCGGCTGACGGAGGCGAAGAAGCGGCTTTTTCGCGCACAGAGCTTTCTGCCGGTCGCGGTGCGCTCCGGACCGCGGCTTCTGCCGAAAGACGCCCGGAGACCGGCACCTACCCTCGGAGAGCTGCATATGCCCGTCTTCAGCGTCTCTTGCCGCCTACACCTTAGCGAAAAGCTTTTTCACGCTTTCTCTCAAAAAGAAACTGTGCCAGCACAGCAAGCGTCTCAGGACGATTTTCATGAAGGTACTCGAGTTCTTACCATCTCCTGGAGAAAGGGAAAAGTAAGATTTCTCAGGGAGTGCTGCATAATTTTTACAAGGATGAAAAAGAAAGTTTTTTGAAAACTTTTTCTCTACTTATGGTAATCTAAGTTTAAACTGTTGGAAAGTGGTTAGTTACCATTTTCTCTCAGTTTGAGAGCTGCGCACTCAATTCCGATGCTGTGCGGCTTCGTTCTTGGCGTCTCAGCATCTGCCGAGCTCTCCGGCTGACGGAGGCGAAGAAGCGGCTTTTTCGCGCACAGAGCTTTCTGCCGGTCGCGGTGCGCTCCAGACCGCGGCTTCTGCCGAAAGACGCCCGGAGACCGGCACCTACCCTCGGAGAGCTGCATATGCCCGCCTTCTGCGTCTCTTGCCGCCTACACCTTAGCGAAAAGCTTTTTCACGCTTTCTCTCAAAAAGAAACTGTGCCAGCACAGCAAGCGTCTCAGGACGATTTTCATGAAGGTACTCGAGTTCTTACCATCTCCTGGAGAAAAGGAAAAGTAAGATTTCTCAGGGAGTGCTGCATAATTTTTACAAGGATGAAAAAGAATGTTGTTTGAAAACTTTTTCTCTATTTATGGTAATCTAAGTTTAAACTGTTGGAAAGTCGTTAGTTCTCATTTTCTCTCTGTTTGAGAGCTGCGCACTCAATCGCGATGCTGTGCGGTCTTGTTCTTGGCGTCTCAGCATCTGCCGAGCTCTCCGGCTGCTGGAGGCGAAGAAGCGGCTTTTTCGCGCACAGAGCTTTCTGCCGGTCGCGGTGCCCTCCAGACCGCGGCTTCTGCCGAAAGACGCCCGGAGACCGGCACCTACCCTCGGAGAGCTGCATATGCCCGCCTTCAGCGTCTCTTGATATCTACACATTAGCGAAAATCCTTTTCACGCTTTCTCCCAAAAAGAAACTGTGACAGCACAGCAAGCGTCTCAGGACGATTTTCATGAAGGTACTCGAGTTCTTACTATCTCCTGGAGAACACAAAAAGAAAGATCGGCCAGGGAATGCTGCATAAGTTTTAGAAAGATGTAAACGAAAGTTGTTTGAGAACTTTTTCCCTACTTATGGTAATCTAAGTTTAAACTGTTGGAAAGTGGTTAGTTATCATTTTCTTTCAGTTTGAGAGCTGCACACTCAATCCCGATGCTGTGCGGTCTTGTTCTTGGCGTCTCAGCATCTGCCGAGCTCTCCGGCTGACGGAGGCGAAGAAGCGGCTTTTTCGCGCACAGAGCTTTCTGCCGGTCGCGGTGCGCTCCGGACCGCGGCTTCTGCCGAAAGACGCCCGGAGACCGGCACCTACCCTCGGAGAGCTGCATATGCCCGTCTTCAGCGTCTCTTGCCGCCTACACCTTAGCGAAAAGCTTTTTCACGCTTTCTCTCAAAAAGAAACTGTGCCAGCACAGCAAGCGTCTCAGGACGATTTTCATGAAGGTACTCGAGTTCTTACCATCTCCTGGAGAAAGGGAAAAGTAAGATTTCTCAGGGAGTACTGCATAATTTTTACAAGGATGAAAAAGAATGTTGTTTGAAAACTTTTTCTCTACTTATGGTAATCTAAGTTTAAACTGTTGGAAAGTGGTTAGTTATCATTTTCTCTCACTTTGAGAGCTGCGCACTCAATCCCGATGCTGTGCGGTCTTGTTCTTGGCGTCTCAGCATCTGCCGAGCTCTCCGGCTGCTGGAGGCGAAGAAGCGGCTTTTTCGCGCACAGAGCTTTCTGCTGGTCGCGGTGCCCTCCAGACCGCGGCTTCTGCCGAAAGACGCCCGGAGACCGGCACCTATCATTGGAGAGCTGCATATGCCCGTCTTCAGCGTCTCTTGCCGCCTACACCTTAGCGAAAAGCTTTTTCACGCTTTCTCTCAAAAAGAAACTGTGCCAGCACAGCAAGCGTCTCAGGACGATTTTCATGAAGGTACTCGAGTTCTTACTATCTCCTGGAGAACACAAAAAGAAAGATCGGCCAGGGAATGCTGCATAAGTTTTAGAAAGATGTAAAAGAAAGTTGTTTGAGAACTTTTTCCCTACTTATGGTAATCTAAGTTTAAACTGTTGGAAAGTGGTTAGTTATCATTTTCTTTCAGTTTGAGAGCTGCACACTCAATCCCGATGCTGTGCGGTCTTGTTCTTGGCGTCTCAGCATCTGCCGAGCTCTCCGGCTGACGGAGGCGAAGAAGCGGCTTTTTCGCGCACAGAGCTTTCTGCCGGTCGCGGTGCGCTCCGGACCGCGGCTTCTGCCGAAAGACGCCCGGAGACCGGCACCTACCTTCGGAGAGCTGCATATGCCCGTCTTCAGCGTCTCTTGCCGCCTACACCTTAGCGAAAAGCTTTTTCACGCTTTCTCTCAAAAAGAAACTGTGCCAGCACAGCAAGCGTCTCAGGACGATTTTCATGAAGGTACTCGAGTTCTTACCATCTCCTGGAGAAAAGGAAAAGTAAGATTTCTCAGGGAGTGCTGCATAATTTTTACAAGGATGAAAAAGAAAGTTTTTTGAAAACTTTTTCTCTACTTATGGTAATCTAAGTTTAAACTGTTGGAAAGTGGTTAGTTATCATTTTCTCTCACTTTGAGAGCTGCGCACTCAATCCCGATGCTGTGCGGTCTTGTTCTTGGCGTCTCAGCATCTGCCGAGCTCTCCGGCAGCCGGAGGCGAAGAAGCGGCTTTTTCGCGCACAGAGCTTTCTGCCGGTCGCGGTGCGCTCCGGACCGCGGCTTCTGCCGAAAGACGCCCGGAGACCGGCACCTACCCTCGGAGAGCTGCATATGCCCGTCTTCAGCGTCTCTTGCCGCCTACACCTTAGCGAAAAGCTTTTTCACGCTTTCTCTCAAAAAGAAACTGTGCCAGCACAGCAAGCGTCTCAGGACGATTTTCATGAAGGTACTCGAGTTCTTACCATCTCCAGGAGAAAAGGAAAAGTAAGATTTCTCAGGGAGTGCTGCATAATTTTTACAAGGATGAAAAAGAAAGTTTTTTGAAAACTTTTTCTCTACTTATGGTAATCTAAGTTTAAACTGTTGGAAAGTGGTTAGTTATCATTTTCTCTCAGTTTGAGAGCTGCGCACTCAATTCCGATGCTGTGCGGCTTCGTTCTTGGCGTCTCAGCATCTGCCGAGCTCTCCGGCTGACGGAGGCGAAGAAGCGGCTTTTTCGCGCACAGAGCTTTCTGCCGGTCGCGGTGCGCTCCAGACCGCGGCTTCTGCCGAAAGACGCCCGGAGACCGGCACCTACCCTCGGAGAGCTGCATATGCCCGCCTTCTGCGTCTCTTGCCGCCTACACCTTAGCGAAAAGCTTTTTCACGCTTTCTCTCAAAAAGAAACTGTGCCAGCACAGCAAGCGTCTCAGGACGATTTTCATGAAGGTACTCGAGTTCTTACCATCTCCTGGAGAAAAGGAAAAGTAAGATTTCTCAGGGAGTGCTGCATAATTTTTACAAGGATGAAAAAGAATGTTTTTTGGAAACTTTTTCTCTACTTATGGTAATCTAAGTTTAAACTGTTGGAAAGTGGTTAGTTCTCATTTTCTCTCAGTTTGAGAGCTGCACACTCAATCCCGATGCTGTGCGGTCTTGTTCTTGGCGTCTCAGCATCTGCCGAGCTCTCCGGCTGCCGGCGGCGAAGAAGCGGCTTTTTCGCGCACAGAGCTTTCTGCCGGTCGCGGTGCCCTCCAGACCGCGGCTTCTGCCGAAAGACGCCCGGAGACCGGCACCTACCCTCGGAGAGCTGCATATGCCCGCCTTCAGCGTCTCTTGATACCTACACATTAGCGAAAATCCTTTTCACGCTTTCTCACAAAAAGAAACTGTGACAGCACAGCAAGCGTCTCAGGACGATTTTCATGAAGGTACTCGAGTTCTTACTATCTCCTGGAGAACACAAAAAGAAAGATCGGCCAGGGAATGCTGCATAAGTTTTAGAAAGATGTAAACGAAAGTTGTTTGAGAACTTTTTCCCTACTTATGGTAATCTAAGTTTAAACTGTTGGAAAGTGGTTAGTTATCATTTTCTTTCAGTTTGAGAGCTGCACACTCAATCCCGATGCTGTGCGGTCTTGTTCTTGGCGTCTCAGCATCTGCCGAGCTCTCCGGCTGCCGGAGGCGAAGAAGCGGCTTTTTCGCGCACAGAGCTTTCTGCCGGTCGCGGTGCCCTCCAGACCGCGGCTTCTGCCGAAAGACGCCCGGAGACCGGCACCTACCTTCGGAGAGCTGCATATGCCCGCCTTCTGCGTCTCTTGCCGCCTACACCTTAGCGAAAAGCTTTTTCACGCTTTCTCTCAAAAAGAAACTGTGCCAGCACAGCAAGCGTCTCAGGACGATTTTCATGAAGGTACTCGAGTTCTTACCATCTCCTGGAGAAAAGGAAAAGTAAGATTTCTCAGGGAGTGCTGCATAATTTTTACAAGGATGAAAAAGAATGTTGATTGAAAACTTTTTGTCTACTTATGGTAATCAAAGTTTAAACGGTTGGAAAGTGGTTAGTTATCATTTTCTCTCAGTTTGAGAGCTGCGCACTCAATCCCGATGCTGTGCGGTCTTGTTCTTGGCGTCTCAGCATCTGCCGAGCTCTCCGGCTGCCGGAGGCGAAGAAGCGGCTTTTTCGCGCACAGAGCTTTCTGCCGGTCGCGGTGCCCTCCAGACCGCGGCTTCTGCCGAAAGACGCCCGGAGACCGGCACCTACCCTCGGAGAGCTGCATATGCCCGTCTTCAGCGTCTCTTGCCGCCTACACCTTAGCGAAAAGCTTTTTCACGCTTTCTCTCAAAAAGAAACTGTGCCAGCACAGCAAGCGTCTCAGGACGATTTTCATGAAGGTACTCGAGTTCTTACCATCTCCTGGAGAAAAGGAAAAGTAAGATTTCTCAGGGAGTGCTGCATAATTTTTACAAGGATGAAAAAGAATGTTTTTTGGAAACTTTTTCTCTACTTATGGTAATCTAAGTTTAAACTGTTGGAAAGTGGTTAGTTCTCATTTTCTCTCACTTTGAGAGCTGCGCACTCAATCCCGATGCTGTGCGGTCTTGTTCTTGGCGTCTCAGCATCTGCCGAGCTCTCCGGCTGCCGGCGGCGAAGAAGCGGCTTTTTCGCGCACAGAGCTTTCTGCCGGTCGCGGTGCCCTCCAGACCGCGGCTTCTGCCGAAAGAAGCCCGGAGACCGGCACCTACCCTCGGAGAGCTGCATATGCCCGCCTTCAGCGTCTCTTGATACCTACACATTAGCGAAAATCCTTTTCACGCTTTCTCCCAAAAAGAAACTGTGACAGCACAGCAAGCGTCTCAGGACGATTTTCATGAAGGTACTCGAGTTCTTACTATCTCCTGGAGAACACAAAAAGAAAGATCGGCCAGGGAATGCTGCATAAGTTTTAGAAAGATGTAAAAGAAAGTTGTTTGAGAACTTTTTCCCTACTTATGGTAATCTAAGTTTAAACTGTTGGAAAGTGGTTAGTTCTCATTTTCTTTCAGTTTGAGAGCTGCACACTCAATCCCGATGCTGTGCGGTCTTGTTCTTGGCGTCTCAGCATCTGCCGAGCTCTCCGGCTGCCGGAGGCGAAGAAGCGGCTTTTTCGCGCACAGAGCTTTCTGCCGGTCGCGGTGCGCTCCGGACCGCGGCTTCTGCCGAAAGACGCCCGGAGACCGGCACCTACCCTCGGAGAGCTGCATATGCCCGTCTTCAGCGTCTCTTGCCGCCTACACCTTAGCGAAAAGCTTTTTCACGCTTTCTCTCAAAAAGAAACTGTGCCAGCACAGCAAGCGTCTCAGGACGATTTTCATGAAGGTACTCGAGTTCTTACCATCTCCTGGAGAAAAGGAAAAGTAAGATTTCTCAGGGAGTGCTGCATAATTTTTACAAGGATGAAAAAGAAAGTTTTTTGAAAACTTTTTCTCTACTTATGGTAATCTAAGTTTAAACTGTTGGAAAGTGGTTAGTTATCATTTTCTCTCACTTTGAGAGCTGCGCACTCAATCCCGATGCTGTGCGGTCTTGTTCTTGGCGTCTCAGCATCTGCCGAGCTCTCCGGCTGCCGGCGGCGAAGAAGCGGCTTTTTCGCGCACAGAGCTTTCTGCCGGTCGCGGTGCGCTCCGGACCGCGGCTTCTGCCGAAAGACGCCCGGAGACCGGCACCTACCTTCGGAGAGCTGCATATGCCCGTCTTCAGCGTCTCTTGCCGCCTACACCTTAGCGAAAAGCTTTTTCACGCTTTCTCTCAAAAAGAAACTGTGCCAGCACAGCAAGCGTCTCAGGACGATTTTCATGAAGGTACTCGAGTTCTTACCATCTCCTGGAGAAAAGGAAAAGTAAGATTTCTCAGGGAGTGCTGCATAATTTTTACAAGGATGAAAAAGAATGTTGTTTGAAAACTTTTTCTCTACTTATGGTAATCTAAGTTTAAACTGTTGGAAAGTGGTTAGTTATCATTTTCTCTCACTTTGAGAGCTGCGCACTCAATCCCGATGCTGTGCGGTCTTGTTCTTGGCGTCTCAGCATCTGCCGAGCTCTCCGGCTGCTGGAGGCGAAGAAGCGGCTTTTTCGCGCACAGAGCTTTCTGCCGGTCGCGGTGCCCTCCAGACCGCGGCTTCTGCCGAAAGACGCCCGGAGACCGGCACCTATCATTGGAGAGCTGCATATGCCCGTCTTCAGCGTCTCTTGCCGCCTACACCTTAGCGAAAAGCTTTTTCACGCTTTCTCTCAAAAAGAAACTGTGCCAGCACAGCAAGCGTCTCAGGACGATTTTCATGAAGGTACTCGAGTTCTTACTATCTCCTGGAGAACACAAAAAGAAAGATCGGCCAGGGAATGCTGCATAAGTTTTAGAAAGATGTAAAAGAAAGTTGTTTGAGAACTTTTTCCCTACTTATGGTAATCTAAGTTTAAACTGTTGGAAAGTGGTTAGTTATCATTTTCTTTCAGTTTGAGAGCTGCACACTCAATCCCGATGCTGTGCGGTCTTGTTCTTGGCGTCTCAGCATCTGCCGAGCTCTCCGGCTGCCGGAGGCGAAGAAGCGGCTTTTTCGCGCACAGAGCTTTCTGCCGGTCGCGGTGCGCTCCGGACCGCGGCTTCTGCCGAAAGACGCCCGGAGACCGGCACCTACCTTCGGAGAGCTGCATATGCCCGTCTTCAGCGTCTCTTGCCGCCTACACCTTAGCGAAAAGCTTTTTCACGCTTTCTCTCAAAAAGAAACTGTGCCAGCACAGCAAGCGTCTCAGGACGATTTTCATGAAGGTACTCGAGTTCTTACCATCTCCTGGAGAAAGGGAAAAGTAAGATTTCTCAGGGAGTGCTGCATAATTTTTACAAGGATGAAAAAGAAAGTTTTTTGAAAACTTTTTCTCTACTTATGGTAATCTAAGTTTAAACTGTTGGAAAGTGGTTAGTTATCATTTTCTCTCACTTTGAGAGCTGCACACTCAATCCCGATGCTGTGCGGTCTTGTTCTTGGCGTCTCAGCATCTGCCGAGCTCTCCGGCTGCCGGAGGCGAAGAAGCGGCTTTTTCGCGCACAGAGCTTTCTGCCGGTCGCGGTGCGCTCCGGACCGCGGCTTCTGCCGAAAGACGCCCGGAGACCGGCACCTACCCTCGGAGAGCTGCATATGCCCGTCTTCTGCGTCTCTTGCCGCCTACACCTTAGCGAAAAGCTTTTTCACGCTTTCTCTCAAAAAGAAACTGTGCCAGCACAGCAAGCGTCTCAGGACGATTTTCATGAAGGTACTCGAGTTCTTACCATCTCCAGGAGAAAAGGAAAAGTAAGATTTCTCAGGGAGTGCTGCATAATTTTTACAAGGATGAAAAAGAAAGTTTTTTGAAAACTTTTTCTCTACTTATGGTAATCTAAGTTTAAACTGTTGGAAAGTGGTTAGTTCTCATTTTCTCTCAGTTTGAGAGCTGCACACTCAATCCCGATGCTGTGCGGTCTTGTTCTTGGCGTCTCAGCATCTGCCGAGCTCTCCGGCTGCCGGCGGCGAAGAAGCGGCTTTTTCGCGCACAGAGCTTTCTGCCGGTCGCGGTGCCCTCCAGACCGCGGCTTCTGCCGAAAGACGCCCGGAGACCGGCACCTACCCTCGGAGAGCTGCATATGCCCGCCTTCAGCGTCTCTTGATACCTACACATTAGCGAAAATCCTTTTCACGCTTTCTCCCAAAAAGAAACTGTGACAGCACAGCAAGCGTCTCAGGACGATTTTCATGAAGGTACTCGAGTTCTTACTATCTCCTGGAGAACACAAAAAGAAAGATCGGCCAGGGAATGCTGCATAAGTTTTAGAAAGATGTAAAAGAAAGTTGTTTGAGAACTTTTTCCCTACTTATGGTAATCTAAGTTTAAACTGTTGGAAAGTGGTTAGTTATCATTTTCTTTCAGTTTGAGAGCTGCACACTCAATCCCGATGCTGTGCGGTCTTGTTCTTGGCGTCTCAGCATCTGCCGAGCTCTCCGGCTGCTGGAGGCGAAGAAGCGGCTTTTTCGCGCACAGAGCTTTCTGCCGGTCGCGGTGCCCTCCAGACCGCGGCTTCTGCCGAAAGACGCCCGGAGACCGGCACCTACCTTCGGAGAGCTGCATATGCCCGTCTTCAGCGTCTCTTGCCGCCTACACCTTAGCGAAAAGCTTTTTCACGCTTTCTCTCAAAAAGAAACTGTGCCAGCACAGCAAGCGTCTCAGGACGATTTTCATGAAGGTACTCGAGTTCTTACCATCTCCAGGAGAAAAGGAAAAGTAAGATTTCTCAGGGAGTGCTGCATAATTTTTACAAGGATGAAAAAGAAAGTTTTTTGAAAACTTTTTCTCTACTTATGGTAATCTAAGTTTAAACTGTTGGAAAGTGGTTAGTTATCATTTTCTCTCACTTTGAGAGCTGCGCACTCAATCCCGATGCTGTGCGGTCTTGTTCTTGGCGTCTCAGCATCTGCCGAGCTCTCCGGCTGCCGGCGGCGAAGAAGCGGCTTTTTCGCGCACAGAGCTTTCTGCCGGTCGCGGTGCGCTCCGGACCGCGGCTTCTGCCGAAAGACGCCCGGAGACCGGCACCTACCCTCGGAGAGCTGCATATGCCCGCCTTCTGCGTCTCTTGCCGCCTACACCTTAGCGAAAAGCTTTTTCACGCTTTCTCTCAAAAAGAAACTGTGCCAGCACAGCAAGCGTCTCAGGACGATTTTCATGAAGGTACTCGAGTTCTTACCATCTCCTGGAGAAAAGGAAAAGTAAGATTTCTCAGGGAATGCTGCATAATTTTTACAAGGATGAAAAAGAATGTTGTTTGAAAACTTTTTCTCTACTTATGGTAATCTAAGTTTAAACTGTTGGAAAGTCGTTAGTTATCATTTTCTCTCACTTTGAGAGCTGCGCACTCAATCCCGATGCTGTGCGGTCTTGTTCTTGGCGTCTCAGCATCTGCCGAGCTCTCCGGCTTCTGGAGGCGAAGAAGCGGCTTCTTCGCGCACAGAGCTTTCTGCCGGTCGCGGTGTGCTCCAGACCGCGGCTTCTGCCGAAAGACGCCCGGAGACCGGCACCTAGCCTCGGAGAGCTGCATATGCCCGCCTTCTACGTCTCTTGCCGCCTACACCTTAGCGAAAAGCTTTTTCACGCTTTCTCTCAAAAAGAAACTGTGCCAGCACAGCAAGCGTCTCAGGACGATTTTCATGAAGGTACTCGAGTTCTTACCATCTCCTGGAGAAAAGGAAAAGTACGATTTCTCAGGGAGTGCTGCATAATTTTTACAAGGATGAAAAAGAATGTTGTTTGAAAACTTTTTCTCTACTTATGGTAATCTAAGTTTAAACTGTTGGAAAGTGGTTAGTTATCATTTTCTCTCACTTTGAGAGCTGCGCACTCAATCCCGATGCTGTGCGGTCTTGTTCTTGGCGTCTCAGCATCTGCCGAGCTCTCCGGCTGCTGGAGGCGAAGAAGCGGCTTTTTCGCGCACAGAGCTTTCTGCCGGTCGCGGTGCCCTCCAGACCGCGGCTTCTGCCGAAAGACGCCCGGAGACCGGCACCTATCATTGGAGAGCTGCATATGCCCGTCTTCAGCGTCTCTTGCCGCCTACACCTTAGCGAAAAGCTTTTTCACGCTTTCTCTCAAAAAGAAACTGTGCCAGCACAGCAAGCGTCTCAGGACGATTTTCATGAAGGTACTCGAGTTCTTACTATCTCCTGGAGAACACAAAAAGAAAGATCGGCCAGGGAATGCTGCATAAGTTTTAGAAAGATGTAAAAGAAAGTTGTTTGAGAACTTTTTCCCTACTTATGGTAATCTAAGTTTAAACTGTTGGAAAGTGGTTAGTTATCATTTTCTTTCAGTTTGAGAGCTGGGCACTTACTCCCGTTGCTGTGCGGCTTCGTTCTTGGCGTCTCAGCATCTGCCGAGCTCTCCGGCTGACGGAGGCGAAGAAGCGGCTTTTTCGCGCACAGAGCTTTCTGCCGGTCGCGGTGCGCTCCGGACCGCGGCTTCTGCCGAAAGACGCCCGGAGACCGGCACCTACCCTCGGAGAGCTGCATATGCCCGCCTTCTGCGTCTCTTGCCGCCTACACCTTAGCGAAAAGCTTTTTCACGCTTTCTCTCAAAAAGAAACTGTGCCAGCACAGCAAGCGTCTCAGGACGATTTTCATGAAGGTACTCGAGTTCTTACCATCTCCTGGAGAAAAGGAAAAGTAAGATTTCTCAGGGAGTGCTGCATAATTTTTACAAGGATGAAAAAGAATGTTGTTTGAAAACTTTTTCTCTACTTATGGTAATCTAAGTTTAAACTGTTGGAAAGTGGTTAGTTATCATTTTCTCTCACTTTGAGAGCTGCGCACTCAATCCCGATGCTGTGCGGTCTTGTTCTTGGCGTCTCAGCATCTGCCGAGCTCTCCGGCTGCTGGAGGCGAAGAAGCGGCTTTTTCGCGCACAGAGCTTTCTGCCGGTCGCGGTGCCCTCCAGACCGCGGCTTCTGCCGAAAGACGCCCGGAGACCGGCACCTATCATTGGAGAGCTGCATATGCCCGTCTTCAGCGTCTCTTGCCGCCTACACCTTAGCGAAAAGCTTTTTCACGCTTTCTCTCAAAAAGAAACTGTGCCAGCACAGCAAGCGTCTCAGGACGATTTTCATGAAGGTACTCGAGTTCTTACTATCTCCTGGAGAACACAAAAAGAAAGATCGGCCAGGGAATGCTGCATAAGTTTTAGAAAGATGTAAAAGAAAGTTGTTTGAGAACTTTTTCCCTACTTATGGTAATCTAAGTTTAAACTGTTGGAAAGTGGTTAGTTATCATTTTCTTTCAGTTTGAGAGCTGCACACTCAATCCCGATGCTGTGCAGTCTTGTTCTTGGCGTCTCAGCATCTGCCGAGCTCTCCGGCTGCCGGAGGCGAAGAAGCGGCTTTTTCGCGCACAGAGCTTTCTGCCGGTCGCGGTGCGCTCCGGACCGCGGCTTCTGCCGAAAGACGCCCGGAGACCGGCACCTACCTTCGGAGAGCTGCATATGCCCGTCTTCAGCGTCTCTTGCCGCCTACACCTTAGCGAAAAGCTTTTTCACGCTTTCTCTCAAAAAGAAACTGTGCCAGCACAGCAAGCGTCTCAGGACGATTTTCATGAAGGTACTCGAGTTCTTACCATCTCCTGGAGAAAAGGAAAAGTAAGATTTCTCAGGGAGTGCTGCATAATTTTTACAAGGATGAAAAAGAAAGTTTTTTGAAAACTTTTTCTCTACTTATGGTAATCTAAGTTTAAACTGTTGGAAAGTGGTTAGTTATCATTTTCTCTCACTTTGAGAGCTGCACACTCAATCCCGATGCTGTGCGGTCTTGTTCTTGGCGTCTCAGCATCTGCCGAGCTCTCCGGCTGCCGGAGGCGAAGAAGCGGCTTTTTCGCGCACAGAGCTTTCTGCCGGTCGCGGTGCGCTCCGGACCGCGGCTTCTGCCGAAAGACGCCCGGAGACCGGCACCTACCCTCGGAGAGCTGCATATGCCCGTCTTCAGCGTCTCTTGCCGCCTACACCTTAGCGAAAAGCTTTTTCACGCTTTCTCTCAAAAAGAAACTGTGCCAGCACAGCAAGCGTCTCAGGACGATTTTCATGAAGGTACTCGAGTTCTTACCATCTCCAGGAGAAAAGGAAAAGTAAGATTTCTCAGGGAGTGCTGCATAATTTTTACAAGGATGAAAAAGAAAGTTTTTTGAAAACTTTTTCTCTACTTATGGTAATCTAAGTTTAAACTGTTGGAAAGTGGTTAGTTATCATTTTCTCTCAGTTTGAGAGCTGCGCACTCAATTCCGATGCTGTGCGGCTTCGTTCTTGGCGTCTCAGCATCTGCCGAGCTCTCCGGCTGACGGAGGCGAAGAAGCGGCTTTTTCGCGCACAGAGCTTTCTGCCGGTCGCGGTGCGCTCCAGACCGCGGCTTCTGCCGAAAGACGCCCGGAGACCGGCACCTACCCTCGGAGAGCTGCATATGCCCGCCTTCTGCGTCTCTTGCCGCCTACACCTTAGCGAAAAGCTTTTTCACGCTTTCTCTCAAAAAGAAACTGTGCCAGCACAGCAAGCGTCTCAGGACGATTTTCATGAAGGTACTCGAGTTCTTACCATCTCCTGGAGAAAAGGAAAAGTAAGATTTCTCAGGGAGTGCTGCATAATTTTTACAAGGATGAAAAAGAATGTTTTTTGGAAACTTTTTCTCTACTTATGGTAATCTAAGTTTAAACTGTTGGAAAGTGGTTAGTTATCATTTTCTCTCAGTTTGAGAGCTGCACACTCAATCCCGATGCTGTGCGGTCTTGTTCTTGGCGTCTCAGCATCTGCCGAGCTCTCCGGCTGCCGGCGGCGAAGAAGCGGCTTTTTCGCGCACAGAGCTTTCTGCCGGTCGCGGTGCCCTCCAGACCGCGGCTTCTGCCGAAAGACGCCCGGAGACCGGCACCTACCCTCGGAGAGCTGCATATGCCCGCCTTCAGCGTCTCTTGATACCTACACATTAGCGAAAATCCTTTTCACGCTTTCTCCCAAAAAGAAACTGTGACAGCACAGCAAGCGTCTCAGGACGATTTTCATGAAGGTACTCGAGTTCTTACTATCTCCTGGAGAACACAAAAAGAAAGATCGGCCAGGGAATGCTGCATAAGTTTTAGAAAGATGTAAAAGAAAGTTGTTTGAGAACTTTTTCCCTACTTATGGTAATCTAAGTTTAAACTGTTGGAAAGTGGTTAGTTATCATTTTCTTTCAGTTTGAGAGCTGCACACTCAATCCCGATGCTGTGCGGTCTTGTTCTTGGCGTCTCAGCATCTGCCGAGCTCTCCGGCTGCCGGAGGCGAAGAAGCGGCTTTTTCGCGCACAGAGCTTTCTGCCGGTCGCGGTGCGCTCCGGACCGCGGCTTCTGCCGAAAGACGCCCGGAGACCGGCACCTACCCTCGGAGAGCTGCATATGCCCGTCTTCAGCGTCTCTTGCCGCCTACACCTTAGCGAAAAGCTTTTTCACGCTTTCTCTCAAAAAGAAACTGTGCCAGCACAGCAAGCGTCTCAGGACGATTTTCATGAAGGTACTCGAGTTCTTACCATCTCCTGGAGAAAAGGAAAAGTAAGATTTCTCAGGGAGTGCTGCATAATTTTTACAAGGATGAAAAAGAAAGTTTTTTGAAAACTTTTTCTCTACTTATGGTAATCTAAGTTTAAACTGTTGGAAAGTGGTTAGTTATCATTTTCTCTCACTTTGAGAGCTGCGCACTCAATCCCGATGCTGTGCGGTCTTGTTCTTGGCGTCTCAGCATCTGCCGAGCTCTCCGGCTGCCGGCGGCGAAGAAGCGGCTTTTTCGCGCACAGAGCTTTCTGCCGGTCGCGGTGCGCTCCGGACCGCGGCTTCTGCCGAAAGACGCCCGGAGACCGGCACCTACCCTCGGAGAGCTGCATATGCCCGCCTTCTGCGTCTCTTGCCGCCTACACCTTAGCGAAAAGCTTTTTCACGCTTTCTCTCAAAAAGAAACTGTGCCAGCACAGCAAGCGTCTCAGGACGATTTTCATGAAGGTACTCGAGTTCTTACCATCTCCTGGAGAAAAGGAAAAGTACGATTTCTCAGGGAGTGCTGCATAATTTTTACAAGGATGAAAAAGAATGTTGTTTGAAAACTTTTTCTCTACTTATGGTAATCTAAGTTTAAACTGTTGGAAAGTGGTTAGTTATCATTTTCTCTCAGTTTGAGAGATGCGCACTCAATCCCGATGCTGTGCGGTCTTGTTCTTGGCGTCTCAGCATCTGCCGAGCTCTCCGGCTGCTGGAGGCGAAGAAGCGGCTTCTTTGCGCACAGAGCTTTCTGCCGGTCGCGGTGCCCTCCAGACCGCGGCTTCTGCCGAAAGACGCCCGGAGACCGGCACCTATCATTGGAGAGCTGCATATGCCCGTCTTCAGCGTCTCTTGCCGCCTACACCTTAGCGAAAAGCTTTTTCACGCTTTCTCTCAAAAAGAAACTGTGCCAGCACAGCAAGCGTCTCAGGACGATTTTCATGAAGGTACTCGAGTTCTTACTATCTCCTGGAGAACACAAAAAGAAAGATCGGCCAGGGAATGCTGCATAAGTTTTAGAAAGATGTAAAAGAAAGTTGTTTGAGAACTTTTTCCCTACTTATGGTAATCTAAGTTTAAACTGGTGGAAAGTGGTTAGTTATCATTTTCTTTCAGTTTGAGAGCTGCACACTCAATCCCGATGCTGTGCGGTCTTGTTCTTGGCGTCTCAGCATCTGCCGAGCTCTCCGGCTGCCGGAGGCGAAGAAGCGGCTTTTTCGCGCACAGAGCTTTCTGCCGGTCGCGGTGCGCTCCGGACCGCGGCTTCTGCCGAAAGACGCCCGGAGACCGGCACCTACCTTCGGAGAGCTGCATATGCCCGTCTTCAGCGTCTCTTGCCGCCTACACCTTAGCGAAAAGCTTTTTCACGCTTTCTCTCAAAAAGAAACTGTGCCAGCACAGCAAGCGTCTCAGGACGATTTTCATGAAGGTACTCGAGTTCTTACCATCTCCTGGAGAAAAGGAAAAGTAAGATTTCTCAGGGAGTGCTGCATAATTTTTACAAGGATGAAAAAGAAAGTTTTTTGAAAACTTTTTCTCTACTTATGGTAATCTAAGTTTAAACTGTTGGAAAGTGGTTAGTTATCATTTTCTCTCACTTTGAGAGCTGCACACTCAATCCCGATGCTGTGCGGTCTTGTTCTTGGCGTCTCAGCATCTGCCGAGCTCTCCGGCTGCCGGAGGCGAAGAAGCGGCTTTTTCGCGCACAGAGCTTTCTGCCGGTCGCGGTGCGCTCCAGACCGCGGCTTCTGCCGAAAGACGCCCGGAGACCGGCACCTACCCTCGGAGAGCTGCATATGCCCGTCTTCAGCGTCTCTTGCCGCCTACACCTTAGCGAAAAGCTTTTTCACGCTTTCTCTCAAAAAGAAACTGTGCCAGCACAGCAAGCGTCTCAGGACGATTTTCATGAAGGTACTCGAGTTCTTACCATCTCCTGGAGAAAAGGAAAAGTAAGATTTCTCAGGGAGTGCTGCATAATTTTTACAAGGATGAAAAAGAAAGTTTTTTGAAAACTTTTTCTCTACTTATGGTAATCTAAGTTTAAACTGTTGGAAAGTGGTTAGTTATCATTTTCTCTCAGTTTGAGAGCTGCGCACTCAATTCCGATGCTGTGCGGCTTCGTTCTTGGCGTCTCAGCATCTGCCGAGCTCTCCGGCTGACGGAGGCGAAGAAGCGGCTTTTTCGCGCACAGAGCTTTCTGCCGGTCGCGGTGCGCTCCAGACCGCGGCTTCTGCCGAAAGACGCCCGGAGACCGGCACCTACCCTCGGAGAGCTGCATATGCCCGCCTTCTGCGTCTCTTGCCGCCTACACCTTAGCGAAAAGCTTTTTCACGCTTTCTCTCAAAAAGAAACTGTGCCAGCACAGCAAGCGTCTCAGGACGATTTTCATGAAGGTACTCGAGTTCTTACCATCTCCTGGAGAAAAGGAAAAGTACGATTTCTCAGGGAGTGCTGCATAATTTTTACAAGGATGAAAAAGAATGTTGTTTGAAAACTTTTTCTCTACTTATGGTAATCTAAGTTTAAACTGTTGGAAAGTGGTTAGTTATCATTTTCTCTCAGTTTGAGAGCTGCGCACTCAATCCCGATGCTGTGCGGTCTTGTTCTTGGCGTCTCAGCATCTGCCGAGCTCTCCGGCTGCTGGAGGCGAAGAAGCGGCTTCTTCGCGCACAGAGCTTTCTGCCGGTCGCGGTGCCCTCCAGACCGCGGCTTCTGCCGAAAGACGCCCGGAGACCGGCACCTACCCTCGGAGAGCTGCATATGCCCGTCTTCAGCGTCTCTTGCCGCCTACACCTTAGCGAAAAGCTTTTTCACGCTTTCTCTCAAAAAGAAACTGTGCCAGCACAGCAAGCGTCTCAGGACGATTTTCATGAAGGTACTCGAGTTCTTACCATCTCCAGGAGAAAAGGAAAAGTAAGATTTCTCAGGGAGTGCTGCATAATTTTTACAAGGATGAAAAAGAAAGTTTTTTGAAAACTTTTTCTCTACTTATGGTAATCTAAGTTTAAACTGTTGGAAAGTGGTTAGTTATCATTTTCTCTCAGTTTGAGAGCTGCGCACTCAATTCCGATGCTGTGCGGCTTCGTTCTTGGCGTCTCAGCATCTGCCGAGCTCTCCGGCTGACGGAGGCGAAGAAGCGGCTTTTTCGCGCACAGAGCTTTCTGCCGGTCGCGGTGCGCTCCAGACCGCGGCTTCTGCCGAAAGACGCCCGGAGACCGGCACCTACCCTCGGAGAGCTGCATATGCCCGCCTTCTGCGTCTCTTGCCGCCTACACCTTAGCGAAAAGCTTTTTCACGCTTTCTCTCAAAAAGAAACTGTGCCAGCACAGCAAGCGTCTCAGGACGATTTTCATGAAGGTACTCGAGTTCTTACCATCTCCTGGAGAAAAGGAAAAGTAAGATTTATCAGGGAGTGCTGCATAATTTCTACAAGGATGAAAAAGAATGTTGTTTGAAAACTTTTTCTCTACTTATGGTAATCTAAGTTTAAACTGTTGGAAAGTGGTTAGTTATCATTTTCTTTCAGTTTGAGAGCTGCGCACTCAATCCCGATGCTGTGCGGTCTTGTTCTTGGCGTCTCAGCATCTGCCGAGCTCTCCGGCTGCCGGCGGCGAAGAAGCGGCTTTTTCGCGCACAGAGCTTTCTGCCGGTCGCGGTGCCCTCCAGACCGCGGCTTCTGCCGAAAGACGCCCGGAGACCGGCACCTACCCTCGGAGAGCTGCATATGCCCGCCTTCAGCGTCTCTTGATACCTACACATTAGCGAAAATCCTTTTCACGCTTTCTCCCAAAAAGAAACTGTGACAGCACAGCAAGCGTCTCAGGACGATTTTCATGAAGGTACTCGAGTTCTTACTATCTCCTGGAGAACACAAAAAGAAAGATCGGCCAGGGAATGCTGCATAAGTTTTAGAAAGATGTAAAAGAAAGTTGTTTGAGAACTTTTTCCCTACTTATGGTAATCTAAGTTTAAACTGTTGGAAAGTGGTTAGTTATCATTTTCTTTCAGTTTGAGAGCTGCACACTCAATCCCGATGCTGTGCGGTCTTGTTCTTGGCGTCTCAGCATCTGCCGAGCTCTCCGGCTGCCGGCGGCGAAGAAGCGGCTTTTTCGCGCACAGAGCTTTCTGCCGGTCGCGGTGCCCTCCAGACCGCGGCTTCTGCCGAAAGACGCCCGGAGACCGGCACCTACCCTCGGAGAGCTGCATATGCCCGCCTTCAGCGTCTCTTGATACCTACACATTAGCGAAAAGCTTTTTCACGCTTTCTCCCAAAAAGAAACTGTGACAGCACAGCAAGCGTCTCAGGACGATTTTCATGAAGGTACTCGAGTTCTTACTATCTCCTGGAGAACACAAAAAGAAAGATCGGCCAGGGAATGCTGCATAAGTTTTAGAAAGATGTAAACGAAAGTTGTTTGAGAACTTTTTCCCTACTTATGGTAATCTAAGTTTAAACTGTTGGAAAGTGGTTAGTTATCATTTTCTTTCAGTTTGAGAGCTGCACACTCAATCCCGATGCTGTGCGGTCTTGTTCTTGGCGTCTCAGCATCTGCCGAGCTCTCCGGCTGCCGGAGGCGAAGAAGCGGCTTTTTCGCGCACAGAGCTTTCTGCCGGTCGCGGTGCGCTCCAGACCGCGGCTTCTGCCGAAAGACGCCCGGAGACCGGCACCTACCTTCGGAGAGCTGCATATGCCCGCCTTCTGCGTCTCTTGCCGCCTACACCTTAGCGAAAAGCTTTTTCACGCTTTCTCTCAAAAAGAAACTGTGCCAGCACAGCAAGCGTCTCAGGACGATTTTCATGAAGGTACTCGAGTTCTTAACATCTCCTGGAGAAAAGGAAAAGTAAGATTTCTCAGGGAGTGCTGCATAATTTTTACAAGGATGAAAAAGAATGTTGATTGAAAACTTTTTGTCTACTTATGGTAATCTAAGTTTAAACGGTTGGAAAGTGGTTAGTTATCATTTTCTCTCAGTTTGAGAGCTGCGCACTCAATCCCGATGCTGTGCGGTCTTGTTCTTGGCGTCTCAGCATCTGCCGAGCTCTCCGGCTGCCGGAGGCGAAGAAGCGGCTTTTTCGCGCACAGAGCTTTCTGCCGGTCGCGGTGCCCTCCAGACCGCGGCTTCTGCCGAAAGACGCCCGGAGACCGGCACCTACCCTCGGAGAGCTGCATATGCCCGTCTTCAGCGTCTCTTGCCGCCTACACCTTAGCGAAAAGCTTTTTCACGCTTTCTCTCAAAAAGAAACTGTGCCAGCACAGCAAGCGTCTCAGGACGATTTTCATGAAGGTACTCGAGTTCTTACCATCTCCTGGAGAAAAGGAAAAGTAAGATTTCTCAGGGAGTGCTGCATAATTTTTACAAGGATGAAAAAGAATGTTTTTTGGAAACTTTTTCTCTACTTATGGTAATCTAAGTTTAAACTGTTGGAAAGTGGTTAGTTCTCATTTTCTCTCACTTTGAGAGCTGCGCACTCAATCCCGATGCTGTGCGGTCTTGTTCTTGGCGTCTCAGCATCTGCCGAGCTCTCCGGCTGCTGGAGGCGAAGAAGCGGCTTTTTCGCGCACAGAGCTTTCTGCCGGTCGCGGTGCCCTCCAGACCGCGGCTTCTGCCGAAAGAAGCCCGGAGACCGGCACCTACCCTCGGAGAGCTGCATATGCCCGCCTTCAGCGTCTCTTGCCGCCTACACCTTAGCGAAAAGCTTTTTCACGCTTTCTCTCAAAAAGAAACTGTGCCAGCACAGCAAGCGTCTCAGGACGATTTTCATGAAGGTACTCGAGTTCTTACTATCTCCTGGAGAACACAAAAAGAAAGATCGGCCAGGGAATGCTGCATAAGTTTTAGAAAGATGTAAAAGAAAGTTGTTTGAGAACTTTTTCCCTACTTATGGTAATCTAAGTTTAAACTGTTGGAAAGTGGTTAGTTATCATTTTCTTTCAGTTTGAGAGCTGCACACTCAATCCCGATGCTGTGCGGTCTTGTTCTTGGCGTCTCAGCATCTGCCGAGCTCTCCGGCTGCCGGAGGCGAAGAAGCGGCTTTTTCGCGCACAGAGCTTTCTGCCGGTCGCGGTGCGCTCCGGACCGCGGCTTCTGCCGAAAGACGCCCGGAGACCGGCACCTACCCTCGGAGAGCTGCATATGCCCGTCTTCAGCGTCTCTTGCCGCCTACACCTTAGCGAAAAGCTTTTTCACGCTTTCTCTCAAAAAGAAACTGTGCCAGCACAGCAAGCGTCTCAGGACGATTTTCATGAAGGTACTCGAGTTCTTACCATCTCCTGGAGAAAAGGAAAAGTAAGATTTCTCAGGGAGTGCTGCATAATTTTTACAAGGATGAAAAAGAAAGTTTTTTGAAAACTTTTTCTCTACTTATGGTAATCTAAGTTTAAACTGTTGGAAAGTGGTTAGTTATCATTTTCTCTCAGTTTGAGAGCTGCGCACTCAATCCCGATGCTGTGCGGTCTTGTTCTTGGCGTCTCAGCATCTGCCGAGCTCTCCGGCTGCCGGCGGCGAAGAAGCGGCTTTTTCGCGCACAGAGCTTTCTGCCGGTCGCGGTGCGCTCCGGACCGCGGCTTCTGCCGAAAGACGCCCGGAGACCGGCACCTACCCTCGGAGAGCTGCATATGCCCGCCTTCTGCGTCTCTTGCCGCCTACACCTTAGCGAAAAGCTTTTTCACGCTTTCTCTCAAAAAGAAACTGTGCCAGCACAGCAAGCGTCTCAGGACGATTTTCATGAAGGTACTCGAGTTCTTACCATCTCCTGGAGAAAGGGAAAAGTAAGATTTCTCAGGGAGTGCTGCATAATTTTTACAAGGATGAAAAAGAATGTTGTTTGAAAACTTTTTCTCTACTTATGGTAATCTAAGTTTAAACTGTTGGAAAGTGGTTAGTTATCATTTTCTCTCACTTTGAGAGCTGCGCACTCAATCCCGATGCTGTGCGGTCTTGTTCTTGGCGTCTCAGCATCTGCCGAGCTCTCCGGCTGCTGGAGGCGAAGAAGCGGCTTTTTCGCGCACAGAGCTTTCTGCCGGTCGCGGTGCCCTCCAGACCGCGGCTTCTGCCGAAAGACGCCCGGAGACCGGCACCTATCATTGGAGAGCTGCATATGCCCGTCTTCAGCGTCTCTTGCCGCCTACACCTTAGCGAAAAGCTTTTTCACGCTTTCTCTCAAAAAGAAACTGTGCCAGCACAGCAAGCGTCTCAGGACGATTTTCATGAAGGTACTCGAGTTCTTACTATCTCCTGGAGAACACAAAAAGAAAGATCGGCCAGGGAATGCTGCATAAGTTTTAGAAAGATGTAAAAGAAAGTTGTTTGAGAACTTTTTCCCTACTTATGGTAATCTAAGTTTAAACTGTTGGAAAGTGGTTAGTTATCATTTTCTTTCAGTTTGAGAGCTGCACACTCAATCCCGATGCTGTGCGGTCTTGTTCTTGGCGTCTCAGCATCTGCCGAGCTCTCCGGCTGCCGGCGGCGAAGAAGCGGCTTTTTCGCGCACAGAGCTTTCTGCCGGTCGCGGTGCGCTCCGGACCGCGGCTTCTGCCGAAAGACGCCCGGAGACCGGCACCTACCTTCGGAGAGCTGCATATGCCCGTCTTCAGCGTCTCTTGCCGCCTACACCTTAGCGAAAAGCTTTTTCACGCTTTCTCTCAAAAAGAAACTGTGCCAGCACAGCAAGCGTCTCAGGACGATTTTCATGAAGGTACTCGAGTTCTTACCATCTCCTGGAGAAAAGGAAAAGTAAGATTTCTCAGGGAGTGCTGCATAATTTTTACAAGGATGAAAAAGAATGTTGTTTGAAAACTTTTTCTCTACTTATGGTAATCTAAGTTTAAACTGTTGGAAAGTGGTTAGTTATCATTTTCTCTCACTTTGAGAGCTGCGCACTCAATCCCGATGCTGTGCGGTCTTGTTCTTGGCGTCTCAGCATCTGCCGAGCTCTCCGGCTGCTGGAGGCGAAGAAGCGGCTTTTTCGCGCACAGAGCTTTCTGCCGGTCGCGGTGCCCTCCAGACCGCGGCTTCTGCCGAAAGACGCCCGGAGACCGGCACCTACCCTCGGAGAGCTGCATATGCCCGTCTTCAGCGTCTCTTGCCGCCTACACCTTAGCGAAAAGCTTTTTCACGCTTTCTCTCAAAAAGAAACTGTGCCAGCACAGCAAGCGTCTCAGGACGATTTTCATGAAGGTACTCGAGTTCTTACTATCTCCTGGAGAACACAAAAAGAAAGATCGGCCAGGGAATGCTGCATAAGTTTTAGAAAGATGTAAAAGAAAGTTGTTTGAGAACTTTTTCCCTACTTATGGTAATCTAAGTTTAAACTGTTGGAAAGTGGTTAGTTATCATTTTCTTTCAGTTTGAGAGCTGCACACTCAATCCCGATGCTGTGCGGTCTTGTTCTTGGCGTCTCAGCATCTGCCGAGCTCTCCGGCTGCCGGAGGCGAAGAAGCGGCTTTTTCGCGCACAGAGCTTTCTGCCGGTCGCGGTGCGCTCCGGACCGCGGCTTCTGCCGAAAGACGCCCGGAGACCGGCACCTACCTTCGGAGAGCTGCATATGCCCGTCTTCAGCGTCTCTTGCCGCCTACACCTTAGCGAAAAGCTTTTTCACGCTTTCTCTCAAAAAGAAACTGTGCCAGCACAGCAAGCGTCTCAGGACGATTTTCATGAAGGTACTCGAGTTCTTACCATCTCCTGGAGAAAAGGAAAAGTAAGATTTCTCAGGGAGTGCTGCATAATTTTTACAAGGATGAAAAAGAAAGTTTTTTGAAAACTTTTTCTCTACTTATGGTAATCTAAGTTTAAACTGTTGGAAAGTGGTTAGTTATCATTTTCTCTCACTTTGAGAGCTGCGCACTCAATCCCGATGCTGTGCGGTCTTGTTCTTGGCGTCTCAGCATCTGCCGAGCTCTCCGGCTGCCGGAGGCGAAGAAGCGGCTTTTTCGCGCACAGAGCTTTCTGCCGGTCGCGGTGCGCTCCGGACCGCGGCTTCTGCCGAAAGACGCCCGGAGACCGGCACCTACCCTCGGAGAGCTGCATATGCCCGTCTTCAGCGTCTCTTGCCGCCTACACCTTAGCGAAAAGCTTTTTCACGCTTTCTCTCAAAAAGAAACTGTGCCAGCACAGCAAGCGTCTCAGGACGATTTTCATGAAGGTACTCGAGTTCTTACCATCTCCAGGAGAAAAGGAAAAGTAAGATTTCTCAGGGAGTGCTGCATAATTTTTACAAGGATGAAAAAGAAAGTTTTTTGAAAACTTTTTCTCTACTTATGGTAATCTAAGTTTAAACTGTTGGAAAGTGGTTAGTTCTCATTTTCTCTCAGTTTGAGAGCTGCGCACTCAATTCCGATGCTGTGCGGCTTCGTTCTTGGCGTCTCAGCATCTGCCGAGCTTACCGGCTGACGGAGGCGAAGAAGCGGCTTTTTCGCGCACAGAGCTTTCTGCCGGTCGCGGTGCGCTCCAGACCGCGGCTTCTGCCGAAAGACGCCCGGAGACCGGCACCTACCCTCGGAGAGCTGCATATGCCCGCCTTCTGCGTCTCTTGCCGCCTACACCTTAGCGAAAAGCTTTTTCACGCTTTCTCTCAAAAAGAAACTGTGCCAGCACAGCAAGCGTCTCAGGACGATTTTCATGAAGGTACTCGAGTTCTTACCATCTCCTGGAGAACACAAAAAGAAAGATCGGCCAGGGAATGCTGCATAAGTTTTAGCAAGATGTAAAAGAAAGTTGTTCGAGAACTTTTTCTCTACTTATGGTAATCTAAGTTTAAACTGTTGGAAAGTGGTTAGTTCTCATTTTCTCTCAGTTTGAGAGCTGCACACTCAATCCCGATGCTGTGCGGTCTTGTTCTTGGCGTCTCAGCATCTGCCGAGCTCTCCGGCTGCCGGCGGCGAAGAAGCGGCTTTTTCGCGCACAGAGCTTTCTGCCGGTCGTGGTGCCCTCCAGACCGCGGCTTCTGCCGAAAGACGCCCGGAGACCGGCACCTACCCTCGGAGAGCTGCATATGCCCGCCTTCTGCGTCTCTTGATACCTACACATTAGCGAAAATCCTTTTCACGCTTTCTCCCAAAAAGAAACTGTGACAGCACAGCAAGCGTCTCAGGACGATTTTCATGAAGGTACTCGAGTTCTTACTATCTCCTGGAGAACACAAAAAGAAAGATCGGCCAGGGAATGCTGCATAAGTTTTAGAAAGATGTAAAAGAAAGTTGTTTGAGAACTTTTTCCCTACTTATGGTAATCTAAGTTTAAACTGTTGGAAAGTGGTTAGTTATCATTTTCTTTCAGTTTGAGAGCTGCACACTCAATCCCGATGCTGTGCGGTCTTGTTCTTGGCGTCTCAGCATCTGCCGAGCTCTCCGGCTGCCGGAGGCGAAGAAGCGGCTTTTTCGCGCACAGAGCTTTCTGCCGGTCGCGGTGCGCTCCGGACCGCGGCTTCTGCCGAAAGACGCCCGGAGACCGGCACCTACCCTCGGAGAGCTGCATATGCCCGTCTTCAGCGTCTCTTGCCGCCTACACCTTAGCGAAAAGCTTTTTCACGCTTTCTCTCAAAAAGAAACTGTGCCAGCACAGCAAGCGTCTCAGGACGATTTTCATGAAGGTACTCGAGTTCTTACCATCTCCTGGAGAAAAGGAAAAGTAAGATTTCTCAGGGAGTGCTGCATAATTTTTACAAGGATGAAAAAGAAAGTTTTTTGAAAACTTTTTCTCTACTTATGGTAATCTAAGTTTAAACTGTTGGAAAGTGGTTAGTTATCATTTTCTCTCAGTTTGAGAGCTGCGCACTCAATCCCGATGCTGTGCGGTCTTGTTCTTGGCGTCTCAGCATCTGCCGAGCTCTCCGGCTGCCGGCGGCGAAGAAGCGGCTTTTTCGCGCACAGAGCTTTCTGCCGGTCGCGGTGCGCTCCGGACCGCGGCTTCTGCCGAAAGACGCCCGGAGACCGGCACCTACCCTCGGAGAGCTGCATATGCCCGCCTTCTGCGTCTCTTGCCGCCTACACCTTAGCGAAAAGCTTTTTCACGCTTTCTCTCAAAAAGAAACTGTGCCAGCACAGCAAGCGTCTCAGGACGATTTTCATGAAGGTACTCGAGTTCTTACCATCTCCTGGAGAAAAGGAAAAGTACGATTTCTCAGGGAGTGCTGCATAATTTTTACAAGGATGAAAAAGAATGTTGTTTGAAAACTTTTTCTCTACTTATGGTAATCTAAGTTTAAACTGTTGGAAAGTGGTTAGTTATCATTTTCTCTCAGTTTGAGAGCTGCGCACTCAATCCCGATGCTGTGCGGTCTTGTTCTTGGCGTCTCAGCATCTGCCGAGCTCTCCGGCTGCTGGAGGCGAAGAAGCGGCTTCTTCGCGCACAGAGCTTTCTGCCGGTCGCGGTGCCCTCCAGACCGCGGCTTCTGCCGAAAGACGCCCGGAGACCGGCACCTACCCTCGGAGAGCTGCATATGCCCGTCTTCAGCGTCTCTTGCCGCCTACACCTTAGCGAAAAGCTTTTTCACGCTTTCTCTCAAAAAGAAACTGTGCCAGCACAGCAAGCGTCTCAGGACGATTTTCATGAAGGTACTCGAGTTCTTACCATCTCCAGGAGAAAAGGAAAAGTAAGATTTCTCAGGGAGTGCTGCATAATTTTTACAAGGATGAAAAAGAAAGTTTTTTGAAAACTTTTTCTCTACTTATGGTAATCTAAGTTTAAACTGTTGGAAAGTGGTTAGTTATCATTTTCTCTCAGTTTGAGAGCTGCGCACTCAATTCCGATGCTGTGCGGCTTCGTTCTTGGCGTCTCAGCATCTGCCGAGCTCTCCGGCTGACGGAGGCGAAGAAGCGGCTTTTTCGCGCACAGAGCTTTCTGCCGGTCGCGGTGCGCTCCAGACCGCGGCTTCTGCCGAAAGACGCCCGGAGACCGGCACCTACCCTCGGAGAGCTGCATATGCCCGCCTTCTGCGTCTCTTGCCGCCTACACCTTAGCGAAAAGCTTTTTCACGCTTTCTCTCAAAAAGAAACTGTGCCAGCACAGCAAGCGTCTCAGGACGATTTTCATGAAGGTACTCGAGTTCTTACCATCTCCTGGAGAAAAGGAAAAGTAAGATTTATCAGGGAGTGCTGCATAATTTCTACAAGGATGAAAAAGAATGTTGTTTGAAAACTTTTTCTCTACTTATGGTAATCTAAGTTTAAACTGTTGGAAAGTGGTTAGTTATCATTTTCTTTCAGTTTGAGAGCTGCGCACTCAATCCCGATGCTGTGCTGTCTTGTTCTTGGCGTCTCAGCATCTGCCGAGCTCTCCGGCTGCCGGCGGCGAAGAAGCGGCTTTTTCGCGCACAGAGCTTTCTGCCGGTCGCGGTGCCCTCCAGACCGCGGCTTCTGCCGAAAGACGCCCGGAGACCGGCACCTACCCTCGGAGAGCTGCATATGCCCGCCTTCAGCGTCTCTTGATACCTACACATTAGCGAAAATCCTTTTCACGCTTTCTCCCAAAAAGAAACTGTGACAGCACAGCAAGCGTCTCAGGACGATTTTCATGAAGGTACTCGAGTTCTTACTATCTCCTGGAGAACACAAAAAGAAAGATCGGCCAGGGAATGCTGCATAAGTTTTAGAAAGATGTAAAAGAAAGTTGTTTGAGAACTTTTTCCCTACTTATGGTAATCTAAGTTTAAACTGTTGGAAAGTGGTTAGTTATCATTTTCTTTCAGTTTGAGAGCTGCACACTCAATCCCGATGCTGTGCGGTCTTGTTCTTGGCGTCTCAGCATCTGCCGAGCTCTCCGGCTGCCGGAGGCGAAGAAGCGGCTTTTTCGCGCACAGAGCTTTCTGCCGGTCGCGGTGCGCTCCGGACCGCGGCTTCTGCCGAAAGACGCCCGGAGACCGGCACCTACCCTCGGAGAGCTGCATATGCCCGTCTTCAGCGTCTCTTGCCGCCTACACCTTAGCGAAAAGCTTTTTCACGCTTTCTCTCAAAAAGAAACTGTGCCAGCACAGCAAGCGTCTCAGGACGATTTTCATGAAGGTACTCGAGTTCTTACCATCTCCTGGAGAAAAGGAAAAGTAAGATTTCTCAGGGAGTGCTGCATAATTTTTACAAGGATGAAAAAGAAAGTTTTTTGAAAACTTTTTCTCTACTTATGGTAATCTAAGTTTAAACTGTTGGAAAGTGGTTAGTTATCATTTTCTCTCAGTTTGAGAGCTGCGCACTCAATCCCGATGCTGTGCGGTCTTGTTCTTGGCGTCTCAGCATCTGCCGAGCTCTCCGGCTGCCGGCGGCGAAGAAGCGGCTTTTTCGCGCACAGAGCTTTCTGCCGGTCGCGGTGCGCTCCGGACCGCGGCTTCTGCCGAAAGACGCCCGGAGACCGGCACCTACCCTCGGAGAGCTGCATATGCCCGTCTTCAGCGTCTCTTGCCGCCTACACCTTAGCGAAAAGCTTTTTCACGCTTTCTCTCAAAAAGAAACTGTGCCAGCACAGCAAGCGTCTCAGGACGATTTTCATGAAGGTACTCGAGTTCTTACCATCTCCTGGAGAAAAGGAAAAGTAAGATTTCTCAGGGAGTGCTGCATAATTTTTACAAGGATGAAAAAGAATGTTGTTTGAAAACTTTTTGTCTACTTATGGTAATCTAAGTTTAAACGGTTGGAAAGTGGTTAGTTATCATTTTCTCTCAGTTTGAGAGCTGCGCACTCAATCCCGATGCTGTGCGGTCTTGTTCTTGGCGTCTCAGCATCTGCCGAGCTCTCCGGCTGACGGAGGCGAAGAAGCGGCTTTTTCGCGCACAGAGCTTTCTGCCGGTCGCGGTGCCCTCCAGACCGCGGCTTCTGCCGAAAGACGCCCGGAGACCGGCACCTACCCTCGGAGAGCTGCATATGCCCGTCTTCAGCGTCTCTTGCCGCCTACACCTTAGCGAAAAGCTTTTTCACGCTTTCTCTCAAAAAGAAACTGTGCCAGCACAGCAAGCGTCTCAGGACGATTTTCATGAAGGTACTCGAGTTCTTACCATCTCCTGGAGAAAAGGAAAAGTACGATTTATCAGGGAGTGCTGCATAATTTCTACAAGGATGAAAAAGAATGTTGTTTGAAAACTTTTTCTCTACTTATGGTAATCTAAGTTTAAACTGTTGGAAAGTGGTTAGTTATCATTTTCTTTCAGTTTGAGAGCTGCGCACTCAATCCCGATGCTGTGCGGTCTTGTTCTTGGCGTCTCAGCATCTGCCGAGCTCTCCGGCTGCCGGCGGCGAAGAAGCGGCTTTTTCGCGCACAGAGCTTTCTGCCGGTCGCGGTGCCCTCCAGACCGCGGCTTCTGCCGAAAGACGCCCGGAGACCGGCACCTACCCTCGGAGAGCTGCATATGCCCGCCTTCAGCGTCTCTTGATACCTACACATTAGCGAAAATCCTTTTCACGCTTTCTCCCAAAAAGAAACTGTGACAGCACAGCAAGCGTCTCAGGACGATTTTCATGAAGGTACTCGAGTTCTTACTATCTCCTGGAGAACACAAAAAGAAAGATCGGCCAGGGAATGCTGCATAAGTTTTAGAAAGATGTAAAAGAAAGTTGTTTGAGAACTTTTTCCCTACTTATGGTAATCTAAGTTTAAACTGTTGGAAAGTGGTTAGTTATCATTTTCTTTCAGTTTGAGAGCTGCACACTCAATCCCGATGCTGTGCGGTCTTGTTCTTGGCGTCTCAGCATCTGCCGAGCTCTCCGGCTGCCGGCGGCGAAGAAGCGGCTTTTTCGCGCACAGAGCTTTCTGCCGGTCGCGGTGCCCTCCAGACCGCGGCTTCTGCCGAAAGACGCCCGGAGACCGGCACCTACCCTCGGAGAGCTGCATATGCCCGCCTTCAGCGTCTCTTGATACCTACACATTAGCGAAAAGCTTTTTCACGCTTTCTCCCAAAAAGAAACTGTGACAGCACAGCAAGCGTCTCAGGACGATTTTCATGAAGGTACTCGAGTTCTTACTATCTCCTGGAGAACACAAAAAGAAAGATCGGCCAGGGAATGCTGCATAAGTTTTAGAAAGATGTAAACGAAAGTTGTTTGAGAACTTTTTCCCTACTTATGGTAATCTAAGTTTAAACTGTTGGAAAGTGGTTAGTTATCATTTTCTTTCAGTTTGAGAGCTGCACACTCAATCCCGATGCTGTGCGGTCTTGTTCTTGGCGTCTCAGCATCTGCCGAGCTCTCCGGCTGCCGGAGGCGAAGAAGCGGCTTTTTCGCGCACAGAGCTTTCTGCCGGTCGCGGTGCGCTCCAGACCGCGGCTTCTGCCGAAAGACGCCCGGAGACCGGCACCTACCTTCGGAGAGCTGCATATGCCCGCCTTCTGCGTCTCTTGCCGCCTACACCTTAGCGAAAAGCTTTTTCACGCTTTCTCTCAAAAAGAAACTGTGCCAGCACAGCAAGCGTCTCAGGACGATTTTCATGAAGGTACTCGAGTTCTTACCATCTCCTGGAGAAAAGGAAAAGTAAGATTTCTCAGGGAGTGCTGCATAATTTTTACAAGGATGAAAAAGAATGTTGATTGAAAACTTTTTGTCTACTTATGGTAATCTAAGTTTAAACGGTTGGAAAGTGGTTAGTTATCATTTTCTCTCAGTTTGAGAGCTGCGCACTCAATCCCGATGCTGTGCGGTCTTGTTCTTGGCGTCTCAGCATCTGCCGAGCTCTCCGGCTGCCGGAGGCGAAGAAGCGGCTTTTTCGCGCACAGAGCTTTCTGCCGGTCGCGGTGCCCTCCAGACCGCGGCTTCTGCCGAAAGACGCCCGGAGACCGGCACCTACCCTCGGAGAGCTGCATATGCCCGTCTTCAGCGTCTCTTGCCGCCTACACCTTAGCGAAAAGCTTTTTCACGCTTTCTCTCAAAAAGAAACTGTGCCAGCACAGCAAGCGTCTCAGGACGATTTTCATGAAGGTACTCGAGTTCTTACCATCTCCTGGAGAAAAGGAAAAGTAAGATTTCTCAGGGAGTGCTGCATAATTTTTACAAGGATGAAAAAGAATGTTTTTTGGAAACTTTTTCTCTACTTATGGTAATCTAAGTTTAAACTGTTGGAAAGTGGTTAGTTCTCATTTTCTCTCACTTTGAGAGCTGCGCACTCAATCCCGATGCTGTGCGGTCTTGTTCTTGGCGTCTCAGCATCTGCCGAGCTCTCCGGCTGCCGGCGGCGAAGAAGCGGCTTTTTCGCGCACAGAGCTTTCTGCCGGTCGCGGTGCCCTCCAGACCGCGGCTTCTGCCGAAAGAAGCCCGGAGACCGGCACCTACCCTCGGAGAGCTGCATATGCCCGCCTTCAGCGTCTCTTGATACCTACACATTAGCGAAAATCCTTTTCACGCTTTCTCCCAAAAAGAAACTGTGACAGCACAGCAAGCGTCTCAGGACGATTTTCATGAAGGTACTCGAGTTCTTACTATCTCCTGGAGAACACAAAAAGAAAGATCGGCCAGGGAATGCTGCATAAGTTTTAGAAAGATGTAAAAGAAAGTTGTTTGAGAACTTTTTCCCTACTTATGGTAATCTAAGTTTAAACTGTTGGAAAGTGGTTAGTTATCATTTTCTTTCAGTTTGAGAGCTGCACACTCAATCCCGATGCTGTGCGGTCTTGTTCTTGGCGTCTCAGCATCTGCCGAGCTCTCCGGCTGCCGGAGGCGAAGAAGCGGCTTTTTCGCGCACAGAGCTTTCTGCCGGTCGCGGTGCGCTCCGGACCGCGGCTTCTGCCGAAAGACGCCCGGAGACCGGCACCTACCCTCGGAGAGCTGCATATGCCCGTCTTCAGCGTCTCTTGCCGCCTACACCTTAGCGAAAAGCTTTTTCACGCTTTCTCTCAAAAAGAAACTGTGCCAGCACAGCAAGCGTCTCAGGACGATTTTCATGAAGGTACTCGAGTTCTTACCATCTCCTGGAGAAAAGGAAAAGTAAGATTTCTCAGGGAGTGCTGCATAATTTTTACAAGGATGAAAAAGAAAGTTTTTTGAAAACTTTTTCTCTACTTATGGTAATCTAAGTTTAAACTGTTGGAAAGTGGTTAGTTATCATTTTCTCTCAGTTTGAGAGCTGCGCACTCAATCCCGATGCTGTGCGGTCTTGTTCTTGGCGTCTCAGCATCTGCCGAGCTCTCCGGCTGCCGGCGGCGAAGAAGCGGCTTTTTCGCGCACAGAGCTTTCTGCCGGTCGCGGTGCGCTCCGGACCGCGGCTTCTGCCGAAAGACGCCCGGAGACCGGCACCTACCCTCGGAGAGCTGCATATGCCCGCCTTCTGCGTCTCTTGCCGCCTACACCTTAGCGAAAAGCTTTTTCACGCTTTCTCTCAAAAAGAAACTGTGCCAGCACAGCAAGCGTCTCAGGACGATTTTCATGAAGGTACTCGAGTTCTTACCATCTCCTGGAGAAAAGGAAAAGTAAGATTTCTCAGGGAGTGCTGCATAATTTTTACAAGGATGAAAAAGAATGTTGTTTGAAAACTTTTTGTCTACTTATGGTAATCTAAGTTTAAACGGTTGGAAAGTGGTTAGTTATCATTTTCTCTCAGTTTGAGAGCTGCGCACTCAATCCCGATGCTGTGCGGTCTTGTTCTTGGCGTCTCAGCATCTGCCGAGCTCTCCGGCTGACGGAGGCGAAGAAGCGGCTTTTTCGCGCACAGAGCTTTCTGCCGGTCGCGGTGCCCTCCAGACCGCGGCTTCTGCCGAAAGACGCCCGGAGACCGGCACCTACCCTCGGAGAGCTGCATATGCCCGTCTTCAGCGTCTCTTGCCGCCTACACCTTAGCGAAAAGCTTTTTCACGCTTTCTCTCAAAAAGAAACTGTGCCAGCACAGCAAGCGTCTCAGGACGATTTTCATGAAGGTACTCGAGTTCTTACCATCTCCTGGAGAAAAGGAAAAGTACGATTTATCAGGGAGTGCTGCATAATTTCTACAAGGATGAAAAAGAATGTTGTTTGAAAACTTTTTGTCTACTTATGGTAATCTAAGTTTAAACTGTTGGAAAGTGGTTAGTTATCATTTTCTTTCAGTTTGAGAGCTGCGCACTCAATCCCGATGCTGTGCGGTCTTGTTCTTGGCGTCTCAGCATCTGCCGAGCTCTCCGGCTGCCGGCGGCGAAGAAGCGGCTTTTTCGCGCACAGAGCTTTCTGCCGGTCGCGGTGCCCTCCAGACCGCGGCTTCTGCCGAAAGACGCCCGGAGACCGGCACCTACCCTCGGAGAGCTGCATATGCCCGCCTTCAGCGTCTCTTGATACCTACACATTAGCGAAAATCCTTTTCACGCTTTCTCCCAAAAAGAAACTGTGACAGCACAGCAAGCGTCTCAGGACGATTTTCATGAAGGTACTCGAGTTCTTACTATCTCCTGGAGAACACAAAAAGAAAGATCGGCCAGGGAATGCTGCATAAGTTTTAGAAAGATGTAAAAGAAAGTTGTTTGAGAACTTTTTCCCTACTTATGGTAATCTAAGTTTAAACTGTTGGAAAGTGGTTAGTTATCATTTTCTTTCAGTTTGAGAGCTGCACACTCAATCCCGATGCTGTGCGGTCTTGTTCTTGGCGTCTCAGCATCTGCCGAGCTCTCCGGCTGCCGGCGGCGAAGAAGCGGCTTTTTCGCGCACAGAGCTTTCTGCCGGTCGCGGTGCCCTCCAGACCGCGGCTTCTGCCGAAAGACGCCCGGAGACCGGCACCTACCCTCGGAGAGCTGCATATGCCCGCCTTCAGCGTCTCTTGATACCTACACATTAGCGAAAAGCTTTTTCACGCTTTCTCCCAAAAAGAAACTGTGACAGCACAGCAAGCGTCTCAGGACGATTTTCATGAAGGTACTCGAGTTCTTACTATCTCCTGGAGAACACAAAAAGAAAGATCGGCCAGGGAATGCTGCATAAGTTTTAGAAAGATGTAAACGAAAGTTGTTTGAGAACTTTTTCCCTACTTATGGTAATCTAAGTTTAAACTGTTGGAAAGTGGTTAGTTATCATTTTCTTTCAGTTTGAGAGCTGCACACTCAATCCCGATGCTGTGCGGTCTTGTTCTTGGCGTCTCAGCATCTGCCGAGCTCTCCGGCTGCCGGAGGCGAAGAAGCGGCTTTTTCGCGCACAGAGCTTTCTGCCGGTCGCGGTGCGCTCCAGACCGCGGCTTCTGCCGAAAGACGCCCGGAGACCGGCACCTACCTTCGGAGAGCTGCATATGCCCGCCTTCTGCGTCTCTTGCCGCCTACACCTTAGCGAAAAGCTTTTTCACGCTTTCTCTCAAAAAGAAACTGTGCCAGCACAGCAAGCGTCTCAGGACGATTTTCATGAAGGTACTCGAGTTCTTACCATCTCCTGGAGAAAAGGAAAAGTAAGATTTCTCAGGGAGTGCTGCATAATTTTTACAAGGATGAAAAAGAATGTTGATTGAAAACTTTTTGTCTACTTATGGTAATCTAAGTTTAAACGGTTGGAAAGTGGTTAGTTATCATTTTCTCTCAGTTTGAGAGCTGCGCACTCAATCCCGATGCTGTGCGGTCTTGTTCTTGGCGTCTCAGCATCTGCCGAGCTCTCCGGCTGCCGGAGGCGAAGAAGCGGCTTTTTCGCGCACAGAACTTTCTGCCGGTCGCGGTGCCCTCCAGACCGCGGCTTCTGCCGAAAGACGCCCGGAGACCGGCACCTACCCTCGGAGAGCTGCATATGCCCGTCTTCAGCGTCTCTTGCCGCCTACACCTTAGCGAAAAGCTTTTTCACGCTTTCTCTCAAAAAGAAACTGTGCCAGCACAGCAAGCGTCTCAGGACGATTTTCATGAAGGTACTCGAGTTCTTACCATCTCCTGGAGAAAAGGAAAAGTAAGATTTCTCAGGGAGTGCTGCATAATTTTTACAAGGATGAAAAAGAATGTTTTTTGGAAACTTTTTCTCTACTTATGGTAATCTAAGTTTAAACTGTTGGAAAGTGGTTAGTTCTCATTTTCTCTCACTTTGAGAGCTGCGCACTCAATCCCGATGCTGTGCGGTCTTGTTCTTGGCGTCTCAGCATCTGCCGAGCTCTCCGGCTGCCGGCGGCGAAGAAGCGGCTTTTTCGCGCACAGAGCTTTCTGCCGGTCGCGGTGCCCTCCAGACCGCGGCTTCTGCCGAAAGAAGCCCGGAGACCGGCACCTACCCTCGGAGAGCTGCATATGCCCGCCTTCAGCGTCTCTTGATACCTACACATTAGCGAAAATCCTTTTCACGCTTTCTCCCAAAAAGAAACTGTGCCAGCACAGCAAGCGTCTCAGGACGATTTTCATGAAGGTACTCGAGTTCTTACTATCTCCTGGAGAACACAAAAAGAAAGATCGGCCAGGGAATGCTGCATAAGTTTTAGAAAGATGTAAAAGAAAGTTGTTTGAGAACTTTTTCCCTACTTATGGTAATCTAAGTTTAAACTGTTGGAAAGTGGTTAGTTATCATTTTCTTTCAGTTTGAGAGCTGCACACTCAATCCCGATGCTGTGCGGTCTTGTTCTTGGCGTCTCAGCATCTGCCGAGCTCTCCGGCTGCCGGAGGCGAAGAAGCGGCTTTTTCGCGCACAGAGCTTTCTGCCGGTCGCGGTGCGCTCCGGACCGCGGCTTCTGCCGAAAGACGCCCGGAGACCGGCACCTACCCTCGGAGAGCTGCATATGCCCGTCTTCAGCGTCTCTTGCCGCCTACACCTTAGCGAAAAGCTTTTTCACGCTTTCTCTCAAAAAGAAACTGTGCCAGCACAGCAAGCGTCTCAGGACGATTTTCATGAAGGTACTCGAGTTCTTACCATCTCCTGGAGAAAAGGAAAAGTAAGATTTCTCAGGGAGTGCTGCATAATTTTTACAAGGATGAAAAAGAAAGTTTTTTGAAAACTTTTTCTCTACTTATGGTAATCTAAGTTTAAACTGTTGGAAAGTGGTTAGTTATCATTTTCTCTCAGTTTGAGAGCTGCGCACTCAATCCCGATGCTGTGCGGTCTTGTTCTTGGCGTCTCAGCATCTGCCGAGCTCTCCGGCTGCCGGCGGCGAAGAAGCGGCTTTTTCGCGCACAGAGCTTTCTGCCGGTCGCGGTGCGCTCCGGACCGCGGCTTCTGCCGAAAGACGCCCGGAGACCGGCACCTACCCTCGGAGAGCTGCATATGCCCGCCTTCTGCGTCTCTTGCCGCCTACACCTTAGCGAAAAGCTTTTTCACGCTTTCTCTCAAAAAGAAACTGTGCCAGCACAGCAAGCGTCTCAGGACGATTTTCATGAAGGTACTCGAGTTCTTACCATCTCCTGGAGAAAGGGAAAAGTAAGATTTCTCAGGGAGTGCTGCATAATTTTTACAAGGATGAAAAAGAATGTTGTTTGAAAACTTTTTCTCTACTTATGGTAATCTAAGTTTAAACTGTTGGAAAGTGGTTAGTTATCATTTTCTCTCACTTTGAGAGCTGCGCACTCAATCCCGATGCTGTGCGGTCTTGTTCTTGGCGTCTCAGCATCTGCCGAGCTCTCCGGCTGCTGGAGGCGAAGAAGCGGCTTTTTCGCGCACAGAGCTTTCTGCCGGTCGCGGTGCCCTCCAGACCGCGGCTTCTGCCGAAAGACGCCCGGAGACCGGCACCTATCATTGGAGAGCTGCATATGCCCGTCTTCAGCGTCTCTTGCCGCCTACACCTTAGCGAAAAGCTTTTTCACGCTTTCTCTCAAAAAGAAACTGTGCCAGCACAGCAAGCGTCTCAGGACGATTTTCATGAAGGTACTCGAGTTCTTACTATCTCCTGGAGAACACAAAAAGAAAGATCGGCCAGGGAATGCTGCATAAGTTTTAGAAAGATGTAAAAGAAAGTTGTTTGAGAACTTTTTCCCTACTTATGGTAATCTAAGTTTAAACTGTTGGAAAGTGGTTAGTTATCATTTTCTTTCAGTTTGAGAGCTGCACACTCAATCCCGATGCTGTGCGGTCTTGTTCTTGGCGTCTCAGCATCTGCCGAGCTCTCCGGCTGCCGGAGGCGAAGAAGCGGCTTTTTCGCGCACAGAGCTTTCTGCCGGTCGCGGTGCGCTCCGGACCGCGGCTTCTGCCGAAAGACGCCCGGAGACCGGCACCTACCTTCGGAGAGCTGCATATGCCCGTCTTCAGCGTCTCTTGCCGCCTACACCTTAGCGAAAAGCTTTTTCACGCTTTCTCTCAAAAAGAAACTGTGCCAGCACAGCAAGCGTCTCAGGACGATTTTCATGAAGGTACTCGAGTTCTTACCATCTCCTGGAGAAAAGGAAAAGTAAGATTTCTCAGGGAGTGCTGCATAATTTTTACAAGGATGAAAAAGAATGTTGTTTGAAAACTTTTTCTCTACTTATGGTAATCTAAGTTTAAACTGTTGGAAAGTGGTTAGTTATCATTTTCTCTCACTTTGAGAGCTGCGCACTCAATCCCGATGCTGTGCGGTCTTGTTCTTGGCGTCTCAGCATCTGCCGAGCTCTCCGGCTGCTGGAGGCGAAGAAGCGGCTTTTTCGCGCACAGAGCTTTCTGCCGGTCGCGGTGCCCTCCAGACCGCGGCTTCTGCCGAAAGACGCCCGGAGACCGGCACCTATCATTGGAGAGCTGCATATGCCCGTCTTCAGCGTCTCTTGCCGCCTACACCTTAGCGAAAAGCTTTTTCACGCTTTCTCTCAAAAAGAAACTGTGCCAGCACAGCAAGCGTCTCAGGACGATTTTCATGAAGGTACTCGAGTTCTTACTATCTCCTGGAGAACACAAAAAGAAAGATCGGCCAGGGAATGCTGCATAAGTTTTAGAAAGATGTAAAAGAAAGTTGTTTGAGAACTTTTTCCCTACTTATGGTAATCTAAGTTTAAACTGTTGGAAAGTGGTTAGTTATCATTTTCTTTCAGTTTGAGAGCTGCACACTCAATCCCGATGCTGTGCGGTCTTGTTCTTGGCGTCTCAGCATCTGCCGAGCTCTCCGGCTGCCGGAGGCGAAGAAGCGGCTTTTTCGCGCACAGAGCTTTCTGCCGGTCGCGGTGCGCTCCGGACCGCGGCTTCTGCCGAAAGACGCCCGGAGACCGGCACCTACCTTCGGAGAGCTGCATATGCCCGTCTTCAGCGTCTCTTGCCGCCTACACCTTAGCGAAAAGCTTTTTCACGCTTTCTCTCAAAAAGAAACTGTGCCAGCACAGCAAGCGTCTCAGGACGATTTTCATGAAGGTACTCGAGTTCTTACCATCTCCTGGAGAAAAGGAAAAGTAAGATTTCTCAGGGAGTGCTGCATAATTTTTACAAGGATGAAAAAGAAAGTTTTTTGAAAACTTTTTCTCTACTTATGGTAATCTAAGTTTAAACTGTTGGAAAGTGGTTAGTTATCATTTTCTCTCACTTTGAGAGCTGCGCACTCAATCCCGATGCTGTGCGGTCTTGTTCTTGGCGTCTCAGCATCTGCCGAGCTCTCCGGCTGCCGGAGGCGAAGAAGCGGCTTTTTCGCGCACAGAGCTTTCTGCCGGTCGCGGTGCGCTCCGGACCGCGGCTTCTGCCGAAAGACGCCCGGAGACCGGCACCTACCCTCGGAGAGCTGCATATGCCCGTCTTCAGCGTCTCTTGCCGCCTACACCTTAGCGAAAAGCTTTTTCACGCTTTCTCTCAAAAAGAAACTGTGCCAGCACAGCAAGCGTCTCAGGACGATTTTCATGAAGGTACTCGAGTTCTTACCATCTCCAGGAGAAAAGGAAAAGTAAGATTTCTCAGGGAGTGCTGCATAATTTTTACAAGGATGAAAAAGAAAGTTTTTTGAAAACTTTTTCTCTACTTATGGTAATCTAAGTTTAAACTGTTGGAAAGTGGTTAGTTATCATTTTCTCTCAGTTTGAGAGCTGCGCACTCAATCCCGATGCTGTGCGGTCTTGTTCTTGGCGTCTCAGCATCTGCCGAGCTCTCCGGCTGCTGGAGGCGAAGAAGCGGCTTTTTCGCGCACAGAGCTTTCTGCCGGTCGCGGTGCCCTCCAGACCGCGGCTTCTGCCGAAAGACGCCCGGAGACCGGCACCTATCATTGGAGAGCTGCATATGCCCGTCTTCAGCGTCTCTTGCCGCCTACACCTTAGCGAAAAGCTTTTTCACGCTTTCTCTCAAAAAGAAACTGTGCCAGCACAGCAAGCGTCTCAGGACGATTTTCATGAAGGTACTCGAGTTCTTACTATCTCCTGGAGAACACAAAAAGAAAGATCGGCCAGGGAATGCTGCATAAGTTTTAGAAAGATGTAAAAGAAAGTTGTTTGAGAACTTTTTCCCTACTTATGGTAATCTAAGTTTAAACTGTTGGAAAGTGGTTAGTTATCATTTTCTTTCAGTTTGAGAGCTGCACACTCAATCCCGATGCTGTGCGGTCTTGTTCTTGGCGTCTCAGCATCTGCCGAGCTCTCCGGCTGCCGGAGGCGAAGAAGCGGCTTTTTCGCGCACAGAGCTTTCTGCCGGTCGCGGTGCGCTCCGGACCGCGGCTTCTGCCGAAAGACGCCCGGAGACCGGCACCTACCTTCGGAGAGCTGCATATGCCCGTCTTCAGCGTCTCTTGCCGCCTACACCTTAGCGAAAAGCTTTTTCACGCTTTCTCTCAAAAAGAAACTGTGCCAGCACAGCAAGCGTCTCAGGACGATTTTCATGAAGGTACTCGAGTTCTTACCATCTCCTGGAGAAAAGGAAAAGTAAGATTTCTCAGGGAGTGCTGCATAATTTTTACAAGGATGAAAAAGAAAGTTTTTTGAAAACTTTTTCTCTACTTATGGTAATCTAAGTTTAAACTGTTGGAAAGTGGTTAGTTATCATTTTCTCTCACTTTGAGAGCTGCGCACTCAATCCCGATGCTGTGCGGTCTTGTTCTTGGCGTCTCAGCATCTGCCGAGCTCTCCGGCTGCCGGAGGCGAAGAAGCGGCTTTTTCGCGCACAGAGCTTTCTGCCGGTCGCGGTGCGCTCCGGACCGCGGCTTCTGCCGAAAGACGCCCGGAGACCGGCACCTACCCTCGGAGAGCTGCATATGCCCGTCTTCAGCGTCTCTTGCCGCCTACACCTTAGCGAAAAGCTTTTTCACGCTTTCTCTCAAAAAGAAACTGTGCCAGCACAGCAAGCGTCTCAGGACGATTTTCATGAAGGTACTCGAGTTCTTACCATCTCCAGGAGAAAAGGAAAAGTAAGATTTCTCAGGGAGTGCTGCATAATTTTTACAAGGATGAAAAAGAAAGTTTTTGAAAACTTTTTCTCTACTTATGGTAATCTAAGTTTAAACTGTTGGAAAGTGGTTAGTTATCATTTTCTCTCAGTTTGAGAGCTGCGCACTCAATTCCGATGCTGTGCGGCTTCGTTCTTGGCGTCTCAGCATCTGCCGAGCTCTCCGGCTGACGGAGGCGAAGAAGCGGCTTTTTCGCGCACAGAGCTTTCTGCCGGTCGCGGTGCGCTCCAGACCGCGGCTTCTGCCGAAAGACGCCCGGAGACCGGCACCTACCCTCGGAGAGCTGCATATGCCCGCCTTCTGCGTCTCTTGCCGCCTACACCTTAGCGAAAAGCTTTTTCACGCTTTCTCTCAAAAAGAAACTGTGCCAGCACAGCAAGCGTCTCAGGACGATTTTCATGAAGGTACTCGAGTTCTTACCATCTCCTGGAGAAAAGGAAAAGTAAGATTTCTCAGGGAGTGCTGCATAATTTTTACAAGGATGAAAAAGAATGTTTTTTGGAAACTTTTTCTCTACTTATGGTAATCTAAGTTTAAACTGTTGGAAAGTGGTTAGTTCTCATTTTCTCTCAGTTTGAGAGCTGCACACTCAATCCCGATGCTGTGCGGTCTTGTTCTTGGCGTCTCAGCATCTGCCGAGCTCTCCGGCTGCCGGCGGCGAAGAAGCGGCTTTTTCGCGCACAGAGCTTTCTGCCGGTCGCGGTGCGCTCCGGACCGCGGCTTCTGCCGAAAGACGCCCGGAGACCGGCACCTACCCTCGGAGAGCTGCATATGCCCGTCTTCAGCGTCTCTTGCCGCCTACACCTTAGCGAAAAGCTTTTTCACGCTTTCTCTCAAAAAGAAACTGTGCCAGCACAGCAAGCGTCTCAGGACGATTTTCATGAAGGTACTCGAGTTCTTACCATCTCCAGGAGAAAAGGAAAAGTAAGATTTCTCAGGGAGTGCTGCATAATTTTTACAAGGATGAAAAAGAAAGTTTTTTGAAAACTTTTTCTCTACTTATGGTAATCTAAGTTTAAACTGTTGGAAAGTGGTTAGTTATCATTTTCTCTCAGTTTGAGAGCTGCGCACTCAATTCCGATGCTGTGCGGCTTCGTTCTTGGCGTCTCAGCATCTGCCGAGCTCTCCGGCTGACGGAGGCGAAGAAGCGGCTTTTTCGCGCACAGAGCTTTCTGCCGGTCGCGGTGCGCTCCAGACCGCGGCTTCTGCCGAAAGACGCCCGGAGACCGGCACCTACCCTCGGAGAGCTGCATATGCCCGCCTTCTGCGTCTCTTGCCGCCTACACCTTAGCGAAAAGCTTTTTCACGCTTTCTCTCAAAAAGAAACTGTGCCAGCACAGCAAGCGTCTCAGGACGATTTTCATGAAGGTACTCGAGTTCTTACCATCTCCTGGAGAAAAGGAAAAGTAAGATTTCTCAGGGAGTGCTGCATAATTTTTACAAGGATGAAAAAGAATGTTTTTTGGAAACTTTTTCTCTACTTATGGTAATCTAAGTTTAAACTGTTGGAAAGTGGTTAGTTCTCATTTTCTCTCAGTTTGAGAGCTGCACACTCAATCCCGATGCTGTGCGGTCTTGTTCTTGGCGTCTCAGCATCTGCCGAGCTCTCCGGCTGCCGGCGGCGAAGAAGCGGCTTTTTCGCGCACAGAGCTTTCTGCCGGTCGCGGTGCCCTCCAGACCGCGGCTTCTGCCGAAAGACGCCCGGAGACCGGCACCTACCCTCGGAGAGCTGCATATGCCCGCCTTCTGCGTCTCTTGATACCTACACATTAGCGAAAATCCTTTTCACGCTTTCTCCCAAAAAGAAACTGTGACAGCACAGCAAGCGTCTCAGGACGATTTTCATGAAGGTACTCGAGTTCTTACTATCTCCTGGAGAACACAAAAAGAAAGATCGGCCAGGGAATGCTGCATAAGTTTTAGAAAGATGTAAAAGAAAGTTGTTTGAGAACTTTTTCCCTACTTATGGTAATCTAAGTTTAAACTGTTGGAAAGTGGTTAGTTATCATTTTCTTTCAGTTTGAGAGCTGCACACTCAATCCCGATGCTGTGCGGTCTTGTTCTTGGCGTCTCAGCATCTGCCGAGCTCTCCGGCTGCCGGCGGCGAAGAAGCGGCTTTTTCGCGCACAGAGCTTTCTGCCGGTCGCGGTGCGCTCCGGACCGCGGCTTCTGCCGAAAGACGCCCGGAGACCGGCACCTACCCTCGGAGAGCTGCATATGCCCGTCTTCAGCGTCTCTTGCCGCCTACACCTTAGCGAAAAGCTTTTTCACGCTTTCTCTCAAAAAGAAACTGTGCCAGCACAGCAAGCGTCTCAGGACGATTTTCATGAAGGTACTCGAGTTCTTACCATCTCCTGGAGAAAAGGAAAAGTAAGATTTCTCAGGGAGTGCTGCATAATTTTTACAAGGATGAAAAAGAAAGTTTTTTGAAAACTTTTTCTCTACTTATGGTAATCTAAGTTTAAACTGTTGGAAAGTGGTTAGTTATCATTTTCTCTCACTTTGAGAGCTGCGCACTCAATCCCGATGCTGTGCGGTCTTGTTCTTGGCGTCTCAGCATCTGCCGAGCTCTCCGGCTGCCGGCGGCGAAGAAGCGGCTTTTTCGCGCACAGAGCTTTCTGCCGGTCGCGGTGCGCTCCGGACCGCGGCTTCTGCCGAAAGACGCCCGGAGACCGGCACCTACCCTCGGAGAGCTGCATATGCCCGCCTTCTGCGTCTCTTGCCGCCTACACCTTAGCGAAAAGCTTTTTCACGCTTTCTCTCAAAAAGAAACTGTGCCAGCACAGCAAGCGTCTCAGGACGATTTTCATGAAGGTACTCGAGTTCTTACCATCTCCTGGAGAAAAGGAAAAGTACGATTTCTCAGGGAGTGCTGCATAATTTTTACAAGGATGAAAAAGAATGTTGTTTGAAAACTTTTTCTCTACTTATGGTAATCTAAGTTTAAACTGTTGGAAAGTGGTTAGTTATCATTTTCTCTCACTTTGAGAGCTGCGCACTCAATCCCGATGCTGTGCGGTCTTGTTCTTGGCGTCTCAGCATCTGCCGAGCTCTCCGGCTGCTGGAGGCGAAGAAGCGGCTTCTTCGCGCACAGAGCTTTCTGCCGGTCGCGGTGCCCTCCAGACCGCGGCTTCTGCCGAAAGACGCCCGGAGACCGGCACCTACCCTCGGAGAGCTGCATATGCCCGTCTTCAGCGTCTCTTGCCGCCTACACCTTAGCGAAAAGCTTTTTCACGCTTTCTCTCAAAAAGAAACTGTGCCAGCACAGCAAGCGTCTCAGGACGATTTTCATGAAGGTACTCGAGTTCTTACCATCTCCAGGAGAAAAGGAAAAGTAAGATTTCTCAGGGAGTGCTGCATAATTTTTACAAGGATGAAAAAGAAAGTTTTTTGAAAACTTTTTCTCTACTTATGGTAATCTAAGTTTAAACTGTTGGAAAGTGGTTAGTTATCATTTTCTCTCAGTTTGAGAGCTGCGCACTCAATTCCGATGCTGTGCGGCTTCGTTCTTGGCGTCTCAGCATCTGCCGAGCTCTCCGGCTGCCGGCGGCGAAGAAGCGGCTTTTTCGCGCACAGAGCTTTCTGCCGGTCGCGGTGCCCTCCAGACCGCGGCTTCTGCCGAAAGAAGCCCGGAGACCGGCACCTACCCTCGGAGAGCTGCATATGCCCGCCTTCAGCGTCTCTTGATACCTACACATTAGCGAAAATCCTTTTCACGCTTTCTCCCAAAAAGAAACTGTGACAGCACAGCAAGCGTCTCAGGACGATTTTCATGAAGGTACTCGAGTTCTTACTATCTCCTGGAGAACACAAAAAGAAAGATCGGCCAGGGAATGCTGCATAAGTTTTAGAAAGATGTAAAAGAAAGTTGTTTGAGAACTTTTTCCCTACTTATGGTAATCTAAGTTTAAACTGTTGGAAAGTGGTTAGTTATCATTTTCTTTCAGTTTGAGAGCTGCACACTCAATCCCGATGCTGTGCGGTCTTGTTCTTGGCGTCTCAGCATCTGCCGAGCTCTCCGGCTGCCGGAGGCGAAGAAGCGGCTTTTTCGCGCACAGAGCTTTCTGCCGGTCGCGGTGCGCTCCGGACCGCGGCTTCTGCCGAAAGACGCCCGGAGACCGGCACCTACCCTCGGAGAGCTGCATATGCCCGTCTTCAGCGTCTCTTGCCGCCTACACCTTAGCGAAAAGCTTTTTCACGCTTTCTCTCAAAAAGAAACTGTGCCAGCACAGCAAGCGTCTCAGGACGATTTTCATGAAGGTACTCGAGTTCTTACCATCTCCTGGAGAAAAGGAAAAGTAAGATTTCTCAGGGAGTGCTGCATAATTTTTACAAGGATGAAAAAGAAAGTTTTTTGAAAACTTTTTCTCTACTTATGGTAATCTAAGTTTAAACTGTTGGAAAGTGGTTAGTTATCATTTTCTCTCACTTTGAGAGCTGCGCACTCAATCCCGATGCTGTGCGGTCTTGTTCTTGGCGTCTCAGCATCTGCCGAGCTCTCCGGCTGCCGGCGGCGAAGAAGCGGCTTTTTCGCGCACAGAGCTTTCTGCCGGTCGCGGTGCGCTCCGGACCGCGGCTTCTGCCGAAAGACGCCCGGAGACCGGCACCTACCCTCGGAGAGCTGCATATGCCCGCCTTCTGCGTCTCTTGCCGCCTACACCTTAGCGAAAAGCTTTTTCACGCTTTCTCTCAAAAAGAAACTGTGCCAGCACAGCAAGCGTCTCAGGACGATTTTCATGAAGGTACTCGAGTTCTTACCATCTCCTGGAGAAAAGGAAAAGTACGATTTCTCAGGGAGTGCTGCATAATTTTTACAAGGATGAAAAAGAATGTTGTTTGAAAACTTTTTCTCTACTTATGGTAATCTAAGTTTAAACTGTTGGAAAGTGGTTAGTTATCATTTTCTCTCACTTTGAGAGCTGCGCACTCAATCCCGATGCTGTGCGGTCTTGTTCTTGGCGTCTCAGCATCTGCCGAGCTCTCCGGCTGCTGGAGGCGAAGAAGCGGCTTTTTCGCGCACAGAGCTTTCTGCCGGTCGCGGGGCGCTCCGGACCGCGGCTTCTGCCGAAAGACGCCCGGAGACCGGCACCTATCATTGGAGAGCTGCATATGCCCGTCTTCAGCGTCTCTTGCCGCCTACACCTTAGCGAAAAGCTTTTTCACGCTTTCTCTCAAAAAGAAACTGTGCCAGCACAGCAAGCGTCTCAGGACGATTTTCATGAAGGTACTCGAGTTCTTACTATCTCCTGGAGAACACAAAAAGAAAGATCGGCCAGGGAATGCTGCATAAGTTTTAGAAAGATGTAAAAGAAAGTTGTTTGAGAACTTTTTCCCTACTTATGGTAATCTAAGTTTAAACTGTTGGAAAGTGGTTAGTTATCATTTTCTTTCAGTTTGAGAGCTGCACACTCAATCCCGATGCTGTGCGGTCTTGTTCTTGGCGTCTCAGCATCTGCCGAGCTCTCCGGCTGCCGGAGGCGAAGAAGCGGCTTTTTCGCGCACAGAGCTTTCTGCCGGTCGCGGTGCGCTCCGGACCGCGGCTTCTGCCGAAAGACGCCCGGAGACCGGCACCTACCTTCGGAGAGCTGCATATGCCCGTCTTCAGCGTCTCTTGCCGCCTACACCTTAGCGAAAAGCTTTTTCACGCTTTCTCTCAAAAAGAAACTGTGCCAGCACAGCAAGCGTCTCAGGACGATTTTCATGAAGGTACTCGAGTTCTTACCATCTCCTGGAGAAAAGGAAAAGTAAGATTTCTCAGGGAGTGCTGCATAATTTTTACAAGGATGAAAAAGAATGTTGTTTGAAAACTTTTTCTCTACTTATGGTAATCTAAGTTTAAACTGTTGGAAAGTGGTTAGTTATCATTTTCTCTCACTTTGAGAGCTGCGCACTCAATCCCGATGCTGTGCGGTCTTGTTCTTGGCGTCTCAGCATCTGCCGAGCTCTCCGGCTGCTGGAGGCGAAGAAGCGGCTTTTTCGCGCACAGAGCTTTCTGCCGGTCGCGGTGCCCTCCAGACCGCGGCTTCTGCCGAAAGACGCCCGGAGACCGGCACCTATCATTGGAGAGCTGCATATGCCCGTCTTCAGCGTCTCTTGCCGCCTACACCTTAGCGAAAAGCTTTTTCACGCTTTCTCTCAAAAAGAAACTGTGCCAGCACAGCAAGCGTCTCAGGACGATTTTCATGAAGGTACTCGAGTTCTTACTATCTCCTGGAGAACACAAAAAGAAAGATCGGCCAGGGAATGCTGCATAAGTTTTAGAAAGATGTAAAAGAAAGTTGTTTGAGAACTTTTTCCCTACTTATGGTAATCTAAGTTTAAACTGTTGGAAAGTGGTTAGTTATCATTTTCTTTCAGTTTGAGAGCTGCACACTCAATCCCGATGCTGTGCGGTCTTGTTCTTGGCGTCTCAGCATCTGCCGAGCTCTCCGGCTGCCGGAGGCGAAGAAGCGGCTTTTTCGCGCACAGAGCTTTCTGCCGGTCGCGGTGCGCTCCGGACCGCGGCTTCTGCCGAAAGACGCCCGGAGACCGGCACCTACCTTCGGAGAGCTGCATATGCCCGTCTTCAGCGTCTCTTGCCGCCTACACCTTAGCGAAAAGCTTTTTCACGCTTTCTCTCAAAAAGAAACTGTGCCAGCACAGCAAGCGTCTCAGGACGATTTTCATGAAGGTACTCGAGTTCTTACCATCTCCTGGAGAAAAGGAAAAGTAAGATTTCTCAGGGAGTGCTGCATAATTTTTACAAGGATGAAAAAGAAAGTTTTTTGAAAACTTTTTCTCTACTTATGGTAATCTAAGTTTAAACTGTTGGAAAGTGGTTAGTTATCATTTTCTCTCAGTTTGAGAGCTGCGCACTCAATTCCGATGCTGTGCGGCTTCGTTCTTGGCGTCTCAGCATCTGCCGAGCTCTCCGGCTGACGGAGGCGAAGAAGCGGCTTTTTCGCGCACAGAGCTTTCTGCCGGTCGCGGTGCGCTCCAGACCGCGGCTTCTGCCGAAAGACGCCCGGAGACCGGCACCTACCCTCGGAGAGCTGCATATGCCCGCCTTCTGCGTCTCTTGCCGCCTACACCTTAGCGAAAAGCTTTTTCACGCTTTCTCTCAAAAAGAAACTGTGCCAGCACAGCAAGCGTCTCAGGACGATTTTCATGAAGGTACTCGAGTTCTTACCATCTCCTGGAGAAAAGGAAAAGTAAGATTTCTCAGGGAGTGCTGCATAATTTTTACAAGGATGAAAAAGAAAGTTTTTTGGAAACTTTTTCTCTACTTATGGTAATCTAAGTTTAAACTGTTGGAAAGTGGTTAGTTCTCATTTTCTCTCAGTTTGAGAGCTGCACACTCAATCCCGATGCTGTGCGGTCTTGTTCTTGGCGTCTCAGCATCTGCCGAGCTCTCCGGCTGCCGGCGGCGAAGAAGCGGCTTTTTCGCGCACAGAGCTTTCTGCCGGTCGCGGTGCCCTCCAGACCGCGGCTTCTGCCGAAAGACGCCCGGAGACCGGCACCTACCCTCGGAGAGCTGCATATGCCCGCCTTCTGCGTCTCTTGCCGCCTACACCTTAGCGAAAAGCTTTTTCACGCTTTCTCTCAAAAAGAAACTGTGCCAGCACAGCAAGCGTCTCAGGACGATTTTCATGAAGGTACTCGAGTTCTTACCATCTCCTGGAGAAAAGGAAAAGTAAGATTTCTCAGGGAGTGCTGCATAATTTTTACAAGGATGAAAAAGAATGTTTTTTGGAAACTTTTTCTCTACTTATGGTAATCTAAGTTTAAACTGTTGGAAAGTGGTTAGTTCTCATTTTCTCTCAGTTTGAGAGCTGCACACTCAATCCCGATGCTGTGCGGTCTTGTTCTTGGCGTCTCAGCATCTGCCGAGCTCTCCGGCTGCCGGCGGCGAAGAAGCGGCTTTTTCGCGCACAGAGCTTTCTGCCGGTCGCGGTGCCCTCCAGACCGCGGCTTCTGCCGAAAGACGCCCGGAGACCGGCACCTACCCTCGGAGAGCTGCATATGCCCGCCTTCTGCGTCTCTTGATACCTACACATTAGCGAAAATCCTTTTCACGCTTTCTCCCAAAAAGAAACTGTGACAGCACAGCAAGCGTCTCAGGACGATTTTCATGAAGGTACTCGAGTTCTTACTATCTCCTGGAGAACACAAAAAGAAAGATCGGCCAGGGAATGCTGCATAAGTTTTAGAAAGATGTAAAAGAAAGTTGTTTGAGAACTTTTTCCCTACTTATGGTAATCTAAGTTTAAACTGTTGGAAAGTGGTTAGTTATCATTTTCTTTCAGTTTGAGAGCTGCACACTCAATCCCGATGCTGTGCGGTCTTGTTCTTGGCGTCTCAGCATCTGCCGAGCTCTCCGGCTGCCGGAGGCGAAGAAGCGGCTTTTTCGCGCACAGAGCTTTCTGCCGGTCGCGGTGCGCTCCGGACCGCGGCTTCTGCCGAAAGACGCCCGGAGACCGGCACCTACCCTCGGAGAGCTGCATATGCCCGTCTTCAGCGTCTCTTGCCGCCTACACCTTAGCGAAAAGCTTTTTCACGCTTTCTCTCAAAAAGAAACTGTGCCAGCACAGCAAGCGTCTCAGGACGATTTTCATGAAGGTACTCGAGTTCTTACCATCTCCTGGAGAAAAGGAAAAGTAAGATTTCTCAGGGAGTGCTGCATAATTTTTACAAGGATGAAAAAGAAAGTTTTTTGAAAACTTTTTCTCTACTTATGGTAATCTAAGTTTAAACTGTTGGAAAGTGGTTAGTTATCATTTTCTCTCACTTTGAGAGCTGCGCACTCAATCCCGATGCTGTGCGGTCTTGTTCTTGGCGTCTCAGCATCTGCCGAGCTCTCCGGCTGCCGGCGGCGAAGAAGCGGCTTTTTCGCGCACAGAGCTTTCTGCCGGTCGCGGTGCGCTCCGGACCGCGGCTTCTGCCGAAAGACGCCCGGAGACCGGCACCTACCCTCGGAGAGCTGCATATGCCCGCCTTCTGCGTCTCTTGCCGCCTACACCTTAGCGAAAAGCTTTTTCACGCTTTCTCTCAAAAAGAAACTGTGCCAGCACAGCAAGCGTCTCAGGACGATTTTCATGAAGGTACTCGAGTTCTTACCATCTCCTGGAGAAAAGGAAAAGTACGATTTCTCAGGGAGTGCTGCATAATTTTTACAAGGATGAAAAAGAATGTTGTTTGAAAACTTTTTCTCTACTTATGGTAATCTAAGTTTAAACTGTTGGAAAGTGGTTAGTTATCATTTTCTCTCACTTTGAGAGCTGCGCACTCAATCCCGATGCTGTGCGGTCTTGTTCTTGGCGTCTCAGCATCTGCCGAGCTCTCCGGCTGCTGGAGGCGAAGAAGCGGCTTCTTCGCGCACAGAGCTTTCTGCCGGTCGCGGTGCCCTCCAGACCGCGGCTTCTGCCGAAAGACGCCCGGAGACCGGCACCTACCCTCGGAGAGCTGCATATGCCCGTCTTCAGCGTCTCTTGCCGCCTACACCTTAGCGAAAAGCTTTTTCACGCTTTCTCTCAAAAAGAAACTGTGCCAGCACAGCAAGCGTCTCAGGACGATTTTCATGAAGGTACTCGAGTTCTTACCATCTCCAGGAGAAAAGGAAAAGTAAGATTTCTCAGGGAGTGCTGCATAATTTTTACAAGGATGAAAAAGAAAGTTTTTTGAAAACTTTTTTTCTACTTATGGTAATCTAAGTTTAAACTGTTGGAAAGTGGTTAGTTATCATTTTCTCTCAGTTTGAGAGCTGCGCACTCAATTCCGATGCTGTGCGGCTTCGTTCTTGGCGTCTCAGCATCTGCCGAGCTCTCCGGCTGCCGGCGGCGAAGAAGCGGCTTTTTCGCGCACAGAGCTTTCTGCCGGTCGCGGTGCCCTCCAGACCGCGGCTTCTGCCGAAAGAAGCCCGGAGACCGGCACCTACCCTCGGAGAGCTGCATATGCCCGCCTTCAGCGTCTCTTGATACCTACACATTAGCGAAAATCCTTTTCACGCTTTCTCCCAAAAAGAAACTGTGACAGCACAGCAAGCGTCTCAGGACGATTTTCATGAAGGTACTCGAGTTCTTACTATCTCCTGGAGAACACAAAAAGAAAGATCGGCCAGGGAATGCTGCATAAGTTTTAGAAAGATGTAAAAGAAAGTTGTTTGAGAACTTTTTCCCTACTTATGGTAATCTAAGTTTAAACTGTTGGAAAGTGGTTAGTTATCATTTTCTTTCAGTTTGAGAGCTGCACACTCAATCCCGATGCTGTGCGGTCTTGTTCTTGGCGTCTCAGCATCTGCCGAGCTCTCCGGCTGCCGGAGGCGAAGAAGCGGCTTTTTCGCGCACAGAGCTTTCTGCCGGTCGCGGTGCGCTCCGGACCGCGGCTTCTGCCGAAAGACGCCCGGAGACCGGCACCTACCCTCGGAGAGCTGCATATGCCCGTCTTCAGCGTCTCTTGCCGCCTACACCTTAGCGAAAAGCTTTTTCACGCTTTCTCTCAAAAAGAAACTGTGCCAGCACAGCAAGCGTCTCAGGACGATTTTCATGAAGGTACTCGAGTTCTTACCATCTCCTGGAGAAAAGGAAAAGTAAGATTTCTCAGGGAGTGCTGCATAATTTTTACAAGGATGAAAAAGAAAGTTTTTTGAAAACTTTTTCTCTACTTATGGTAATCTAAGTTTAAACTGTTGGAAAGTGGTTAGTTATCATTTTCTCTCAGTTTGAGAGCTGCGCACTCAATCCCGATGCTGTGCGGTCTTGTTCTTGGCGTCTCAGCATCTGCCGAGCTCTCCGGCTGCCGGCGGCGAAGAAGCGGCTTTTTCGCGCACAGAGCTTTCTGCCGGTCGCGGTGCGCTCCGGACCGCGGCTTCTGCCGAAAGACGCCCGGAGACCGGCACCTACCCTCGGAGAGCTGCATATGCCCGCCTTCTGCGTCTCTTGCCGCCTACACCTTAGCGAAAAGCTTTTTCACGCTTTCTCTCAAAAAGAAACTGTGCCAGCACAGCAAGCGTCTCAGGACGATTTTCATGAAGGTACTCGAGTTCTTACCATCTCCTGGAGAAAGGGAAAAGTAAGATTTCTCAGGGAGTGCTGCATAATTTTTACAAGGATGAAAAAGAATGTTGTTTGAAAACTTTTTCTCTACTTATGGTAATCTAAGTTTAAACTGTTGGAAAGTGGTTAGTTATCATTTTCTCTCACTTTGAGAGCTGCGCACTCAATCCCGATGCTGTGCGGTCTTGTTCTTGGCGTCTCAGCATCTGCCGAGCTCTCCGGCTGCTGGAGGCGAAGAAGCGGCTTTTTCGCGCACAGAGCTTTCTGCCGGTCGCGGTGCCCTCCAGACCGCGGCTTCTGCCGAAAGACGCCCGGAGACCGGCACCTATCATTGGAGAGCTGCATATGCCCGTCTTCAGCGTCTCTTGCCGCCTACACCTTAGCGAAAAGCTTTTTCACGCTTTCTCTCAAAAAGAAACTGTGCCAGCACAGCAAGCGTCTCAGGACGATTTTCATGAAGGTACTCGAGTTCTTACTATCTCCTGGAGAACACAAAAAGAAAGATCGGCCAGGGAATGCTGCATAAGTTTTAGAAAGATGTAAAAGAAAGTTGTTTGAGAACTTTTTCCCTACTTATGGTAATCTAAGTTTAAACTGTTGGAAAGTGGTTAGTTATCATTTTCTTTCAGTTTGAGAGCTGCACACTCAATCCCGATGCTGTGCGGTCTTGTTCTTGGCGTCTCAGCATCTGCCGAGCTCTCCGGCTGCCGGAGGCGAAGAAGCGGCTTTTTCGCGCACAGAGCTTTCTGCCGGTCGCGGTGCGCTCCGGACCGCGGCTTCTGCCGAAAGACGCCCGGAGACCGGCACCTACCTTCGGAGAGCTGCATATGCCCGTCTTCAGCGTCTCTTGCCGCCTACACCTTAGCGAAAAGCTTTTTCACGCTTTCTCTCAAAAAGAAACTGTGCCAGCACAGCAAGCGTCTCAGGACGATTTTCATGAAGGTACTCGAGTTCTTACCATCTCCTGGAGAAAAGGAAAAGTAAGATTTCTCAGGGAGTGCTGCATAATTTTTACAAGGATGAAAAAGAAAGTTTTTTGAAAACTTTTTCTCTACTTATGGTAATCTAAGTTTAAACTGTTGGAAAGTGGTTAGTTATCATTTTCTCTCAGTTTGAGAGCTGCGCACTCAATTCCGATGCTGTGCGGCTTCGTTCTTGGCGTCTCAGCATCTGCCGAGCTCTCCGGCTGACGGAGGCGAAGAAGCGGCTTTTTCGCGCACAGAGCTTTCTGCCGGTCGCGGTGCGCTCCAGACCGCGGCTTCTGCCGAAAGACGCCCGGAGACCGGCACCTACCCTCGGAGAGCTGCATATGCCCGCCTTCTGCGTCTCTTGCCGCCTACACCTTAGCGAAAAGCTTTTTCACGCTTTCTCTCAAAAAGAAACTGTGCCAGCACAGCAAGCGTCTCAGGACGATTTTCATGAAGGTACTCGAGTTCTTACCATCTCCTGGAGAAAAGGAAAAGTAAGATTTCTCAGGGAGTGCTGCATAATTTTTACAAGGATGAAAAAGAATGTTTTTTGGAAACTTTTTCTCTACTTATGGTAATCTAAGTTTAAACTGTTGGAAAGTGGTTAGTTCTCATTTTCTCTCAGTTTGAGAGCTGCACACTCAATCCCGATGCTGTGCGGTCTTGTTCTTGGCGTCTCAGCATCTGCCGAGCTCTCCGGCTGCCGGCGGCGAAGAAGCGGCTTTTTCGCGCACAGAGCTTTCTGCCGGTCGCGGTGCCCTCCAGACCGCGGCTTCTGCCGAAAGACGCCCGGAGACCGGCACCTACCCTCGGAGAGCTGCATATGCCCGCCTTCTGCGTCTCTTGATACCTACACATTAGCGAAAATCCTTTTCACGCTTTCTCCCAAAAAGAAACTGTGACAGCACAGCAAGCGTCTCAGGACGATTTTCATGAAGGTACTCGAGTTCTTACTATCTCCTGGAGAACACAAAAAGAAAGATCGGCCAGGGAATGCTGCATAAGTTTTAGAAAGATGTAAAAGAAAGTTGTTTGAGAACTTTTTCCCTACTTATGGTAATCTAAGTTTAAACTGTTGGAAAGTGGTTAGTTATCATTTTCTTTCAGTTTGAGAGCTGCACACTCAATCCCGATGCTGTGCGGTCTTGTTCTTGGCGTCTCAGCATCTGCCGAGCTCTCCGGCTGCCGGAGGCGAAGAAGCGGCTTTTTCGCGCACAGAGCTTTCTGCCGGTCGCGGTGCGCTCCGGACCGCGGCTTCTGCCGAAAGACGCCCGGAGACCGGCACCTACCCTCGGAGAGCTGCATATGCCCGTCTTCAGCGTCTCTTGCCGCCTACACCTTAGCGAAAAGCTTTTTCACGCTTTCTCTCAAAAAGAAACTGTGCCAGCACAGCAAGCGTCTCAGGACGATTTTCATGAAGGTACTCGAGTTCTTACCATCTCCTGGAGAAAAGGAAAAGTAAGATTTCTCAGGGAGTGCTGCATAATTTTTACAAGGATGAAAAAGAAAGTTTTTTGAAAACTTTTTCTCTACTTATGGTAATCTAAGTTTAAACTGTTGGAAAGTGGTTAGTTATCATTTTCTCTCACTTTGAGAGCTGCGCACTCAATCCCGATGCTGTGCGGTCTTGTTCTTGGCGTCTCAGCATCTGCCGAGCTCTCCGGCTGCCGGCGGCGAAGAAGCGGCTTTTTCGCGCACAGAGCTTTCTGCCGGTCGCGGTGCGCTCCGGACCGCGGCTTCTGCCGAAAGACGCCCGGAGACCGGCACCTACCCTCGGAGAGCTGCATATGCCCGCCTTCTGCGTCTCTTGCCGCCTACACCTTAGCGAAAAGCTTTTTCACGCTTTCTCTCAAAAAGAAACTGTGCCAGCACAGCAAGCGTCTCAGGACGATTTTCATGAAGGTACTCGAGTTCTTACCATCTCCTGGAGAAAAGGAAAAGTACGATTTCTCAGGGAGTGCTGCATAATTTTTACAAGGATGAAAAAGAATGTTGTTTGAAAACTTTTTCTCTACTTATGGTAATCTAAGTTTAAACTGTTGGAAAGTGGTTAGTTATCATTTTCTCTCACTTTGAGAGCTGCGCACTCAATCCCGATGCTGTGCGGTCTTGTTCTTGGCGTCTCAGCATCTGCCGAGCTCTCCGGCTGCTGGAGGCGAAGAAGCGGCTTCTTCGCGCACAGAGCTTTCTGCCGGTCGCGGTGCCCTCCAGACCGCGGCTTCTGCCGAAAGACGCCCGGAGACCGGCACCTACCCTCGGAGAGCTGCATATGCCCGTCTTCAGCGTCTCTTGCCGCCTACACCTTAGCGAAAAGCTTTTTCACGCTTTCTCTCAAAAAGAAACTGTGCCAGCACAGCAAGCGTCTCAGGACGATTTTCATGAAGGTACTCGAGTTCTTACCATCTCCAGGAGAAAAGGAAAAGTAAGATTTCTCAGGGAGTGCTGCATAATTTTTACAAGGATGAAAAAGAAAGTTTTTTGAAAACTTTTTTTCTACTTATGGTAATCTAAGTTTAAACTGTTGGAAAGTGGTTAGTTATCATTTTCTCTCAGTTTGAGAGCTGCGCACTCAATTCCGATGCTGTGCGGCTTCGTTCTTGGCGTCTCAGCATCTGCCGAGCTCTCCGGCTGCCGGCGGCGAAGAAGCGGCTTTTTCGCGCACAGAGCTTTCTGCCGGTCGCGGTGCCCTCCAGACCGCGGCTTCTGCCGAAAGAAGCCCGGAGACCGGCACCTACCCTCGGAGAGCTGCATATGCCCGCCTTCAGCGTCTCTTGATACCTACACATTAGCGAAAATCCTTTTCACGCTTTCTCCCAAAAAGAAACTGTGACAGCACAGCAAGCGTCTCAGGACGATTTTCATGAAGGTACTCGAGTTCTTACTATCTCCTGGAGAACACAAAAAGAAAGATCGGCCAGGGAATGCTGCATAAGTTTTAGAAAGATGTAAAAGAAAGTTGTTTGAGAACTTTTTCCCTACTTATGGTAATCTAAGTTTAAACTGTTGGAAAGTGGTTAGTTATCATTTTCTTTCAGTTTGAGAGCTGCACACTCAATCCCGATGCTGTGCGGTCTTGTTCTTGGCGTCTCAGCATCTGCCGAGCTCTCCGGCTGCCGGAGGCGAAGAAGCGGCTTTTTCGCGCACAGAGCTTTCTGCCGGTCGCGGTGCGCTCCGGACCGCGGCTTCTGCCGAAAGACGCCCGGAGACCGGCACCTACCCTCGGAGAGCTGCATATGCCCGTCTTCAGCGTCTCTTGCCGCCTACACCTTAGCGAAAAGCTTTTTCACGCTTTCTCTCAAAAAGAAACTGTGCCAGCACAGCAAGCGTCTCAGGACGATTTTCATGAAGGTACTCGAGTTCTTACCATCTCCTGGAGAAAAGGAAAAGTAAGATTTCTCAGGGAGTGCTGCATAATTTTTACAAGGATGAAAAAGAAAGTTTTTTGAAAACTTTTTCTCTACTTATGGTAATCTAAGTTTAAACTGTTGGAAAGTGGTTAGTTATCATTTTCTCTCAGTTTGAGAGCTGCGCACTCAATCCCGATGCTGTGCGGTCTTGTTCTTGGCGTCTCAGCATCTGCCGAGCTCTCCGGCTGCCGGCGGCGAAGAAGCGGCTTTTTCGCGCACAGAGCTTTCTGCCGGTCGCGGTGCGCTCCGGACCGCGGCTTCTGCCGAAAGACGCCCGGAGACCGGCACCTACCCTCGGAGAGCTGCATATGCCCGCCTTCTGCGTCTCTTGCCGCCTACACCTTAGCGAAAAGCTTTTTCACGCTTTCTCTCAAAAAGAAACTGTGCCAGCACAGCAAGCGTCTCAGGACGATTTTCATGAAGGTACTCGAGTTCTTACCATCTCCTGGAGAAAGGGAAAAGTAAGATTTCTCAGGGAGTGCTGCATAATTTTTACAAGGATGAAAAAGAATGTTGTTTGAAAACTTTTTCTCTACTTATGGTAATCTAAGTTTAAACTGTTGGAAAGTGGTTAGTTATCATTTTCTCTCACTTTGAGAGCTGCGCACTCAATCCCGATGCTGTGCGGTCTTGTTCTTGGCGTCTCAGCATCTGCCGAGCTCTCCGGCTGCTGGAGGCGAAGAAGCGGCTTTTTCGCGCACAGAGCTTTCTGCCGGTCGCGGTGCCCTCCAGACCGCGGCTTCTGCCGAAAGACGCCCGGAGACCGGCACCTATCATTGGAGAGCTGCATATGCCCGTCTTCAGCGTCTCTTGCCGCCTACACCTTAGCGAAAAGCTTTTTCACGCTTTCTCTCAAAAAGAAACTGTGCCAGCACAGCAAGCGTCTCAGGACGATTTTCATGAAGGTACTCGAGTTCTTACTATCTCCTGGAGAACACAAAAAGAAAGATCGGCCAGGGAATGCTGCATAAGTTTTAGAAAGATGTAAAAGAAAGTTGTTTGAGAACTTTTTCCCTACTTATGGTAATCTAAGTTTAAACTGTTGGAAAGTGGTTAGTTATCATTTTCTTTCAGTTTGAGAGCTGCACACTCAATCCCGATGCTGTGCGGTCTTGTTCTTGGCGTCTCAGCATCTGCCGAGCTCTCCGGCTGCCGGAGGCGAAGAAGCGGCTTTTTCGCGCACAGAGCTTTCTGCCGGTCGCGGTGCGCTCCGGACCGCGGCTTCTGCCGAAAGACGCCCGGAGACCGGCACCTACCTTCGGAGAGCTGCATATGCCCGTCTTCAGCGTCTCTTGCCGCCTACACCTTAGCGAAAAGCTTTTTCACGCTTTCTCTCAAAAAGAAACTGTGCCAGCACAGCAAGCGTCTCAGGACGATTTTCATGAAGGTACTCGAGTTCTTACTATCTCCTGGAGAACACAAAAAGAAAGATCGGCCAGGGAATGCTGCATAAGTTTTAGAAAGATGTAAAAGAAAGTTGTTTGAGAACTTTTTCCCTACTTATGGTAATCTAAGTTTAAACTGTTGGAAAGTGGTTAGTTATCATTTTCTTTCAGTTTGAGAGCTGCACACTCAATCCCGATGCTGTGCGGTCTTGTTCTTGGCGTCTCAGCATCTGCCGAGCTCTCCGGCTGCCGGAGGCGAAGAAGCGGCTTTTTCGCGCACAGAGCTTTCTGCCGGTCGCGGTGCGCTCCGGACCGCGGCTTCTGCCGAAAGACGCCCGGAGACCGGCACCTACCCTCGGAGAGCTGCATATGCCCGTCTTCAGCGTCTCTTGCCGCCTACACCTTAGCGAAAAGCTTTTTCACGCTTTCTCTCAAAAAGAAACTGTGCCAGCACAGCAAGCGTCTCAGGACGATTTTCATGAAGGTACTCGAGTTCTTACCATCTCCTGGAGAAAAGGAAAAGTAAGATTTCTCAGGGAGTGCTGCATAATTTTTACAAGGATGAAAAAGAAAGTTTTTTGAAAACTTTTTCTCTACTTATGGTAATCTAAGTTTAAACTGTTGGAAAGTGGTTAGTTATCATTTTCTCTCACTTTGAGAGCTGCGCACTCAATCCCGATGCTGTGCGGTCTTGTTCTTGGCGTCTCAGCATCTGCCGAGCTCTCCGGCTGCCGGCGGCGAAGAAGCGGCTTTTTCGCGCACAGAGCTTTCTGCCGGTCGCGGTGCGCTCCGGACCGCGGCTTCTGCCGAAAGACGCCCGGAGACCGGCACCTACCCTCGGAGAGCTGCATATGCCCGCCTTCTGCGTCTCTTGCCGCCTACACCTTAGCGAAAAGCTTTTTCACGCTTTCTCTCAAAAAGAAACTGTGCCAGCACAGCAAGCGTCTCAGGACGATTTTCATGAAGGTACTCGAGTTCTTACCATCTCCTGGAGAAAAGGAAAAGTACGATTTCTCAGGGAGTGCTGCATAATTTTTACAAGGATGAAAAAGAATGTTGTTTGAAAACTTTTTCTCTACTTATGGTAATCTAAGTTTAAACTGTTGGAAAGTGGTTAGTTATCATTTTCTCTCACTTTGAGAGCTGCGCACTCAATCCCGATGCTGTGCGGTCTTGTTCTTGGCGTCTCAGCATCTGCCGAGCTCTCCGGCTGCTGGAGGCGAAGAAGCGGCTTCTTCGCGCACAGAGCTTTCTGCCGGTCGCGGTGCCCTCCAGACCGCGGCTTCTGCCGAAAGACGCCCGGAGACCGGCACCTACCCTCGGAGAGCTGCATATGCCCGTCTTCAGCGTCTCTTGCCGCCTACACCTTAGCGAAAAGCTTTTTCACGCTTTCTCTCAAAAAGAAACTGTGCCAGCACAGCAAGCGTCTCAGGACGATTTTCATGAAGGTACTCGAGTTCTTACCATCTCCAGGAGAAAAGGAAAAGTAAGATTTCTCAGGGAGTGCTGCATAATTTTTACAAGGATGAAAAAGAAAGTTTTTTGAAAACTTTTTTTCTACTTATGGTAATCTAAGTTTAAACTGTTGGAAAGTGGTTAGTTATCATTTTCTCTCAGTTTGAGAGCTGCGCACTCAATTCCGATGCTGTGCGGCTTCGTTCTTGGCGTCTCAGCATCTGCCGAGCTCTCCGGCTGCCGGCGGCGAAGAAGCGGCTTTTTCGCGCACAGAGCTTTCTGCCGGTCGCGGTGCCCTCCAGACCGCGGCTTCTGCCGAAAGAAGCCCGGAGACCGGCACCTACCCTCGGAGAGCTGCATATGCCCGCCTTCAGCGTCTCTTGATACCTACACATTAGCGAAAATCCTTTTCACGCTTTCTCCCAAAAAGAAACTGTGACAGCACAGCAAGCGTCTCAGGACGATTTTCATGAAGGTACTCGAGTTCTTACTATCTCCTGGAGAACACAAAAAGAAAGATCGGCCAGGGAATGCTGCATAAGTTTTAGAAAGATGTAAAAGAAAGTTGTTTGAGAACTTTTTCCCTACTTATGGTAATCTAAGTTTAAACTGTTGGAAAGTGGTTAGTTATCATTTTCTTTCAGTTTGAGAGCTGCACACTCAATCCCGATGCTGTGCGGTCTTGTTCTTGGCGTCTCAGCATCTGCCGAGCTCTCCGGCTGCCGGAGGCGAAGAAGCGGCTTTTTCGCGCACAGAGCTTTCTGCCGGTCGCGGTGCGCTCCGGACCGCGGCTTCTGCCGAAAGACGCCCGGAGACCGGCACCTACCCTCGGAGAGCTGCATATGCCCGTCTTCAGCGTCTCTTGCCGCCTACACCTTAGCGAAAAGCTTTTTCACGCTTTCTCTCAAAAAGAAACTGTGCCAGCACAGCAAGCGTCTCAGGACGATTTTCATGAAGGTACTCGAGTTCTTACCATCTCCTGGAGAAAAGGAAAAGTAAGATTTCTCAGGGAGTGCTGCATAATTTTTACAAGGATGAAAAAGAAAGTTTTTTGAAAACTTTTTCTCTACTTATGGTAATCTAAGTTTAAACTGTTGGAAAGTGGTTAGTTATCATTTTCTCTCAGTTTGAGAGCTGCGCACTCAATCCCGATGCTGTGCGGTCTTGTTCTTGGCGTCTCAGCATCTGCCGAGCTCTCCGGCTGCCGGCGGCGAAGAAGCGGCTTTTTCGCGCACAGAGCTTTCTGCCGGTCGCGGTGCGCTCCGGACCGCGGCTTCTGCCGAAAGACGCCCGGAGACCGGCACCTACCCTCGGAGAGCTGCATATGCCCGCCTTCTGCGTCTCTTGCCGCCTACACCTTAGCGAAAAGCTTTTTCACGCTTTCTCTCAAAAAGAAACTGTGCCAGCACAGCAAGCGTCTCAGGACGATTTTCATGAAGGTACTCGAGTTCTTACCATCTCCTGGAGAAAGGGAAAAGTAAGATTTCTCAGGGAGTGCTGCATAATTTTTACAAGGATGAAAAAGAATGTTGTTTGAAAACTTTTTCTCTACTTATGGTAATCTAAGTTTAAACTGTTGGAAAGTGGTTAGTTATCATTTTCTCTCACTTTGAGAGCTGCGCACTCAATCCCGATGCTGTGCGGTCTTGTTCTTGGCGTCTCAGCATCTGCCGAGCTCTCCGGCTGCTGGAGGCGAAGAAGCGGCTTTTTCGCGCACAGAGCTTTCTGCCGGTCGCGGTGCCCTCCAGACCGCGGCTTCTGCCGAAAGACGCCCGGAGACCGGCACCTATCATTGGAGAGCTGCATATGCCCGTCTTCAGCGTCTCTTGCCGCCTACACCTTAGCGAAAAGCTTTTTCACGCTTTCTCTCAAAAAGAAACTGTGCCAGCACAGCAAGCGTCTCAGGACGATTTTCATGAAGGTACTCGAGTTCTTACTATCTCCTGGAGAACACAAAAAGAAAGATCGGCCAGGGAATGCTGCATAAGTTTTAGAAAGATGTAAAAGAAAGTTGTTTGAGAACTTTTTCCCTACTTATGGTAATCTAAGTTTAAACTGTTGGAAAGTGGTTAGTTATCATTTTCTTTCAGTTTGAGAGCTGCACACTCAATCCCGATGCTGTGCGGTCTTGTTCTTGGCGTCTCAGCATCTGCCGAGCTCTCCGGCTGCCGGAGGCGAAGAAGCGGCTTTTTCGCGCACAGAGCTTTCTGCCGGTCGCGGTGCGCTCCGGACCGCGGCTTCTGCCGAAAGACGCCCGGAGACCGGCACCTACCTTCGGAGAGCTGCATATGCCCGTCTTCAGCGTCTCTTGCCGCCTACACCTTAGCGAAAAGCTTTTTCACGCTTTCTCTCAAAAAGAAACTGTGCCAGCACAGCAAGCGTCTCAGGACGATTTTCATGAAGGTACTCGAGTTCTTACCATCTCCTGGAGAAAAGGAAAAGTAAGATTTCTCAGGGAGTGCTGCATAATTTTTACAAGGATGAAAAAGAAAGTTTTTTGAAAACTTTTTCTCTACTTATGGTAATCTAAGTTTAAACTGTTGGAAAGTGGTTAGTTATCATTTTCTCTCAGTTTGAGAGCTGCGCACTCAATTCCGATGCTGTGCGGCTTCGTTCTTGGCGTCTCAGCATCTGCCGAGCTCTCCGGCTGACGGAGGCGAAGAAGCGGCTTTTTCGCGCACAGAGCTTTCTGCCGGTCGCGGTGCGCTCCAGACCGCGGCTTCTGCCGAAAGACGCCCGGAGACCGGCACCTACCCTCGGAGAGCTGCATATGCCCGCCTTCTGCGTCTCTTGCCGCCTACACCTTAGCGAAAAGCTTTTTCACGCTTTCTCTCAAAAAGAAACTGTGCCAGCACAGCAAGCGTCTCAGGACGATTTTCATGAAGGTACTCGAGTTCTTACCATCTCCTGGAGAAAAGGAAAAGTAAGATTTCTCAGGGAGTGCTGCATAATTTTTACAAGGATGAAAAAGAATGTTTTTTGGAAACTTTTTCTCTACTTATGGTAATCTAAGTTTAAACTGTTGGAAAGTGGTTAGTTCTCATTTTCTCTCAGTTTGAGAGCTGCACACTCAATCCCGATGCTGTGCGGTCTTGTTCTTGGCGTCTCAGCATCTGCCGAGCTCTCCGGCTGCCGGCGGCGAAGAAGCGGCTTTTTCGCGCACAGAGCTTTCTGCCGGTCGCGGTGCCCTCCAGACCGCGGCTTCTGCCGAAAGACGCCCGGAGACCGGCACCTACCCTCGGAGAGCTGCATATGCCCGCCTTCTGCGTCTCTTGCCGCCTACACCTTAGCGAAAAGCTTTTTCACGCTTTCTCTCAAAAAGAAACTGTGCCAGCACAGCAAGCGTCTCAGGACGATTTTCATGAAGGTACTCGAGTTCTTACCATCTCCTGGAGAAAAGGAAAAGTAAGATTTCTCAGGGAGTGCTGCATAATTTTTACAAGGATGAAAAAGAATGTTTTTTGGAAACTTTTTCTCTACTTATGGTAATCTAAGTTTAAACTGTTGGAAAGTGGTTAGTTCTCATTTTCTCTCAGTTTGAGAGCTGCACACTCAATCCCGATGCTGTGCGGTCTTGTTCTTGGCGTCTCAGCATCTGCCGAGCTCTCCGGCTGCCGGCGGCGAAGAAGCGGCTTTTTCGCGCACAGAGCTTTCTGCCGGTCGCGGTGCCCTCCAGACCGCGGCTTCTGCCGAAAGACGCCCGGAGACCGGCACCTACCCTCGGAGAGCTGCATATGCCCGCCTTCTGCGTCTCTTGATACCTACACATTAGCGAAAATCCTTTTCACGCTTTCTCCCAAAAAGAAACTGTGACAGCACAGCAAGCGTCTCAGGACGATTTTCATGAAGGTACTCGAGTTCTTACTATCTCCTGGAGAACACAAAAAGAAAGATCGGCCAGGGAATGCTGCATAAGTTTTAGAAAGATGTAAAAGAAAGTTGTTTGAGAACTTTTTCCCTACTTATGGTAATCTAAGTTTAAACTGTTGGAAAGTGGTTAGTTATCATTTTCTTTCAGTTTGAGAGCTGCACACTCAATCCCGATGCTGTGCGGTCTTGTTCTTGGCGTCTCAGCATCTGCCGAGCTCTCCGGCTGCCGGAGGCGAAGAAGCGGCTTTTTCGCGCACAGAGCTTTCTGCCGGTCGCGGTGCGCTCCGGACCGCGGCTTCTGCCGAAAGACGCCCGGAGACCGGCACCTACCCTCGGAGAGCTGCATATGCCCGTCTTCAGCGTCTCTTGCCGCCTACACCTTAGCGAAAAGCTTTTTCACGCTTTCTCTCAAAAAGAAACTGTGCCAGCACAGCAAGCGTCTCAGGACGATTTTCATGAAGGTACTCGAGTTCTTACCATCTCCTGGAGAAAAGGAAAAGTAAGATTTCTCAGGGAGTGCTGCATAATTTTTACAAGGATGAAAAAGAAAGTTTTTTGAAAACTTTTTCTCTACTTATGGTAATCTAAGTTTAAACTGTTGGAAAGTGGTTAGTTATCATTTTCTCTCACTTTGAGAGCTGCGCACTCAATCCCGATGCTGTGCGGTCTTGTTCTTGGCGTCTCAGCATCTGCCGAGCTCTCCGGCTGCCGGCGGCGAAGAAGCGGCTTTTTCGCGCACAGAGCTTTCTGCCGGTCGCGGTGCGCTCCGGACCGCGGCTTCTGCCGAAAGACGCCCGGAGACCGGCACCTACCCTCGGAGAGCTGCATATGCCCGCCTTCTGCGTCTCTTGCCGCCTACACCTTAGCGAAAAGCTTTTTCACGCTTTCTCTCAAAAAGAAACTGTGCCAGCACAGCAAGCGTCTCAGGACGATTTTCATGAAGGTACTCGAGTTCTTACCATCTCCTGGAGAAAAGGAAAAGTACGATTTCTCAGGGAGTGCTGCATAATTTTTACAAGGATGAAAAAGAATGTTGTTTGAAAACTTTTTCTCTACTTATGGTAATCTAAGTTTAAACTGTTGGAAAGTGGTTAGTTATCATTTTCTCTCACTTTGAGAGCTGCGCACTCAATCCCGATGCTGTGCGGTCTTGTTCTTGGCGTCTCAGCATCTGCCGAGCTCTCCGGCTGCTGGAGGCGAAGAAGCGGCTTCTTCGCGCACAGAGCTTTCTGCCGGTCGCGGTGCCCTCCAGACCGCGGCTTCTGCCGAAAGACGCCCGGAGACCGGCACCTACCCTCGGAGAGCTGCATATGCCCGTCTTCAGCGTCTCTTGCCGCCTACACCTTAGCGAAAAGCTTTTTCACGCTTTCTCTCAAAAAGAAACTGTGCCAGCACAGCAAGCGTCTCAGGACGATTTTCATGAAGGTACTCGAGTTCTTACCATCTCCAGGAGAAAAGGAAAAGTAAGATTTCTCAGGGAGTGCTGCATAATTTTTACAAGGATGAAAAAGAAAGTTTTTTGAAAACTTTTTTTCTACTTATGGTAATCTAAGTTTAAACTGTTGGAAAGTGGTTAGTTATCATTTTCTCTCAGTTTGAGAGCTGCGCACTCAATTCCGATGCTGTGCGGCTTCGTTCTTGGCGTCTCAGCATCTGCCGAGCTCTCCGGCTGCCGGCGGCGAAGAAGCGGCTTTTTCGCGCACAGAGCTTTCTGCCGGTCGCGGTGCCCTCCAGACCGCGGCTTCTGCCGAAAGAAGCCCGGAGACCGGCACCTACCCTCGGAGAGCTGCATATGCCCGCCTTCAGCGTCTCTTGATACCTACACATTAGCGAAAATCCTTTTCACGCTTTCTCCCAAAAAGAAACTGTGACAGCACAGCAAGCGTCTCAGGACGATTTTCATGAAGGTACTCGAGTTCTTACTATCTCCTGGAGAACACAAAAAGAAAGATCGGCCAGGGAATGCTGCATAAGTTTTAGAAAGATGTAAAAGAAAGTTGTTTGAGAACTTTTTCCCTACTTATGGTAATCTAAGTTTAAACTGTTGGAAAGTGGTTAGTTATCATTTTCTTTCAGTTTGAGAGCTGCACACTCAATCCCGATGCTGTGCGGTCTTGTTCTTGGCGTCTCAGCATCTGCCGAGCTCTCCGGCTGCCGGAGGCGAAGAAGCGGCTTTTTCGCGCACAGAGCTTTCTGCCGGTCGCGGTGCGCTCCGGACCGCGGCTTCTGCCGAAAGACGCCCGGAGACCGGCACCTACCCTCGGAGAGCTGCATATGCCCGTCTTCAGCGTCTCTTGCCGCCTACACCTTAGCGAAAAGCTTTTTCACGCTTTCTCTCAAAAAGAAACTGTGCCAGCACAGCAAGCGTCTCAGGACGATTTTCATGAAGGTACTCGAGTTCTTACCATCTCCTGGAGAAAAGGAAAAGTAAGATTTCTCAGGGAGTGCTGCATAATTTTTACAAGGATGAAAAAGAAAGTTTTTTGAAAACTTTTTCTCTACTTATGGTAATCTAAGTTTAAACTGTTGGAAAGTGGTTAGTTATCATTTTCTCTCAGTTTGAGAGCTGCGCACTCAATCCCGATGCTGTGCGGTCTTGTTCTTGGCGTCTCAGCATCTGCCGAGCTCTCCGGCTGCCGGCGGCGAAGAAGCGGCTTTTTCGCGCACAGAGCTTTCTGCCGGTCGCGGTGCGCTCCGGACCGCGGCTTCTGCCGAAAGACGCCCGGAGACCGGCACCTACCCTCGGAGAGCTGCATATGCCCGCCTTCTGCGTCTCTTGCCGCCTACACCTTAGCGAAAAGCTTTTTCACGCTTTCTCTCAAAAAGAAACTGTGCCAGCACAGCAAGCGTCTCAGGACGATTTTCATGAAGGTACTCGAGTTCTTACCATCTCCTGGAGAAAGGGAAAAGTAAGATTTCTCAGGGAGTGCTGCATAATTTTTACAAGGATGAAAAAGAATGTTGTTTGAAAACTTTTTCTCTACTTATGGTAATCTAAGTTTAAACTGTTGGAAAGTGGTTAGTTATCATTTTCTCTCACTTTGAGAGCTGCGCACTCAATCCCGATGCTGTGCGGTCTTGTTCTTGGCGTCTCAGCATCTGCCGAGCTCTCCGGCTGCTGGAGGCGAAGAAGCGGCTTTTTCGCGCACAGAGCTTTCTGCCGGTCGCGGTGCCCTCCAGACCGCGGCTTCTGCCGAAAGACGCCCGGAGACCGGCACCTATCATTGGAGAGCTGCATATGCCCGTCTTCAGCGTCTCTTGCCGCCTACACCTTAGCGAAAAGCTTTTTCACGCTTTCTCTCAAAAAGAAACTGTGCCAGCACAGCAAGCGTCTCAGGACGATTTTCATGAAGGTACTCGAGTTCTTACTATCTCCTGGAGAACACAAAAAGAAAGATCGGCCAGGGAATGCTGCATAAGTTTTAGAAAGATGTAAAAGAAAGTTGTTTGAGAACTTTTTCCCTACTTATGGTAATCTAAGTTTAAACTGTTGGAAAGTGGTTAGTTATCATTTTCTTTCAGTTTGAGAGCTGCACACTCAATCCCGATGCTGTGCGGTCTTGTTCTTGGCGTCTCAGCATCTGCCGAGCTCTCCGGCTGCCGGAGGCGAAGAAGCGGCTTTTTCGCGCACAGAGCTTTCTGCCGGTCGCGGTGCGCTCCGGACCGCGGCTTCTGCCGAAAGACGCCCGGAGACCGGCACCTACCTTCGGAGAGCTGCATATGCCCGTCTTCAGCGTCTCTTGCCGCCTACACCTTAGCGAAAAGCTTTTTCACGCTTTCTCTCAAAAAGAAACTGTGCCAGCACAGCAAGCGTCTCAGGACGATTTTCATGAAGGTACTCGAGTTCTTACCATCTCCTGGAGAAAAGGAAAAGTAAGATTTCTCAGGGAGTGCTGCATAATTTTTACAAGGATGAAAAAGAATGTTGTTTGAAAACTTTTTCTCTACTTATGGTAATCTAAGTTTAAACTGTTGGAAAGTGGTTAGTTATCATTTTCTCTCACTTTGAGAGCTGCGCACTCAATCCCGATGCTGTGCGGTCTTGTTCTTGGCGTCTCAGCATCTGCCGAGCTCTCCGGCTGCTGGAGGCGAAGAAGCGGCTTTTTCGCGCACAGAGCTTTCTGCCGGTCGCGGTGCCCTCCAGACCGCGGCTTCTGCCGAAAGACGCCCGGAGACCGGCACCTACCCTCGGAGAGCTGCATATGCCCGCCTTCTGCGTCTCTTGCCGCCTACACCTTAGCGAAAAGCTTTTTCACGCTTTCTCCCAAAAAGAAACTGTGCCAGCACAGCAAGCGTCTCAGGACGATTTTCATGAAGGTACTCGAGTTCTTACCATCTCCTGGAGAAAAGGAAAAGTAAGATTTCTCAGGGAGTGCTGCATAATTTTTACAAGGATGAAAAAGAAAGTTTTTTGAAAACTTTTTCTCTACTTATGGTAATCTAAGTTTAAACTGTTGGAAAGTGGTTAGTTATCATTTTCTCTCACTTTGAGAGCTGCGCACTCAATCCCGATGCTGTGCGGTCTTGTTCTTGGCGTCTCAGCATCTGCCGAGCTCTCCGGCTGCCGGAGGCGAAGAAGCGGCTTTTTCGCGCACAGAGCTTTCTGCCGGTCGCGGTGCGCTCCGGACCGCGGCTTCTGCCGAAAGACGCCCGGAGACCGGCACCTACCCTCGGAGAGCTGCATATGCCCGTCTTCAGCGTCTCTTGCCGCCTACACCTTAGCGAAAAGCTTTTTCACGCTTTCTCTCAAAAAGAAACTGTGCCAGCACAGCAAGCGTCTCAGGACGATTTTCATGAAGGTACTCGAGTTCTTACCATCTCCTGGAGAAAAGGAAAAGTAAGATTTCTCAGGGAGTGCTGCATAATTTTTACAAGGATGAAAAAGAAAGTTTTTTGAAAACTTTTTCTCTACTTATGGTAATCTAAGTTTAAACTGTTGGAAAGTGGTTAGTTATCATTTTCTCTCAGTTTGAGAGCTGCGCACTCAATCCCGATGCTGTGCGGTCTTGTTCTTGGCGTCTCAGCATCTGCCGAGCTCTCCGGCTGCCGGCGGCGAAGAAGCGGCTTTTTCGCGCACAGAGCTTTCTGCCGGTCGCGGTGCGCTCCGGACCGCGGCTTCTGCCGAAAGACGCCCGGAGACCGGCACCTACCCTCGGAGAGCTGCATATGCCCGCCTTCTGCGTCTCTTGCCGCCTACACCTTAGCGAAAAGCTTTTTCACGCTTTCTCTCAAAAAGAAACTGTGCCAGCACAGCAAGCGTCTCAGGACGATTTTCATGAAGGTACTCGAGTTCTTACCATCTCCTGGAGAAAGGGAAAAGTAAGATTTCTCAGGGAGTGCTGCATAATTTTTACAAGGATGAAAAAGAATGTTGTTTGAAAACTTTTTCTCTACTTATGGTAATCTAAGTTTAAACTGTTGGAAAGTGGTTAGTTATCATTTTCTCTCACTTTGAGAGCTGCGCACTCAATCCCGATGCTGTGCGGTCTTGTTCTTGGCGTCTCAGCATCTGCCGAGCTCTCCGGCTGCTGGAGGCGAAGAAGCGGCTTTTTCGCGCACAGAGCTTTCTGCCGGTCGCGGTGCCCTCCAGACCGCGGCTTCTGCCGAAAGACGCCCGGAGACCGGCACCTATCATTGGAGAGCTGCATATGCCCGTCTTCAGCGTCTCTTGCCGCCTACACCTTAGCGAAAAGCTTTTTCACGCTTTCTCTCAAAAAGAAACTGTGCCAGCACAGCAAGCGTCTCAGGACGATTTTCATGAAGGTACTCGAGTTCTTACTATCTCCTGGAGAACACAAAAAGAAAGATCGGCCAGGGAATGCTGCATAAGTTTTAGAAAGATGTAAAAGAAAGTTGTTTGAGAACTTTTTCCCTACTTATGGTAATCTAAGTTTAAACTGTTGGAAAGTGGTTAGTTATCATTTTCTTTCAGTTTGAGAGCTGCACACTCAATCCCGATGCTGTGCGGTCTTGTTCTTGGCGTCTCAGCATCTGCCGAGCTCTCCGGCTGCCGGAGGCGAAGAAGCGGCTTTTTCGCGCACAGAGCTTTCTGCCGGTCGCGGTGCGCTCCGGACCGCGGCTTCTGCCGAAAGACGCCCGGAGACCGGCACCTACCTTCGGAGAGCTGCATATGCCCGTCTTCAGCGTCTCTTGCCGCCTACACCTTAGCGAAAAGCTTTTTCACGCTTTCTCTCAAAAAGAAACTGTGCCAGCACAGCAAGCGTCTCAGGACGATTTTCATGAAGGTACTCGAGTTCTTACCATCTCCTGGAGAAAAGGAAAAGTAAGATTTCTCAGGGAGTGCTGCATAATTTTTACAAGGATGAAAAAGAATGTTGTTTGAAAACTTTTTCTCTACTTATGGTAATCTAAGTTTAAACTGTTGGAAAGTGGTTAGTTATCATTTTCTCTCACTTTGAGAGCTGCGCACTCAATCCCGATGCTGTGCGGTCTTGTTCTTGGCGTCTCAGCATCTGCCGAGCTCTCCGGCTGCTGGAGGCGAAGAAGCGGCTTTTTCGCGCACAGAGCTTTCTGCCGGTCGCGGTGCCCTCCAGACCGCGGCTTCTGCCGAAAGACGCCCGGAGACCGGCACCTACCCTCGGAGAGCTGCATATGCCCGCCTTCTGCGTCTCTTGCCGCCTACACCTTAGCGAAAAGCTTTTTCACGCTTTCTCCCAAAAAGAAACTGTGCCAGCACAGCAAGCGTCTCAGGACGATTTTCATGAAGGTACTCGAGTTCTTACCATCTCCTGGAGAACACAAAAAGAAAGATTGGCCAAAGAGTGCTGCATTAGATTTAGAAGGATGTAAAAGAAAGTTGTTTGAGAACTTTTTCCCTACTTATGGTAATCTAAGTTTAAACTGTTGGAAAGTGGTTAGTTATCATTTTCTCTCAGTTTGAGAGCTGCGCACTCAATCCCGATGCTGTGCGGTCTTGTTCTTGGCGTCTCAGCATCTGCCGAGCTCTCCGGCTGCTGGAGGCGAAGAAGCGGCTTCTTCGCGCACAGAGCTTTCTGCCGGTCGCGGTGCCCTCCAGACCGCGGCTTCTGCCGAAAGACGCCCGGAGACCGGCACCTACCCTCGGAGAGCTGCATATGCCCGTCTTCAGCGTCTCTTGCCGCCTACACCTTAGCGAAAAGCTTTTTCACGCTTTCTCTCAAAAAGAAACTGTGCCAGCACAGCAAGCGTCTCAGGACGATTTTCATGAAGGTACTCGAGTTCTTACCATCTCCAGGAGAAAAGGAAAAGTAAGATTTCTCAGGGAGTGCTGCATAATTTTTACAAGGATGAAAAAGAAAGTTTTTTGAAAACTTTTTCTCTACTTATGGTAATCTAAGTTTAAACTGTTGGAAAGTGGTTAGTTATCATTTTCTCTCAGTTTGAGAGCTGCGCACTCAATTCCGATGCTGTGCGGCTTCGTTCTTGGCGTCTCAGCATCTGCCGAGCTCTCCGGCTGCCGGCGGCGAAGAAGCGGCTTTTTCGCGCACAGAGCTTTCTGCCGGTCGCGGTGCCCTCCAGACCGCGGCTTCTGCCGAAAGAAGCCCGGAGACCGGCACCTACCCTCGGAGAGCTGCATATGCCCGCCTTCAGCGTCTCTTGATACCTACACATTAGCGAAAATCCTTTTCACGCTTTCTCCCAAAAAGAAACTGTGACAGCACAGCAAGCGTCTCAGGACGATTTTCATGAAGGTACTCGAGTTCTTACTATCTCCTGGAGAACACAAAAAGAAAGATCGGCCAGGGAATGCTGCATAAGTTTTAGAAAGATGTAAAAGAAAGTTGTTTGAGAACTTTTTCCCTACTTATGGTAATCTAAGTTTAAACTGTTGGAAAGTGGTTAGTTATCATTTTCTTTCAGTTTGAGAGCTGCACACTCAATCCCGATGCTGTGCGGTCTTGTTCTTGGCGTCTCAGCATCTGCCGAGCTCTCCGGCTGCCGGAGGCGAAGAAGCGGCTTTTTCGCGCACAGAGCTTTCTGCCGGTCGCGGTGCGCTCCGGACCGCGGCTTCTGCCGAAAGACGCCCGGAGACCGGCACCTACCCTCGGAGAGCTGCATATGCCCGTCTTCAGCGTCTCTTGCCGCCTACACCTTAGCGAAAAGCTTTTTCACGCTTTCTCTCAAAAAGAAACTGTGCCAGCACAGCAAGCGTCTCAGGACGATTTTCATGAAGGTACTCGAGTTCTTACCATCTCCTGGAGAAAAGGAAAAGTAAGATTTCTCAGGGAGTGCTGCATAATTTTTACAAGGATGAAAAAGAAAGTTTTTTGAAAACTTTTTCTCTACTTATGGTAATCTAAGTTTAAACTGTTGGAAAGTGGTTAGTTATCATTTTCTCTCAGTTTGAGAGCTGCGCACTCAATCCCGATGCTGTGCGGTCTTGTTCTTGGCGTCTCAGCATCTGCCGAGCTCTCCGGCTGCCGGCGGCGAAGAAGCGGCTTTTTCGCGCACAGAGCTTTCTGCCGGTCGCGGTGCGCTCCGGACCGCGGCTTCTGCCGAAAGACGCCCGGAGACCGGCACCTACCCTCGGAGAGCTGCATATGCCCGCCTTCTGCGTCTCTTGCCGCCTACACCTTAGCGAAAAGCTTTTTCACGCTTTCTCTCAAAAAGAAACTGTGCCAGCACAGCAAGCGTCTCAGGACGATTTTCATGAAGGTACTCGAGTTCTTACCATCTCCTGGAGAAAGGGAAAAGTAAGATTTCTCAGGGAGTGCTGCATAATTTTTACAAGGATGAAAAAGAATGTTGTTTGAAAACTTTTTCTCTACTTATGGTAATCTAAGTTTAAACTGTTGGAAAGTGGTTAGTTATCATTTTCTCTCACTTTGAGAGCTGCGCACTCAATCCCGATGCTGTGCGGTCTTGTTCTTGGCGTCTCAGCATCTGCCGAGCTCTCCGGCTGCTGGAGGCGAAGAAGCGGCTTTTTCGCGCACAGAGCTTTCTGCCGGTCGCGGTGCCCTCCAGACCGCGGCTTCTGCCGAAAGACGCCCGGAGACCGGCACCTATCATTGGAGAGCTGCATATGCCCGTCTTCAGCGTCTCTTGCCGCCTACACCTTAGCGAAAAGCTTTTTCACGCTTTCTCTCAAAAAGAAACTGTGCCAGCACAGCAAGCGTCTCAGGACGATTTTCATGAAGGTACTCGAGTTCTTACTATCTCCTGGAGAACACAAAAAGAAAGATCGGCCAGGGAATGCTGCATAAGTTTTAGAAAGATGTAAAAGAAAGTTGTTTGAGAACTTTTTCCCTACTTATGGTAATCTAAGTTTAAACTGTTGGAAAGTGGTTAGTTATCATTTTCTTTCAGTTTGAGAGCTGCACACTCAATCCCGATGCTGTGCGGTCTTGTTCTTGGCGTCTCAGCATCTGCCGAGCTCTCCGGCTGCCGGAGGCGAAGAAGCGGCTTTTTCGCGCACAGAGCTTTCTGCCGGTCGCGGTGCGCTCCGGACCGCGGCTTCTGCCGAAAGACGCCCGGAGACCGGCACCTACCTTCGGAGAGCTGCATATGCCCGTCTTCAGCGTCTCTTGCCGCCTACACCTTAGCGAAAAGCTTTTTCACGCTTTCTCTCAAAAAGAAACTGTGCCAGCACAGCAAGCGTCTCAGGACGATTTTCATGAAGGTACTCGAGTTCTTACCATCTCCTGGAGAAAAGGAAAAGTAAGATTTCTCAGGGAGTGCTGCATAATTTTTACAAGGATGAAAAAGAATGTTGTTTGAAAACTTTTTCTCTACTTATGGTAATCTAAGTTTAAACTGTTGGAAAGTGGTTAGTTATCATTTTCTCTCACTTTGAGAGCTGCGCACTCAATCCCGATGCTGTGCGGTCTTGTTCTTGGCGTCTCAGCATCTGCCGAGCTCTCCGGCTGCTGGAGGCGAAGAAGCGGCTTTTTCGCGCACAGAGCTTTCTGCCGGTCGCGGTGCCCTCCAGACCGCGGCTTCTGCCGAAAGACGCCCGGAGACCGGCACCTATCATTGGAGAGCTGCATATGCCCGTCTTCAGCGTCTCTTGCCGCCTACACCTTAGCGAAAAGCTTTTTCACGCTTTCTCTCAAAAAGAAACTGTGACAGCACAGCAAGCGTCTCAGGACGATTTTCATGAAGGTACTCGAGTTCTTACTATCTCCTGGAGAACACAAAAAGAAAGATCGGCCAGGGAATGCTGCATAAGTTTTAGAAAGATGTAAAAGAAAGTTGTTTGAGAACTTTTTCCCTACTTATGGTAATCTAAGTTTAAACTGTTGGAAAGTGGTTAGTTATCATTTTCTTTCAGTTTGAGAGCTGCACACTCAATCCCGATGCTGTGCGGTCTTGTTCTTGGCGTCTCAGCATCTGCCGAGCTCTCCGGCTGCCGGAGGCGAAGAAGCGGCTTTTTCGCGCACAGAGCTTTCTGCCGGTCGCGGTGCGCTCCGGACCGCGGCTTCTGCCGAAAGACGCCCGGAGACCGGCACCTACCTTCGGAGAGCTGCATATGCCCGTCTTCAGCGTCTCTTGCCGCCTACACCTTAGCGAAAAGCTTTTTCACGCTTTCTCTCAAAAAGAAACTGTGCCAGCACAGCAAGCGTCTCAGGACGATTTTCATGAAGGTACTCGAGTTCTTACCATCTCCTGGAGAAAAGGAAAAGTAAGATTTCTCAGGGAGTGCTGCATAATTTTTACAAGGATGAAAAAGAAAGTTTTTTGAAAACTTTTTCTCTACTTATGGTAATCTAAGTTTAAACTGTTGGAAAGTGGTTAGTTATCATTTTCTCTCACTTTGAGAGCTGCGCACTCAATCCCGATGCTGTGCGGTCTTGTTCTTGGCGTCTCAGCATCTGCCGAGCTCTCCGGCTGCCGGCGGCGAAGAAGCGGCTTTTTCGCGCACAGAGCTTTCTGCCGGTCGCGGTGCGCTCCGGACCGCGGCTTCTGCCGAAAGACGCCCGGAGACCGGCACCTACCCTCGGAGAGCTGCATATGCCCGTCTTCAGCGTCTCTTGCCGCCTACACCTTAGCGAAAAGCTTTTTCACGCTTTCTCTCAAAAAGAAACTGTGCCAGCACAGCAAGCGTCTCAGGACGATTTTCATGAAGGTACTCGAGTTCTTACCATCTCCAGGAGAAAAGGAAAAGTAAGATTTCTCAGGGAGTGCTGCATAATTTTTACAAGGATGAAAAAGAAAGTTTTTTGAAAACTTTTTCTCTACTTATGGTAATCTAAGTTTAAACTGTTGGAAAGTGGTTAGTTATCATTTTCTCTCAGTTTGAGAGCTGCGCACTCAATTCCGATGCTGTGTGGCTTCGTTCTTGGCGTCTCAGCATCTGCCGAGCTCTCCGGCTGACGGAGGCGAAGAAGCGGCTTTTTCGCGCACAGAGCTTTCTGCCGGTCGCGGTGCGCTCCAGACCGCGGCTTCTGCCGAAAGACGCCCGGAGACCGGCACCTACCCTCGGAGAGCTGCATATGCCCGCCTTCTGCGTCTCTTGCCGCCTACACCTTAGCGAAAAGCTTTTTCACGCTTTCTCTCAAAAAGAAACTGTGCCAGCACAGCAAGCGTCTCAGGACGATTTTCATGAAGGTACTCGAGTTCTTACCATCTCCAGGAGAAAAGGAAAAGTAAGATTTCTCAGGGAGTGCTGCATAATTTTTACAAGGATGAAAAAGAAAGTTTTTTGAAAACTTTTTCTCTACTTATGGTAATCTAAGTTTAAACTGTTGGAAAGTGGTTAGTTATCATTTTCTCTCACTTTGAGAGCTGCGCACTCAATTCCGATGCTGTGTGGCTTCGTTCTTGGCGTCTCAGCATCTGCCGAGCTCTCCGGCTGACGGAGGCGAAGAAGCGGCTTTTTCGCGCACAGAGCTTTCTGCCGGTCGCGGTGCGCTCCAGACCGCGGCTTCTGCCGAAAGACGCCCGGAGACCGGCACCTACCCTCGGAGAGCTGCATATGCCCGCCTTCTGCGTCTCTTGCCGCCTACACCTTAGCGAAAAGCTTTTTCACGCTTTCTCTCAAAAAGAAACTGTGCCAGCACAGCAAGCGTCTCAGGACGATTTTCATGAAGGTACTCGAGTTCTTACCATCTCCTGGAGAAAAGGAAAAGTAAGATTTCTCAGGGAGTGCTGCATAATTTTTACAAGGATGAAAAAGAATGTTTTTTGGAAACTTTTTCTCTACTTATGGTAATCTAAGTTTAAACTGTTGGAAAGTGGTTAGTTCTCATTTTCTCTCAGTTTGAGAGCTGCACACTCAATCCCGATGCTGTGCGGTCTTGTTCTTGGCGTCTCAGCATCTGCCGAGCTCTCCGGCTGCCGGCGGCGAAGAAGCGGCTTTTTCGCGCACAGAGCTTTCTGCCGGTCGCGGTGCGCTCCGGACCGCGGCTTCTGCCGAAAGACGCCCGGAGACCGGCACCTACCCTCGGAGAGCTGCATATGCCCGTCTTCAGCGTCTCTTGCCGCCTACACCTTAGCGAAAAGCTTTTTCACGCTTTCTCTCAAAAAGAAACTGTGCCAGCACAGCAAGCGTCTCAGGACGATTTTCATGAAGGTACTCGAGTTCTTACCATCTCCAGGAGAAAAGGAAAAGTAAGATTTCTCAGGGAGTGCTGCATAATTTTTACAAGGATGAAAAACAAAGTTTTTTGAAAACTTTTTCTCTACTTATGGTAATCTAAGTTTAAACTGTTGGAAAGTGGTTAGTTATCATTTTCTCTCAGTTTGAGAGCTGCGCACTCAATTCCGATGCTGTGCGGCTTCGTTCTTGGCGTCTCAGCATCTGCCGAGCTCTCCGGCTGACGGAGGCGAAGAAGCGGCTTTTTCGCGCACAGAGCTTTCTGCCGGTCGCGGTGCGCTCCAGACCGCGGCTTCTGCCGAAAGACGCCCGGAGACCGGCACCTACCCTCGGAGAGCTGCATATGCCCGCCTTCTGCGTCTCTTGCCGCCTACACCTTAGCGAAAAGCTTTTTCACGCTTTCTCTCAAAAAGAAACTGTGCCAGCACAGCAAGCGTCTCAGGACGATTTTCATGAAGGTACTCGAGTTCTTACCATCTCCTGGAGAAAAGGAAAAGTAAGATTTCTCAGGGAGTGCTGCATAATTTTTACAAGGATGAAAAAGAATGTTGTTTGAAAACTTTTTCTCTACTTATGGTAATCTAAGTTTAAACTGTTGGAAAGTGGTTAGTTATCATTTTCTCTCACTTTGAGAGCTGCGCACTCAATCCCGATGCTGTGCGGTCTTGTTCTTGGCGTCTCAGCATCTGCCGAGCTCTCCGGCTGCTGGAGGCGAAGAAGCGGCTTTTTCGCGCACAGAGCTTTCTGCCGGTCGCGGTGCCCTCCAGACCGCGGCTTCTGCCGAAAGACGCCCGGAGACCGGCACCTACCCTCGGAGAGCTGCATATGCCCGCCTTCTGCGTCTCTTGCCGCCTACACCTTAGCGAAAAGCTTTTTCACGCTTTCTCTCAAAAAGAAACTGTGCCAGCACAGCAAGCGTCTCAGGACGATTTTCATGAAGGTACTCGAGTTCTTACCATCTCCTGGAGAAAAGGAAAAGTAAGATTTCTCAGGGAGTGCTGCATAATTTTTACAAGGATGAAAAAGAATGTTTTTTGGAAACTTTTTCTCTACTTATGGTAATCTAAGTTTAAACTGTTGGAAAGTGGTTAGTTCTCATTTTCTCTCAGTTTGAGAGCTGCGCACTCAATCCCGATGCTGTGCGGTCTTGTTCTTGGCGTCTCAGCATCTGCCGAGCTCTCCGGCTGCCGGCGGCGAAGAAGCGGCTTTTTCGCGCACAGAGCTTTCTGCCGGTCGCGGTGCCCTCCAGACCGCGGCTTCTGCCGAAAGACGCCCGGAGACCGGCACCTACCCTCGGAGAGCTGCATATGCCCGCCTTCTGCGTCTCTTGATACCTACACATTAGCGAAAATCCTTTTCACGCTTTCTCCCAAAAAGAAACTGTGACAGCACAGCAAGCGTCTCAGGACGATTTTCATGAAGGTACTCGAGTTCTTACTATCTCCTGGAGAACACAAAAAGAAAGATCGGCCAGGGAATGCTGCATAAGTTTTAGAAAGATGTAAAAGAAAGTTGTTTGAGAACTTTTTCCCTACTTATGGTAATCTAAGTTTAAACTGTTGGAAAGTGGTTAGTTATCATTTTCTTTCAGTTTGAGAGCTGCACACTCAATCCCGATGCTGTGCGGTCTTGTTCTTGGCGTCTCAGCATCTGCCGAGCTCTCCGGCTGCCGGAGGCGAAGAAGCGGCTTTTTCGCGCACAGAGCTTTCTGCCGGTCGCGGTGCGCTCCGGACCGCGGCTTCTGCCGAAAGACGCCCGGAGACCGGCACCTACCCTCGGAGAGCTGCATATGCCCGTCTTCAGCGTCTCTTGCCGCCTACACCTTAGCGAAAAGCTTTTTCACGCTTTCTCTCAAAAAGAAACTGTGCCAGCACAGCAAGCGTCTCAGGACGATTTTCATGAAGGTACTCGAGTTCTTACCATCTCCTGGAGAAAAGGAAAAGTAAGATTTCTCAGGGAGTGCTGCATAATTTTTACAAGGATGAAAAAGAAAGTTTTTTGAAAACTTTTTCTCTACTTATGGTAATCTAAGTTTAAACTGTTGGAAAGTGGTTAGTTATCATTTTCTCTCACTTTGAGAGCTGCGCACTCAATCCCGATGCTGTGCGGTCTTGTTCTTGGCGTCTCAGCATCTGCCGAGCTCTCCGGCTGCCGGCGGCGAAGAAGCGGCTTTTTCGCGCACAGAGCTTTCTGCCGGTCGCGGTGCGCTCCGGACCGCGGCTTCTGCCGAAAGACGCCCGGAGACCGGCACCTACCCTCGGAGAGCTGCATATGCCCGCCTTCTGCGTCTCTTGCCGCCTACACCTTAGCGAAAAGCTTTTTCACGCTTTCTCTCAAAAAGAAACTGTGCCAGCACAGCAAGCGTCTCAGGACGATTTTCATGAAGGTACTCGAGTTCTTACCATCTCCTGGAGAAAAGGAAAAGTACGATTTCTCAGGGAGTGCTGCATAATTTTTACAAGGATGAAAAAGAATGTTGTTTGAAAACTTTTTCTCTACTTATGGTAATCTAAGTTTAAACTGTTGGAAAGTGGTTAGTTATCATTTTCTCTCACTTTGAGAGCTGCGCACTCAATCCCGATGCTGTGCGGTCTTGTTCTTGGCGTCTCAGCATCTGCCGAGCTCTCCGGCTGCTGGAGGCGAAGAAGCGGCTTTTTCGCGCACAGAGCTTTCTGCCGGTCGCGGTGCCCTCCAGACCGCGGCTTCTGCCGAAAGACGCCCGGAGACCGGCACCTACCCTCGGAGAGCTGCATATGCCCGTCTTCAGCGTCTCTTGCCGCCTACACCTTAGCGAAAAGCTTTTTTCGCTTTCTCTCAAAAAGAAACTGTGCCAGCACAGCAAGCGTCTCAGGACGATTTTCATGAAGGTACTCGAGTTCTTACCATCTCCAGGAGAAAAGGAAAAGTAAGATTTCTCAGGGAGTGCTGCATAATTTTTACAAGGATGAAAAAGAAAGTTTTTTGAAAACTTTTTCTCTACTTATGGTAATCTAAGTTTAAACTGTTGGAAAGTGGTTAGTTATCATTTTCTCTCAGTTTGAGAGCTGCGCACTCAATTCCGATGCTGTGCGGCTTCGTTCTTGGCGTCTCAGCATCTGCCGAGCTCTCCGGCTGACGGAGGCGAAGAAGCGGCTTTTTCGCGCACAGAGCTTTCTGCCGGTCGCGGTGCGCTCCAGACCGCGGCTTCTGCCGAAAGACGCCCGGAGACCGGCACCTACCCTCGGAGAGCTGCATATGCCCGCCTTCTGCGTCTCTTGCCGCCTACACCTTAGCGAAAAGCTTTTTCACGCTTTCTCTCAAAAAGAAACTGTGCCAGCACAGCAAGCGTCTCAGGACGATTTTCATGAAGGTACTCGAGTTCTTACCATCTCCAGGAGAAAAGGAAAAGTAAGATTTATCAGGGAGTGCTGCATAATTTCTACAAGGATGAAAAAGAATGTTGTTTGAAAACTTTTTCTCTACTTATGGTAATCTAAGTTTAAACTGTTGGAAAGTGGTTAGTTATCATTTTCTTTCAGTTTGAGAGCTGCGCACTCAATCCCGATGCTGTGCGGTCTTGTTCTTGGCGTCTCAGCATCTGCCGAGCTCTCCGGCTGCCGGCGGCGAAGAAGCGGCTTTTTCGCGCACAGAGCTTTCTGCCGGTCGCGGTGCCCTCCAGACCGCGGCTTCTGCCGAAAGACGCCCGGAGACCGGCACCTACCCTCGGAGAGCTGCATATGCCCGCCTTCAGCGTCTCTTGATACCTACACATTAGCGAAAATCCTTTTCACGCTTTCTCCCAAAAAGAAACTGTGACAGCACAGCAAGCGTCTCAGGACGATTTTCATGAAGGTACTCGAGTTCTTACTATCTCCTGGAGAACACAAAAAGAAAGATCGGCCAGGGAATGCTGCATAAGTTTTAGAAAGATGTAAAAGAAAGTTGTTTGAGAACTTTTTCCCTACTTATGGTAATCTAAGTTTAAACTGTTGGAAAGTGGTTAGTTATCATTTTCTTTCAGTTTGAGAGCTGCACACTCAATCCCGATGCTGTGCGGTCTTGTTCTTGGCGTCTCAGCATCTGCCGAGCTCTCCGGCTGCCGGAGGCGAAGAAGCGGCTTTTTCGCGCACAGAGCTTTCTGCCGGTCGCGGTGCGCTCCGGACCGCGGCTTCTGCCGAAAGACGCCCGGAGACCGGCACCTACCCTCGGAGAGCTGCATATGCCCGTCTTCAGCGTCTCTTGCCGCCTACACCTTAGCGAAAAGCTTTTTCACGCTTTCTCTCAAAAAGAAACTGTGCCAGCACAGCAAGCGTCTCAGGACGATTTTCATGAAGGTACTCGAGTTCTTACCATCTCCTGGAGAAAAGGAAAAGTAAGATTTCTCAGGGAGTGCTGCATAATTTTTACAAGGATGAAAAAGAAAGTTTTTTGAAAACTTTTTCTCTACTTATGGTAATCTAAGTTTAAACTGTTGGAAAGTGGTTAGTTATCATTTTCTCTCACTTTGAGAGCTGCGCACTCAATCCCGATGCTGTGCGGTCTTGTTCTTGGCGTCTCAGCATCTGCCGAGCTCTCCGGCTGCCGGCGGCGAAGAAGCGGCTTTTTCGCGCACAGAGCTTTCTGCCGGTCGCGGTGCGCTCCGGACCGCGGCTTCTGCCGAAAGACGCCCGGAGACCGGCACCTACCCTCGGAGAGCTGCATATGCCCGCCTTCTGCGTCTCTTGCCGCCTACACCTTAGCGAAAAGCTTTTTCACGCTTTCTCTCAAAAAGAAACTGTGCCAGCACAGCAAGCGTCTCAGGACGATTTTCATGAAGGTACTCGAGTTCTTACCATCTCCTGGAGAAAAGGAAAAGTACGATTTCTCAGGGAGTGCTGCATAATTTTTACAAGGATGAAAAAGAATGTTGTTTGAAAACTTTTTCTCTACTTATGGTAATCTAAGTTTAAACTGTTGGAAAGTGGTTAGTTATCATTTTCTCTCACTTTGAGAGCTGCGCACTCAATCCCGATGCTGTGCGGTCTTGTTCTTGGCGTCTCAGCATCTGCCGAGCTCTCCGGCTGCTGGAGGCGAAGAAGCGGCTTCTTCGCGCACAGAGCTTTCTGCCGGTCGCGGTGCCCTCCAGACCGCGGCTTCTGCCGAAAGACGCCCGGAGACCGGCACCTACCCTCGGAGAGCTGCATATGCCCGTCTTCAGCGTCTCTTGCCGCCTACACCTTAGCGAAAAGCTTTTTCACGCTTTCTCTCAAAAAGAAACTGTGCCAGCACAGCAAGCGTCTCAGGACGATTTTCATGAAGGTACTCGAGTTCTTACCATCTCCAGGAGAAAAGGAAAAGTAAGATTTCTCAGGGAGTGCTGCATAATTTTTACAAGGATGAAAAAGAAAGTTTTTTGAAAACTTTTTCTCTACTTATGGTAATCTAAGTTTAAACTGTTGGAAAGTGGTTAGTTATCATTTTCTCTCAGTTTGAGAGCTGCGCACTCAATTCCGATGCTGTGCGGCTTCGTTCTTGGCGTCTCAGCATCTGCCGAGCTCTCCGGCTGCCGGCGGCGAAGAAGCGGCTTTTTCGCGCACAGAGCTTTCTGCCGGTCGCGGTGCCCTCCAGACCGCGGCTTCTGCCGAAAGAAGCCCGGAGACCGGCACCTACCCTCGGAGAGCTGCATATGCCCGCCTTCAGCGTCTCTTGATACCTACACATTAGCGAAAATCCTTTTCACGCTTTCTCCCAAAAAGAAACTGTGACAGCACAGCAAGCGTCTCAGGACGATTTTCATGAAGGTACTCGAGTTCTTACTATCTCCTGGAGAACACAAAAAGAAAGATCGGCCAGGGAATGCTGCATAAGTTTTAGAAAGATGTAAAAGAAAGTTGTTTGAGAACTTTTTCCCTACTTATGGTAATCTAAGTTTAAACTGTTGGAAAGTGGTTAGTTATCATTTTCTTTCAGTTTGAGAGCTGCACACTCAATCCCGATGCTGTGCGGTCTTGTTCTTGGCGTCTCAGCATCTGCCGAGCTCTCCGGCTGCCGGAGGCGAAGAAGCGGCTTTTTCGCGCACAGAGCTTTCTGCCGGTCGCGGTGCGCTCCGGACCGCGGCTTCTGCCGAAAGACGCCCGGAGACCGGCACCTACCCTCGGAGAGCTGCATATGCCCGTCTTCAGCGTCTCTTGCCGCCTACACCTTAGCGAAAAGCTTTTTCACGCTTTCTCTCAAAAAGAAACTGTGCCAGCACAGCAAGCGTCTCAGGACGATTTTCATGAAGGTACTCGAGTTCTTACCATCTCCTGGAGAAAAGGAAAAGTAAGATTTCTCAGGGAGTGCTGCATAATTTTTACAAGGATGAAAAAGAAAGTTTTTTGAAAACTTTTTCTCTACTTATGGTAATCTAAGTTTAAACTGTTGGAAAGTGGTTAGTTATCATTTTCTCTCAGTTTGAGAGCTGCGCACTCAATCCCGATGCTGTGCGGTCTTGTTCTTGGCGTCTCAGCATCTGCCGAGCTCTCCGGCTGCCGGCGGCGAAGAAGCGGCTTTTTCGCGCACAGAGCTTTCTGCCGGTCGCGGTGCGCTCCGGACCGCGGCTTCTGCCGAAAGACGCCCGGAGACCGGCACCTACCCTCGGAGAGCTGCATATGCCCGCCTTCTGCGTCTCTTGCCGCCTACACCTTAGCGAAAAGCTTTTTCACGCTTTCTCTCAAAAAGAAACTGTGCCAGCACAGCAAGCGTCTCAGGACGATTTTCATGAAGGTACTCGAGTTCTTACCATCTCCTGGAGAAAGGGAAAAGTAAGATTTCTCAGGGAGTGCTGCATAATTTTTACAAGGATGAAAAAGAATGTTGTTTGAAAACTTTTTCTCTACTTATGGTAATCTAAGTTTAAACTGTTGGAAAGTGGTTAGTTATCATTTTCTCTCACTTTGAGAGCTGCGCACTCAATCCCGATGCTGTGCGGTCTTGTTCTTGGCGTCTCAGCATCTGCCGAGCTCTCCGGCTGCTGGAGGCGAAGAAGCGGCTTTTTCGCGCACAGAGCTTTCTGCCGGTCGCGGTGCCCTCCAGACCGCGGCTTCTGCCGAAAGACGCCCGGAGACCGGCACCTATCATTGGAGAGCTGCATATGCCCGTCTTCAGCGTCTCTTGCCGCCTACACCTTAGCGAAAAGCTTTTTCACGCTTTCTCTCAAAAAGAAACTGTGCCAGCACAGCAAGCGTCTCAGGACGATTTTCATGAAGGTACTCGAGTTCTTACTATCTCCTGGAGAACACAAAAAGAAAGATCGGCCAGGGAATGCTGCATAAGTTTTAGAAAGATGTAAAAGAAAGTTGTTTGAGAACTTTTTCCCTACTTATGGTAATCTAAGTTTAAACTGTTGGAAAGTGGTTAGTTATCATTTTCTTTCAGTTTGAGAGCTGCACACTCAATCCCGATGCTGTGCGGTCTTGTTCTTGGCGTCTCAGCATCTGCCGAGCTCTCCGGCTGCCGGAGGCGAAGAAGCGGCTTTTTCGCGCACAGAGCTTTCTGCCGGTCGCGGTGCGCTCCGGACCGCGGCTTCTGCCGAAAGACGCCCGGAGACCGGCACCTACCTTCGGAGAGCTGCATATGCCCGTCTTCAGCGTCTCTTGCCGCCTACACCTTAGCGAAAAGCTTTTTCACGCTTTCTCTCAAAAAGAAACTGTGCCAGCACAGCAAGCGTCTCAGGACGATTTTCATGAAGGTACTCGAGTTCTTACCATCTCCTGGAGAAAAGGAAAAGTAAGATTTCTCAGGGAGTGCTGCATAATTTTTACAAGGATGAAAAAGAATGTTGTTTGAAAACTTTTTCTCTACTTATGGTAATCTAAGTTTAAACTGTTGGAAAGTGGTTAGTTATCATTTTCTCTCACTTTGAGAGCTGCGCACTCAATCCCGATGCTGTGCGGTCTTGTTCTTGGCGTCTCAGCATCTGCCGAGCTCTCCGGCTGCTGGAGGCGAAGAAGCGGCTTTTTCGCGCACAGAGCTTTCTGCCGGTCGCGGTGCCCTCCAGACCGCGGCTTCTGCCGAAAGACGCCCGGAGACCGGCACCTATCATTGGAGAGCTGCATATGCCCGTCTTCAGCGTCTCTTGCCGCCTACACCTTAGCGAAAAGCTTTTTCACGCTTTCTCTCAAAAAGAAACTGTGCCAGCACAGCAAGCGTCTCAGGACGATTTTCATGAAGGTACTCGAGTTCTTACTATCTCCTGGAGAACACAAAAAGAAAGATCGGCCAGGGAATGCTGCATAAGTTTTAGAAAGATGTAAAAGAAAGTTGTTTGAGAACTTTTTCCCTACTTATGGTAATCTAAGTTTAAACTGTTGGAAAGTGGTTAGTTATCATTTTCTTTCAGTTTGAGAGCTGCACACTCAATCCCGATGCTGTGCGGTCTTGTTCTTGGCGTCTCAGCATCTGCCGAGCTCTCCGGCTGCCGGAGGCGAAGAAGCGGCTTTTTCGCGCACAGAGCTTTCTGCCGGTCGCGGTGCGCTCCGGACCGCGGCTTCTGCCGAAAGACGCCCGGAGACCGGCACCTACCTTCGGAGAGCTGCATATGCCCGTCTTCAGCGTCTCTTGCCGCCTACACCTTAGCGAAAAGCTTTTTCACGCTTTCTCTCAAAAAGAAACTGTGCCAGCACAGCAAGCGTCTCAGGACGATTTTCATGAAGGTACTCGAGTTCTTACCATCTCCTGGAGAAAAGGAAAAGTAAGATTTCTCAGGGAGTGCTGCATAATTTTTACAAGGATGAAAAAGAAAGTTTTTTGAAAACTTTTTCTCTACTTATGGTAATCTAAGTTTAAACTGTTGGAAAGTGGTTAGTTATCATTTTCTCTCACTTTGAGAGCTGCGCACTCAATCCCGATGCTGTGCGGTCTTGTTCTTGGCGTCTCAGCATCTGCCGAGCTCTCCGGCTGCCGGCGGCGAAGAAGCGGCTTTTTCGCGCACAGAGCTTTCTGCCGGTCGCGGGGCGCTCCGGACCGCGGCTTCTGCCGAAAGACGCCCGGAGACCGGCACCTACCCTCGGAGAGCTGCATATGCCCGTCTTCAGCGTCTCTTGCCGCCTACACCTTAGCGAAAAGCTTTTTCACGCTTTCTCTCAAAAAGAAACTGTGCCAGCACAGCAAGCGTCTCAGGACGATTTTCATGAAGGTACTCGAGTTCTTACCATCTCCAGGAGAAAAGGAAAAGTAAGATTTCTCAGGGAGTGCTGCATAATTTTTACAAGGATGAAAAACAAAGTTTTTTGAAAACTTTTTCTCTACTTATGGTAATCTAAGTTTAAACTGTTGGAAAGTGGTTAGTTATCATTTTCTCTCAGTTTGAGAGCTGCGCACTCAATTCCGATGCTGTGCGGTCTTGTTCTTGGCGTCTCAGCATCTGCCGAGCTCTCCGGCTGCCGGCGGCGAAGAAGCGGCTTTTTCGCGCACAGAGCTTTCTGCCGGTCGCGGTGCGCTCCAGACCGCGGCTTCTGCCGAAAGACGCCCGGAGACCGGCACCTACCCTCGGAGAGCTGCATATGCCCGCCTTCTGCGTCTCTTGCCGCCTACACCTTAGCGAAAAGCTTTTTCACGCTTTCTCTCAAAAAGAAACTGTGCCAGCACAGCAAGCGTCTCAGGACGATTTTCATGAAGGTACTCGAGTTCTTACCATCTCCTGGAGAAAAGGAAAAGTAAGATTTCTCAGGGAGTGCTGCATAATTTTTACAAGGATGAAAAAGAAAGTTTTTTGAAAACTTTTTCTCTACTTATGGTAATCTAAGTTTAAACTGTTGGAAAGTGGTTAGTTATCATTTTCTCTCACTTTGAGAGCTGCGCACTCAATCCCGATGCTGTGCGGTCTTGTTCTTGGCGTCTCAGCATCTGCCGAGCTCTCCGGCTGCCGGCGGCGAAGAAGCGGCTTTTTCGCGCACAGAGCTTTCTGCCGGTCGCGGGGCGCTCCGGACCGCGGCTTCTGCCGAAAGACGCCCGGAGACCGGCACCTACCCTCGGAGAGCTGCATATGCCCGCCTTCTGCGTCTCTTGCCGCCTACACCTTAGCGAAAAGCTTTTTCACGCTTTCTCTCAAAAAGAAACTGTGCCAGCACAGCAAGCGTCTCAGGACGATTTTCATGAAGGTACTCGAGTTCTTACCATCTCCTGGAGAAAAGGAAAAGTAAGATTTCTCAGGGAGTGCTGCATAATTTTTACAAGGATGAAAAAGAATGTTGTTTGAAAACTTTTTCTCTACTTATGGTAATCTAAGTTTAAACTGTTGGAAAGTGGTTAGTTATCATTTTCTCTCACTTTGAGAGCTGCGCACTCAATCCCGATGCTGTGCGGTCTTGTTCTTGGCGTCTCAGCATCTGCCAATCTCTCCGGCTTCTGGAGGCGAAGAAGCGGCTTCTTCGCGCACAGAGCTTTCTGCCGGTCGCGGTGCGCTCCGGACCGCGGCTTCTGCCGAAAGACGCCCGGAGACCGGCACCTACCCTCGGAGAGCTGCATATGCCCGCCTTCTGCGTCTCTTGCCGCCTACACCTTAGCGAAAAGCTTTTTCACGCTTTCTCTCAAAAAGAAACTGTGCCAGCACAGCAAGCGTCTCAGGACGATTTTCATGAAGGTACTCGAGTTCTTACCATCTCCTGGAGAAAAGGAAAAGTACGATTTCTCAGGGAGTGCTGCATAATTTTTACAAGGATGAAAAAGAATGTTGTTTGAAAACTTTTTCTCTACTTATGGTAATCTAAGTTTAAACTGTTGGAAAGTGGTTAGTTATCATTTTCTCTCACTTTGAGAGCTGCGCACTCAATCCCGATGCTGTGCGGTCTTGTTCTTGGCGTCTCAGCATCTGCCGAGCTCTCCGGCTGCTGGAGGCGAAGAAGCGGCTTCTTCGCGCACAGAGCTTTCTGCCGGTCGCGGTGCCCTCCAGACCGCGGCTTCTGCCGAAAGACGCCCGGAGACCGGCACCTACCCTCGGAGAGCTGCATATGCCCGTCTTCAGCGTCTCTTGCCGCCTACACCTTAGCGAAAAGCTTTTTCACGCTTTCTCTCAAAAAGAAACTGTGCCAGCACAGCAAGCGTCTCAGGACGATTTTCATGAAGGTACTCGAGTTCTTACCATCTCCAGGAGAAAAGGAAAAGTAAGATTTCTCAGGGAGTGCTGCATAATTTTTACAAGGATGAAAAAGAAAGTTTTTTGAAAACTTTTTCTCTACTTATGGTAATCTAAGTTTAAACTGTTGGAAAGTGGTTAGTTATCATTTTCTCTCAGTTTGAGAGCTGCGCACTCAATTCCGATGCTGTGCGGCTTCGTTCTTGGCGTCTCAGCATCTGCCGAGCTCTCCGGCTGCCGGCGGCGAAGAAGCGGCTTTTTCGCGCACAGAGCTTTCTGCCGGTCGCGGTGCCCTCCAGACCGCGGCTTCTGCCGAAAGAAGCCCGGAGACCGGCACCTACCCTCGGAGAGCTGCATATGCCCGCCTTCAGCGTCTCTTGATACCTACACATTAGCGAAAATCCTTTTCACGCTTTCTCCCAAAAAGAAACTGTGACAGCACAGCAAGCGTCTCAGGACGATTTTCATGAAGGTACTCGAGTTCTTACTATCTCCTGGAGAACACAAAAAGAAAGATCGGCCAGGGAATGCTGCATAAGTTTTAGAAAGATGTAAAAGAAAGTTGTTTGAGAACTTTTTCCCTACTTATGGTAATCTAAGTTTAAACTGTTGGAAAGTGGTTAGTTATCATTTTCTTTCAGTTTGAGAGCTGCACACTCAATCCCGATGCTGTGCGGTCTTGTTCTTGGCGTCTCAGCATCTGCCGAGCTCTCCGGCTGCCGGAGGCGAAGAAGCGGCTTTTTCGCGCACAGAGCTTTCTGCCGGTCGCGGTGCGCTCCGGACCGCGGCTTCTGCCGAAAGACGCCCGGAGACCGGCACCTACCCTCGGAGAGCTGCATATGCCCGTCTTCAGCGTCTCTTGCCGCCTACACCTTAGCGAAAAGCTTTTTCACGCTTTCTCTCAAAAAGAAACTGTGCCAGCACAGCAAGCGTCTCAGGACGATTTTCATGAAGGTACTCGAGTTCTTACCATCTCCTGGAGAAAAGGAAAAGTAAGATTTCTCAGGGAGTGCTGCATAATTTTTACAAGGATGAAAAAGAAAGTTTTTTGAAAACTTTTTCTCTACTTATGGTAATCTAAGTTTAAACTGTTGGAAAGTGGTTAGTTATCATTTTCTCTCAGTTTGAGAGCTGCGCACTCAATCCCGATGCTGTGCGGTCTTGTTCTTGGCGTCTCAGCATCTGCCGAGCTCTCCGGCTGCCGGCGGCGAAGAAGCGGCTTTTTCGCGCACAGAGCTTTCTGCCGGTCGCGGTGCGCTCCGGACCGCGGCTTCTGCCGAAAGACGCCCGGAGACCGGCACCTACCCTCGGAGAGCTGCATATGCCCGCCTTCTGCGTCTCTTGCCGCCTACACCTTAGCGAAAAGCTTTTTCACGCTTTCTCTCAAAAAGAAACTGTGCCAGCACAGCAAGCGTCTCAGGACGATTTTCATGAAGGTACTCGAGTTCTTACCATCTCCTGGAGAAAGGGAAAAGTAAGATTTCTCAGGGAGTGCTGCATAATTTTTACAAGGATGAAAAAGAATGTTGTTTGAAAACTTTTTCTCTACTTATGGTAATCTAAGTTTAAACTGTTGGAAAGTGGTTAGTTATCATTTTCTCTCACTTTGAGAGCTGCGCACTCAATCCCGATGCTGTGCGGTCTTGTTCTTGGCGTCTCAGCATCTGCCGAGCTCTCCGGCTGCTGGAGGCGAAGAAGCGGCTTTTTCGCGCACAGAGCTTTCTGCCGGTCGCGGTGCCCTCCAGACCGCGGCTTCTGCCGAAAGACGCCCGGAGACCGGCACCTATCATTGGAGAGCTGCATATGCCCGTCTTCAGCGTCTCTTGCCGCCTACACCTTAGCGAAAAGCTTTTTCACGCTTTCTCTCAAAAAGAAACTGTGCCAGCACAGCAAGCGTCTCAGGACGATTTTCATGAAGGTACTCGAGTTCTTACTATCTCCTGGAGAACACAAAAAGAAAGATCGGCCAGGGAATGCTGCATAAGTTTTAGAAAGATGTAAAAGAAAGTTGTTTGAGAACTTTTTCCCTACTTATGGTAATCTAAGTTTAAACTGTTGGAAAGTGGTTAGTTATCATTTTCTTTCAGTTTGAGAGCTGCACACTCAATCCCGATGCTGTGCGGTCTTGTTCTTGGCGTCTCAGCATCTGCCGAGCTCTCCGGCTGCCGGAGGCGAAGAAGCGGCTTTTTCGCGCACAGAGCTTTCTGCCGGTCGCGGTGCGCTCCGGACCGCGGCTTCTGCCGAAAGACGCCCGGAGACCGGCACCTACCTTCGGAGAGCTGCATATGCCCGTCTTCAGCGTCTCTTGCCGCCTACACCTTAGCGAAAAGCTTTTTCACGCTTTCTCTCAAAAAGAAACTGTGCCAGCACAGCAAGCGTCTCAGGACGATTTTCATGAAGGTACTCGAGTTCTTACCATCTCCTGGAGAAAAGGAAAAGTAAGATTTCTCAGGGAGTGCTGCATAATTTTTACAAGGATGAAAAAGAATGTTGTTTGAAAACTTTTTCTCTACTTATGGTAATCTAAGTTTAAACTGTTGGAAAGTGGTTAGTTATCATTTTCTCTCACTTTGAGAGCTGCGCACTCAATCCCGATGCTGTGCGGTCTTGTTCTTGGCGTCTCAGCATCTGCCGAGCTCTCCGGCTGCTGGAGGCGAAGAAGCGGCTTTTTCGCGCACAGAGCTTTCTGCCGGTCGCGGTGCCCTCCAGACCGCGGCTTCTGCCGAAAGACGCCCGGAGACCGGCACCTATCATTGGAGAGCTGCATATGCCCGTCTTCAGCGTCTCTTGCCGCCTACACCTTAGCGAAAAGCTTTTTCACGCTTTCTCTCAAAAAGAAACTGTGCCAGCACAGCAAGCGTCTCAGGACGATTTTCATGAAGGTACTCGAGTTCTTACTATCTCCTGGAGAACACAAAAAGAAAGATCGGCCAGGGAATGCTGCATAAGTTTTAGAAAGATGTAAAAGAAAGTTGTTTGAGAACTTTTTCCCTACTTATGGTAATCTAAGTTTAAACTGTTGGAAAGTGGTTAGTTATCATTTTCTTTCAGTTTGAGAGCTGCACACTCAATCCCGATGCTGTGCGGTCTTGTTCTTGGCGTCTCAGCATCTGCCGAGCTCTCCGGCTGCCGGAGGCGAAGAAGCGGCTTTTTCGCGCACAGAGCTTTCTGCCGGTCGCGGTGCGCTCCGGACCGCGGCTTCTGCCGAAAGACGCCCGGAGACCGGCACCTACCCTCGGAGAGCTGCATATGCCCGCCTTCTGCGTCTCTTGCCGCCTACACCTTAGCGAAAAGCTTTTTCACGCTTTCTCTCAAAAAGAAACTGTGCCAGCACAGCAAGCGTCTCAGGACGATTTTCATGAAGGTACTCGAGTTCTTACCATCTCCTGGAGAAAAGGAAAAGTAAGATTTCTCAGGGAGTGCTGCATAATTTTTACAAGGATGAAAAAGAAAGTTTTTTGAAAACTTTTTCTCTACTTATGGTAATCTAAGTTTAAACTGTTGGAAAGTGGTTAGTTATCATTTTCTCTCACTTTGAGAGCTGCGCACTCAATCCCGATGCTGTGCGGTCTTGTTCTTGGCGTCTCAGCATCTGCCGAGCTCTCCGGCTGCCGGAGGCGAAGAAGCGGCTTTTTCGCGCACAGAGCTTTCTGCCGGTCGCGGTGCGCTCCGGACCGCGGCTTCTGCCGAAAGACGCCCGGAGACCGGCACCTACCCTCGGAGAGCTGCATATGCCCGTCTTCAGCGTCTCTTGCCGCCTACACCTTAGCGAAAAGCTTTTTCACGCTTTCTCTCAAAAAGAAACTGTGCCAGCACAGCAAGCGTCTCAGGACGATTTTCATGAAGGTACTCGAGTTCTTACCATCTCCAGGAGAAAAGGAAAAGTAAGATTTCTCAGGGAGTGCTGCATAATTTTTACAAGGATGAAAAACAAAGTTTTTTGAAAACTTTTTCTCTACTTATGGTAATCTAAGTTTAAACTGTTGGAAAGTGGTTAGTTATCATTTTCTCTCAGTTTGAGAGCTGCGCACTCAATTCCGATGCTGTGCGGTCTTGTTCTTGGCGTCTCAGCATCTGCCGAGCTCTCCGGCTGCCGGCGGCGAAGAAGCGGCTTTTTCGCGCACAGAGCTTTCTGCCGGTCGCGGTGCGCTCCAGACCGCGGCTTCTGCCGAAAGACGCCCGGAGACCGGCACCTACCCTCGGAGAGCTGCATATGCCCGCCTTCTGCGTCTCTTGCCGCCTACACCTTAGCGAAAAGCTTTTTCACGCTTTCTCTCAAAAAGAAACTGTGCCAGCACAGCAAGCGTCTCAGGACGATTTTCATGAAGGTACTCGAGTTCTTACCATCTCCTGGAGAAAAGGAAAAGTAAGATTTCTCAGGGAGTGCTGCATAATTTTTACAAGGATGAAAAAGAAAGTTTTTTGAAAACTTTTTCTCTACTTATGGTAATCTAAGTTTAAACTGTTGGAAAGTGGTTAGTTATCATTTTCTCTCACTTTGAGAGCTGCGCACTCAATCCCGATGCTGTGCGGTCTTGTTCTTGGCGTCTCAGCATCTGCCGAGCTCTCCGGCTGCCGGCGGCGAAGAAGCGGCTTTTTCGCGCACAGAGCTTTCTGCCGGTCGCGGGGCGCTCCGGACCGCGGCTTCTGCCGAAAGACGCCCGGAGACCGGCACCTACCCTCGGAGAGCTGCATATGCCCGCCTTCTGCGTCTCTTGCCGCCTACACCTTAGCGAAAAGCTTTTTCACGCTTTCTCTCAAAAAGAAACTGTGCCAGCACAGCAAGCGTCTCAGGACGATTTTCATGAAGGTACTCGAGTTCTTACCATCTCCTGGAGAAAAGGAAAAGTAAGATTTCTCAGGGAGTGCTGCATAATTTTTACAAGGATGAAAAAGAATGTTGTTTGAAAACTTTTTCTCTACTTATGGTAATCTAAGTTTAAACTGTTGGAAAGTGGTTAGTTATCATTTTCTCTCACTTTGAGAGCTGCGCACTCAATCCCGATGCTGTGCGGTCTTGTTCTTGGCGTCTCAGCATCTGCCAATCTCTCCGGCTTCTGGAGGCGAAGAAGCGGCTTCTTCGCGCACAGAGCTTTCTGCCGGTCGCGGTGCCCTCCGGACCGCGGCTTCTGCCGAAAGACGCCCGGAGACCGGCACCTATCATTGGAGAGCTGCATATGCCCGTCTTCAGCGTCTCTTGCCGCCTACACCTTAGCGAAAAGCTTTTTCACGCTTTCTCTCAAAAAGAAACTGTGCCAGCACAGCAAGCGTCTCAGGACGATTTTCATGAAGGTACTCGAGTTCTTACCATCTCCTGGAGAAAAGGAAAAGTAAGATTTCTCAGGGAGTGCTGCATAATTTTTACAAGGATGGAAAAGAATGTTTTTTGAAAACTTTTTGTCTACTTATGGTAATCTAAGTTTAAACGGTTGGAAAGTGGTTAGTTATCATTTTATCTCAGTTTGAGAGCTGCGCACTCAATCCCGATGCTGTGCGGTCTTGTTCTTGGCGTCTCAGCATCTGCCGAGCTCTCCGGCTGACGGAGGCGAAGAAGCGGCTTTTTCGCGCACAGAGCTTTCTGCCGGTCGCGGTGCCCTCCAGACCGCGGCTTCTGCCGAAAGACGCCCGGAGACCGGCACCTACCCTCGGAGAGCTGCATATGCCCGTCTTCAGCGTCTCTTGCCGCCTACACCTTAGCGAAAAGCTTTTTCACGCTTTCTCTCAAAAAGAAACTGTGCCAGCACAGCAAGCGTCTCAGGACGATTTTCATGAAGGTACTCGAGTTCTTACCATCTCCTGGAGAAAAGGAAAAGTACGATTTCTCAGGGAGTGCTGCATAATTTTTACAAGGATGAAAAAGAATGTTGTTTGAAAACTTTTTCTCTACTTATGGTAATCTAAGTTTAAACTGTTGGAAAGTGGTTAGTTATCATTTTCTCTCACTTTGAGAGCTGCGCACTCAATCCCGATGCTGTGCGGTCTTGTTCTTGGCGTCTCAGCATCTGCCGAGCTCTCCGGCTGCTGGAGGCGAAGAAGCGGCTTCTTCGCGCACAGAGCTTTCTGCCGGTCGCGGTGCCCTCCAGACCGCGGCTTCTGCCGAAAGACGCCCGGAGACCGGCACCTACCCTCGGAGAGCTGCATATGCCCGTCTTCAGCGTCTCTTGCCGCCTACACCTTAGCGAAAAGCTTTTTCACGCTTTCTCTCAAAAAGAAACTGTGCCAGCACAGCAAGCGTCTCAGGACGATTTTCATGAAGGTACTCGAGTTCTTACCATCTCCAGGAGAAAAGGAAAAGTAAGATTTCTCAGGGAGTGCTGCATAATTTTTACAAGGATGAAAAAGAAAGTTTTTTGAAAACTTTTTCTCTACTTATGGTAATCTAAGTTTAAACTGTTGGAAAGTGGTTAGTTATCATTTTCTCTCAGTTTGAGAGCTGCGCACTCAATTCCGATGCTGTGCGGCTTCGTTCTTGGCGTCTCAGCATCTGCCGAGCTCTCCGGCTGACGGAGGCGAAGAAGCGGCTTTTTCGCGCACAGAGCTTTCTGCCGGTCGCGGTGCGCTCCAGACCGCGGCTTCTGCCGAAAGACGCCCGGAGACCGGCACCTATCATTGGAGAGCTGCATATGCCCGTCTTCAGCGTCTCTTGCCGCCTACACCTTAGCGAAAAGCTTTTTCACGCTTTCTCTCAAAAAGAAACTGTGCCAGCACAGCAAGCGTCTCAGGACGATTTTCATGAAGGTACTCGAGTTCTTACCATCTCCTGGAGAAAAGGAAAAGTAAGATTTATCAGGGAGTGCTGCATAATTTCTACAAGGATGAAAAAGAATGTTGTTTGAAAACTTTTTCTCTACTTATGGTAATCTAAGTTTAAACTGTTGGAAAGTGGTTAGTTATCATTTTCTTTCAGTTTGAGAGCTGCGCACTCAATCCCGATGCTGTGCGGTCTTGTTCTTGGCGTCTCAGCATCTGCCGAGCTCTCCGGCTGCCGGCGGCGAAGAAGCGGCTTTTTCGCGCACAGAGCTTTCTGCCGGTCGCGGGGCGCTCCGGACCGCGGCTTCTGCCGAAAGACGCCCGGAGACCGGCACCTACCCTCGGAGAGCTGCATATGCCCGCCTTCTGCGTCTCTTGCCGCCTACACCTTAGCGAAAAGCTTTTTCACGCTTTCTCTCAAAAAGAAACTGTGCCAGCACAGCAAGCGTCTCAGGACGATTTTCATGAAGGTACTCGAGTTCTTACCATCTCCAGGAGAAAAGGAAAAGTAAGATTTCTCAGGGAGTGCTGCATAATTTTTACAAGGATGAAAAAGAAAGTTTTTTGAAAACTTTTTCTCTACTTATGGTAATCTAAGTTTAAACTGTTGGAAAGTGGTTAGTTATCATTTTCTCTCAGTTTGAGAGCTGCGCACTCAATTCCGATGCTGTGCGGCTTCGTTCTTGGCGTCTCAGCATCTGCCGAGCTCTCCGGCTGACGGAGGCGAAGAAGCGGCTTTTTCGCGCACAGAGCTTTCTGCCGGTCGCGGTGCCCTCCAGACCGCGGCTTCTGCCGAAAGACGCCCGGAGACCGGCACCTACCCTCGGAGAGCTGCATATGCCCGCCTTCTGCGTCTCTTGCCGCCTACACCTTAGCGAAAAGCTTTTTCACGCTTTCTCTCAAAAAGAAACTGTGCCAGCACAGCAAGCGTCTCAGGACGATTTTCATGAAGGTACTCGAGTTCTTACCATCTCCTGGAGAAAAGGAAAAGTAAGATTTATCAGGGAGTGCTGCATAATTTCTACAAGGATGAAAAAGAATGTTGTTTGAAAACTTTTTCTCTACTTATGGTAATCTAAGTTTAAACTGTTGGAAAGTGGTTAGTTATCATTTTCTTTCAGTTTGAGAGCTGCGCACTCAATCCCGATGCTGTGCGGTCTTGTTCTTGGCGTCTCAGCATCTGCCGAGCTCTCCGGCTGCCGGCGGCGAAGAAGCGGCTTTTTCGCGCACAGAGCTTTCTGCCGGTCGCGGGGCGCTCCGGACCGCGGCTTCTGCCGAAAGACGCCCGGAGACCGGCACCTACCCTCGGAGAGCTGCATATGCCCGCCTTCTGCGTCTCTTGCCGCCTACACCTTAGCGAAAAGCTTTTTCACGCTTTCTCTCAAAAAGAAACTGTGCCAGCACAGCAAGCGTCTCAGGACGATTTTCATGAAGGTACTCGAGTTCTTACCATCTCCTGGAGAAAAGGAAAAGTAAGATTTCTCAGGGAGTGCTGCATAAGTTTTAGAAGGATGTATAAGAATGTTGTTTGAGAACTTTTTCCGTACCTATGGTAATCTAAGTTTAAACTGTTGGAAAGTGGTTAGTTATCATTTTCTTTCAGTTTCTGAGCTGCGCACTCAATCCCGATGCTGTGCGGCTTCGTTCTTGGCGTCTAAGCATCTGCCGAGCTCTCCGGCTGCCGGCGGCGAAGAAGCGGCTTTTTCGCGCACAGAGCTTTCTGCCGGTCGCGGGGAGCTCAGGACCGCGGCTTCTGCCGAAAGACGCCCGGAGACCGGCACCTACCCTCGGAGAGCTGCATATGCCCGTCTTCAGCGTCTCTTGCCGCCTACACCTTAGCGAAAAGCTTTTTCACGCTTTCTCTCAAAAAGAAACTGTGCCAGCACAGCAAGCGTCTCAGGACGATTTTCATGAAGGTACTCGAGTTCTTACCATCTCCTGGAGAAAAGAAAAAGAAAGATTGGCCAAAGAGTGCTGCATAAGTTTTAGAAGGATGTAAAAGAATGTTGTTTGAGAACTTTTTCCCTACTTATGTTAATATAAGTTTAAACTGTTGGAAAGTGGTTAATTATCATTTTCTCTCAGTTTGAGAGCTGCGCCCTCAATCCCGATGCTGTGCGGTCTTGTTCTTGGCGTCTAAGCATCTGCCGAGCTCTCCGGCTGCCGGAGGCGAAGAAGCGGCTTTTTCGCGCACAGAGCTTTCTGCCGGTCGCGGTGCCCTCCAGACCGCGGCTTCTGCCGAAAGACGCCCGGAGACCGGCACCCACCCTCGGAGAGCTGCATATGCCCGCCTTCTGCGTCTCTTGCCGCCTACACCTTAGCGAAAAGCTTTTTCACGCTTTCTCTCAAAAAGAAACTGTGCCAGCACAGCAAGCGTCTCAGGACGATTTTCATGAAGGTACTCGAGTTCTTACCATCTCCTGGAGAAAAGGAAAAGTAAGATTTCTCAGGGAGTGCTGCATAATTTTTAGAAAGATGTAAAAGAATGTTTTTTGAAAACTTTTTCTCTAATTATGGTAATCTAAGTTTAAACTGTTGGAAAGTGGTTAGTTATCATTTTCTCTCACTTTGAGAGCTGCGCACTCAACCCCGATGCTGTGCGGTCTTGTTCTTGGCGTCTCAGCATCTGCCGAGCTCTCCGGCTGCCGGCGGCGAAGAAGCGGCTTTTTCGCGCACAGAGCTTTCTGCCGGTCGCGGGGCGCTCCGGACCGCGGCTTCTGCCGAAAGACGCCCGGAGACCGGCACCTACCCTCGGAGAGCTGCATATGCCCGCCTTCTGCGTCTCTTGCCGCCTACACCTTAGCGAAAAGCTTTTTCACGCTTTCTCTCAAAAAGAAACTGTGCCAGCACAGCAAGCGTCTCAGGACGATTTTCATGAAGGTACTCGAGTTCTTACCATCTCCTGGAGAAAAGAAAAAGAAAGATTGGCCAAAGAGTGCTGCATAAGTTTTATAAGGATTTAAAAGAATGTTGTTTGAGAACTTTTTCCCTACTTATGTTAATATAAGTTTAAACTGTTGGAAAGTGGTTAGTTATCATTTTCTCTCAGTTTGAGAGCTGCGCACTCAATCCCGATGCTGTGCGGTCTTGTTCTTGGCGTCTCAGCATCTGCCGAGCTCTCCGGCTGCCGGAGGCGAAGAAGCGGCTTTTTCGCGCACAGAGCTTTCTGCCGGTCGCGGTGCCCTCCAGACCGCGGCTTCTGCCGAAAGACGCCCGGAGACCGGCACCTACCCTCGGAGAGCTGCATATGCCCGCCTTCTGCGTCTCTTGCAACCTACACCTTAGCGAAAAGCCTTTTCACGCTTTCTCTCAAAAAGAAACTGTGCCAGCACAGCAAGCGTCTCAAGGCGATTTTCATGAAGGTACTCGAGTTCTTACCATCTCCTGGAGAAAAGAAAAAGAAAGAATGGCCAGGGAGTGCTGCATAAGTTTTAGAAGGATTTAAAAGAAAGTTGTTTGAGAACTTTTTCCCTACTTATGGTAATCTAAGTTTAAACTGTTGGAAAGTGGTTAGTTATCATTTTCTCTCAGTTTGAGAGCTGCGCACTCAATCCCGATGCTGTGCGGTCTTGTTCTTGGCGTCTCAGCATCTGCCAATCTCTCCGGCTGCCGGAGGCGAAGAAGCGGCTTTTTCGCGCACAGAGCTTTCTGCCGGTCGCGGGGCGCTCCAGACCGCGGCTTCTGCCGAAAGACGTCCGGAGACCGGCACATACCTTCGGAGAGCTGCATATGCCCGTCTTCTGCGTCTCTTGCCGCCTACACCTTAGCGAAAAGCTTTTTCACGCTTTCTCTCAAAAAGAAACTGTGCCAGCACAGCAAACTGCCCCTGATTATATCCTCATATTTTGCCTTTGCTATGGATTCCAGAAGCACTCTTCTTTCTTATTTAAGCTACTAGTTGTTTTCAAATAGCCGCTCTCCATGTCCCCTCCTACCCCGTGCAAATAGACAGAGGCAGTTTACCTTGTAGGTATTAAATCCAGGCAATAGGAGAATCCAAGAAGAATACATCTTGAGTTTTAGAAGCAATTCCTATTGAATAGAAAAAAGATAATCCCTTCTTTGAGACCCATTATCAGACATCTCTGTGTGGGGGGGGGAGGTGTATCTGTGTGTGTGATTGGGAAGTGTACTCACCCACAAACCAGAGGCAATATTTAGGTACCAACATATCGTAAGGGTGGATGCATATAATTTCCTGCTCTTTATTGAACTTTTTTTTCCAAGGTTCATTTGTTTTTACAGATTTTCTAGTCAGTTGAAAAATTCTTCTGTGTTTGTGTGAGAATAGAAACATCCATAAAACTTACTGTGTGAGGAGAGTCCTTTGGACTAGATGATGACTATTTAGAAGATGATATTTTCATCTGCATCAATCCATTTCCTTGTTTTGGAAATATTTTTGGTTTTCAAAGTAACAATTTTCAAGATGTATTTTTCGAAGGTGAACAAAACGAGATCCTAATTGGTATCACAGAAATACAAAAAAAAATCCCTTAAAATCATCCGTTGCATCTTTTCAATGTTGTCTTTTTGTATTTTCAATAGCTACCTCTAAATCTGATGTTAAAATCTTTTAAAATGCTCTGTCTTCACACAATTTTCTTCTTGATCCATTTCTAAGCTTTAAAATGATATTCAGGTAGGAGTCAAATACTGACACTACTTCACATTTTACAAATTGACATCACAGTACAGAGAGGGAGGGAGGGAGGAAGGGAAAGGAGGAAGAAAAGAGAAAGAAAGAAAGAAAGAAAGAAAGAAAGAAAGAAAGAAAGAAAGAAAGAAAGAAAGAAAGAAAGAAAGAAAGAAAGGAAGAAAGGAAGAAAGGAAGAAAGGAAGAAAGGAAGAAAGGAAGAAAGAAAGAAAGAAAGAAAGAAAGAAAGAAAGAAAGAAAGAAAGAGAGAGAAAGGAAATTCCCAAATGTCCGGAACCTTAAAAATTATAAAATATTTGTGTGGATGATATTTAAGTGCTGAGACTGTTCCTACATATAATAATGCTAAAAGGAACTTCTATGTGAATCCAAAACAGTTAAACTGGATGGCAGTTTCTCAGAATCAATAGTCTGTTTTTTCTATCTTCAGCTAGTTACTGCTACTGCACAGAATGACTATTACCACAGAATAATAGAATGGTTGGGATTGGAAGGGACCTTAAAATTCACCTAAATTCACCCCACATGTCATTGGCAGGGACACCTTCCACTAGACTGCCTTAAGCTCAAAGACCCATTCAAGCTGGCCTTGAACACTTCCAGGAATGGGTCACCCACAACATGTTCCAGTGTCTCACCAGGCCTCCTGGCAAGGAATTTCTTCCCAATACCCAAAGGAAACATATACTCTTCAGGTTTTAAAGCCATCAACACTTTTCCTATCGCTCCATGCCCTTGTGTAGCTCATCTGCCTCCTTCTGCTAGGCTGCCTTCAGATACTGGAGGACTGCTCTAACATTTGCTCAGAGTCTGCTCTTCTCCAGGTTGAGAAGATGCCTGGAGGACTCTGGCTTGATGACAGACTCCCTGAGCTACACTGGGGGCTCAGACCATTCTTCTTCTTGGACTTGTTGAAGGATGCACAAGCACTGCCGATTGTGCTTCCTTGTGGTACAGGTAATAAATAGTTGATTGTTTTAATAAAAACACACTTGAAATGATAAGAGCCAAATTTTAAAGCAAAATTAATTGGAGAAAGATTCCTAAACTTGTGGCCTCTTTCCCCAACCCATCTATTGATTGTAAACGACATTCCTTGCTGTTGTTATGGTGCATGAACCAAAGCCAAGTGATGTCTACTACTTAAGACAGACGTTCTACCTTCTTACTAGAATATGTTCTTACGGTTTTAAAGCAATCCCCCGAACATCAAGAACAAGAGATTACCTCATGAAGTAATGAAGTGCTTTGGTTGAAAGTAAATTGCATTTGAAGGAAATGGGTTTGGGGGCGAGCACAGGAAGATCTCAGAAGTAGAGTGCCAGCTTAGTTCTCTGCTTCAGAGATAAGTGAAGCAATTCAGGAATGTCTTTCCGTGAAAATTGTTTACAGATCTTTCTGCACAACAGTTAACAAACAGCATCAGAAATGTGTGCAAATAATAGACTAGTCACTACAAGGTTGTCATCCATGAGTGGTAAGGAAATTCTGACTTATAGCAATGGTTTTGCTGTTGTGCCTCTTAGAATAGACAAAAAAGAATGAGGAAAACTAATTTTTCCATCTAGTTTCTTTCAGTTTTGGTTCCAAGACTATTTTCCTGCCCTCAGGAGACAGCAAAAACTCTCAAAAACTGAAATGCTTCAGAACTGGAAATGATCTGAATCACAAATATTTCTCCAAAAATAAAATTTAAAACGTAAGTCATAACGGTAAAACAGATCGAGCTATTTAAAGATGAATGTTCTATACATACTAAAACATTCCCAGAGATAACTCTTGTGTCCTAAGTCTGTTTAAAAGTCCAGAGTTCCTGGTAAAAAACTTATATGCAGATGAGGTAGCTACGTGATAGTCTCTTTCCAGCTTAATTATACTCTTCACTCTCACCACCTCTACCAGTTGATTTTCGTAAGTTCTTAGAAAACAGTAATTTAACTTTTTTAGTTCTATGAAGAAAAATGACAGTGATCAGAGTTCTTTGCACTCCCTGTTTTCTGAGAAGCCTGACCATCAAGCCTTAGGAACTTGATCATGAGTTTTATTTCATCTCAAAGTAAATTTTAAGGGAGTGGCAGAGAGAATGGGAGCCTCAAGAAAAACAATTTAGGCTTCTAATTCTTGTGTTGTCCTACTTACCTACGACAAGAACTGGAAAGAGGATAGATTAGAGTTAGCAGCTGTTGAACATTTGCACATACTCTTCCACTAAAGAAGAGGTCAAGGATGGTTTTCTGGCCCTCCCTCCACAAGCTGCAGCTTCCTTCAAGGCACTTTCACCTGCTGTGGCATGGAGCCCTTTACCAGCTGCACTGTAGCTATGTGTTCCTCCATGGTTCTCTAGGGACTGCTGGGAGACAAGCTGCTTCACTAGGATATCTCCAGGGACTGCGGGGGATTCTTTGCTCTGTCAACTGAACACCTCCTCCTCCTCCTTCTTGTCTCACTTTAGTATCATGGAGCTGCTTCCCATACTCTTTTTTCCCCTCACTTGCCACTGCCTATTCGTATGTTTTGGGCTTTTGACCATATATTCTCACAGAGACTGATGGGCTCAGTTGCAAAAATGTGTCTTGCTAGAAAATGACATGCGCTACAAAACCATGATATTATAGAAAAGAGTAGTGGAGGTACAAATATACTGCTAAAGGTCCAGAAAATTGACAGTGCTTCATTGTAATACATCCCCTGATTTTGCCTTCTTTCTCCTTAAGATCTGGAAAGAATACTGGGCAGGAGACAGTGTTGTTTCAATGAAAAGACTTTTTTAGGATTCTAGGGTGCATGATCAACTTTCTTGAGAACATTGAGGAAAGGCACTTTGTCTTTTGTGGTAAATATCATTAGGCAGTAGTGACAAATTCCGACCAACAAGAGCAGGTCAAAATCTGGTGAGACCAAGCAATATACCTTGAGTGGCCAGGACAGAACCATAGAGTCGTAGAATCAGTTGAATTGGAAGGAGCCCGTCAGGAGCATCAAGTCCAACTTCTGGCCCTTCATGGGACCTTCCTCGAGAATCACACCAGAAGCCTGAGAGCAATGTCCAAAAGCTTCCTGAACTTTAGATAGGCGTGATGCTGTGACCACTCCCTGGAGAGACTCTTCCAGTGCCCAGCCAACCTCTGGTTAAAAGACTTTTTCCTGATAGCCGACCTAACCCTCCCCTGACTCAGCTGCATGCCCTTTCCTCGAGTTCTGTCCTTGTAAACCTCATTTGAGAACTTTCTGATACCTTCATGTCTTTTTTCATTGTGGCACCCAAAGCTGCCCCCAAGCACTCAAGGTGAGGCCGCCCCAGAGCAGAGCAGAGCAGGAAAATGCCCTCTCTTGCCCAGCTGGTGATACTGTGCCTGATGCACCCCAGGACAGGCTTGGCCCTCTGGGATACATCAGGCCAGGGAACTGCTGATGCACATTCAGCTTGCCATTGGCCAGGAGCCTGGCTTCCTTTCTGCACTGCTTCTCTCCAGCCTCTGGCTCCCTAGTCTATACACACACGCACCACGATTGCCCAGTCCCAGGTGCTGAATTCAGCACTCACTCTCGTTCAATGCCATATGCTTGGGGATTACCTGTGGGAAACCTTGTGAACAGCAGATTTTGGGAAAGCTGCAAAAGGCAGGCCTCAGAGACAGCAGAACTGTGATTGGAGCTAAGCAGTACTCATAAGGTTTGTCAGCAGAAAAATGATAGAAGAAGTAGAGAAGTAAGGACAAATAGAACAATGGCCTGTGTATTAACGCTTGACCAGAAGAACTCCCTAAGCTACAGCAAAGTATATCCAGCCAGATGTTAGGAAGTTCTAAGCTTAATAATGGAGCTCTGTGCATTGTATCTTAAGGCTTACAAGCAGGTCTTGTATTCAAAAGAAGGAAGCATTCTTTTAACCAAAGGTATGTGTGCTTCTAGGGATTGGATAGAACTACTGTCAATATGCTTTTGCTTTGTGGGATTGGTCAAAAAACTTTTCAAGTAAGTTGTAACATCAAGTTCTTTGTCTGCTGCTGGGGACATGAGCTGCTGGCATCTTCCCACTGTCATAACCATGTCATGAGACTGATGCTGGAAAATACAACAGCCCCTTTCGTGATTTGTGCATAGACTCCTGGCCTGCCATAAATGCCCATCTCTCTTATTTGTCCAGATCTCTCTTGTAGGGTCTCACTGGCCTCAAGGGAGTTAGTTCACAGCTCCTCCCAATGTAGTGTCTCTGGCAAACTTGCTTAATATTCCTTCAAGTGCCGAGTCCAAGTGGTTCCAAAGATGTTGAAAAAAACTGACTCAAGGATGATACTGTCTTAGCCACTGAAATTAGCACTTCATGCTTCTTCTTGCTCCTTAGTGCAGAAATCACAACAAATATCTTCTTTGTTTCTTTTCTATCCACGCAGATATCTTTGCTTATGCTCATGCTTTTTATCCCAACAGCAGCTGACACAACATTTACATACACAGCAGGAGCACGCTTTTCCTGCTCTTACTAGACTTAACAATTTTGCAATCTGTCAATTAGTGACCTTTGCAACTGAATTCAGACCTTCAGCATTCCTCATCAAAATAATAGAATGTCCTCAGAAGAAGAGAAAACTTTGCTGCATACTCTGTAAGCCTGCAGAATATATCATAAGGAGTTAGCATCACAATCATTTCAGCACTGACCCTATACTTGAGCAGGGAAAAAACTTCAAAGAAGAGCTATTTAATGCAGCAACATATCTGAGAAATGAAACAACTAGGATCTTCCAAACTGGTCCCTGCAGTAGAAATGTACTTGTAAGAATACAGAAGATAATAGATATGGTTTGGAAAGGCTATATCCTTGCAAAGCTAAATTGGATCTCATCCCATAGATGAAAGATCAAGAAGCTCAAAGTGGAGCTAGAGAGACACATCCACATAATGAGATATAGCAAAGCATTTTTCAAGATAATTAGTCATTCTGGTGTGTGGCATTGTGTGTTTTTAGAATCAGTTATTCCTTTTGTAACTCAATAATGGTTCGGGGTATTCGGTTCCCCACCATGTACTTCCCTCACAATGCTTTCTCCCTGTTAGAGCTGCTCCCCCCTCCCCTGCCTGTCATGGTAACCACCCTTCTTATCGCGAGAATTCTCTCTGCCAGTCATTCCTTAATTTGATGTATGATTTGCCCCTGGAGTTTTTCCCCTCCCCTGTGTGATCCTCAGTGGCTTAGCTGTAACCCACGCTCCTCCCTGGGTCCTTGCTATTGGTAAGCTTTGTGTCTCCTCCTATCACACCCACTCCCTTTATCAGCGTCCCCCCGGGACTCTGCCTTTGTCACCTCTCCCTGAACCCACCGGGGAAGAAGAACAAGATTAAAAGGTCCTTGGTACTTATACAGGCGTCCTTCCTCCTTCCTTTGCTTTGGTACCTTGTAGCCGAAAATCCCGCCTGCGTCACCCATGCCGCAGATGGTACACAACTCCTCAGGGTTCCGGAGGGAATCTGGGAGTGGCACTTTGTGTGGCCATCTTCGGCTGGGCCGCGGTCAGCCTAGCCGGACACCCGCACAGCCCCGCGGCCGTGGGAGAGAGGCTACACTGGTGGACTGGGCAGTTAGATTAAATCTGCCGCACTTACTCACTTTTGGGGACTGAATTGTGGAGTGCTAAACCATATCTGCTGCTATATAAAGTAAAAGAGAGTCATCCAAATTGTATGGTTGGTGTGAACACTCTCACTCTATTGTAAAACACTTCATAAGCTATTAACCGGTCATAGGAACAAAATGAAATAAAGCTGTCATGCCATCCTGGAATGGGAAAATATGTTCCAAATTTTTTTTTTTTTTTTTTTTTTTTTTTAAATCCCACAAGATGTGATTCATAATTTCAACCAGTCTGGAATGCTTTCAACAGATGAAGCCAGCATAGAATTTTTCTTTCACGCCCCTTACATTCTTCATTACTGTTTTGGAATATACTCCACAGTCATTTGGTCTCAGTCAGTTTTTTATCTCTTTCCCCTGAGACAAATTTTAAAGGACTACCTAACCCCTAAAAATCATCATTTCTCTGGATTCTCAAAGCTTTTTGAGAACGTGGTTTTGTTTTGGGTTTTTCATATTGCATCATTCCTAATGTCTTCAGACCTACTACAAGTGGAAGTTAAAAGTAAATCTTATCTTAAAGAGACTGAGCAAGATAATGAACTGCCAGTCTTGGTATTTGTATGTTTCTAAATCCTTTTGATTTCAAGGTTGCCTTCCTGAATGCTCAGTTTAATTAAAAAAACATTGTGTTTCTAAAGGAGACCTAGTTCAATTGCTTCTGCAAATTCACCTTCATTTTATAGGATTGTACTTCAAGAAATCTTGTTTCATTTAAACATCAGAAGTATAGATTTGACATCATATGTGACCCTTTCATCTGTCGGAACTCTATTTCATTGCATGAGTTTCACAGTTGCCTCCAAGAAGATTCCTTTCCATTCGCATAGCATGTTATCTGAAGATCTGTCTGCTTTCTTCACTTGCAATAATGGGAGGACATGGGAAATACATTCTTAATGTTATCTTTTATAGTCTACTTTTACCTACCAGTGTGCTTCTATTGACTAGAACCAATTTCAGCTGGAAAGAACATATTGTCATACCAAGGGGGTGGTGATGTTTTCTTAACTGATCTCGGAGTGCAAAAGACAAGATGGAAAGGGGATTGCAGTATCACTCAAAACAAATGCACCTTTCTAGAATGACCACAGCAAATGCCCTAAAGGAATTAGGGAGAGGAAAAGAATAGAAAAGAGGGGGAGAAAGAGAGAGGGAGTATAGCTACCAAATGGAGAGAGAAAAAGTCCTCGCAGTTGAGCCGATGGAGTTCTCCTAGAGGAGATCTCCAAGTCCTGGTTAACTCAAGGCTCTATTATAGTCCATTGCTGAGGGGGGAAACAGATCTAGAAATGGCTGAGGGGGAGCAGATGCAATAAAGAGCAAGTCTATTGAAAGTGCTGAGGGGGAGAAAGGTATTGAAGACGGGTACAGACAGTCCATGGTCTTAGCAGGATAAGTCAATATCAATATCAGCGGTGAGTGGGACCCGTGGTTTCAGGACTGGTTTCTATGGGAAACCAGTCTAGGTCCAGCGAACACATCTGTAGCAACACTTAGTAGGCATCCTGCTTCGGTCACGCCAGCACCCCTGGATCAGAATTACAGGGGTCTCAGCCTCAGTCCTTGGGAGGGGGGGCTTCAATCTCCATCCCTCACGGTGGTAGTGGAGCTGATGAAGGATTTTCCATGGGGCGGCTACCACAGTTGCCCCAGCGAGTTCATCTGGCCAAGAGGTGGGAAAATTCCTGGGCTGGTGTTGCCAAGCAGGTGGGAGCATATAGGGCGCATCACCCCTTGGCAGGCCCTGCTAGAAGCAGTCACTGTAGACACAGCTGCAAACAATCACTTGGCAGGCCAGAATTCTGCTCAGGGGCCTCAGGATTTCTGGCATTCCTCCACCACCAGCAGGCCAGCATTCCAATCAGGGTCCTCAGGGTCCCGATGTCTGTCCTGGGGACGGTCGTGAGGCAAATGCAGGGAACTTCGGACCATCTTTCACATATATCAGAAAATCTGTTTACTAAAATGGCCAAAAAGAATGCGTAGCACTTAGAATTGAGGAAAAATAAAAACCCAAAACTAAAGCCAAAGTGCTGGAGCAATATCATTCTATAGAATGTTATGTGTCTATGAGAAGTACAAAACAACTTCTATTTTCAAATGCACTTACAAATAACCATTTTGCATCTGGTTTTTTGTTTGTTTGTTTGTTTGAAAGCTCTGGCACTTATCTGATTCCTTTTTGAGCTAATTCAGCTCAATAATCTGGTAAGAAAGCCGCTAAAAGAAAAGAGAAAAACCTATGGGGACCAGGATGCCACTTCAGCCACGTTGTCGTGAAGCATTAGGTCAGCCTTCTGGGTTGTAGAAATATGTCTGTCCTAGATGAAAATCAATGCATAGCACTATCTTCTTTTGAACTTTGTCCTTGGTACTGGGTTCCTGAATGATTAAGGTGCTTTCAAAGCAAACAACATCCAGCTCTCTAAGATACTCCCCAAAGTATTGTGATGGAAAAAGTTGATCAGGTGAAGAGCTCACAATGCAAAACCTGAATATGATGTCAAGAATGCTTTGTTGTGGATTACCATTGTGTGGGACTGTTTATCCCTTACCCACTGTCCTAGGGTGATTGTTATCCCCATTGGTGTGTGTAATTTATGCTGGATATTTTGTTCTGTGCCTTTTAGATGGGAAGAGTGAAAGTTTTGTTTTGGGCCTCTTATCAGCCACTCGGCGGGACATACAGAGAGCACCAGTACTTACTGTTGCATTTTTGCTTTTTGCGCTGCTTTTTGCCTTTGCTCTTGCTTCTGCTTTGCTTCTGCTTTGCTTGCTCTTGCTTTTTTCCCCCTCTTCTCATTAGTTAATTTAGCTAAACAGTCCAAATTCCTTTCTGGACTGTTTCCCCTGTGTGGACCTGCGGAACCTGCTCCGGACTGGGATTGGAACCACCGATTTGGAAACACCGAGCAGCAGCCCCTGCGCCAGAGGGACTGATAACAGCGACCACCCCCAGGAGAGACTTTCTGAATTTGTCATCTTTTTTCAGAGTGGTGAAAGAGTGGTGTCATCTGGTATTGTTCATTTTGTGTGCCGGGGGTTGCTGTGCTTGTCAAATAAATAGGTTCTTTCCACCTCTCTCCGAGGAATTCTTCCCGAACCGGTTGGGGGGAGGGGCCGTGTGGATTTGTTTTTTGGAGAAGCCCTTTTTGGGGATTCTCTCCCAAATTTGCCCTAAACCAGGACACCCACCATGTAGGTATAGGAAAAAACTAGGTAGCCACAAGGCTTTTACAGCTGTTCTTGTATTTTGGGATAGTAAGGATTTAGGGGAGTAAACAAAACTGAGGTGAGTTTTACTATTGACTTGATTGCTCTTTCACTTTGAATTAACTGCTCTGCATGTCAGCTTACCCATCAGTATAAATGAGAAGAATAATATCTTCCTTCCTGCCCAAAGGATGTTTCATTATGCCTGTGATGTCAGGGACTTAAAAATGAAGAACATTGGGATTGAAAGGAAGCACTGGCATGCCACAAGGTAACTGTAGTGAGCTGTGTTTCCTCCTCAGCTTCACTGTGAGAGTAGAATTTTAATGAGCATTTCCAAAACTTGGTCTTAGCATAGTCTGGTGACATATCTCAATAGAGCAGTGTCCTAGGGTGACTTTATGATGCTTGTATCCCCAGTCATCTGTTCTGTTAATGCTTGATATGATATTCTCTGCCTTCAAGACTGGTTCTGAGAGCAAAGGTGGGGAGAAGAAGAAGCACGGAGTTTGTTACCAGAGGCTGCACCCCTTAAAAAGCAACACTCTTCCACATTCTGTACTGCACTGTGTTGTCTGGGCACTGACAGAGCAGAACAGAGCTCTCATTTGCTTTTTAGTTGGTTTAGCTGCCTGAGGCAGAGTTTTCCCTGGACTGTTTTTTTTTTATTTTCCTTACCCTTTTCTTGGAACGTTTTGAATCTGGCCCGTACTGGGACCTGGGGAGCACTGAGAGCTTGCACTTTGTTGCCTATGGACACCTGCTCTGGGCAGCAGCCTTCCCCATTGGTGGAGGCATTGAAAACAGAGCGAGCACCCACAGGAGAGACTTTCTGATTTGTTGTCTCTTCAGAGTGGCAATTGAGTTTTGTCATCTGGTATTGTTCATTTTTTGTACTGGGGATTGCTTTGCCTTTTAAATAAACAGCTTTTTCCCACTTCTCTCTGAGGAAATTTTCCCCAAACCAGTTGAGGGGAGGGGCCGTGTGGGTGGGTTTTCTGGGGGGGGACCCTTTTTGAGGTTTTCTGCCAAATTTGCCCTAAACCAGGACAATTGGGATGTGCGACTTAGAGAATGATGGAATCACTTTGGTTGGAAAAGACCTTTAAGAACATTGGGTCTAAATGGATTTAGCAAATGCAACCATCAAGAAATGTTTTGCTGTTTGAAGAGACCATGGTTTATCTGATAAGCTTTGCAAGTATTTGTGTCATCACAAGCACACATGTCCAATGCTTTAGATGGGAATATAATAGGAAACCTGTGCAGATCAACAGAATGATTCTCAGGGTAGGATATTTGCATGTTTCATCTTTCTTCCTGACTTCTTCAAATGAATTCTTTTTAGAAAGTAATGATTGGAATTGTTACTCTTTTGACAGTTCTGAGTGTATTACTAACCTTTTTGGCATATGAATGCCAAACAGGTTAATTCACCTAGTTTTTTAGATAAAGACTAAGATTCAGTTTTGCTTCAGCTGGAGGCAGAAACATTGAAATCCTCTGGCCTCCTTCTTAGTACCTAATTTCTATTACAAAATTAGTGCCCAATCTTGTCCCTTAAGGTCCAGTTAGCTCAGTGTATACCAACAGGGTGACGTTAGTAGGGCTCACATGATGCTGCACACAGAAGCCCTCAGTGTGCAGCTCTAGCAGACAGTAATTCCATGCAGTTGGACAATCCCAGTGCTGACTTTGGCTCACCAGAAGTGTTCTTAGTAGAACGAGACAGATTTAATGGAGAGGTCTCTGCAGGAAGTGGCCTGAAGAAGACAGCAGAAATCCCAGCTGTGTGTTTATAGAAATCATTTGAAGGCCATTTCCAGAAAAAGATCTTTAAATCTAGCTAGCTTTTTCTGCAGATTATTTGTAAACTATATGCATTACATGGACAGTTTCACTGAGCATCTGAAATACAGCTGCATTTAAGGGGATTGAATCAGGGTTGGGAAGCAGTGAAATAAAGCTTTTCAGGAATCCCTGACATCCAAGACCTGCAGGAATGTCTCCATTTTTTATGTCCAGATGCTTTTTAAAATAATGGGTGACCATTTAGCATAGTTTTAATCAGAAATACAAAGAAAATTTTAAATTCACATTTTTTATGGCTTGAATATTTTTCTTTGTTTATTTCCTGCTTTCCAATTCAGTTCTCCAAATCATATGATTAGGTAATGCGAAGTCATGCTATATAAAAATATTTAATGCTATGCTTCCAAGTTAAGGCCATGTATTTCCTGGAACTGTTCCAAAAAAAAAAAGAAGTCTATCTGGATTCTCTCTTCCCCACGCTCATTATTAGATGAAAATCATTTCAATATTCTATTTTGACTTTAGATGGTGCAAGATTATATTCAGAAATTCAAAGCTCTACTGTTAGGTTGTTTACATGGTTTTCTGGCCTTTCTAACTTTGCACAATCACCACTCTTTGCAGCTATATCTTTTTGCAGTAAGGCATCACAGGGGTCTGTGAGAAGTTTTAATATGAAGCAGGACTAACATGCAAACTACACGTGACATACTCGACATATTTCACTTCAGAAAGTTACAGTATGCTTAGACGGGGTGAAATACGAAAGAAATAGACCTAACACAATATTTCTAAATCTTGGAAATCTACTACCTGAACTTTGAGTCAGTTTACAGGACTCTGTAGAAATGCAAACGTGAAGTCCAAGGAGTAGAGCAGAAGGCGTATTGGGCAGGGGGACAGAAGATTGCTCTGAAGGCTGATGTAAGCAAGATTGCATCCTATAAAGAGAGCAGCTGCTTCTGCTGGTGCCAACATAGAGAATTTGTGCCACTGGCCTAGTTTTCTGGGGACTTTTGACCTGTACGCTCTTGAGGGCTTGCAGATGTGAATTAATCTGTCCTTTGATCTTTTATTCATTTGAATGTCTATGACCTGTTTTGGTCTTGTACTGTACTGTATTGTTTTATAAACAGACATGTTTCCACTCTTTGAAAGCTGTAGTTGAAAGTTAGGTTGCAGTTATGAGTTGGCTGTCAAAAGAATTAATTGTCTGCTTTAAGCAAAATATCAATAGAAACATTCAATCCACTCCTGTGACACAGATTCATTTTGAATTTACAGGGTAATTTACATCAGTGGTTGTACTGCTTGTGCAATAAATATGACTTGCTTGGTTTCTAATGATGATAATAGTCCTCTTTGTATTACTGTAAGAATTGAATCCACCATCATTCTTTTCCTCTTATTATTGTGCTGTAAAGGAAAAACAGTTTTGCATTAACCAAGGAGTAAAATGCATGCATTGAGCATGATTCTTGCAGGTAGTCCTCAATTCTGAAAAGACCTCTCAGAAGCTGCATCAAACGGGGAAGCTAGAGAGATGGCAGAATGCAGAATTTGCCGTTTAGGATCGTGTACAAAATGACACCCAAGAAATTCTTCATGGGTGATGCAGAAGTAGAAAGACGCCCCCCTTATTTCAAGGTGAAAGATAGTCAATGTGAAACTTGTTCAATGAATAAAAAACTATGCTAATCAGGACACTAGAATACCAAGCGTGCTAGAAGGCTTTTTTGTAATTAACATCATTTCCAGCATGAAAAAGTACTCATTTTATTGTAGATCGTTTAAAAGTGCACAACAGTTTGGAAAAAAGTGCTTTTCTTTTTTCTATTAAAAGGAACTGTGTATCATTCTAAGAGATACTGGAAACAGGTTTTTGAAAACAATGTTATTTTAAAGGTTAATTCTATTCATAAATACTTCACAGGAAAAAAATCTGATCTGCTGTTCATCTTGAGGACTCTTAAAGGAAAATGCCATGGTTGCGTTCTCTTCTCACTACTTCAGGAGCTCAGTCTTACCGGCATTCTAATGCTTTTTTATGCTGCTGATGGCACGGCTTAGACATCCTTGTCTCCATTACCATCATGATTTCCATTTCAAGTGATGAGAATTTTTCTTCATGATTGGTGAAGTTAAGTGTCATAACATTAATGTCGAGTCAATTTGAAGGGTTTTTTCCAAAGGAATTTCTTCCTTCCTAATGAAAACCATTGGCACTAGCAAACCTACTCAGTTTTTCAGAAAGTGATATAATACACCTGTAGAGTACAATGTCCTCAGAGTTGCTTTTTCACCAGAAGAAGAAAACTGCTGTTTTCTTCTTCTATCACCTTAGACTTTATTCAAAACCTTTTTAAACCGTTGAATTTCTATTTATAGCTAATTACTACTCTACTAAGAAATGGCTGTACTGCTATTAGGGAAACATCAAGGGGCAGTAATATTTTATCTAATACAAAATTTAAAAAACCCCAACTCTTAAAAATGATACCTGAAAATGACATCTGAAAGACTGTGGCAGGAGGCTTTTTCCAGAACAATGTGCAGTTCTTCCCAATTCAATTTTCCCCTCCGATTACTTTGTACACAAAGATTTTTACACAGTCTTCTAACAGTGGCATGTTACTTCTGGGGTAGAGTATTGCCCTGCCAGCATTGGAATTGACTCGAATGCAGTTGTGTTCAAATTTGCTGATGGGACAAGGGTTTTTTGCTGAACACACTTTAGCAAGCAAGAGAGCTTCTTGGTCTTTAGATGCTGAGTCCCAGAAAAAGATGAATGAGGTGGTGACATGCCTTGTGTTTTGAAGAGAGATCAAAACCTTATTTCTGGGGTCACCTCCCTTTTGGTACAGAAAGCGCACAGAGGGCTTTGAAGCAGCACTTTCACCCTCTTTGCATTCACTAGTAAATCTGAGACAGAGCTTGCCCCAAGGTATATGCAAAAATACTCTTTTGATGCAACTGTTCACCAGACAATATCTCTGGGAAAATTTGCAGGGGCAGAAAGCAAGCCCTTCCTGGGAAATCCACTGAAATGGTTCAGAAGTTATTCCCATTCACTGTTGCTAACCTCTGCTGTCTAGCTGTCGGATATGCTTGGGACCATGTTGAAATAATTCTAAACAGTGTACTGAGGCTGCAGTATTGAGTAAACATAGGTATTTTCCATAGGTGTCAGGGGAAAATATTTCTGTTGGTAAAAATGAGTTCCATAGAAACAAGAACAGCATGGTAGAAAAAACATTACATCCATAGAATGAAGATGCCCAGAATTCTTCTTTTGAAGTTACACAGAATCAATATTTTCTAAAGAAGGTTGTGAAACTTATGAAGAAGTAGGAGTACATTCCACCTGACTGGTGCACAAGTTCATGTTTCCAACTTACAAAAAACCATATTATTAAAAGAAAAATGTTCCGCCTTGTGGAAAAGTAGCCCATTAGTAATTTTATCAAAAGTAGGATTAGATCAAGTATTCCTACAAGACAGTAGTAGTACTATGAAAAGCCTTTTGCCATCTATTTGACTACTTGAGCAAGCAGAAGTGTCTTTCCCTGCCGGAAGCTGTACTTCCTATTTGCTACTGCTGCTTAAACATTGTCAAAAGAAAACTTGTCAAAATAAGACTACTCTATACAAGCAACTAGAACTATCCATTGCGTTCCAGCCAATTTTAACTAGAAAATATCAGACACACACTCCAGTTGAATATTCTAATGCATAGATGGAGTATACCATCACAAAGAAATGGGAACGCTGGAGAAAGGAGCAAATGCAGATGAATTTCAGGGAAGGAAATTATTGGAGAGCTAACTGCAGTCCCTCGACTTTACAAGAAATGATGTCCAGTAAATCCCAACCAGAAACCTACATAACTCCATTTTGAAGTGAGTTGCATCTATGGTCCTCTGTTCTTCCTAGATGAAGAAACTGTGTTTTGAATCAGTCTTCCAAGTGGTATGGCTAAAGACTTTAGATACTTCAAAATTTTTTTTTTTTTTCCAGAAGCAACTGTCTCAAAACCTCTGTAAAGCTGACTTTTTCCCTTAAGATACCATATTCAAAAAGAACCTTGTCATTTAACAGGGTATTCCAAACATCATTTCCAAACTTAGACTAAAAATAACACTCTTCCTAGTTATCTTTCTATTTTTTTTTTGCAGCTTCCTCCTAACTTCGGCAGCAAAGTAGAGAACAGACCACAGCTCTTTCTGGAGCATCTTGAACAAATGCCCTTGCTTGTGTTCCAATCATTCAATTTGCCAAAATCCCTAACGATGAAGAAAAGGTTGTGAAGGCATTACTACTAGTATGATATGACAATGTATGGGTGTGATTTATCAAGTAGAATTTGTATCACATAGATGATACTTGGCAAACAGCAAATGAAGGGATTTCTTTCAGCTCTCAGACTGATGTTGGATGTCAATAATTTAATCAAAAGTTAACAAGAAGGATATTTTTTAACAGTGAACTTAATTACACCCCTACCCATGGACATCTGAATCTTAGGAATAGACAGTGTCTGATTTAGAAAAAAATAAAGAATTATCACAGTTTAAAGAAGCATATGATCATGAACACTTTGCTGATGGAACGTAGCCTATTCATTGGCTGAAATGAAGCAGGTAGACATGACATAGGAAATACTGTTTTGTGGATCAAACATTTATTTTTTTAAAGTGATGCTTACAGATGGTGAACTCACCAACTTCGATATTGCACAGTCGATAAGGGTACCAAACTTGCGCCATCAAGTTATCCCTTGGAATCATCATCCAAGGGCATTTCCCCTTGCCTCTGTGAAAATGTGCCTACCTTTTTCACAACACTTTTGCAGCAGCATTGCTAGGCCTGATCTGCTGGTATGGAGGGTGAATTATCAGCAGCAAGGTGACTGGCCAGGGTCATTTGCTTCAATGGATTTTGATCTACCGGATATTTTGAAGACCTGCTTCAGCCCTCTTTGTCAAACACAGCCTTCAAATGGTGCTAAATAATTGTTCGGGCTGTGGACCACATGAAAAAGTACCTTCTGGTGCCTGTACTGGGCCATATGCTCTTTATTCTCTCCCTCAACTTCTCCATCACCTCTCATCTGTTTCACATGAGCTATGTTCAAGGTCCACAGGATACTTTTCACAGAATCTTCAGGCCTGATGCAGTAAGAATGATGATGAACAGAACACAGCTGGGATGAATTTTCCAGTTTGGATAAAACCTCTTGTGCACACAAATCCCCCTATGCCCAGAAAAACCTTCACTAAGTACTCGTGTTCTCCCTAAACTGCAATTTAGTCTGAAAGAAAAGCTTTTGTCTGAGAGTATCTGAGAGATCTGCATGAAGCACAGATATCTGGCCTATGCAATTTTGAATATCAGAGGAAAAAGAAAATGGCAAGAAGTTTTTAATTTTGCCAGTTTTAATTTTCAATTCCATGCACTTTTTCAAAAAGTGTCAATCTCAAATGGCCATCAACATACTTCAGTCATCTGTAAGTTAGTATTCCTATCAAATGTGTTTCAAATCAAAAGAATTTCAAACCTTTCCTCAAAGTTCATATACCTAGATTTAGTTTTTCTGATCTCCATTAGATGAAAGGAAGACATTTTTTGCTGTTGGGGTGCTGGAGCGCAGCTTGCCCAGAGAAGTTGTGGATGTCCCATCCCTGAACGTATTCAAGGTCAGCTTGTATGGGGCTTTGAACAGCAACGAATGCGACCCTTGATGGTAGATAAACAAAGCTTGAATATAGAAGAAACTCAGATTGAAGTATACGAGCAAATTTTCTCTCAGCTCTTGGGGTAAATTCAAAGTTGTACAAAATTTCATTTCTCTGTGATTTTCACTATTGTAACAGAAAGCTTCATGAAAACTGTGCAGAAGATATCAAAGTTTGAAAGAGATAAGAACTACAACATCAAACACATGGGATGGGTTTCAACATGGGACACTCTCTGAGAGAAAATCTCTGTATTTCAACACTTCATCCCAATCATTAGGATTTCAAGAAGTGCCAAAGAAGGCGGCAAAATATCCTTCAGGACAATATTTACTGTAGTTCAGCCTGGCCATTAGTTGGAATTGGTGTTTGAACTAATGTAGATGTACCACACACACTTTCCATGCACTGAAAACTTACTGTTTACAATGAATAAGCAATGAGGATCAAAATTGATTGAAAGCGTCTTGAAAATGTCAAGTATTTCACTGTAAATGATCTATGATCAAAATACTTATTCCTCCTTAGTGAGGGACAAATAAATTCTTCCATACCATGATGGTTTAAAATTGTCTAAACCAATGTTTTCTTCTGAAAAGACATCATCTAATTTTTTCTATTTGTAGAAGAAAATATTCCTAGACATAGAACTCAGTAATTTTAAAGGAACAAATGAAAGGAAAATATTCTGCAAACAGAATTCAATGAAAACCTGTGTTTTAAATATGAGGTAGATATTCAACAGAGTTTTTGTACCAGATATTTGAAATAGTGTACCGGCTATTTTGTCCACAAAGAGAGGTATTTAGCATTTCAGTCTTTTCCAAGGTGTTCATGATCTGCTATGCTGATCTCTGTGCATGCCTAGGTGTGTGCGGAAGGGGGGGGCATGTGAAGGGGAGTGTCTATGTTTGCTTAGCACTCGTAGTGGCAGATTCATGCCTCAGCTCCATCATTTCTTTTAGAAACTTCCCAGAGAGTGGATATGAAGTTTCATATCCAAAAGAGATCAATTCCCAAGTCATCCATTTTACTCTACCTTGTAAATCACATGCTTTGTTGCATATTTTATCAAATATACTTTCAAGCCGCATGGAGGAAGGAGAATGTGGAGAATCCCTCCAATGTCTTGCAACTTTTACGCAAATAGATTTTCAAGAAAATCATCATTTCTCTTTTAAATACGTCTGGGACAGGCATGATGGTGGTGTCAATCTGTTGAAGTTTTTGTTGCTGGGGGAAGTTGTACGAAAAGATTGGTTTTTACATTGACCAGTTACTGAATCAAGTGCATGAACACATTTGAAATTCAACTGGGGTTTCCTTTTTCTAGCAGACTACTTCTAGAACTAGCTAGCAGACTCAAGATGACTCTTTTTCTCTGTTTTTGTTTCTTTCCTATTTTCTTCGCTTCTTTGCAACTGTCTACACAGTTTTAGGACTTTTTTCCCAACAAAAATTTTTTCATAGACCGATAATTAAGATACGCTTTTTACAAGGAATGTTTTAAATCTTTGTAAAGTTAAGTTAAGGACATAGGTCCTTTTCTTCCCTTATGAATATTGCAATGAAATAGTTAAATAAAGACCAACTCTTCATTTTTATTTGGAATCCAAGTAGATAATTCCCATACAGTAATGCATTTTGTGGACCCAATATTTGCCATTCTGATGTAAGTTGTCGCTTCTTAACAATATGCCTTCTGTGACTACGTTGACAACACTTTTGGTAAAGATCCTAACTGGTCTTAGACACACATAGGGAGAAATTTGCTCAGCCAGTGTCAGTCTTAAGCATGCGTTTTAGAAGATCTTTCTAGAGCTGGGGAATTTTCTCATGAAAGGGATTCAGTTATGGAAGAGACAGTTATCCCGGAGTTTTACATTCTTCTTGAACATTACTTAAGGAAGTTAAATCCCATGTCCATTTGAATCTCGCTCTGCACAGACCTTTGTCATGCCAGTCCTTGAAATGCATCTCTAAGAGAATTCACTAGCACAGAATGAATGAGGGTGGAAGGGGTCTGTGGGGCTCACCAAGTCCCATACCCCTGCTTCAATCAGGATACTAGAGCCTGTTGCCCAGGATTATATCTGGGCCTACTTTAATGTCTTCAATGATCCAGACTCCACCATCTTTCTGGACACTCTGTGCCATGGTTCGGTCACCGTCACGGTAAAAAATAATTTTGTGATGTTCAGAGGCAATCTCCTGTATTTCAGTGTGTGCCCACTGCCTCTTGTCTTTTCACTGAGCATCATTGAAAAGACACTGGTTCCCTGCTCTTTGCACTATTCCTTCCTGTAGGTATGTGTGCTGCCATGTAGACAAATGTCAAAAACTTCCCTGAAGCCCAGGCAGACGATATTCTCTTCATCTGCTAGGCAAGTTCATTCACTGGAGGAGTTTAAAAAGTCGTCAAGCACGAATTTCCCCTTGTAAATCCATGCTGACTACATTTGTTCTGTCCTCCTTCATGTGCCTGGCAATGCTTTCCAGGAATAGCTACTCCATCCACTAACTTACTGGGGATAAAAAGGAGGCTGGCTTGCTTGGGCTTTTCTGAGTCCTCCTAGTTGCCTTTTTTTGAAGATGGGTAACATTTGCTTTCATCCAGTCTTTGCGCACTTTCCTCAGTCACCATGATCCATCAAACGTGATCAGCAGTGGCCTCAGAATAACATCTGTTAACACCCTTGAGAGCTGTGCATCCATCTCAACAAGGCCTGTGGACTTAATGGAATACTTTCCAATTCAGTGACTATGCCCATAAAAATTTGCATGGGATAAGAGGACATTTTAACAGGTACCTGAAGAGTGAGTGAAAAGCTATGGAAGCAATCCAAAAGACAAAGACTAGAGTTCCCTTTGAAGACAAAGCATCCTATCATGGAGCTGAGAAGCTTTAGATCCAGGTAAGCTTCCTCTCTGAGAGGATGCAGAAGACTTGATTTTACCTTATCCAGTAATAAAATGTGTTGACCATTCACTTGCAAAACAAAAAATTAAATGATTTCCAAAATTATTGCCTCCATACTAGACAATAATGTACTGGCTGGGTATTCCCCTAACAGACGAGAGCACCTGCTTGATGTCTCGTATGCGTACAGACTATTTGAATTAGGTCATTTGAGTGGGGATTACTGGTCTTTGAATTTTCTTTCTGATGAATTTGGAATATTTTCTGAAGCAAGGACCGGAAGATGAGAACCTTATTTCCCATCAGCGCACTCTAACATCCATGGCCGTAATTCCATTGTTTCTCCCTGAGTCAAGAATTGATGACTACAAAGTGAATCAGCTCCAAAGGAAAGATCAAGGCTGGATAATATTCTTTCTTGGTAAAGCTATTTATCTCAAATGAAGTGACCGACTTCAGTGATCTCTCCCTGGCCTAAAGCTTCAAGGAGGAGGAGATGGACCAGGTTTCCTTCCACTGTTGCTCTCTTTGTCACCTCAGTGTTTAATATGGGTATGAAGACGTTGAAAAAGAGAGCTTTGCCGAATTCATAAAATTCAGTCTTAAGAAAATCATTTTTTAGCAGGTGAAATAAAAATAGCAAGTAAAATGCAATTAATTCCATGGAAGATTGAAATGACTATTTCTTCATTTTGCATTGGAGGATGTATATTGTAAAGGTTTGTCTTGCCTTGTTCTCCAGGTTTTATAACTGGCACACCTTTCCTTATGAACGCGCTGTCCTTTCCTAAATACTCTCATATGGAGAAACATGCTTCTGATAAGAAGAGCACTAGGATGTCTTTACTTGACCTTTTATTTTTATTGATGCTTGGTCCTCTGAAATGAATGGTTTTCTAAAATTGAAATGTGCTACTATTGTTCCCACGGGGAAAGCCGCAGACTCTTCCTGTCGGAGCTGTCACTAATCAGCTATTCTCCTATCTGCTTTTATGTAGTTGAATGTTCTGGTCTAAAAGTAGCACCTTCTGTGTAGCCATGCTCTTAGTTGCCAGTGTCATCCTAAATCCAAACACCCTCCTGCAAAGGACCGCTGGTTCTGTAGTCAACAAAGGAAAAAAGACACGTCTATCCATGCTTTCTGATTTAAAATATTAGGGTATGACGTACGCAGCTCTCAAACTGAGACAAGACAGGAACTAACCACCTTCCAGCAGTTTCAACTTAGCTTACCATAAGTAGGGAAAAAGTTCGAGGACAACTTTCTTCTGGATCCTTCTACACCTTATGCAGCACTCAGTGTTGAATATTTTTCTTTTCTCCATTAGATGTTAAGGACTCAACTACCTTCACATAAAACGTCGTGGGACGCTTGCTGTGCTGGCACAGTTTCTTTTTGAGAAAATGTGTGGAAAAACATTTTGCCATGATGTAGGCGGCAAGAGATGCAGAAGACGGGCATACGCACCTGTCTGAAGGTAGGTGCCGGTCCCGGGCGTCTTTCGGCAGAAGCCGCGGTCCGGAGCGCACCGCGACTGGCAGAAAGCTCTATGCGCGAAAAAGCCGCTTCTTCGCCTCCGGCAGCCGGAGAGCTCGGCAGATGCTGAGACGCCAAGAACGAAGCTGCAGAGCACCGGGATAAGGTGCCCAGTTCTGAAACTGAGAGAAGACAGGAACTAACCACTTTCGAACAGTTTAAACTTACATTACCATAAGTAGAGAAAAAGTTCTTGGACAACTTTCTTTTACATCCTTCTAAACCTTATGCAGCACTCAGTGGCGAATCTTTTTCATTTCTCCAGGAGATGGTAAGAACTCGAGTACCTTCATGAAAAACGTCGTGGGACGCTTGCTGTGCTGTCACAGTTTCTTTTTTTTGAGAGAAAGCGTTGAAAAGCTTTTTCGCTAAGGTGTAGGCGGCAAGAGACGCAGAAGACGGGCATATGCAGCTCTCCGAAGGTAGGTGTCGGTCTCCTGGCGTCTTTCGGCAGAAGCCGCGGTCCGGAGGGCACCGCGACCGGCAGAAAGCTCTGTGCGTGAAAAAGCCGCTTCTTCGCCTCCGGCAGCCGGAGAGCTCGGCAGATGCTTAGACGCCAAGAACGAAGCCGCACAACACTCAGGATAAGTACGCAGCTCTGAAACGGAGAGAAGACAGGAACTAAGCACTTTCCAACAGTTTAAACTTAGATTACCATAAGTAGGGAAAAAGTTCTTGGACAACTTTCTTTTGCATCCTTCTAAACCTTATGCAGCACTCCCTGGCCAATCTTACTTTTCCTTGTGCAGCTCTGAAACTGAAAGAAGACATGAACTAACTGGTTTCCAACGGTTTAAACTTACTGTACCATAAGTTGGGTAAAAGTTTTAGGGCAGGTTTCCTTTGCATCTTTCTAAACCTTATGCAGCACTCCCTGGCCAATCTTACTTTTTTGTGTTCTCCAGGAGATGGTAAGAACTCGAGTATCTTCATGAAAATCGTCCTGAGACGCTTGCTGTGCTGGCACAGTTTCTTTTTGAGAGAAAGCGTGAAAAACCTTTTCGCTAAGGTGTAGGAGGCAAGAGACGCAGAAGACGGGCATAGGCAGCTCTCTGAAGGTAGGTGCCAGTCCAGGGCGGCTTTCGGCAGAAGCCGCGGTCCGGAGCACACCGCGACCGGCAGAAAGCTCTGTGCGCGAAAAAGCCGCTTCTTCGCCTCCAGCAGCCGGAGAGCTCGGCAGATGCTTAGACGCCAAGAACGAAGCCGCACAACACTCAGGATAAGTACGCAGCTCTGAAACGGAGAGAAGACAGGAACTAAGCACTTTCCAACAGTTTAAACTTAGATTACCATAAGTAGGGAAAAAGTTCTTGGACAACTTTCTTTTGCATCCTTCTAAACCTTATGCAGCACTCCCTGGCCAATCTTACTTTTCCTTTTCTCCTCGGAGTTGGTAAAAACTCGAGTACCTTCATGAAAAACGTCGTGGGACGCTTGCTGTGCTGGCACAGTTTCTTTTTGAGAGAAAGCGTGAAAAAGCTTTTCGCTAAGGTGTAGGCGGCAAAAGACGCAGAAGACTGGCATACGCAGCTCTCCGAAGGTAGGTGCCGGTCCCCGGGCGTCTTTTGGCTGAAGCCGCGGTCCGGAGCGCACCGCGACCGGCAGAAAGCTCTGTGCGCGAAAAAGCCGCTTCTTCGCCTCCGGCAGCCGGAGAGCTCGGCAGATGCTGAGACGCCAAGAACGAAGCCGCACAGCACCGGGATTATGTGCGCAGCTCTCATACTGAGAGAAAATGATCACTAACCACTTTCCAACAGTTTAAACTTAGATTACCATAAGTAGGGAAAAAGTTCTAAAACAACTTCCTTTTGCATCTTTCTATACCTTATGCAGCACTCCCTGGCCAATCTCACTTTTTGTTTTCTCCAGGAGATGGTAAGAACTCGAGTACCCTCATGAAAAACGTCGTGGGACGCTTGCTGTGCTGGCACAGTTTCTTTTTTGAGAAAATGGGTGAAAAAGCTTTTCGCAAAGGTGTAGGCGGCAAGAGACGCACAAGACGGGCATACGCAGCTCTCCGAAGGTAGGTGCCCGTAGCCGGATTCTTTTAACAGAAGCCGCTCTTCGGAGGGCTCTGTTGCCTTCATAATGGTTTTTGCTGGAGGAAGCCGCTTTTTCGTTCCCGGGAATACCTAGAGAGCAACAGTAGCTAAAGACGCGATTGGCACCATTATGGAGAGTTTTGCTCGTTCCAGCAGGAATAACTGCGTTCTTCCTGACGCTAGGTGTCGCTGCTTATCAAGGTTTGGCTGCTTTCAACCACTTGGGGTGCTGGATGTTCAAACAACTTATCGTAACTTCTTCTATTTTAAGTCAGGTGCTCACTGCCGTAGATGCTATTAAATATAGAACACTGCAAATAAGAGCTGTAATAATAATTGTTATTAGCACATGGGCACGAGTGTTAGGAATTTTATAAGGAATATGTTGCATGAATCTTTTTGACCATTCTGCAGCCATTCATACGAAACTCACACAAGAATAATAAGAAATTGGGAACGAGTGGGGTTTGCATCAATGGTTTGAGGGATGGGAAAGAACTGGGTGGTTGAAAGATCTCGTAAATGGAGCTTTGTTTTTACTAGTAGTCATTATTTCATTGCTTTGTGTTATTCCATGCATCGTGAAACTGGTGTGCCTCTTGCTAAAAATGACATTGGAAAAGATCTGGCTGGTGCAAGAAGAAGGGGCAATTGTGACAATGTATCTGAACCGCTTAGACTACGGGCTGCACCAGCATTCCAGCTTGGAACGGTTCTTCTCAGAATTTTCTCAGGTCCCTCTGGAATTCATCAAGACATAAGCCGTGCTAAAACAAGAGAGGAAAAGCTGAGAAACTAAATTCCAAGACCACAAGAACTCCAAAAAGGGGGGGGGGGGGGGGGGGGAGGGGCAAAGTACCTGGACTGTAAGGAAACACATCTTCTGAGAGGTACACGCAGAATGCGTGGACAAGACAAAGGCACCAATAAGAAAAGCGTGACTAGCGTGTGCAGAGAGTCAGAATGTGTAAGTGCATCATGTAAACCATAAACGGCTTCTGCTTAATCCTCTTGGTCCATTGTGCAGGTGTCCTGAATTTCCCATAAGTGATACTAAAAGGGTTCTGATTTTAATGCTAGATTTACTGTCTATATGATGATTCATGGGAATAGTTCTTTCAAATCCTTCCCTTGCTGACATCAGTCAGCTTCATCTTTTCCTGAATGTACTGCTGGCTATACATAAGTTATGAATAGAAGGGAATGAGTTTTAGGGATATGTTGCAAGGAAACAGATTGGTAGCTCTGCTTCCATTTCCATTGTCTAAGAAGAATTCCAAATATTTTTGGCCCTTTCATAGACCTCTGACTCTATTAGCATCAGCAGAGAGGGACATTTGATTGGTTTTTCTCCTTTTTAGAGAGAAGCTAATGAAAAACTTTCACCAGAATCAGAGCAGGCTGTGTAACAAGAAGAGCGTCATGAAAAGAGGCCAATCCTATCCTCTTAGTATTGCTAGTTGTGATTGGAATTCAATGAAATGTGTCAACTCTGTGTTCCTGGGTATCACATCAGTAATAGGTACTTCACCTGCTGTACTTCTCTCCTAAAGCTAAGAACAGAATCCCAAATAATCTTGATTCCAAGGTCCCAATTCACCCTGTGATGCTGACAGGTGAAAAAGGAGTGGAAGGTGCACCAGTAAATGAACTTGAATGGCCTATCTAAATCAGCGGCCACTGATTTCCTGAAGGCTTAAACAGGTCAGTTGCCCCTTTTTTTCTTGGGGTTCTTTTATTCTTTGGTCATGTTTTTCTTGGGATTCTTTGAATCCTTCCCCATGAGTTCAGCCTCTGCTCTCAAATCCTTTGCTGTCATTTAAAGTATCTCGATAGCCTGGAAACGTGTTGTCTTTATTTATCAACCCATTATTCCCTTCAAAAGGTTGTTTGCCTCAAGTCTCATTCTTGCTGATTTTCTGCTAGTTCATTGTCAGATGGCAGCAGGTGTTCTGTAAGAGCAAGTACACAATCCTATAGCTTGCTTTTCTTTTGATTTGGCCTGTCTAGAAAATGGAATGACTGAACATCTCCGACAGCATTTTCTCTCCCCATTGTGTTTCACCGCAAGGGCAGATGCAAATCATCTACCTAAACTCTTGGTGGTGAAGAAACTTGTGGTATGCTGTTGCATATAGTTAGAACTTTCCGAAAGGAAGGCCTTGTAAAACCATGGCTGAGGCCCGTTAATTTGGCTAAGTAGAAAATGACTAGGGGAAAGTGAGACAGCTGAATTAGAGGTAGATCAAGAAGTTCTAGAACCATTGCGTGTTCACAGCGTGGTGTATGATGGTTGGTTGAATTATGTTTGTTGTGGCTTAAAGCTATGCAAGTGATAAAGGCCTGACTGCTTCAAAAGCCTGGCTTTTGCAAGAAAGCGGCTCTCCTTTGCACCTGCCTGGGGACTCTGCGTCACTATGGACCCTCACGCCCAGTTTTCCAAGGAGATGATGAGTAGGAATGTTGCAGAGCTGCTGTGTGCATATTAAAGGAATGGCAGAGAGTGAAGCGGTGGACATTTCTGGGCTTTAGTACAATGCTGCTGCATTGGTGCCAGTTCAGTCGGTTTTCCATCAGTGGCATTTCTGTCTAGAAGTACACTGCCCAGAGTCTTTCTAGCATTTGATGCCATTTCCTTACTGCCATTAATACCTTCCTTCAGTTTAAAGGATGATAGAATCTTTACATTTTGAAGATCCCTGTTAGGAAACACTATGCCAGAGGAGTCATCACTCCCTTTTCTTTTGCCACCTTTGTAATTTTTATAGACTCATTTCACATTTCTGCTAATGGCAATAAGAATACTTAGCAAGGTTGACACTCTCAGCTGCTTTCCTCTTTCCTACTGCTTCATACCGTATGTGACTTGATGGCCTCGTTTTGCAATCAGCATTTTGCTGTGGTTTGCTAAAACCTGGCATGCACTGCCAACTCACAACTTGTGTGTTGGCATTTCAGGGGCTTTGATGGGTTCCTTTCTGAGATTGCCATGCACTGGACTTTCACAGTCACAAAGACTTCATCCACCATCGGTCAAATTTCAGTATTTAATACTCTTTCCTGGAATGTAGGCAACCTAGCAGCAAGTACTAAATTTGCTGCAAGCCCTGTCTTCCCAAAGGACCATTTAAAAAGTTTGCTTTTCCCCTCTGACCAACCTGCCAGTATTTTGATGGAGAATTTGGTACCTTAATAGAACCTCTTAGAAGGGATCTCATCACAGACAACATCTCAGGCTTTCTTGAAATACTGGTTCCTTTGGATCTCAATTCCATTCAGAGTGCATTTAAGATTTTTTTTCCACTGAAGCCATTCAACAATGCCTCTTCTCTTATAAAATGTGATGCACGTGACAAAGATGGATCCCCGTGAAAGGTTCTATAGATATCAAAATTTGTGCCCAATGGACTGTGCTGGTGGAAATCAAATACTACTCTAGTATTTTGAATCCAAATAATTCCTCCCAATGAGGCCCGACAGGATTGTTTGGCTTTGAATCTCGGCACGTGGACAGTAGTGGATGGTCCACAGGTTGAAAACAGTGTAGATTCTTCTTCTTTTCATTGATGGCTCAGAGACTGAAAAGGCAGCTACAAAATGGTAAATACATCCCTACAGATTCAAAAATTGTTCTTCTTAATTTGCATCTCCACCATAACAACAGATGGTTAGAACTAAATTACCAATGGGAATTTTATAGCTTCTCAGAAATGAAATAGGACCTTGCCAATGGGCCTTAGCAGTAGCTACAAGTTTTTCAGCACAAGGCATCTCAACCTGTATTTTAACCTTACAGTACTTTTCTGTCTTATGCTTTCATCTCAAGGATGCAGACAGAAAAAACAAACAAAAACAAAACAACAAAACAAGAAACCCCACCAAATAGATAATAAGCAAAATCAGTGACATATATAGAAACAGATCCCATGGTTTTTAACTTCCAAACTTGTCTTCTCAGCACACTCTCTACAATGGAATTGTTTCCCTATCTGCCTTGAAACATTTTGCAGCAAAACCACTCTAAGGTCCTGATAGGTGTTTTGTTCAAAAATCACTTCTTCTAGCTTTCTGTCCATAAGCGGAGTAATGTGGCTGTGCTGGCAGCTGGCCAAAGGAGGTAGGAAGAGTAATCATCATCCACAACACTGGGGCTAAAGAAATTTCCACAGAAAATTACCTGCCCTATTACTTGTTCACGTGTTGGGATGAACGTTCAGAATCTGTTTCCATTTTCCCCATTCATAGAATGTTCTATTTCACAGAATGCCAGCCCCTCAAACATCAGTCCTGCCAGAACAGCCCGCCATAGGGGGCTGTCGTAGGGGATCTGCTAATGTCCACTGACTCTTTCCGGTATAGTGCTTGTCACTGTTGCAGATCAAGAACTTCTGAATAGTTTGGATTCATGCTCTTTGAGGGGTTGAAAACAAGAAAAGAATGACTAGACATTTCCATGATCAAATCCCCTGATGGAATATAAATAGGAGCTGCCAGAACATCAAACATCAGTCCTGCCAGAACAGCCCGCCATAGGGGGCTGTCGTAGGGGATCTGCTAATGTCCACTGACTCTTTCCGGTATAGTGCTTGTCACTGTTGCAGATCAAGAACTTCTGAATAGTTTGGATTCATGCTCTTTGAGGGGTTGAAAACAAGAAAAGAATGACTAGACATTTCCATGATCAAATCCCCTGATGGAATATAAATAGGAGCATAATAAATGTATTCATTGTTCTAAGAAGGGAGATGAAGGGTCCAAAAGATTACTCGCATACTTCCTGTTCTAAATCCCTTGTTATCCGGCAAATTGCAAAAGATTCCTGGCTTTTGCCAAAATGCAAACCAGATTAAAATGTGAAGCCTTACAGTTTACTGGATATAAAACTTCATCATCCATTTTTAAATCTTTGAGATTGTTATGTACTTCCTATTAATACCCTGAGGATTAGAGCTGTAATTCAGAGACAGAAAAGAATGCTGTCTTGAATTCATTCTAGTAAATCGGCACTCTCATCTTGTCGGCACTCTCTCCTCTTGGTTTTCACTTCTGAAACTCTGTACGAAAGAGTGTATTAATGCATAGAGCTCTGCATCAATTCTTTTCATCTGTTTCCCCTGTAATTCTTCCTTCAAGGCAAACCTATAAAAATCCACACTTTCTTACCCCACCACTTCTAAAATTCTATTGAGAAGCAAAAAAAAAACCCCATCAAACCACTAAATCACTGCTCCAATAAAAAAAGCAGTCCATTAACTGCTTTCTTAGCAGGTTCTTTAGCTTCTATTATTATGGCAACCTTTTCTTGCTCTTCTAGATTAGAACCAAATTCTTACAGCATATAAGAAAACATAGGTTTACTGTATCTGATTCTCAGATACAGAAGTCCAGCAAGGAGTTCAGATCTCAAAAGAAGTGTCTGTACAACAAGATTCAGCACAACGTTGAGACATATTAGCTATTTTTCAAGAAAAGCGGCCAAACTGAAACTTTTTAGACTTCTCTACAATCATGTGTGCCTGCTTCCAGAACCTGACCTTCGTTGCTGGAAACTAGCTGCAATGTTACTGTAAACAATGCTGTGAAGGTAGGACATCGTCATTCTTCTCTTCCATTGAAAACCTCAAGTGGAGTCGCGTCACTTCTCTTCAAAATTCTGTATTTCCTTGCAAACTGGTAAAATAAGGATAAAATAAAGTGTTCTGCTCATTCAGTTTAAACCTAAAGTTCAAAATGAAAAAAAAAATCCATTCAGATATGGTCTACAATAATACAGTAGAAGAGAAGATGAACCAGACTGGCCTACAAAAGAAAGACGTGAAGCAGAATTTGGGAATTTGGAAGACCTTATGATGAATAATTCAAATAAATAAATAAAAAAAAATATAACCTACCCAAATTCAATCAGTGATGCACAGACAGAGAAAAAGAACTAATTACTACTAATATTTCTTTCATTCTCAGACAAGAAGTTCAATGATCCTCTTGAATGCACGGAAGATTCTTGGAAAAGACAGCAGCCTTCTTCTTCACCACATACTCCTCAGAACTCCAGGAGACAAATCATTTGAGCTAGGAGGATCTTTCTCTCTGTAAAACTCCCAGAGCATAGCCAATATTCTATTCCTTTAGGGATCCTCGCCTCCCTGGGGGAGTGGTGGATAGTCTACATCCCGGTACATCAGCCAGACACTCCACCTTATTTCCCATGGCTACTGCAGCAAGGACATCATCTACACTGGCCTTCTAGCCAAAATATATGCAAGGCACAACAAAGAACATAGGCAAAACCTGGAGCACAGCTTATGGGTTTCGAAACAAAAATCTCAGGATGGCAATACTGGATCTTCTGATCCAAACCATCAGGAAACATTTCTTTAGAGGTGTTGGGAAAGAGGAAAGTTTGACAAGAAAGTCTCACAGATATGTATGCTTGGCAGAAAGATTTTTGAATGTGGAGTCTGAAGAAGGAATAGAGTTGGAAGCAAGTTTTGATCTAGAAGAAAAGAATTGCTGAGCCAGTCTTACTGGATAACCGAGGATACGTTAGTTAGAAGAGGGTTTTATGACTTACAGCAAAGGATAAACCCACCCCAAACAAAAAGATGTTTTTACCAAGCAGGAAGCTAGCACAGGCAAACAAGTCAGCAAATGCTGCAAGCAGAAAAAGGGGTCTCCAACTCTTCCACTGCCAAGAAAACTGAAAAACAACTTTCTGCTTCAACTGTAATGTACTGACTTTTAGTGAGTGGAGAATAGCAACATATGGTAATTAGAGTAGTTATGATAGGCTATAGATAATAGTTGAGGCATAGAGTGGTTCTACTGTATGAAGATGCTCGGCAAAATACCAAAACGAAAGGGTCTCCAGGCCTGCCTGCAGCTAGAGCTGACAGCTGTAGGCACAGGCTCTGTCACCCATGACCCTGGACTGCTGTAACACCTTGGATGGAATAAACTGCATTTTGGAGAGCCGCCTGGACTCCCACATCCCTCATTTAGGCTCTTACATGGAGGTGAAAAAAGCCTCTGGGTATGGTACAAAAAAATAGCTATGTAATCTAGAGTTGCATGACCCAATATTTCTATTGAACTGGAACAAGTTTTATCAATATTATGGATCCACTTCTTTTCAGTGCGTTTGGTAAAAAACATAAAGCATCGTTTAAAAGAAATGATTGGATGCGTACTAAGTACTACGGATTAGTTAAGGTGTTGGTTTTTCATGGCTTGGTTTTTGGTGGGGAGGGAAGAAGCCAGCCACAGAAGTGATTTTTTGTGCAAAGCTCCTGGAAGCTTCCTCCATGCCTGGCATAGTGAATCCCTGCTTGGCACTAAGAACAGACATGCTGCTGAGCCAATTACAGAAGCTGGTAGGGCCTCGGTGATATATTTAAGAAGGAAATCAAAAGGGCAGCCAGTTAACTTTGAAGTTGGGAAATTTTTAGGTTGGTGCCTCTTCTGGTTTGAAAGCCAAACCAGTGAGACACTCTGTTGCAGTGTGTGTTTATTATTGTACTGCAGTTCTAGTAGTCCGTTTTCTAGGCCTTCCTATTTTGTGCTGTTATAGCATATGTTATTATTAATGGATTGTTCCTTTCCCCCCAGTATTGTTGGCTTTTGCCCTAGCTGTCCATCTCCCCAAAGACCTGCCCTTTTGTTCCCTGTTCCTTCTCCCATTGAACATCAACCCCTCCCCAAGCCTGCCCCTTTCTCTAGAAACTTCCCTCTCAATTTTGTACCCTTGGAAACCCCATTAGTTTGTTCAAGTTATTCTCCTCCCCTGTAGTCCCCCTACTGGTTTCAACATTGTATTCCCCTCCTTGTGTTCCACCCCCAGTTTCTCCCAGTTGGTTAAAGATTGTATCCTCCCCTGGGACCTTCCCCCCATTTAGAAGTTGATGTATGCCTTTGAATCAGTGTCTTTCTGTCCTTGACCCTCCAGGGAGTAAACTGAAAAATATACAGAAGACCTCTCCCTGTTCCTTGTCCCTGCCCTCAGCGCAGTTCTATCCCCAAGGCAGTCCACCTGTGCCATAGAGCAGCTGTGCCCTACAGCTGCAGCCCGGATTCGACAGCTCTCTTGGGGCGGCCCATTCTCGCTGTCGGTGTTGGGAGCTAGTTGGGCTGAAGAAATCCAGCACCGCAGCAAGACTCCAAGTCAGAAATACAGTTTATTAGGAAAAGGGGGAAAAACCCAAATCCATGCAAGAATACAAAAGAAAAACCACTGACAGAGTCAGAATACAAGCTGACGTCCTGCTAGTTAGGGTGGTGAAAGCAGTTTGGATGAAATGGTCTTGTTGAAGTGGTGATTCTGTAGAAACCATCTGGTAGCTCTTGTCCTCTGGAAAACCAGTGGCTAAGGGTGGCCGTTCCTCTGGCAATGCGGTAGAAATAGTGCTTCTTGCCTTCATAAACCCAGATTATATCCAGGTGGGGATGCTTAGCTCCTACCCCCTGGGCAGAGCATCTCCCAATGGGCTGATATCGTTCTGAGTCATGATGTGGGTCCTTGATTACCCGTGAAACAGAAATGGCTCCTGGAGGGAGTTATCTCTGAGTCATGTGGCAAGACATTGATGGGCCCATTAACAGGAGAGAAGGAAAAAGCGATGCCACCCCTGCTTTCCGCAGTTCTTGAGGGTGGGAATAGGATGCATTTTTATATTGTAAGCTAGGACAATACAGGATGCAGGTTTTTGCATTTGCAGGAAGTTTGTATGGATTTGAAAAGTATCCTCATAGCAGAGGCACAAAAGTATTCTCATACCCCTTTTAATCATCTTCAAATGAAGCAATTCTCCCAATAACCTAACGCATGAATGACTTGCAAGTGAGTTGAACAAACACGCCAAAGATAAGTAGTGTTCAACGGCAGAGAATTGTTTAGGGACATCATACCCTAATATTTTAAATCAGAAAGCATGGATAGACGGGTCTTTTTTCCTTTGTTGACTACAGAACCAGCGGTCCTTTGCAGGAGGGTGTTTGGATTTAGGATGACACTGGCAACTAAGAGCATGGGTTCACAGAAGGTGCTACTTTTTTAGACCAGAACATTCAACTATTAAAGGCAGATAGGAGAGTAGCTGATTAGTGACAGCTCCGACAGGAAGAGTCTGCGGCTTACCCCGTGGGAACAATAGTAGCACATTTCAATTTTAGAAAACCATTCATTTCAGAGGACCAAGCATCAGTGAAAAGAAAAGGTCAAGTAAAGACATCCTAGTGCTCTTCTTATCAGAAGCACGTTCCTCCATATGAGAGTATTTACGAAAGGACAGCACGTTCATAAAGAAAGGTGTGCCAGTTACAAAACCTGGAGAACAAGGCAAGACAAACTTATACATTTTATTTGATATTTTTATTTCACCTGCTAAAAAATTATTTTTTTAAGACTGAATTTTATGAATTCTGCAAAGCTCTCTTTTTGAACGTCTTCATACCCATATTAAACACTGCGGTGACAAAGGGAACGGCAGTGGAAGGAAACCTGGTCCATCTCCCCCTCCTTGTAGCTTTAGGCCAGGGAGAGATCACTAAAGTCGGTCACTTCATTTGAGATAAATAGCTTTACCAAGAGAGAATATTATCCAGCCTTGATCTTTCCTTTGGAGCTGATCCACTTTGTAGTCATGAATTCTTGACTCAGTTGGGGAGAAACAATGGCATTACGGCCATGGATGTTAGAGTGCGCTGATGGGAAATGAAGTTCTCATCTTCCGGTCCTTGCTTCAGATAATATTCCAAATTCATCAGAAAGAAAATTCAAAGACCAGTAATCCCCACTCAAATGACCTAATTCAAATAGTCTGTACGCATACGAGACATCACGCAGGTGCTCTCGTCTGTTAGGGGAATACCCGGCCAGTACATTATTGTCTAGTGAGGAGGCAATAATTTTGGAAATCATTGAATTTTTTGTTTTGCAAGTGAATGGTCAACACATTTTATTACTGGATAAGGTAAAATCAAGTCTTCTGCATCCTCTCAGAGAGGAAGCTTACCTGGATCTAAAGCTGCTCAGCTCCATGATAGGATGCTTTGTCTTCAAAGAGAACTCTAGTCTTTGTCTTTTGGATTGCTTCCATAGCTTTTCACACACTCTTCAGGTACCTGTTAAAATGTCCTCTTATCCCATGCAAATTTTTATGGGCATAGTCACTGAATTGGAAAGTATTCCATAAAGTCCACAGGCCTTTTTGAGATGGATGCACAACTCTTAAGGGTGTTAACAGATATTATTCTGAGGCCACTCCTGATCATGTTGGGTGGATCATGGTGACTGAGGAAAGTGCCCAAAGACTGGATGAAAGCAAATGTCACCCATCTTCAAAAAAGGCAACCAGGAGGACTCAGAAAAGTACAAGCCAGCCAGCCTCATTTTGATCCCCAGGAAGTTGATGGAGTAGCTATTCCTGGAAAGCATTGCCAGGCACATGAAGGAGGACAGAACAAATGTAGTCAGCATGGATTTACCAGGGGAAATTCGTGCTTGACAACTTTTTAAACTCCTCCGGTGAATGAACTTGCCTGGTAGATGAAGAGAATATCATCTGCCTGGGCTTCAGGGAAGTTTTTGACGTTTGTCTACATGGCAGCACACATACCTATGGGAAGGAATAGTGCATAGAGCAGGGAACCAGTGTCTTTTCAATGATGCTCAGTGAAAAGACAAGAGGCAGTGGGCACACACTGAAATACAGGAGATTGCCTCTGAACATCACAAAATTATTTTTTACCGTGACGGTGACCGAACCATGGCACAGAGTGTCCAGAAAGATGGTGGAGTCTGGATCATTGAAGACATTAAAAGTAGGCCCAGATATAATCCTGGGCAACAGGCTCTAGGTATCCTGGTTGAAGCAGGGGGATGGGACTTGGTGAGCCCCACAGACCCCTTCCACCCTCATTCATTCTGTGCTAGTGAATTCTCTTAGAGATGCATTTCAAGGACTGGCATGACAAAGCTCTGTGCAGAGCGAGATCCAAATGGACATGGGATTTAAGTTCCTTAAGTAATGTTCAAGAAGAATGTAAAACTCCAGGAAACCTGTCTCTTCCATAACTGAATCCCTTTCATGAGAATAATCTCCAGCTCTAGAAAGGTCCTCTGAGACGCATGCTTAAGACTGACACTGGCTGAGCAAATTTCTCCCTATGTGTGTCTAAGACCAGTTAGGATCTTTACCAAAAGTGTTGTCAACGTAGTCACAGAAGGCATATTGTTAAGAAGTGACAACTTACATCAGAATGGCAAATATTGGGTCCACCAATGAATTACTGTATGGGAATTATCTACTTGTATTCCAAATAAAAACAAGGAGTTGGTCTTTATTTAACTATTTCATTGCAATATTCATAAGGGAAGAAAAAGACCTATGTCCTTAACTTTCTTAACTCTAACAAAGATTTTAAAAATTCCTTGTAAAAAGCGTATCTTAATTATCGGTCTATGAAACAATTTTTGTTGGGAAAAAGTCATAAAATTGTGTAGACAGTTGCAAAGAAGCCAAGAAAATAGGAAAGAAACAAAAACAGAGAAAAAGAGTCATCTTGAGTCTGCTAGCTAGTTCTAGAAGTAGTCTGCTAGAAAAAGGAAACCCCAGTTGAATTTCAAATGTGTTCATGCACTTGATTCAGTAACTGGTCAATGTAAAAACCAATCTTTTCGTACAACTTCTCCCAGCAACAAAAACTTCAACAGATTGACACCACCATCATGCCTGTCCCAGACGTATTTAAAAGAGAAATGATGATTTTCTTGAAAATCTATTTGCGTAAAAGTTGCAAGACATTGGAGGGATTCTCCACATTCTCCTTCCTCCATGCGGCTTGAAAGTATATTTGATAAAATATGCAACAAAGCATGTGATTTACAAGGTAGAGTAAAATGGATGACTTGGGAATTGATCTCTTTTGGATATGAAACTTCATATCCACTCTCTGGGAAGTTTCTAAAAGAAATGATGGAGCTGAGGCATGAATCTGCCACTACGAGTGCTAAGCAAACATAGACACTGCCCTTCACATGCCCCCCCCCCCCCCCCTTCCGCACACACCTATGCATGCACAGAGATCAGCATAGCAGATCATGAACACCTTGGAAAAGACTGAAATGCTAAATACCTCTCTTTGTGGACAAAATAGCCGGTACACTATTTCAAATATCTGGTACAAAAACTCTGTTGAATATCTACCTCATATTTAAAACACAGGTTTTCATTGAATTCTGTTTGCAGAATATTTTCCTTTCATTTGTTCCTTTAAAATTACTTTGTTCTATGTCTAGGAATATTTTCTTCTACAAATAGAAAAAATTAGATGATGTCTATTCAGAAGAAAACATTGGTTTAGACAATTTTAAACCATCATGGTATGGAAGAATTTATTTGTCCCTCACTAAGGAGGAATAAGTATTTTGATCATAGATCATTTACAGTGAAATACTTGACATTTTTAAGATGCTTTCAATCAATTTTGATCCTCATTGCTTATTCATCGTAAACAGTAAGTTTTCAGTGCATGGAAAGTGTGTGTGGTACATCTACATTAGTTCAAACACCAATTCCAACTAATGGCCAGGCTGAACTACCGTAAATATTGTCCTGAAGGATATTTTGCCGCCTTCTTTGGCACTTCTTGAAATCCTAATGATTGGGATGAAGTGTTGAAATACAGAGATTTTCTCTCAGAGAGTGTCCCATGTTGAAACCCATCCCATGTGTTTGATGTTGTAGTTCTTATCTCTTTTAAAATTTGATATCTTCTGCACAGTTTTCATGAAGCTTTCTGTTACAGTAGTGAAAATCACAGAGAAATGCAATTTTGTACAACTTTGAATTTACCCCAAGAGCTGAGAGAAAATTTGCTCGTATACTTCAATCTGAGTTTCTTCTATATTCAAGCTTTGTTTATCTACCATCAAGGGTCGCATTCGTTGCTGTTCAAAGCCCCATCCAAGCTGACCTTGAATACGTTCAGGGATGGGACATCCATAACTTCTCTGGGCAGCCTTTTGCAGCGTTCCAGCACCCCAACAGCAAAAAATGTCTTCCTTTCATCTAATGGAGATCAGAAATGCTAAATCTAGGTATATGAACTTTGAGGAAAGGTTTGAAATTCTATTGATTTGAAACACATTTGATAGGAATACTAACTTACAGATGACTGAAATATGTTGATGGCCATTTGAGATTGACACTTTTTGAAAAAGTGCATGGAATTGAAAAATAAAACCGGCAAAATTAAAAACTTCTTGCCATTTTCTTTTTTCTCTGATATTCAAAATTGCATAGGTCAGATATCTGTGCTTCATGCAAATCTCTCAGATACTCTCAGACAAAAGCTTTTCTTTAAGACTAAATTGCGGTTTAGGTAGAACACTAGTACTTAGTGAAGGTTTTTCTGGGCATAGGGGGATTTGTGTGCACAAGAGGTTTTATCCAATCTGGAAAATTCATCCCAGCTGTGTTCTGTTCATCATCATTCTTACTGCATCAGGCCTGAAGATTCTGTGAAAAGTATCCTGTGGACCTTGAACATAGCTCATGTGAAACAGATGAGAGGTGATGGAGAAGTTGAGGGAGAGAATAAAGAGCATATGGCCCAGTACAGGCACCAGAAGGTATTTTTTCATGTGGTCCACAGCCCGAGCAATTGTTTAGCACCATTTGAAGGCTGTGTTTGACCAACAGGGCTGAAGCAGGTCATCAAAATATCCGGTAGATCAAAATCCATTGAAGCAAATGACCCTGGCCAGTCACCTTGCTGCTGATAATTCACCCTCCATACCAGCTAGTCAGGCTTAGCAATGCTGCTGCAAAAGTGTTGTGAAAAAGGTAGGCACATTTTCACAGAGGCAGGGGGAAATGCCCTTGGATGATGATTCCAAGGGATAACTTGATGGCGCAAGTTAGGTACTCTTATCTACTGTGCAATATCGAAGTTGGTGAGTTCACCATCTGTAAGCATCACATTAGAAAATAAATGTTTGATCCACAAAACGATACTTCCTGTGTCCTGTCTACCTGCTTTATTTCAGCCAATGAATAGGCTACGTTCCATCAGCAAAGTGTTCATGATCATATGCTTCTTTAAACTGTGATATTTCTTTAATTTTTTTAAATCAGACACTATCTATTCCTAAGATTCAGATGTCCATGGGTAGGGGTGTAATTAAGTTCACTGTTAAAAAATATCCTTCTTGTTATCTTTTGTTTAAATTATTGACATGTAACATCAGTCTGAGAGCTGAAAGAAATCCCTTCATTTGCTGTTTGCCAAGTATCATCTATGTGATACAAATTCTACTTGATAAATCACACCCATACATTGCTATCTAATACTACTAGTAATGCCTTCACAACCTTTTCTTCATCGTTAGGGATTTTGGAGAAGTGAAAGATTGGAACATAAGCAAGGGCATTTGTTCAAGATGCTCCAGAAAGAGCTGCGGTCTGTTCTCTTCTTTGCTGCCTATGTTGGCGGGAAGCTGCAAAAAACCCAAAGATAACTAGGAAGAGTGTTATTTTAGTCTAAATTTGGAAATGATGTTTGGAATACCATGTTAAATGACAAGGTGCTCTTTGAAAATATGGCATCTTTAGGGGAAAAGTCAGCTTTAAAGAGGTTTTGAAACAGTTGCTTCTGGAAAAAAAAAAAAAAAAAAAAATTGAGCTCTCCAAGGTCTTTAGCCATACCACTTGGAAGATTGATTCAAAACACAGTTTCTTCATCTAGGAAGAACAGAGGACCATAGATGCAACCCATTTCAAAACAGAGTTCTTTATGTTTCAGGTTGGGATTTACTGGACATCATTTCTTGTAAAGTCGAGGAACTGCAGTTAGCTCTCCAATAATTTCCTTCCCTGAAATTCATCTGCATTTGCTCCTTTCTCCAGCGTTCCCATTTCTTAGTGCTGGTATACTCCATCTATGCATTAGAATATTCAGCTAGAGTGTGTGTCTGATATTTTCTAGTTAAAATTGGCTGGAACGCAATAGATAGTTCCAGTTGCGTGTATACAGTAGTTTTATTTTGGCAAGTTTTCTTTGAACAATGTTTAAGCAGCAGTAGCAAATAGGAAGCACAGCTTCCGGCAGGGAAAGACACTTCTGCTTGCTCAAGTTTCCTGTAGTCAGATAGATGCCAAAAGGCTTTTCATAGTACTACTACTGTCTTGTAGGAATACTTGATCTAATCCTACCTTTGATAAAATTACTAATGGGCTACTTTTCCACAAGGTGGAATATTTTTCTTTTAATAATATGTTTTTTGTAAGTTGAAGACATGAACTTGTGCACCAGTCAGGTGGAATGTACTCCTCCTTCTTCATAAGTTTCACAACCTTCTTTAGAAAATATTGACTCTGTGTAACTTCAAAAGAAGAATTCTGGGCATCTTCATTCTATGGATGTAATGTTTTTTCTACCATGCTGTTCTTGTTTTCTATGGAACTCATTTTTACCAATAGAAATATTTTCCCCTGACACCTATGGAAAATACCTATGTTTACTCAATACTGCAGCCTCAGTACATTCTTTAGAGTTATTTCAATATGGTCCCAAGCATATCCGACAGCTAGACAGCAGAGGTTAGTAACAGTGAGTGGGAATAACTTCTGAACCATTTCAGTGGATTTCCCAGGAAGGGCTTGCTTTCTGCCCCTGCAAATTTTCCCAGAGATATTGTCTGCTTAACAGTTGCATCAAAAGAGTATTTTTGCACAAACCTTGGGGCAAGCTCTGTCTCAGATTTACTAGTGAATGCAAAGAGGGTGAAAGTGCTGCTTCAAAGCCCTCTGTGCGCTTTCTGTACCAAAAGGGAGGTGACCCCAGAAATAAGTTTTTGATCTCTCTTCAAAACACAAGGCATGTCACCACCACATTCATCTTTATCTGGGACTCATAGCCTATGAAGACCAAGAAGCCCTCTTGCTTGCTAAAGTGTGTTCAGCAAAAATCCCTTGTCCCATCAGCAAATTTGAACACAACTACAGTCGAGTCAATTCCAATGCTGGCAGGGCAATACTCTACCCCAGTAGTAACATGCCACTGTTAGAAGACTGTGTAAAAATCTTTGTGTACAAAGTAATCGGAGGGGAAAATTGAATTGGGAAGAACTGCACATTGTTCTGGAAAAAGCCTCCTGCCACAGTCTTTCAGATGTCATTTTCAGGTATCATTTTTAGGAGTTGGGGTTTTTTAAATTTTGTACAAGATAAAATATTACTGCCCCTTGATGTTTCCCTAATAGCAGTACAGCCATTTCTTAGTAGAGTAGTAATTAGCTATAAATAGAAATTCAAAGGTTTAAAAAGGTTTTGAATAAAGTCTAAGGTGATAGAAGAAGAAAACAGCAGTTTTCTTCTTCTGGTGAAAAAGCAACTCGGAGGACATTGTACTCTACAGGTGTATTATATCACTTTCTGAAAAACTGAGTAGGTTTGCTAGTGCCAATGGTTTTCATTAGGAAGGAAGAAATTCTTTTGGAAAAAACCCTTCAAATTGACTCGACATTAATGTTATGACACTTAACTTCACCAATCATGAAGAAAAATTCTCATCACTTGATATGGAAATCATGATGGTAATGGAGACAAGGATGTCTAAGCCGTGCCATCAGCAGCATAAAAAAACATTAGAATGCCGGTAAGGCTGAGCTCTTGAAGTAGTGAGAAGAGAACGCAACCATGGCATTTTCCTTTAAGAGTCCTCAGGATGAAGAGCAGATTAGATTTTTTTCCTGTGAAGTATTTATGAATAGAATTAGCCTTTAAAATAACATTGTTTTCAAAAACCTTTTTCCAGTATCTCTTAGAATGATACACAGTTCCTTTTAATAGAAAAAAGAAAAGCACTTTTTTCCAAACTGTTGTGCACTCTTAAACGATCTACAATAAAAAGAGTACTTTTACATGCTGGGAATGATGTTCATTACAAAAAAGCCTTGTAGCACGCTTGGTACTCTAGTGTCCTGATTAGCATAGTTTTTTATTCATCGAACAAGTTTCACATTGACTATTTTTCACCTTGAAATAAGGGCGTCTTTGTACTTATGCAGCATCCATGAAGAATTTTTTGGGTGTCATTTTGTACTCGATCCTAAACGGCAGCTTCTGCATTCTGCCATCTGTCTAGCTTTCCCGTTTGATGCAGCTTCTGAGAGGTCTTTTCAGAATTGAGGACTACCTGCAAGAATCATGCTCAATGCATGCATTTTACTCCTTGGTTAATGCAAAACTGTTTTTCCTTTACAGCACAATAATAAGAGGAAAAGAATGATGGTGGATTCAATTCTTATAGAATTACAAAGAGGACTATTATCATCATTAGAAACCAAGCAAGTCATATTTATTGCACAGGGAGTACAACCACTGATGTAAATTACCCTGCAAATTCAAAATGAATCTGTGTCACAGGAGTGGATTGAATGTTTCTATTGATATTTTGCTTAAAGCAGACAATTAATTCTTTTGACAGCCAACTCATACCTGCAACCTAACTTTCAACTACAGCCTTCAAAGAGTGGTAACATGTCTGTTTATAAAACAATACAGTACAGTACACAAGACCAAAACAGGTCATAGACATTCAAATGAATAAAAGATCAAAGGACAGATTAATTCACATCTGCAAGCCCTCAAGAGCGTACAGGTCAAAAGTCCCCAGAAAACTAGGCCAGTGGCACAAATTCTCTATGTTGGCACCAGCAGAAGCAGCTGCTCTATTTATAGGATGCAATCTTGCTTACATCAGCCTTCAGAGCAATCTTCGGTCCCCCTGCCCAATACGCCTTCTGCTCTACTCCTTGGACTTCACGTTTGCATTTCTACAGAGTCCTGCAAACTGACTCAAAGTTCAGGTAGTAGATTTCCAAGATTTAGAAATATTGTGTTAGGTCTATTTCTTTCGTATTTCATCCCGTCTAAGCATACTGTAACTTTCTGAAGTGAAATATGTCATGTATGTCACGTGTAGTTTACATGTTAGTTCTGCTTGACATTAAAACTTCTCACAGACCCCTGTGATGCCTTACTGCAAAAAGATATAGCTGCAAAGAGTGGTGGTTGTGCAAAGTTAGAAAGGCCAGAAAACCATGTAAACAACCTAACAGCAGAGCTTTGAATTTCTGAATATAATCTTGCACCATCTAAAGTCAAAATAGAATATTGAAATGATTTTCATCTAATAATGAGCGTGGGAAAGAGAGAATCCAGATAGGCTTCTTTTTTTTTTTGGAACAGTTCCAGGAAATACATGGCCTTAACTTGGAAGCATAGCATTAAATATTTTTATACAGCATGAGTTCTCATTACCTAATCATATGATTTGGAGAACTGAATTGGAAAGCAGGAAATAAACAAAGAAAAATATTCAAGCTATAAAAAATGTGAATTTAAAATTTTCTTTGTATTTCTGATTAAAACTATGCTAAATGGTCACCCATTATTTTAAAAAGCATCTGGACATAAAAATGGAGACATTCCTGCGGGTCCTTGATGTCAGGTATTCGTGAAAAGCTTTATTCCACTGCTTCCCAACCCTGATTCAAGCCACTTAAATGCAGCTGTATTTCAGATGCTCAGTGAAACTGTCCATGTAATGCATATAGTTTACAAATAATCTGCAGAAAAAGCTAGCTAGATTTGAAGATCTTTTTCTGGAAATGGCATTCAAATGATTTCTACAAACACACAGCTGGGATTTCTGCTGTCTTCTTCAGGCCACTTCCTGCAGAGACCTCTCCATTAAATCTGTCTCGTTCTACTAAGAACACTTCTGGTGATCCAAAGTCAGCACTGGGATTGTCCAACTGCATGGAATTGCTGTCTGCTAGAGCTGCACACTGAGGGCTTCTGTGTGCAGCATCATGTGAGCCCTACTAAAGTCACCCTGTTGATACACTGAGCTAACTGGACCTTAAGGGACAAGATTGGGCACTAATTTTGTAATAGAAATTAGGTACTAAGAAGGAGGCCAGAGGATTTCAATGTTTCTGCCTCCAGCTGAAGCAGAACTAAATCTTAGTCTTTATCTGAAAAACTAGGTGAATTAACCCGTTTGGCATTCATATGCCAAAGAGGTTAGTAATACACTCAGAACTGTCAAAAGAGTAACAATTCCAATCATTACTTTCTAAATAGAATTCATTTGAAGAAGTCAGGAAGAAAGATGAAACATGCAAATATCCTACCCTGAAAATCATTCTGTTGATCTGCACAGGTTTCTCATTATATTCCCATCTAATACATTGGACATGTGTGCTTGCGATGACACAAATACTTGCAAAGCTTATCAGATAAACCATGGTCTCTTCAAACAGCAAAACATTTCTTGATGGCTGCATTTGCTAAATCCATTTAGACCCAATGTTCTTAAAGGTCTTTTCCAACCAAAGTGATTCCATCATTCGCTAAGTCGCACATCCCAATTGTCCTGGTTTAGGGCAAATTTGGCAGAAAACCTCAAAAAGGGCCCCCCCCCCAGAAAACCCAACCACACGGCCCCTCCCCTCAACTGGTTTGGGGAAAATTTCCTCAGAGAGAAGTGGGAAAAAGCTGTTTATTTAACAGGCAAAGCACTCCCCAGCACAAAAAATGAACAATACCAGATGACAAAACTCAATTGCCACTCTGAAGAGACAACAAATCAGAAAGTCTCTCCTGTGGGTGCTCGCTCTGTTATCAATGCCTCTGCCAATGGGGAAGGCTGCTGCCCAGAGCAGGTGTCCATAGGCAACAAAGTGCAAGCTCTCAGTGCTCCCCAGGTCCCAGTACGGGGCAGATTCGAAACGTTCCAAGAAAAGGGTAAGGAAAATAAAAAAAAAACAGTCCAGGGAAAACTCTGCCTCAGGCAGCTAAACCAACTAAAAAGCAAATGAGCGCTCTGTTCTGCTCCGTCAGTGCTCAGACAACACAGTGCAGCGCAGAATGTGGAGTGTTGCTTTTTAAGGGGTGCAGCCTCTGGTAACAAACTCCGTGCTTCTTCTTCTCCCCACCTTTGCTCTCAGAACCAGTCTTGAAGGCAGAGAATATCATATCAAGCATTAACAGAACAGATGACTGGGGATACAAGCATCATAAAGTCACCCTAGGACACTGCTCTATTGAGATATGTCACCAGACTATGCTAAGACCAAGTTTTGGTACTGCTCATTAAAATTCTACTCTCACAGTGAAGCTGAGGAGGAAACACAGCTCACTACAGTTACCTTGTGGCATGCCAGTGCTTCCTTTCAATCCCAATGTTCTTCATTTTTAAGTCCCTGACATCACAGGCATAATGAAACATCCTTTGGGCAGGAAGGAAGATATTATTCTTCTCATTTATACTGATGGGTAAGCTGACATGCAGAGCAGTTAATTCAAAGTGAAAGAGCAATCAAGTCAATAGTAAAACTCACCTCAGTTTTGTTTACTCCCCTAAATCCTTACTATCCCAAAATACAAGAACAGCTGTAAAAGCCTTGTGGCTACCTAGTTTTTTCCTATACCTACATGGTGGGTGTCCTGGTTTAGGGCAAATTTGGGAGAGAATCCCCAAAAAGGGCTTCTCCAAAAAACAAACCCACACGGCCCTTCCCCCCAACCGGTTTGGGAAGAATTCCTTGGAGTGAGGTGGAAAGAACCTATTTATTTGACAAGCACAGCAACCCCCGGCACTCAAAATGAACAATACCAGATGACACCACTCTTTCACCACTCAGAAAAAAGACGACAAATTCAGAAAGTCTCTCCATGGGGTGGTCGCTGTTATCAGTCCCTCTGGCGCAGGGGCTGCTGCTCGGTGTTTCCAAATCGGTGGTTCCAATCCCAGTCCGGAGCAGGTTCCGCAGGTCCACACAGGGGAAACAGTCCAGAAAGGAATTTGGACTGTTTAGCTAAATTAACTAATGAGAAGAGGGGGAAAAAAGCAAGAGCAAGCAAAGCAGAAGCAAAGCAGAAGCAAGAGCAAAGGCAAAAAGCAGCGCAAAAAGCAAAAATGCAACAGTAAGTACTGGTGCTCTCTGTATGTCCCGCCGAGTGGCTGATAAGAGGCCCAAAACAAAACTTTCACTCTGCCCATCTTAAAGGCACAGAACAAAATATCCAGCATAAATTACACACACCAGTGGGGATAACAATCACCCTAGGACAGTGGGGTAAGGGATAAACGGTCCCACACAATGGTAATCCACAACAAAGCATTCTTGACATCATATTCAGGTCTTGCATTGTGAGCTCTTCACCTGATCAAGTTATTCCATCACAATATTTGGGGAGTATCTTAGAGAGCTGGGTGTTGTTTACTTTGAAACCACCTTGATCAATCAGGAACACAGTAGCAAGGACAAAGTTCAAAAGAAGATAGTGTTATGCATTGATTTTCAACTAGGACAGACATATTTCTACAACCCAGAAGGCTGACCTAATGCTTCACGACAACGTGGCTGAAGTGGCATCCTGGTCCCCATAGGTTTTTCTGTTTACTTTTAGCTGCTTTCTTACCAGATTATTGAGCTGAATTAGCTCAAAAAGGAATCAGATAAGTGCCAGAGCTTTCAAAAAAAAAAAAAAAAAAAAAAACAAAACAGATGCAAAATGGTTAATTGTAAGTGCATTTGAAAATAGAAGTTTTTTTGTACTTCTCATAGACACATAACATTCTCTAGAATGATATTGCTCCAGCGCTTTGGCCTTGGTTTTGGGTTTTTATTTTTCCTCAATTCTAAGTGCTACGCATTCTTTTTGGCCATTTTAGGAAACAGATTTTTTTAATATATGTGAAAGATGGTCGGAAGTTCCCTGCATTTGCCTCACGACCGTCCCCAGGACAGACATCGGGACCCTGAGGACCCTGATCGGAATGCTGGCCTGCCGGTGGTGGAGGAATGCCAGAAATCCTGAGGCCCCTGAGCAGAATTCTGGCCTTCCAAGTGATTGTTTGCAGCTGTGTCTACAGTGACTGCTTCTAGCAGGGCCTGCCAAGGGGTGATGCGCCCTATATGCTCGCACCTGCTTGGCAACACCAGCCCAGGAATTATCCCACCTCTTGGCCAGATGAACTCGCTGGGGCAACTGTGGTAGCCGCCCCATGGAAAATCCTTCATCAGCTCCACTACCACTGTGAGGGATGGAGATTGAAGCCCCCCCTCCCAAGGACTGAGGCTGAGACCCCTGTAATTCTGATCCAGGGGTGCTGGCGTGACTGAAGCAGGATGCCTGCTAAGTGTTGCCTGCAGATGTGTTCGCTGGACCTAGACTGGTTTCCCATAGAAACCAGTCCTGAAACCACGGGTCCCACTCACTGCTGATATTGATATTGACTTATCCTGCTAAGACCATGGACTGTCTGTACCCGTCTTCAATACCTTTCTCCCCCTCAGCAATTTCAATAGACTTGCTCTTTATTGTATCTGCTCCCCCTCAGCCATTTCTAGATCTGTTTCCCCCCTCAGCAATGGACTATAATAGAGCCTTGAGTTAACCAGGACTTGGAGATCTCCTCTAGGAGAACTCCATCGGCTCAACTGCGAGGATTTCATCTCTCTCCATTTGGTAGCTATACTCCCTCTCTCTTTCTCCCCCTCTTTTCTATTCTTTTCCTCTCCCTAATTCCTTTAAGGCATTTGCTGTGGTCATTCTAGAAAGGTGCATTTGTTTTGAGTGATACTGCAATCCCCTTTCCATCTTGTCTTTTGCATCCGAGATCAGTTAAGGAACCATCACCACCCCCTTGGTATGAGCGGATCAGAACAATATGTTCTTTCCAGCTGAAATTGGTTCTAGTCAATAGAAGCACTCTGGTAGGTAAAAGTAGACTATAAAAGATAACCTTCAGAATGTATTTCCCATGTCTTCCCATTATTGCAAGTGAAGAAAGCAGACAGATCTTCAGATAACATGCTATGCGAATGGAAAGGAATCTTCTTGGAGGCAACTGTGAAACTCACACGATGAAATACAGTTCCGACAGATGAAAGGGTCACATATGATGTCAAATCTATACTTTTCATGTTTGAATGAAAGAAGTTTTCTTGAAGTACAATCCTATAAAATGTAGGTGAATTTGCAGAAGCAATTGAACAAGGTCTCCTTTAGAAACACAATGTTTTCTAATTAAACTGAGCATTCAGGAAGGCAACCTTGAAATCAAAAGGATTTAGAAACATACAAATACCAAGACTGGCAGTTCATTATCTTGCTCAGTCTCTTTAAGATAAGATTTACTTTTAACTTCCACTTGTAGTAGGTCTGAAGACATTAGGAATGATGCAATATGAAAAAACCAAAACAAAACCACGTTCTCAAAAAGCTTTGAGAATCCAGAGAAATGATGATTTTTAGGGGTTAGGTAGTCCTTTAAAATTTGTCTTGGGGGAAAGAGATAAAAAACTGACTGAGACCAAATGACTGTGGAGTATATTCCAAAACAGTAATGAAGAATGTAAGGGGCCTGAAAGAAAAATTCTATGCTGGATTCATCTGTTAAAAGCATTCCAGAATGGCTGAAATTATGAATCACATCTTGTGGGATTAAAAAAAAAAAAAAAAAAAAGTAGAAGAAAACAGAAGGAAAAAAATATTTGGAACATATTTTCCCATTCCAGGATGGCATGACAGCTTTATTTCATTTTGTTCCTATGACCGGTTAATAGCTTATGAAGTGTTTTACAATAGATTGTGAGTGTTCACACTAACCATACAATTTGGATGAATCTCTTTTACTTTATATAGCAGCAGATATGGTTTAGCACTCCACAATTCAGTCCCCAAAAGTGAATAAGTGTGGCAGACTTAATCTAACTGCCCAGTCCACCAGTGTAGCCTCTCTCCCACGGCCGCGGGGCTGTGTGGGTGCCCGGCTAGGCTGACCGCGGCCCAGCCGAAGATGGCCACACAAAGTGCCACTCCCAGATTCCCTCCGGAACCCTGAGGAGTTGTGTACCATCTGCGGCATGGGTGGCGCAGGCGGGATTTTCGGCTACAGGGTACCAAAGCAAAGGAAGGAGGAGGGACACCTGTATAAGTACCAAGGACCTTTTAATCTTGTTCTTCTTCCCCGGTGGGTTCAGGGAGAGGTGACAAAGGCAGAGTCCCGGGGGGACGCTGATAAAAGGAAGTGGATGTGATAGGAGGAGACACAAAGCTTACCAATAGCAAGGACCCAGGGAGGAGCGTGGGTTACAGCTAAGCCACTGAGGATCACACAGGGGAGGGGAAAAACTCCAGGGGCAAATCATACATCAAATTAAGGAATGACTGGCAGAGAGAATTCTCGCGATAAGAAGGGTGGTTACCATGACAGGCAGGGGAGGGGGGAGCAGCTCTAACAGGGAGAAAGCATTGTGAAGGAAGTACATGGTGGGGAACCGAATACCCCGAACCATTATTGAGTTACAAAAGGAATAACTGATTCTAAAAACACGCAATGCCACACACCAGAATGCCTAATTATCTTGAAAAATGCTTTGCTATATCTCATTATGTGGATGTGTCTCTCTAGCTCCACTTTGAGCTTCTTGATCTTTCATCTACGGGATGAGATCCAATTTAGCTTTGCACGGATATAGCCTTTCCAAACCATATCTTTTATCTTCTGTATTCTTACAAGTACATTTCTACTGACGGGACCAGTTTGGAAGATCCTAGTTGTTTCATTTCTCAGATATGTTGCTGCATTAAATAGCTCTTCTTTGAAGTTTTTTCACTGCTCAAGTATAGGGTCAGTGCTGAAATGATTGTGATGCTAACTCCTTATGATATATTCTGCAGGCTTACAGAGTATGCAGCAAAGTTTTCTCTTCTTCTGAGGACATTCTACTCTTTTGATGAGAAATGCTGAAGGTCTGACTTCAGTTGCAAAGGTCACTGATTGACAGATTGCAAAATTGTTAAGTCTAGTAAGAGCAGGAAAAGCGTGCTCCTGCTGTGTATGTAAATGTCGTGTCAGCTGCTGTTGGGATAAAAAGCATGAGCATAAGCAAAGATATCTGCATGGATAGAAAAGAAACAAAGAAGATATTTGTTGTGATTTCTGCACTAAGGAGCAAGAAGAAGCATGAAGCGCTAATTTCAGTGGCTAAGACAATATCATCCTTGGGCCAGTTCTCTTCAACATCTTTGGAACGACCTGGACTCGGCACTTGAAGGAATATTAAGCACGTTTGCCAGAGACACTACATTGGGAGGAGCTGTCAACTAACTCCCTTGAGGCCAGTGAGACCCTGCAAGAGAGATCTGGACAAATAAGAGAGATGGGCATTTATGGCAGGCCAGGAGTCTATGCACAAATCACGAAAGGGGCTGTTGTATTTTCCAGCATCAGTCTCATGACATGGTTATGACAGTGGGAAGATGCCAGCAGCTCACATCCAGCAGCAGACAAAGAACTTGATGTTACAACTTCCTTGAAAAGTTTTTTGACCAATCCCACAAAGCAAAAGCATATTGACAGTAGTTCTATCCAATCCCTATAAGCACACATACCTTTGGTTAAAAGAATGCTTCCTTCTTTTGAATACAAGACCTGCTTGTAAGCCTTAAGATACAATGCAAAGAGCTCCATTATTAAGCTTAGAACTTCCTAACATCTGGCTGGATATACTTTGCTGTAGCTTAGGGAGTTCTTCTGGTCAAGCGTTAACACACAGGCCATTGTTCTATTTGTCCTTACTTCTCTACTTCTTCTATCATTTTTCTGCTGACAAACTTTATGACTACTGCTTAGCTCCAATCACAGTTCTGCTGTCTCAGAGGCCTGCCTTTTGCAGCTTTCCTAAAATCCTCTGTTTTCAAGGATTCCCACAGGCAATCCCCGACCATATGGAGTTGTACGAGAGTGAGTGCTGAATTCAGCAACTGGGACAGGGCAATCGTGGTGCGTGTGTGTATATACTAGGGAGCCAGAGGCTGGAGAGAAGCAGTGCAGAAAGGAAGCCAGGCTCCTGGCCAATGGCAAGCTGAATGTGCATCAGCAGTGCCCTGGCCTGATGCACCCCAGGAGAGCCAAGCCTGTCCTGGGGTGCATCAGACACAGTATTACCAGCAGGGCAAGGGAGGGCATTGTCCTGCTCTGCTCTGCTCTGTTCTGCTCTGCTCAGCTCTGGGGCGGCCTCACCTTGAGTGCTTGGGGGCAGCTTTTGGTGCCACAATGAAAAAAGACATGAAGGTATTAGAAAGTTCACGAATGAAATTTACAAGGACAGAGCTCAAGGAAATGGCATGCCGCTGAGTCAGGGGAGGGTTAGGTCGGGTATCAGGAAAACGTCTTTTAACCAGAGGTTGGCTGGGTTGGAAGAGTCTCTCCAGGGAGTGGTCACAGCATCACGCCTATCTAAAGTTTAGGAAGCTTTTGGACATTGCTCTCAGGCATCTGGTGTAATTCTCGAGGAAGGTCCCATGAAGGGCCAGAAGTTGGACTTGATGCTCCTGACGGGCTCCTTCCATTTCAACTGATTCTACGACTCTATGGTTCTGTCCTGGCCACTCAAGGTATATTGCTTGGTCTCAACAGATTTTGACCTGCTCATGTTGGTCGGAATTTGTCACTACTGCCTAATGATATTTACCACAAAAGACAAAGTGCCTTTCCTCAATGTTCTCAAGAAAGTTGAACACGCACCCCAGAATCCTAAAAACGTCTTTTCCTTGAAACAGCATTGTCTCCTACCCAGTATTCTTTCCAGATCTTAAGGAGAAAGAAGGCAAAATCAGGGGATGTATTACAATGAAGCACTGTCAATTTTCCGGACTTCAGCAGTATATTTGTACCTCCACTACTCTTTTCTAGAAAATCATGGTTTTGTAGCGCATGTCATTTTCTAGCAAGACACATTTTTGCAACATTTTTGCCCATCAGTCTCTGTGAGAATATATGGTCAAAAGCCCAAAACATATGAATAGGCAGTGGCAAGTGAGGGGAAAAAAGAGTATGGGAAGCAGCTCCATGATACTAAAGTGAGACAAGACGGAGGAGGAGGATGTGTTCCAGTTGACAGAGCAAAGAATCCCCCGCAGTCCCTGGAGATATCCTAGTGAAGGAGGTTGTCTCCCAGCAGCCCCTAGAGAACCATGGAGGAATACATACCTACAATGCAGCTGGTGGAGGGCTCCATGCCACAGCAGGTGAAAGTGCCTTGAAGGAAGCTGCAGCTTGTGGAGGGAGAGCCAGAAAAGCATCCTTGACCTCTTCTTTAGTGGAAGAGTATGTGCAAATGTTCAACAGCTGCTAACTCTAATCTGTCCTTTTTCCAGTTCTTGTCGTAGGTAAGTAGGACAATACAAGAATTAGAAGCCTAATTTGTTATGCCTGAGGCTCCCATTCTCTCTGCCACTCCCTTAAAATTTACTTTGAGATGAAATAAAACTCATGATCAAGTTCCTAAGGCTTGATGGTCAGGCTTCTCAGAAAACAGGGAGTGCAAAGAACTCTTATCACTTCCATTTTTTTTCATAGAACTAAAAAAGTTAAATTACTGTTTTCTAAGAACTTACGAAAATCAACTGGTAGAGGTGGTGAGAGTGAAGAGTATAATTAAGCTGGAAAGAGACTATCATGTAGCTACCTCATCTGCATATAAGTTTTTTACGAGGAACTCTAGACTTTTAAACAGACTTAGGACACAATAGTTATCTCTGGGAATGTTTTAGTATGTATAGAACATTCATATTTAAATAGCTCGATCTGTTTTACCGTTATGACTGACGTTTTAAATTATATTTGAAAATAAATATTTGTGATTCAGATCTTTTCCAGTTCTAAAGCATTTCAGTTGTTGACAGTTTTTGCTGTCTCCTGAAGGCAGGAAAATAGTCTTGGAACCAATACTGTTAGGGTTGAGGAACACATAATCACGAGAAATGATTATATGCCGGTGCTTTTATTGAAGAGCTCTGGGTGTCAGGGGTAAAGACCCAAATCTGACTCCGACATAGGTTCGGGATGGATATGCTTTTATATTCTATCGTTATATAACTTTCATGTTAATTATTAAACTTACATTGTTCTATAGTATACATAGATTTCAGCCAAGCATGGCCACCTTAGACTAGGAACATACAGTTTCTCATTGTTCTTCTTATGATTATACAATAATTATTTTAATCACAAAACAATCATTTCAGCTAGCAATTATACTACTTACGCAGGTAAAACACAAGGCTTAACATTTCAGAGTTTATCTTAGCATTTTCCAGGGCGCCACTATCATTATCACCCCTTTGAAAGCATTTTCTCTTCACTATAGGTGTAAATGTTTTCACTTGATACAGTCCTTTACTTCTCAATTTATCTTTGATGTTCTTCAAATCCAGGGTCGATGTAAAATTTGTCGTGGATGCTATCACGGGCCGGAGAACCAGAAGATAGTGGGCGTGGATCTCATGTCAGTGCCTTTATTATTTTCTGGTTCCAGGAAGTTTTCTTCTGTATTTCTCTCCTTAAAATGCTGTAAACTAGCCAAATTGCTAAGAATACAATTAGTAAGATTATCACACTCTCAATGATAGATTTAATCCATGAACTCACATTCCACTCTAACCTTTTAAAGATTTTTCCTCATCAGCTTGTAGTCAAATCTTTTTGCTCTTCTTGTGCTTCATGCTCTATTTGTTTCAACTGATTGATGTCATATTCTACATCTGCAGTTACATTTGGGATGTGAACGCAGCAATGATCAACTCGTCTCTTTAAAAATCCACATACTCCATGCTCCTTCAGGAGTAACAAATCTAAGGCTAATCGATTTTGCAAAGTCATTTTTGTGGTGGCTTGTAATTGTACGTTTAATTTTTAAATCTTTCCCGGGTGATTCTTGCTAGTCTATCTACTTGGCCTGTAAGTTTGTACAGCATCTCTCTATTCTGATAGTTTGCTATAGGACCGAGTAAAGACTTTAGGGCCCACCTAAGTTTCACTCCACTAGAGGGTTCTTGCCAAGTGTCATCTGGATTTTTGTTGTCTAGAACTTCTCGTCTTGCTCTTATCTGCAGAAGTTCATGTTTTCCATTAAATGGGGACTTTTTCCAAATTGGACATAAGGTTGGGAGGCCCAAAGTAATTTCCTTTACTTTCCCATCTACAGGCAGATGTGTTGTCCAGGTACCATCGCTTGTTACCCATACAAATTGTCCTGGACTTTTAATTGTACTCTTGGTACATCCTATAATCACTTTATAATTCATTTTGCCTTGTTTATGTTTGATCTCTCTGCAAGCACAACCAATCTTTAGGGCTATTGCCAGGGGTGGTATCTGTTTTATCTCTGCATCATCAGAAGGGCAGTCATAAGTTTTATTGCATGCCCACTAACTTACTTTGTCTGCCCACGTTCTGCTACTAGTGGCAGTGTATGTTACTGCTGGATCTGTTTCACTCTCAGAACTTTCCCACTTAATACACCAAGGGGTGTTTGCCATATATTGGAATTTTTGAAGTATACTCACAGACTACGCACAGTCCTAAGGCTCTATCTGATCTTTCTGATCTTCGGCCTCTCACTTCCATACCAGAGTAGTTTCTGTAACATTTTCTATGATCTTTTTATAATGTGGCAAATAGCATTGCCATTGTGTGATGCCTGCTGACTGTCTCAAAGGGGTTCCTAGTATGCCATCACTTAGAATACAGTCTTTCTGGCTCATAGGTCTCATCTATGTTCTTACTTTCTCCCAAGTTTCTTTGACTACCTGTCTCGGTTCAAGTACCAGTTTGCATGCAATTGTTTTGTTCTTTTGTATTTCAGGTAGTTTTGATGTTATGATTCCTCAATTTACTGGATCTCCTGCTGCCTTAGGTATTGGCAGACAGGCAGTTATTTTACTGCTGTTTTGTATTTTGGCAAAATCTTTGACTAATCTAATCATTACATTCTCAGCTCGAACTGCGTTAGAAATTTTTATCACTTGTGTTTCTGCCTCTCTCTTCATTCTAGAATGAAGAGTGGTTAGTTGATCTTTTTGCATTCCACATCTCAAAGACATTAATGACCATAATATTAGCACAATTACTAATAGCATTCTCAAAGTAGTTAAACACATCTTATCTGCAGTCTTGGTTCCACAGTTTACACAGTCTGTGATCCAGGATGGACTTTCTTCACTCGGGTATAGTGAATCCAGGGGTCCACACCGGCTACTTTCACTGCCATAAAGGTGGTCAGCAGTACCTGATAGGGTCTATTCTACTTTTCTTTCAGCGGTTCTTCATTCCAGTTTTTAATGTACACCTCGTCTCCTGGAAGTATGTTATGAACTGGGTTCTCGAGAGTTATTGGTCTATTCCACACGAGGATGCTCCGGAGCCGAGCTAAAGCTTTCCCAAGAGACATAACATAATTATACACTTCCTGTTTTCCTGTAATGTGTACATTAGGGTTTGGCTCAGGAGATTTATATGGTTTCTCATACAATATCTCATAAGGACTGACTGACATCCCGCTCTTAGGTTTTATCCTAATCCTCAACAGTGCTATTGGCAAAGCCTGGGGCCACTGCAGCTTGGCTTCTTGGCATATTTTACTGATTTGCCTTTTTAGTGTCTGATTCATCCTCTCTACTTGTCCACTTGACTGGGGTCTCCGCGGTGTGTGGAGGTCCCAAGTTATCCCCAGCAATCTACTTACTTCTTTTACTACTGTAGCTATGAAATGGGGCCCCCTATCTGATGATACCCCTAGGGGTACCCCAAACCTGGGAATAATTTCCTGTAGTAACCACTTAACTGTTTCTTTTGCTTGGTTTGTGCGACAGGGAAGGGCTTCTGGCCATCTGGAAAATGTGTCAACCCCTACTAACAGGTATTTGTATCCTCGAGTTCTTGGCAATTCTACGAAATCTACCTGCCAATAATCTCCTGGCTCTATTCCTATCCGAATTCTTCTTAGCTGTGCCTGTTGCCTAGCCACTGGGTTGTTTTTCAAGCAGACATCGCATTTTGACATGACTGATTTTGCCATTGTTAACATCCGTACTGAAATTAAATTCTGCTTTAGCAATTTTACCAATGCCTCTGCGCCTCAATGACATTCGTTATGTTTAATTCGTAGAACTTCTCTCATTATCAAGGGGGGGTACCACTATTTGTCCTTGTGCAGTCAAATACCATCCTTCCTAGTTCTTTTGTGCATTCAGTAAACGTGCCAGTCTCTCATCTTCTACTGAATATCTTGGTTTTGGAGGCAGATTAAACTGGGATATATTGAGCTTTGAAGATATCAATGCCATTGTTGTTTGCACCTCTCGAGCAACTTGTCGGGCTGCCCAGTCTGCCTTTCGATTTTCTTCACAGATTTTGGAGCTTTCTGATTGGTGTGCTTTACAATGTATAATTGCCACTTGCTCAGGTTTTTGTACTGCTTTTATCAGTTGCAGGACTGCCTCTTGGTGTTTAATGTGTGTACCTCGAGAAGACAATAATCCTCTTTCTTTCCACAGTGCTCCGTGTACATGCACTACCCCAAAGGCATATTTTGAGTCAGTCCATATATTTACCTTTTTCCCTTCACTTAATTCTAGTGCTCTGGTTAGAGCAACCAGTTCTGCCTTCTGGGCAGATGTATTTGGTGGTAATGCCTTTGCTTTCACTACTGTGCTGACTGTTGTTACTGCATATCCAGCGTATCTGGTTCTGTTTTCCACCAAGCTGCTCCCATCTGTAAATAGCTCCCACTCCGGCTGCTCTAGCGGGACGTCTTTCAAGTCTTCTCTTGCTGAATAAGTGTACTCTATTACCTCTACACAGTCATGTTCCAATGGGCTTTCTTCAGTTGTGGTACCTAGGAACAAAGCTGGATTCAAAAGGTTAGTTGTTTTTAATGTGACATCATCTTGCTCAGTCAGGACTACCTGGAATTTTATCATCCTGCTTGGAGATAGCCAATGGCCCCCCTTCTGTTCTAAGACAGTGGTTACCATGTGTGGTACATAGACATCTATGTGTCTTCCCATAGTAAGCTTCCTGGCTTCTTGTATCAGCATCATGGTGGCTGCGACCGCCCGCAGACACGGAGGCCACCCCGCACTTATGTTGTCAAGTTGTTTGGAAAAGTAGCCCACCGGCCTTTTCCAACTTCCCAGACGTTGGGTCAGGACTCCTAGTGCTAGGCATAGCCTTTCATGTACAAACAGCTGAAAATCTTTAGACAGATCAGGTAACCCTAATGCTGGAGCAGTTGTCAGTGCCTCTTTTAGTTTTAGGAAGGCTTCCTTCTGTGGCTTGCCTCAGGTGAATGGCTGCTTCTTCTGAGCTTCGTACAGGGGTTTCGCAATCAGTCCATAGTCCATGATCCACAAGCGACACCATCTTGCCATCCCGAGGAAGACTCGCAGCTCCTGTAAGTTCTGGGGCTCTGGAATAGCACAGATAGCTTGGATACGGTTAGTACCTAGTTTTCGTTGCCCTTGTGAAATTTCACATCCCAGGTAGATCACAGTCTGTTGGGCAATTTGTGCCTTTCCTCTGGATACTTGGTAACCTCCCATTCCCAGTGAATTTAAAATCTCAATGGTTACCTTTATACAGGTTGCTTTTTCTTCTGTAGCTATTGGTATATCATCAACATACTGCAACAATAGGTATTGGTCTCTTGGTACTTGCCCATTTTTGGTCCAAATTTCCAGCTCCTTTGCCAGTTGGTTTCCAAATAAAGTCGGACTGTTCTTAAATCGTTGTGGTAATCGTGTCCAGGTGAGCTGGGTCTTTCTTCTGTTGCCTGGGTTTTCCTACTCAAAGGCAAACAGTTTCCTACTTTCTTTGTCAAGGGGAATGCAGAAAAAGGCATCTTTTAAATCAATTACAGTAAACCATTTATAGATCTCCTTTACGGATGTTAGCAATGTGTAGGGATTTGTTACCACTGGATAAATGTCTTTTGTTATTTTATTTATTGCTCTCAAATCCTGCACTAATCTATATTCTCCATTTGGTTTCTTTACTGGAAATATTGGTGTGTTAAATTCTGATTCACATTCTTCTAAAATTTGGTACTTCAAGAATTTCTCAATAGTCTTTACTATTCCTTGCCGTGCTTCTGGTTTTATGGGATACTGTTTGATTTGTACAGCTCTTGCCCCTTCCTTTAATTCTACATGCACTGGTTGTGCCAATTTAGATTTCCCTGGTATATCCATTTCCCATACAGAAGGAATCACTGCATCATCTACCTTCCTAGGGATAGAGGGAACTGGTTTTTCTTTGATCATTAAAATCTGTCCCGTCTTTGATTCAGGTATTTTCATTACAAGTTCCCCGTTTTCAAAGGTTATTACCGCATCAAGTTTCGCCAGCAGATCCCTCCCTAAAAGCGGAATTGGACACTCAGGTACATATAGGAATTCATGCGTTAAAGTCTTGTTCCCAAAGCACAAATCTAGGGGTTGCAAGAATGGCCGATTTTCCTCCTTCCCTGTAGCCCCAACTATTGTTGTTTGCTTATTTCCAATTTTTCCTTGTAGATCATTCAGCACAGAGTAGGTAGCTCCAGTATCCACTAGAAATTTGACTTCCTTATGCCCTAGCTGTATAGTTATGACAGGTTCTTTAACCTGTTTTACGGGTTCCATGTCTAGTCAGCAATTATATTCACCTAACACCATTGCCTTGGCAATGTTTTCCTGCTGGAACTGATTGCCCTGGTGAAACGGGTTGTTTGGCTTGTTTGGGCACTGTCTCTTCCAATGCCCCTCTCGCTTGCAATACGCACATTGATTTAGGCTTAACCCTTGCATAACTGGTCCTCTACCACAACTACCTCCGCCACGTCCCCCGAAACTTGGGCTCCCTTTTCCTTCTACTACTTCCAAAGATTTTGCTGCTGCCCCCCACCAGCTTCTCTTTCGCAATTATTATACACCCTCCAGGCCACCCTCAGGATTCTGAGTTTTCATAACTATTTTCACTACTCATGCTACCTTACCAGGACCTTCGCTACAAGTTCTAGCTGACCGCCTCTAAATAATTAAATCTGCAGGAAAAAAGGCACTTCTACAAACACTGACCCCTCCACTCCCACACCTTTTCGCAAGGGAGCAATCACAGTCCATTTTTGTCTGCCTATGTCTTTTCTTTCTACAACTAGGGCAAGCACCGACCGGCTTCAGGTTCTGCGGGCCACTGGGATCGCTGATTCATTACCATCACCATCTTTTTCACCTGCATCCCTCTCCCTCCTTTCTATCATGGCCAGGCTTTGCCCAACTTTCGAGGAAGAGGAATCAGGTGATGATGGGAGAGGAGGATAAAGAGAGAAAGGTGTACTAGATGAGACAGGCTTAGGATCAGGTGAGGTAGGGGCAGGCAGTGGGACAAGGACAGATGAAGCAGGTGGATAGGGTAAGGTTCTCTTAGTCTTATTAGAGCTACCTGTAAATCAATATCTGTATAATTTTCCCTATTCAATGCCAAATGTTTTAGAAAATGTTTCTCGCAAACTCCACACTTATCATTTGCAGATGTTCTAACCACCATTAATCTACATTCATCCGGCCATTCTGGCTTTCCCGCAAATAGAAAAACAAATCAACATACGAAACCTCATCCATTGTGGGGTGTTTTTTTTGTTTTTTTTTTTTTTTTCCTTCTTGCTTACGAAACAACATTAAGTGTGAAATACTGTTATATTGCAAAGTCCCGTATTTTGGCTATTTTTCACCATTCTCCAAGACACATTCTGGCCAGCATGTATTACAGTAATTAATCAACTTAGCTTTACATAATTCTTCCCCAAAATTACCCTGTTTCCAATGTGCTATTAAGCACCCCAAAGGAGAAGTTTGTGGAATAGAGGCATTGCTGCCCAAAATTCCTTTGAGCTTCTCCAACCAAAAATACCAAAGCCGAACCAGCAACGCTTTCGCTATTGTCTTACGGACGGCGCCTAGGCAATACCACCAGGAATTCCTTAGCCCAACCAAGCGTAGCTTTCGCTCCGTCTTACTGGCAGGCACCCAAACCAAAATAAAAGCACCTTACCTCTCTCCCGGGGACATTGTGAGCGGCAGAAGCGGTCGTGGCCGATGGGCTCCTCGAGAATCCCTCGGTGCCGGCTGGAGCGTGATCGAGTCGCGAACTCGCACAGCAGCACTCACAGGGTCCCATCTGGGTCGCCAATACTTGTTAGCGTTGAGCAACACATAATCACGAGAAATGATTATATGCAGGTGCTTTTATTGAAGAGCTCTGGGTGTCAGGGGTAAAGACCCAAATCTGACTCCGACATAGGTTCGGGATGGATATGCTTTTATATTCTATCGGTATATAACTTTCATGTTAATTATTAAACTTACATTGTTCTATAGTATACATAGATTTCAGCCAAGCATGGCCACCTTAGACTAGGAACACAGAGTTTCTCATTGTTCTTCTTATGATTATACAATAATTATTTTAATCACAAAACAATCATTTCAGCTAGCAATTATACTACTTACGCAGGTAAAACACAAGGCTTAACATTTCAGAGTTTATCTTAGCATTTTCCAGGGCGCCACTTTCAATACTGAAACAAACTAGATGGAAAAATTAGTTTTCCTCATTCTTTTCTGTCTATTCTGAGGCACAACAGCAAAACCACTGCTATGAGTCTGAGTTGCCCTACCACTCACGGATGACAACCTTGTAGTGACTAGTCTATTATTTGCACACATTTCTGATGCTGCTTGGTAAACATTGTGCAGAAAGATCTGTAAACAATTTTCACGGAAAGACATTCCTGAATTGCTTCACTTATCTCTGAAGCAGAGAACTAAGCTGGCACTCTACTTCTGAGATCTTGCTGTGCTCGTCCACAAACCCATTTCCTTCAAATGCATTTTACTTCCAACCAAAGCACTTCATTACTTCATGAGGTAATCTCTTGTTCTTAATGTTCAGGGGATTGCTTTAAAACTGTAAGCACATATTCTAGTAAGCAGGTAGAACATCTGTCTTAAGTAGTATACATCACTTGGCTTTGGTTCATGCATCATAACATCAGCACGGAAGGTCATTTACAACCAATAGATGGGTTGGGGTAATAGGCCACACGTTTAGGAATCTTTCTCCAATTAATTTTGCTTTAAAATTTGGCTCTTAGCATTTCAAGTGTGTCTTTATTGAAACAATCAACTATTTATTACCTGTACCACAATGAAGCACAATCAGCAGTGCTTGTGCATCCTTCAACAAGTCCAAGAAGAAGAATGGTCTGAGCCCCCAGTGTAGCTCAGGGAGCCTGTCATCAAGAGTGCTCCAGGCATCTTCTCAGCCTGGAGAAGAGCAGACTCTGAGCAAATGTTAGAGCAGTCCTCCAGTATCTGAAGGCAGCCTAGCAGAAGGAGGCAGATGAGCTACACAAGGGCATGGAGCAATAGGAGAAGTGTTGATGGCTTTAAAACCTGAAGAGTATATGTTTCCTTTGGGTATTGGGAAGAAATTCCTTGCCAGGAGGCTGGTGAGACACTGGAACATGTTGTGGGTGACCCATTCCTGGAAGTGTTCAAGGCCAGCTTGAATGGGTCTTTGAGCTTAAGGCGGTCTAGTGGAAGGTGTCCCTGCCAACGACATGTGGGGTAAATTTAGGTGAACTTTAAGGTCCCTTCCAATCCAAACCATTCTATTATTCTGTGGTAATATTCATTCTGTGCAGTAGCAGTAACTAGCTGAAGATAGAAGACTATTGATTCTGAGAAACTGCCATCCAGTTAAACTGTTTTGCTCTCACATAGAAGCTCCTTTTAGCATTATTATATGTAGGAAAATTTGGGCACTTAAATATCATGAACAAAAATATTTTATTCTTTTTAATGCTTCTGACATTTGGGAATTTCCTTTCACTCTCTGTTTTTTTCTTCCTTCCTTCCTTCCTTCCTTCCTTCCTTCCTTCCTTCCTTCCTTCCTTCCTTCCTTCCTTCCTTCCTTCCTTCCTTCCTTCCTTCCTTCCTTCCTTCCTTCCTTCCTTCCTTCCTTCCTTCCTTCCTTCCTTCCTTCCTTCCTTCCTTCCTTCCTTCCTTCCTTCCTTCCTTCCTTCCTTCCTTCTGCCACTTCCTTCCGCCACTTCCTTCCTTCTTTCTTTCTTTGAATATCTTCTTCCCTTCCATTCCTCCCTTTCTCCCTCCCTCAATTGTAATGTCAATTTGTTAAACAGGAAGTAGTTTCAGGAATTTTCTCTTACCTGAATATAATTTTGAAGCTTAGAAATGGATCAAGAAGAAAATTGTGTGAAGACAGAGCATTTTAAAAGATTTTAACATCAGATTTAGAGTTAGCTATTGAAAATTCAAAAAGACAACATTGAAATGATGGAATGGATGAATTTAAGGGTCTTTTTTTTTTATTTCTTTGATACCAATTATGATCTCAATTTTTCACCTTCGAAAAATACATCTTGAAAATTGCTACTTTGAAAACTCAAAATATTTCCAAAACAAGGAAATGGATTGATGCAGATGAAAATATCATCTTCTAAATAGTCATCATCTAGTCCAAAGGATTCTCCTCACACAGTAAGCTTTATGGAGATTTCTATCCTCACACAAACACAGAAGAATTTTTCAACTGACTAGAAAATCTTTAAAAACAAATGAACCTTTGAAAAAAAACATCCATAAAGAGCAGGAAATTATATGCATCCATCCTTACGATATGTTGGTTACTAAATATTGCCTCTGGTTTGTGGGTGAGTACATTTCCCATTCACACACACACATACACCTCCCCCCTGCACACGTCTGATATTGGATCTCAAAGAGGGGATTTTCTTTTTTCTATTCAGTAGACATTGCTTCTCAAAGTCAAGGCCTATTCTTTTTTGATTCTCCTATTGCCTGGATTTATTACCTACAAGGTAATGTGCCTCTGTCTATTAGCACGGGGTAGAAGGGGACATGGAGACCTGCGATTTGAAAACAACTAGCAGCTTGAGAAAGAGGAGTACTTCTGGAATACACTGTAAAGGCAAAATATGAGGCCATAATCAGGGGCAGTTTGCTGTGCTGGCACAGTTTCTTCTGGAGAGAAAGCATGGAAAACCTTTTCGCTAAGATGTTTGCGGCAAGAGACGCAGAAGACGAGCAGACGGCAGCTCTCCGAAGGTAGGTGCTGGTCCCGGGCGTCTTTCAGCAGAAGCCGTGCTCTGGAGCGCACCGCGACCGGCACAATGCTCTGTGAGTGAAAAAGCCGCTTCTTCACCTCCAGGAGACGGTGATCTCGGCAGATGCTGAGATGTAAAGAACAAAGCCGCACAGCACCGGGATTGAGTGCACAGCCTTCAAACTGAGAGATGAAAGAAACTAACCAATTTCCAGCAGTTTATATATATATTAACATACATAGGGAAAGAGTTTTTAGACAACTTTCCCTTTGCATACTCCTAAGTCTTATGCAGCATTCCGTGCACAATCTTACTTTTTGCTTCCGCCCCGGAGATGGTAAGAACTCGACTACCTTCATGAAAAAAGTTTCAGGGATGCTTGCTGTGCTGGCACAGTTTCTTCTTGAGAGAAACCGCGGAAAACCTTTTCGCTAAGATGTAGGTGGCAAGAGACGCATAAGATGGGCAGACGCAGCTCTCCGAAGGTAGGTGCCGGTCCCAGGCGTCTTTCGGCAGAAGCCGTCCTCCGTAGCGCACCGCGACTGGCAAAATGCTCTGTACGCGAAAAAGCCACTTTGTCGCCTCCAGGAGACGGTGACGTCAGCTAATGCTTAGACGCAAAGAACAAAGCCACACAGCACCGGGATTGAGTGCGCAGAAGCCGTGCTCAGGAGCGCTCCGTGACCTTCACAATGGTTTTTACACGAGCAAACCGCTTTGTGGTTTCGGGGAATACCGAAAGAACAAGCAGAAGCTTTAGACACGATTGCCACCATTGTGTAGAGTTTTGCTCGTTCCAGCAGGAATAACTGCTTCAGTTCTAACACTAGGTGTCCCTGCTTATCAAGGTTTGGCTGCTTTTAATCAGTTGGGATGCTGGATGTTCAAACAGCTAAACGTAACATCTTTTTTAAATCAGGTGTTCATGACGTAGATACTATTAGACATAGCACACTGCAAATAAGAGTTGTAATAGGTTTATTGTTAGGATTACACATGGGCACGAGTGTAAGGAATTTGAAGGAATGTGTTGTATGAATCTTTTTCCAGTCGATTTCTTCATATTATCTTGTCCTTGTGTGAGTTTCTTATGAATGGCTGCAGAATGGTCAAAAAGATTCATACAACACATTCCTTCAAATTCCTTACACTCGTGCCCATGTGTTAATAACAATAAATCTATTACAGCTCTTATTTGCAGTGTGCTAGGTCTAATAGTATCTACGTCAGTGAGCACCTGATTTAAAACAGAAGATGTTATGTTTAGTTGTTTGAACATCCAGCATCTCAAATGATTAAAAGCAGCCAAACCTTTATAGGCAGCGACACCTAGCGTAAAAAATGAGGCAGTTATTCCTGCTAGAACGAGCAAAACTCTACACAATGGTGGCAATCAGGTCTTAAACTTGTGCTTGTTCTTTTGGTATTTCCGGACACGTGCAAAGACCATTGTGAAGGTCACAAAGTGCTCCGGACCACGGCTGCTGCAGAAAGAAGCCCGGGACCGGCGCCTACCTTCAGAGAGCTGCGTAGGCCCATTTTCTGCATGTCTAACCGTCTACATCTTAGCGAAAAGCTTTTCCACGCTTTCTCTCAAGAAGAAACTCTGCCAGCACTGCAAGCGTCCAAAAACATTTTTCATGAAGTTAGTTGAGTTCTTACCAGCTCCGAGGCGAAAAGAAAAAGTAAGATTGACAACGGAGTACTAGATAAGGTTTAGAAGGATGCAAAGGGAAAGTTATCCAAGAACTCTTTCCTTTTGAATGTTAATGTAAGTATAAACTGCTGGAAATTGGTTACCTCCTGTCCTCTCTCAGTCTGAAAGCTGCACAATCAATCCCGGTGCTGTGAGGCTTTGCTCTTCGCGTCTCATCATCTGCCGAGCTCTCCATCTCTCGGGGGCGAAGAAGCAGCTTTTTCACGCACTGAGCATTGTGCACGTCACGGTGCGCTCCGGAGCACGGCTTCTGACGAAAGACGCTGGGGACCAGCACCTACCTTCGGAGAGCTGCCGTCTGCCAGTCTTCTGCATCTCTTGTCGCCTACATCTTAGCGAAAAGCTTTTCCAAGCTTTCTCTCCAGAAGAAACAGTGCCAGTACAGCAAACTGCCCCTGATTATGGCTTCATATTTTGCCTTTGCAATGGATTCAAGAAGTACTCCTCTTTCTTAAGCGGCTAGTTGTTTTCAAATCGCCGCCCTCCATGACCCCTCCTACCCCGTGTGAATAGACAGAGGCACATTACCTTGTAGGTAATAAATCCAGACAATAGGAGAATCCAAGAAGAATACACCTTGACTTTGAGAAGCAATGTCTACTGAATAGAAAAAGGATAACGCCCTTCTTTGAGACCCAATATCAAACATCTGTGTGCAGGGGGGGAGGTGTATGTGTGTGTGAATGGGAAGTGTACTCACCCATAAACCAGAGGCAATATTTAGTAACCAACATATCGTAAGGATGAATGCATATAATTTCCTGCTCTTTATGGATGTTTTTTTTCAAAGGTTCATTTGTTTTTAAAGATTTTCTAGTCAGTTGAAAAATTCTTCTGTGTTTGTGTGAGGATAGAAATCTCCATAAAGCTTACTGTGTGAGGAGAATCCTTTGGACTAGATGATGACTATTTAGAAGATGATATTTTCATCTGCATCAATCCATTTCCATGTTTTGGAAATATTTTGAGTTTTCAAAGTAGCAATTTTCAAGATGTATTTTTCGAAGGTGAAAAAATTGAGATCATAATTGGTATCAAAGAAATAAAAAAAAAATCCCTTAAAATCATCCATTGCATCATTTCAATGTTGTCTTTTTGAATTTTCAATAGCTAACTCTAAATCTCATGTTTTTTATTCTTTTAACATGCTCTGTCTTCACACAATTTTCTTCTTGATCTATTTTGAAGTTTCAAAATGTTATTCAAGTAAGAGTAAATTTCTGAAACTACTTCACATTTTACAAAATGACATCACAGTGCAGGGAGGGAGGAAGAGAGGGAGGAAGGGAAGGGAGGAAGAAAAGAAAGAAAGAGAGAAAGAGAGAAAGAAAGAGCAAAGAGAGAAAGAGAGAAAAAGAAAGAAAGAAAGAAAGAAAGAAAGAAAGAGAGAAAGGAAAATCCCAAATGTCAAAAATCCTAAAAAGTATAAAATATTTGTGTGGATGATAATTAAGTGCCGAGACTGTTCCTACATATAATAATGCTAAAAGGAACTTCTATGTGAGACTAAAACAGATAAACTGGATGGCAGTTTCTCAGAATCAATAGTCTTCTATCTTCAGCTAGTTACTGCTACTGCACAGAATGAATATTACCACAGAATAATAGAATGGTTTGGATTGGAAGGGACCTTAAAGTTCACCTAAATTTACCCCACATGTCGTTGGCAGGGACACCTTCCACTAGACCGCCTTAAGCTCAAAGACCCATTCAAGCTGGCCTTGAACACTTCCAGGAATGGGTCACCCACAACATGTTCCAGTGTCTCACCAGCCTCCTGGCAAGGAATTTCTTCCCAATACCCAAAGGAAACATATACTCTTCAGGTTTTAAAGCCATCAACACTTCTCCTATTGCTCCATGCCCTTGTGTAGCTCATCTGCCTCCTTCTGCTAGGCTGCCTTCAGATACTGGAGGACTGCTCTAACATTTGCTCAGAGTCTGCTCTTCTCCAGGCTGAGAAAATGCCTGGAGCACTCTGGCTTGATGACAGACTCCCTGAGCTACACTGGGGGCTCAGACCATTCTTCTTCTTGGACTTGTTGAAGGACGCACAAGCACTGCTGATTGTGCTTCATTGTGGTACAGGTAATAAATAGTTGATTGTTTTAATAAAGACACACTTGAAATGCTAAGAGCCAAATTTTAAAGCAAAATTAATTGGAGAAAGATTCCTAAACTTGTGGCCGCTTTCCTCAACCCATCTATTGGTTGTAAATGACCTTCCGTGCTGATGTTATGATGCATGAACCAAAGCCAAGTGATGTATACTACTTAAGACAGATGTTCTACCTTCTTACTAGAATATGTGCTTACAGTTTTAAAGCAATCCCCCAAACATTAAGAGCAAGAGATTACCTCATGAAGTAATGAAGTGCTTTGGTTGACAGTAAAATGCATTTGAAGGAAATGGGTTTGTGGACGAGCACAGCAAGATCTCAGAAGTAGAGTGCCAGCTTAGTTCTCTGCTTCAGAGATAAGTGAAGCAATTCAGGAATGTCTTTCTATGAAAATTGTTTACAGATCTTTCTGCACAACAGCTAACAAACAGCATCAGAAATGTGTGCAAATAATAGACTAGTCACTACAAGGTTGTCATCCGTGAGTGGTAAGGCAACTCTCACTCATAGCAGTGGTTTTGCTGTTGTGCCTCTTAGAATAGACAGAAAAGAATGAGGAAAAGTAATTTTTCCATCTAGTTTCTTTCGGTATTGGTTCCAAGACTATTTTCCTGCCCTCAGGAGACAGTAAAATCTGTCGACAACTGAAATGCTTTAGAACTGGAAATGATCTGAATCACAAATATTTCTTTTCAAATAAATTTTAAAACACCAGTCATAACTGTAAAACAGATGGAGCTATTTAAAGATGAATGTTCTAGACATACTAAAACATTCCCAGAGATAACTATTGTGTCCTAAGTCTGTTTAAAAGTCCAGAGTTCCTGGTAAAAAACTTATATGCAGATGAGGTAGCTGCGTGATAGTCTCTTTCCAGCTTAATTATACTCTTAACTCTCACCACCACTACCAATTGATTTCCATAAGTTCTTAGAAAACAGTAATTTAACTTTTTTAGTTTTATGCAAAAAAATTACAGTGACAAGAGTTCTTTGCACTCCCTGTTTTCTGAGAAGCCTGATCATCAAGACTTAGGAACTTGATCATGAGTTTTATTTCATCTCAAAGTAAATTTTAAGGGAGTGGCAGAGAGAATGGGAGCCTCAGGCATAACAAATTAGGCTTCTAATTCTTGTATTGTCCTACTTACCTATGACAAGAACTGGAAAGAGGATAGATTAGAGTTAGCAGCTGTTGAACATTTGCACATACTCTTCCACTAAAGAAGAGGTCAAGGATGCTTTTCTGGCTCTCCCTCCACAAGCTGCAGCTTCCTTCAAGGCACTTTCACCTGCTGTGGCATGGAGCCCTCCACCAGCTGCAGTGTAGGTATGTGTTCCTCCATGGTTCTCTAGGGACTGCTGGGAGACAAGCTGCTTCACTAGGATATCTCCAGGGACTGCGGGGGATTCTTTGCTCTGTCAACTGGAACACCTCCTCCTCCTCTTTCTTGTCTCACTTTAGTATCATGGACCTGGTTCAGGGCAAATTTGGGAGAGAACCCCCACAGGGCCCCCCTAGGAAATCGGATTCTACCACCCCTCCCCCAACCGGTCCAGGAGAAAATACTTCCTTGGAGAAAAGTGGAAAAAAACTGTTTATTAAACAAGAAAACTTAATATTAAACAATAAAACCCCTTGCTGCTCCAAAGGAGATGACAAACCCAGAAAGTCCCCTCCCCAGATTTCAGTTCAGCTCACTCAGTCCCTTATCAGTCCCTCCGGCGCTGGAAATGCCGTGGCCCAGGCCCGGCCTGGCCCACCGATGAGAGCTGCTGGTGCTCTTATGGTTGTTCAGTCCAGAGCAGGTGTGAACAGGTCCAGAGAAAGGGGAAAAAAAGGAAAAAAAAGCACAGTCCAGGGAACTTCTTTGCCTCAGCTAGCTAAACTAACTAAAAAAAAGCAAGAAAAAAAAAGTGAGCCCTGTCCCGCCGTCTGTTCATCCGCAGAAAACACGCAGTCCAGAAGCAGGAATGTGTAGGAGTGAGTTCAGTGTCTGAAAACAAACTGCGCGCCTCCTCTCCCCCCCTCAATCTTTGAAGCAAGTCTTAAAGGTGCAAAACTTGCTATTCAGCATAAACGGAATGAGACGATTGGGGATAAAAGCATCATATAGTCGACCTAGGACATTCCACCCCTTATCCCCATATCGTCAGCTTACTACTAAAACTAATATATATATTCTAACTCTATAAACACATACATCAGGCATTCAATATACAGCTATACACAGACAATGGTAGTAACAATTAGCAAACAGTGATATTTACACGTAGGTCTCACCCAACAATGAGATCTCCCTGACGTACACATAGTGTTCTTCCATCTCTTTGCATTATCCACCATGTGGAACCTGGTCCCTGAGCAATGACAACCCCACGAATGGGTTTGTCTGTACTTGAGGCAGAATTGATCCAAACTGTCTTCCCTAATAAACCTCTGACATGTACCACTGGGACTTTGTCTCCATCTACTCTATGCAAAGGCTCAGATTGGGCAGGGCCCACTCGGTTAGTAGAGCCTCAGGTGTTAACTAGCCAGGTGGCTTTTGCCAGATGCTGCTCCCAGTTTTTGAAAGATCCCCCACCTAATGCTTTCAAAGTTGTTTTCAACAGTCCATTGTACCTCTCCACTTTCCCTGCAGCTGGTGCATGGTAGGGAATATGGTACACCCACTCAATGCCATGTTCCCTAGCCCAGGTGTTGATAAGGCTGTTCTTGAAATGAGTCCCATTGTCTGACTCAATCCGCTCAAGGGTTCCATGTCTCCACAGGACTTGCTTTTCAAGACCCAGGATGGTGTTCCGGGCAGTAGCATGAGACACAGGATAGGTTTCCAGCCATCCCGTGGTGGCTTCTACCATGGTCAGCACGTAGTGCTTGCCTTGGCGTGTTTGGGGCAGCGTGATGTAGTCGATCTGCCAGGCCTCCCCATACCTGTACTTGGACCACCGCCCACCATACCACAGGGGCTTCACTCGCTTGGCTTGCTTGATGGCAGCACACGTCTCACAGTCATGGATAACCTGAGAAATACTGTCCATGGTTAGATCCACCCCTCAGTCTCATGCCCACTTATAGGTGGCATCTCTACCCTGATGACCTGAGGCATCGTAGGCCCACCGAGCTAGGAATAACTCTCCCTTGTGTTCCCAATCTAGGTTTATCTTTGACACCTCTATCTTTGCAGCCCGGTCTACCTTCTCACTGTTTTGGTGCTCCTCATTAGCTCTGCTCTTGGGGGCATGGGCATCTACATGGCGGACCTTCACAGGTAGCTTCCCTACCCTAGCAGCGATGTCTTTCCACTCATCAGCAGCCCAAATCGGTTTTCCTCTACGTTGCCAGTTAGCTTCTTTCCACCTCTCCAGCCATCCCCACAGAGCATTGGCTACCATCCATGAATCAGTGTAAAGGTAGAGCCTTGGCCACTTCTCTCTCTCAGCAATGTCCAGGGCCAGTTGAACGGCCTTGAGCTCTGCAAGTTGGCTTGATCCACCTTCTCCTTCGGTAGCTTGAGCGACCTGTCGTGTGGGGCTCCATACGGCTGCTTTCCACTTTCGTTTCATTCCCACAATGCAACAAGAACCGTCAGTGAAAAGAGCGTAGCGCATTTCTTCCACTGGCAGTTCATTGTATGGTGGAGCTTCTTCAGCACGTGTCACTTCTTCTTCCTCTTCATCACCAAGACCAAAGTTTTCACCTTCCGGCCAGTTTGTAATTATTTCCAGAATCCCAGGGCGATTCAGTTGTTCAATATGGGCGCGCTGTGTGATCAGAGCAATCCATTTGCTCCATGTGGCACTGGTGGCATGGTGCGTAGAGGGAACCTTTGCTTTGAACATCCACCCCAGTACTGGTAGTCCGGGTGCCAGGAGGAGTTGTGCTTCAGTGCCTATTACCTCTGAGGCAGCTTGGACTCCTTCATAGGCTGCTAAAATTTCCTTCTCTCTTGGGGTATAGTTGGCTTCAGACCCTCTGTAGCTTCGACTCCAAAATCCAAGTGGTCAGCCTCGAGTCTCCCCAGGCACCTTCTGCCAAAGGCTCCAGGACAAGCCATGGTTCCCAGCTGCAGAGTAGAGCACATTCCTCACCTCTGGTCCTGTCCTGACTGGGCCAAGGGCAACTGCATGAGCGATCTCCTGCTTGATCTGGGTGAAGGCTTGTTGCTGCTCAGGGCCCCAGTGGAACTTGTTCTTCTTACGGGTGACCAGGTAGAGAGGGCTCACAATCAGACTGTACTCAGGAATGTGCATTCTCCAAAAGCCTATGGCACCTAGGAAAGCTTGTGTTTCCTTCTTGCTGGATGGTGGAGACATTGCTGTGATCTTGTTGATGACATCAGTGGGAATCTGATGCCTTCCATCTTGCCACTTCACTCCCAGAAACTGGATCTCTTGAGCAGGTCCCTTGACTTTGCTCTTTTTGATGGCGAAGCCGGCTTTCAGGAGAATCTGGATAATTTCCCTTCCTTTCTCAAACACTTCTGCTGCCGTCTTCCCCCATACAATGATGTCATCAATGTATTGCAGATGTTCTGGAGCCTCACCCTTTTCTAGTACACTCTGGATCAGTCCATGGCAGATAGTGGGGCTGTGCTTCCACCCCTGGGGCAGTCGGTTCCAGGTATACTGCACTCCCCTCCAGGTGAAAGCAAACTGAGGCCTGCAATCTGCTGCCAGAGAAATGGAGAAAAATGCATTGGCAATGTCAATGTTGGCATATCACTTTGCTGCCTTGGACTCTAGCTCATACTGGAGTTCCAGCATGTCTGGCACAGCAGTGCTCAGTGGTGGAGTCACTTCATTCAATGCACGGTAGTCCACAGTCAATCTCCATTCTCCCTCAGACTTACGCACAGGCCAGATGGGGCTGTTGAAGGGTGAGTGGGTCTTGCTGACCACCCCTTGGCTCTCCAGCTCACGGATCATTTTGTGAATGGGGATCACGGCATCTCGATTCGTCCGATACTGCCGGCGGTGCACTATCGAGGTGGCAATTGGCACCTGTTGCTCTTCCACCTTCAGAAGTCCTACTGCAGATGGGTCTTCTGACAGTCCAGGCAAGGTGTTCAATTGCTTGACGCCCTCTGCCTCTACAGCAGCTATTCCAAATGTCCATCTGAATCCCTTTGGGTCCTTGAAATACCCACTTCGGAGGAAGTCTATGCCTAAAATGCATGGGGCCTCTGGGCCAGTCACAATAGGGTGTTTCTTCCACTCATTTCCAGTCAGGCTCACCTCAGCTTCCACCAAAGTGGAATCCTGGGATCCCCCTGTCACACCGGCAATAGAAACAGACTCTGCCCCCACATGTCTCGATGGGATTAATGTGCATTGTGCACCAGTGTCGACCAAAGCTTCGTATTCTTGTGGTTCAGATGTGCCAGGCCAACGAATCCACACAGTCCAAAAAACACGGTTTTCCCTAGCCTCTACCTGGCTAGAGGCAGGGCCCCTCTAAGCCTGGTTATCCTTCTTTCCCTGGACATATGTCTTGGAGGTTCCTTCAAGGGCATCAAAAATGTTGTCATTATCATCATATATGACAGTTCGGTTACTGGCTACTGGAGCTGCTTCCCTTTTGGAACTTCCTCTCTGAGTCTTCAGTTCACGCACCCGTTGTACCAGAGCAGCAGTAGGTTTTCCATCCCATCTCCTCATGTTTTCTCCACAATCACGCAGGAAGAACCACAGCTCAGCTCGTGGGGTGTACCTTCTCTCTCCATCTGGGGAGCATCTGCGTTGGGCACCAGAACCTCTGATCTGTACTGCTGAGATTTGAAGAAGGTCTTCCTTAATCTCCTCTCTGAGCTTCTTGTGATTCTCCTCTATCTTATCCTCTAACCTCTGCAGACGTGTTTCCACTGCTGTGATTCTGGCATGTGTTGGGCCATGCACAGCGTCTGCATATGCTCGGAGTTTTTTTGCCATATCCAGCACGGTCTCCTCACCATCATTATTGCTAGAGCAGAAGCATATTCATGTGGCCCGAGTCGTACAAGTTTTGTCCACATTACAGATGTGCATGGTACCAAGTCTGGATTTACAGTGTTTACATCATCCGAGAAGACAATCTCTGCCACTGCCATTTCCCTCAAGCGTTGGATCCCTTGCTCTATGGTCTTCCACTGTGTTTGCTGCATATAGAGATCGTCTGCACACAGGTATCTTTGTGCAACACTTCCCAGGACCCGTGCCTAGAGGCTGTGAGGGTTAGCCCCCCCTCATCATTCCTTGGTCAATGACAGGATCATGTGACAGGGATCCCAAATGCCTGGCTTCACTACCATCCAAAACTGTAGCCTCACCTGCAGCATCCCAGAGACGGACTAACCAACTAATTATGGATCCATCAGGCCGCCGGGTATAATCCTTCCTTAGGCCACGAAGGTCCTTCAGGGAATAGGACTCAATATTGGCTTCTGAGGCTGTGTCAGTTTCATTAACTTTGGGCTTTTTGTCAGTAGTTGGGGGTGAGGGTCCTTCCCCTGGATCATCATCGTCAGTCACTGGCCGATTGGTTTTGCTCGTGTACTTCTTTCCTGCAGCAACTGCCAGTGGCTTAGGCTTACTGTCTGGTTCAGTTCCAGCCTGAGCAGTTGGAGTGTTGGCTGCAGCCTGAGTGATTGGAGTAGCTGCTGCTTTATCTCCCTGCCTGCCTGCCTCTGTCTGCTGCCCTACAATATCTAGCAGGGTGCGATAAGCACAGGCCAGGGCCCAGCTTATTGCAATGAGACTTTTTTCCTTACAGTCACCATGGCATTTCTCTTTCAGGTATTTTCCCACCTCAGCTGGGTTCTGAATTTGTTCACATGGAAAATCCCAGTCTACAGGATCAGAAAATTCCTTCAGGGTTTGGCCCATATTTTCCCATTCTCCACACCACTCATCATTTTTCATGCCTGAGTCTACTTCTGGGTTAGGGGTCTTGTCAGCTCCTCTGGACATCTCAGCCCTCATTCTAGAGAAGCTGCAGACCATATAGAGGAAGCTTACCACATTAAATGCCAGAAACATGGTCTCCTTACCATTCAGGGGAAACTGAACATTCTCAAAAAGTGACATAACAGATTCAGAGGAGAAGAAGGAAAGGAAAGGCTGGAAAGTCTCATTCCCTGCTCCTCCTCTAACAAACTGGGTGCAATTACTAACAAATTCCCAAAACATACTGCCGGAACTAGGACGCGGGGTAGGACGAAGAAACCATAAACCATACATATTGTAAGCAGACTCCAGCAACCTTGTAAATGCCCCATAAATCATTATCACCAAGGCCAGCAAAATAGCTATTCCAATCCGTGCCCCTGTACTGTGAAACTTACGTCTTAGGGACAATAATCCTAGTGACCAGAAAGGTACTGAAACCTCAAAAAGGCTTATAGACCAGAACCACATGAAGGCCTCCACCCCAAGAGACATTACAAAATCGAGCAACATGGCTACTGACTGCTTTAACTCACTACAGAGCAAGCACAACCAACATGCAATCAATAATGCTTTTTTCCACTTTCTCGAGCCTCACGTTGGGCGCCAATTGATGTGTTTGTCCTGGTTCAGGGCAAATTTGGGAGAGAACCCCCAAAGGGCCCCCCTAGGAAATCGGATTCTACCACCCCTCCCCCAACCGGTCCAGGAGAAAATACTTCCTTGGAGAAAAGTGGAAAAAAACTGTTTATTAAACAAGAAAACTTAATATTAAACAATAAAACCCCTTGCTGCTCCAAAGGAGATGACAAACCCAGAAAGTCCCCTCCCCAGATTCCAGTTCAGCTCACTCAGTCCCTTATCAGTCCCTCCAGCGCTGGAAATGCCGTGGCCCAGGCCCAGCCTGGCCCACCGATGAGAGCTGCTGGTGCTCTTATGGTTGTTCAGTCCAGAGCAGGTGTGAACAGGTCCAGAGAAAGGGGAAAAAAAGGAAAAAAAAGCACAGTCCAGGGAACTTCTTTGCCTCAGCTAGCTAAACTAACTAAAAAAAAGCAAGAAAAAAAAAGTGAGCCCTGTCCCGCCGTCTGTTCATCCGCAGAAAACACGCAGTCCAGAAGCAGGAATGTGTAGGAGTGAGTTCAGTGTCTGAAAACAAACTGTGCGCCTCCTCTCCCCCCCTCAATCTTTGAAGCAAGTCTTAAAGGTGCAAAACTTGCTATTCAGCATAAACGGAATGAGACGATTGGGGATAAAAGCATCATATAGCCAACCTAGGACATTTCCATACTCTTTTTTCCCCTCACTTGCCACTGCCTATTCATGTTTTGGGCTTTTGACCATATATTCTCACAGAGACTGATGGGCTAAGTTGCAAAAATGTGTCTTGCTAGAAAATGACATGCTCTACAAAACCATGATATTATAGAAAAGAATATTGGAGGTACAAATATACTGCTAAAGGTCCGGAAAATTGACAGTGCTTCATTGTAATACATCCCCTGATTTTGCCTTCTTTCTCCTTAAGATCTGGAAAGAATAGTGGGCAGGAGACAATGCTGTTTCAAGGAAAAGACGTTTTTAGGATTCTGGGGTGCGTGTTCAACTTTCTTGAGAACATTGAGGAAAGGCACTTTGTCTTTTGTGGTAAATATCATTAGGCAGTAGTGACAAATTCCGACCAACATGAGCAGGTCAAAATCTGTTGAGACCAAGCAATACACCTTGAGTGGCCAGGACAGAACCATAGAGTCGTAGAATCAGTTGAATTGAAAGGAGCCCGTCAGGAGCATCAAGTCCAACTTCTGGCCCTTCATGGGACCGTCCTCGAGAATCACACCAGAAGCCTGAGAGCAATGTCCAAAAGCTTCCTGAACTTTAGATAGGCGTGATGCTGTGACCACTCCCTAGAGAGACTCTTCCAGTGCCCAGCCAACCTCTGGTTAAAAGACTTTTTCCTGATACCCTCCCCTGACTCAGCTGCATGCCATTTATTCGAGTTCTGTCCTTGTAAACCTCATTTGAGAACTTTCTGATACCTTCATGTCTTTTTTCATTGTGGCACCCAAAGCTGCCCCCAAGCACTCAAGGTGAGGCCGCCCCAGAGCAGAGGAGAGCAGGACAATGCCCTCCCTTGCCCAGCTGGTGATACTGTGCCTGATGCACCCCAGGACAGGCTTGGCCCTCTGGGATACATCAGGCCAGGGAACTGCTGATGCACATTCAGCTTGCCATTGTCAGGAGCCTGGCTTCCTTTCTGCACTGCTTCTCTCCAGCCTCTGGCTCCCTAGTCTATACACACACGCACCACGATTGCCCTGTCCCAGGTGCTGAATTCCGCACTCGCTCTCGTACAACTCCATATGCTTGGGGATTGCCTGTGGGAAACCTTGTGAACAGCAGATTTTGGGAAAAGGCAGGCCTCAGAGACAGCAGAACTGTGATTGGAGCTAAGCAGTAGTCATAAGGTTTGTCAGCAGAAAAATGATAGAAGAAGTAGAGAAGTAAGGACAAATAGAACAATGGCTTGTGTATCTAAAAAGTATATCTAGCCAGATGTTAGGAAATTCTAAGCTTAATAATGGAGCTCTGTGCATTGTATCTTAAGGCTTACAAGCAGGTCTTGTATTCAAAAGAAGGAAGCATTCTTTTAACCAAAGGTATGTGTGCTTATAGGGATTGGATAGAACTACTGTCAATATGCTTTTGCTTTGTGGGATTGGTCAAAAAACTTTTCAAGGAAATTGTAACATCAAGTTCTTTGTCTGCTGCTGGATGTGAGCTGCTGGCATCTTCCCACTGTCATACCCATGTCATGAGACTGATGCTGGAAAATACAACAGCCCCTTTCGTGATTTGTGCATAGACTCCTGGCCTGCCATAAATGCCCATCTCTCTTATTTGTCCAGATCTCTCTTGCAGGGTCTCACTGCCCTCAAGGGAGTTAGTTCACAGCTCCTCCCAATGTAGTGTCTCTGGCAAACGTGCTTAATATTCCTTCAAGTGCCGAGTCCAGGTCGTTCCAAAGATGTTGAAGAGAACTGGCCCAAGGATGATATTCTTTTAGCCACTGAAATTAGCGCTTCATGCTTCTTCTTGCTCCTTAGTGCAGAAATCACAACAAATATCTTCTTTGTTTCTTTTCTATCCATGCAGATATCTTTGCTTATGCTCATGCTTTTTATCCCAACAGCAGCTGACACGACATTTACATACACAGCAGGAGCACGCTTTTCCTGCTCTTACTAGACTTAACAATTTTGCAATCTGTCAATCAGTGACCTTTGCAACTGAAGTCAGACCTTCAGCATTTCTCATCAAAAGAGTAGAATGTCCTCAGAAGAAGAGAAAACTTTGCTGCATACTCTGTAAGCCTGCAGAATATATCATAAGGAGTTAGCATCAGAATCATTTCAGCACTGACCCTATACTTGAGCAGGGAAAAAACTTCAAAGAAGAGCTATTTAATGCAGCAACATATCTGAGAAATGAAACAACTAGGATCTTCCAAACTGGTCCCTGCAGTAGAAATGTACTTGTAAGAATACAGAAGATAAAAGATATGGTTTGGAAAGGCTATATCCATGTAAAGCTAAATTGGATCTCATCCCGTAGATGAAAGATCAAGAAGCTCAAAGTGGAGCTAGAGAGACACATCCACATAATGAGATATAGCAAAGCATTTTTCAAGATAATTAGGCATTCTGGTGTGTGGCATTGTGTGTTTTTAGAATCAGTTATTCCTTTTGTAACTCAATAATGGTTCGGGGTATTCGGTTCCCCACCATGTACTTCCCTCACAATGCTTTCTCCCTGTTAGAGCTGCTCCCCCCTCCCCTGCCTGTCATGGTAACCACCCTTCTTATCGCGAGAATTCTCTCTGCCAGTCATTCCTTAATTTGATGTATGATTTGCCCCTGGAGTTTTTCCCCTCCCCTGTGTGATCCTCAGTGGCTTAGCTGTAACCCACGCTCCTCCCTGGGTCCTTGCTATTGGTAAGCTTTGTGTCTCCTCCTATCACACCCACTCCCTTTATCAGCGTCCCCCGGGACTCTGCCTTTGTCACCTCTCCCTGAACCCACCGGGGAAGAAGAACAAGATTAAAAGGTCCTTGGTACTTATACAGGTGTCCCTCCTCCTTCCTTGGCTTTGGTAACCTGTAGCCGAAAATCCCGCCTGCGCCACCCATGCTGCAGATGGTACACAACTCCTCAGGGTTCCGGAGGGAATCTGGGAGTGGCACTTTGTGTGGCCATCTTCGGCTGGGCCGCGGTCAGCCTAGCCGGGCACCCACACAGCCCCGCGGCCGTGGGAGAGAGGCTACACTGGTGGACTGGGCAGTTAGATTAAGTCTGCCACACTTACTCACATTTGGGGACTGAATTGTGGAGTGCTAAACCATATCTGCTGCTATAGAAAGTAAAAGAGATTCATCCAAATTGTATGGTTGGTGTGAACACTCTCAATCTATTGTAAAACACTTCATAAGCTATTAACCGGTCATAGGAACAAAATGAAATAAAGCTGTCATGCCATCCTGGAATGGGAAAATATGTTCCAAATATTTTTTTCCTTCTGTTTTCTTCTACTTTTTTTTTTTTTTTTTTTTTTTTTAATCCCACAAGATGTGATTCATAATTTCAACCATTCTGGAATGCTTTTAACAGATGAATCCAGCATAGAATTTTTCTTTCAGGCCCCTTACATTCTTCATTACTGTTTTGGAATATACTCCACAGTCATTTGGTCTCAGTCAGTTTTTTATCTCTTTCCCCCAAGACAAATTTTAAAGGACTACCTAACCCCTAAAAATCATCATTTCTCTGGATTCTCAAAGCTTTTTGAGAAAGTTGTTTTGTTTTGTTTTTTTCATATTGCATCATTCCTAATGTCTTCAGACCTACTACAAGTGGAAGTTAAAAGTAAATCTTATCTTAAAGAGACTGAGCAAGATAATGAACTGCCAGTCTTGGTATTTGTATGTTTCTAAATCCTTTTGATTTCAAGGTTGCCTTCCTGAATGCTCAGTTTAATTAAAAAACATTGTGTTTCTAAAGGAGACCTAGCTCAATTGCTTCTGCAAATTCACCTACATTTTATAGGATTGTACTTCAAGAAATCTTCTTTCCTTCAAACATCAAAAGTATAGATTTGACATCATATGTGACCCTTTCATCTGTCGGAACTGTATTTCATTGTGTGAGTTTCACAGTTGCCTCCAAGAAGATTCCTTTCCATTCGCATAGCATGTTATCTGAAGATCTGTCTGCTTTCTTCACTTGCTATAATGGGAAGACATGGGAAATACATTCTGAAGGTTATCTTTTATAGTCTACTTTTACCTACCAGAGTGCTTCTATTGACTAGAACCAATTTCAGCTGGAAAGAACATATTGTTCTGATCCGCTCATACCAAGGGGGTGGTGATGGTTCCTTAACTGATCTCGGATGCAAAAGACAAGATGGAAAGGGGATTGCAGTATCACTCAAAACAAATGCACCTTTCTAGAATGACCACAGCAAATGCCTTAAAGGAATTAGGGAGAGGAAAAGAATAGAAAAGAGGGGGAGAAAGAGAGAGGGAGTATAGCTACCAAATGGAGAGAGATGAAATCCTCGCAGTTGAGCCGATGGAGTTCTCCTAGAGGAGATCTCCAAGTCCTGGTTAACTCAAGGCTCTATTATAGTCCATTGCTGAGGGGGGAAACAGATCTAGAAATGGCTGAGGGGGAGCAGATGCAATAAAGAGCAAGTCTATTGAAATTGCTGAGGCGGACAAAGGTATTGAAGACGGGTACAGACAGTCCATGGTCTTAGCAGGATAAGTCAATATCAATATCAGCAGTGAGTGGGACCCGTGGTTTCAGGACTGGTTTCTATGGGAAACCAGTCTAGGTCCAGCGAACACATCTGCAGGCAACACTTAGCAGGCATCCTGCTTCAGTCACGCCACCACCCCTGGATAAGAATTACAGGGGTCTCAGCCTCAGTCCTTGAGAGGGGGACTTCAATCTCCATCCCTCACGGTGGTAGTGGAGCTGATGAAGGATTTTCCATGGGGCGGCTACCACAGTTGCCCCAGCAATTTCATCTGGCCAAGAGGTGGGATAATTCCTGGGCTGGTGTTGCCAAGCAGGTGCGAGCATATAGGGCGCATCACCCCTTGGCAGGCCCTGCTAGAAGCAGTCACTGTAGACACAGCTGCAAACAATCACTTGGCAGGCCAGAACTCTGCTCAGGGGCGTCAGGATTTCTGGCATTCCTCCACCACCGGCAGGCCAGCATTCCGATCAGGGTCCTCAGGGTCCCGATGGCTGTCCTGGGGACGGTCGTGAGGCAAATGCAGGGAACTTCGGACCATCTTTCACATATATTAAAAAATCTGTTTCCTAAAATGGCCAAAAGAATGCGTAGCACTTAGAATTGAGGAAAAATAAAAACCCAAAACCAAGGCCAAAGTGCTGGAGCAATATCATTCTAGAGAATGTTATGTGTCTATGAGAAGTACAAAAAAACTTCTATTTTCAAATGCACTTACAAATAACCATTTTGCATCTGGTTTTTTTTTTTTTTTTTTTTTTGAAAGCTCTGGCACTTATCTGATTCCTTTTTGAGCTAATTCAGCTCAATAATCTGGTAAGAAAGCAGCTAAAAGTAAAGAGAAAAACCTATGGGGACCAGGATGCCACTTCAGCCACGTTGTCGTGAAGCATTAGGTCAGCCTTCTGCGTTGTAGAAATATGTCTGTCCTAGATGAAAATCAATGCATAGCACTATCTTCTTTTAAACTTTGTCCTTGCTACTGTGTTCCTGAATGATCAAGGTGGTTTCAAAGTAAACAACACCCAGCTCTCTAAGATACTCCCCAAAGTATTGTGATGGAATAACTTGATCAGGTGAAGAGCTCACTATGCAAGACCTGAATACGATGTCAAGAATGCTTTGTTTTGGATTACCATTGTGTGGGACCGTTTATCCCTTACCCCACTGTCCTAGGGTGATTGTTATCCCCACTGGTGTGTGTAATTTATGCTGGATATTTTGTTCTGTGCCTTTAAGATGGGCAGAGTGAAAGTTTTGTTTTGGGCCTCTTATCAGCCACTCGGCGGGACATACAGAGAGCACCAGTACTTACTGTTGCATTTTTGCTTTTTGCGCTGCTTTTTGCCTTTGCTCTTGCTTCTGCTTTGCTTCTGCTTTGCTTGCTCTTGCTTTTTTCCCCCTCTTCTCATTAGTTAATTTAGCTAAACAGTCCAAATTCCTTTCTGGATTGTTTCCCCTGTGTGGACCTGCGGAACCTGCTCTGGACTGGATTGGAACCACCGATTTGGAAACACCGAGCAGCAGCCCCTGCGCCAGAGGGACTGATAACAGCGACCACCCCCAGGAGAGACTTTCTGAATTTGTCATCTTTTTTCAGAGTGCTGAAAGAATGGTGTCATCTGGTATTGTTCATTTTGTGTGCCGGGGGTTGCTGTGCTTGTCAAATAAATAGGTTCTTTCCACCTCTCTCCGAGGAATTCTTCCCAAACCGGTTGGGGGGAAGGGCCGTGTGGGTTTGTTTTATGGAGAAGCCCTTTTTGGGGATTCTCTCCTAAATTTGCCCTAAACCAGGACAACCACCATGTAGGTATAGGAAAAAATTAGGTAGCCACAAGGCTTTTACAGCTATTCTTGTTTTTTTGGATAGTAAGGATTTAGGGGAGTAAACAAAACTGAGGTGAGTTTTACTATTGACTTGATTGCTCTTTCACTTTGAATTAACTGCTCTGCATGTCAGCTTACCCATCAGTATAAATGAGAAGAATTATATCTTCCTTCCTGCCCAAAGGATGTTTCATTATGCCTGTGATGTCAGGGACTTAAAAAAGAAGAACATTGGGATTGAAAGGAAGCACTGGCATGCCACAAGGTAACTGTAGTGAGCTGTGTTTCCTCCTCAGCTTCACTGTGAGAGTAGAATTTTAATGAGCAGTACCAAAACTTGGTCTTAGCATAGTCTGGTGACATATCTCAATAGAGCAGTGTCCAAGGGTGACTTTATGATGCTTGTATCCCCAGTCATCTGTTCTGTTAATGCTTGATATGATATTCTCTGCCTTCAAGACTGGTTCTGAGAGCAAAGGTGGGGAGAAGAAGAAGCACGGAGTTTGTTACCAGAGGCTGCACCCCTTAAAAAGCAACACTCCTCCACATTCTGCGCTGCACTGTGTTGTCTGAGCACTGACGGAGCAGAACAGAGCTCTCATTTGCTTTTTAGTTGGTTTAGCTGCCTGAGGCAGAGTTTTCCCTGGACTGCTTTTTTTTTATTTTCCTTACCCTTTTCTTGGAACGTTTCGAATCTGCCCTGGACTGGGACCTGGGGAGCACTGAGAGCTTGCACTTTGTTGCCTATGGACACCTGCTCTGGGCAGCAGCCTTCCCCATTGGCAGAGGCATTGATAACAGAGCGAGCACCCACAGGAGAGACTTTCTGATTTGTTGTCTCTTCAGAGTGGCAATTGAGTTTTGTCATCTGGTATTGTTCATTTTTTGTGCTGGGGAGTGCTTTGCCTGTTAAATAAACAGCTTTTTCCCACTTCTCTCTGAGGAAATTTTCCCCAAACCAGTTGAGGGGAGGGGCCGTGTGGGTGGGTTTTCTGGGGGGGGAACCCTTTTAGAGGTTTTCTGCCAAATTTGCCCTAAACCAGGACAATTGGGATGTGCGACTTAGCGAATGATGGAATCACTTTGGTTGGAAAAGACCTTTAAGAACATTGGGTCTAAATGGATTTAGCAAATGCAACCATCAAGAAATGTTTTGCTGTTTGAAGAGACCATGGTTTATCTGATAAGCTTTGCAAGTATTTGTGTCATCGCAAGCACACATGTCCAATGTATTAGATGGGAATATAATAAGAAACCTGTGCAGATCAACAGAATGATTCTCAGGGTAGGATATTTGCATGTTTCATCTTTCTTCCTGACTTCTTCAAATGAATTCTTTTTTGAAAGTAATGATTGGAATTGTTACTCTTTTGACAGTTCTGAGTGTATTACTAACCTCTTTGGCATATGAATGCCAAACGGGTTAATTCACCTAGTTTTTTAGATAAAGACTAAGATTTAGTTCTGCTTCAGCTGGAGGCAGAAACATTGAAATCCTCTGGCCTCCTTCTTAGTACCTAATTTCTATTACAAAATTAGTGCCCAATCTTGTCCCTTAAGGTCCAGTTAGCTCAGTGTATCAACAGGGTGACTTTAGTAGGGCTCACATGATGCTGCACACAGAAGCCCTCAGTGTGCAGCTCTAGCAGACAGCAATTCCATGCAGTTGGACAATCCCAGTGCTGACTTTGGATCACCAGAAGTGTTCTTAGTAGAACGAGAGAGATTTAATGGAGAGGTCTCTGCAGGAAGTGGCCTGAAGAAGACAGCAGAAATCCCAGCCTGTGCAATAAATATGACTTGCTTGGTTTCTAATGATGATAATAGTCCTCTTTGTATTACTGTAAGAATTGAATCCACCATCATTCTTTTCCTATTATTATTGTGCTGTAAAGGAAAAACAGTTTTGCATTAACCAAGGAGTAAAATGCATGCATTGAGCATGATTCTTGCATGTAGTCCTCAATTCTGAAAAGACCTCTCAGAAGCTGCATCAAAGGGGAAAGCTAGACAGATGGCAGAATGCAGAAGCTGCCGTTTAGGATCGTGTACAAAATGACACCCAAGAAATTCTTCATGGATGCTGCATAAGTACAAAGACGCCCTTATTTCAAGGTGAAAAATAGTCAATGTGAAACTTGTTCAATTAATAAAAAACTATGCTAATCAGGACACTAGAGTACCAAGCGTGCTACAAGGCTTTTTTGCAATGAACATCATTCCCAGCATGTAAAAGTACTCTTTTTATTGTAGATCGTTTAAAAGTGCAAACAATTTGGAAAAAAGTGCTTTTCTTTTTTCTATTAATAAGAACTGTGTATCATTCTAAGAGATACTGGAAAAAGGTTTTTGAAAACAATGTTATTTTAAAGGCTAATTCTATTCATAAATACTTCACAGGAAAAAAATCTGATCTGCTCTTCATCCTGAGGACTCTTAAAGGAAAATGCCATGGTTGCGTTCTCTTCTCACTACTTCAAGAGCTCAGTCTTACCGGCATTCTAAAGTTTTTTTATGCTGCTGATGGCACGGCTTAGACATCCTTGTCTCCATTACCATCATGATTTCCATATCAAGTCATGAGAATTTTTCTTCATGATTGGTGAAGTTAAGTGTCATAACATTAATGTCGAGTCAATTTGAAGGCTTTTTTCCAAAGGGATTTCTTCCTTCCTAATGAAAACCATTGGCACTAGAAAACCTACTCAGTTTTTCAGAAAGTGATATAATACACCTGTAGAGTACAATGTCCTCAGAGTTGCTTTTTCACCAGAAGAAGAAAACTGCTTTTTTCTTCTTCTATCACCTTAGACTTTATTCAAAACCTTTTTAAACCTTTGAATTTCTATTTATAGCTAATTACTACTCTACTAAGAAATGGCTGTACTGCTATTAGGGAAACATCAAGGGGCAGTAATATTTTATCAGGTACAAAATTTTAAAAACCCCAACTCTTAAAAATGATGCCTGAAAATGACATCTGAAAGACAGTGGCAGGAGGCTTTTTCCAGAACAATGTGCAGTTCTTCCCAATTCTATTTTCCCCTCCGATTACTTTGTACACAAAGATTTTTACACAATCTTCTAACAGTGGCATGTTACTACTGGGGTAGAGTATTGCCCTGCCAGCATTGGAATTGACTCGACTGTAGTTGTGTTCAAATTTGCTGATGGGACAAGGGTTTTTTGCTGAACACACTTTAGCAAACAAGAGAGCTTCTTGGTCATCAGAGGCTATGAGTCCCAGAAAAAGATGAATGTGGTGGTGACATGCCTTGTGTTTTGAAGAGAGATCAAAAACTTATTTCTGGGGTCACCTCCCTTTTGGTACAGAAAGCACACAGAGGGCTTTGAAGCAGCACTTTCACCCTCTTTGCATTAACTAGGAAATCTGAGACAGAGCTTGCCCCAAGGTTTGTGCAAAATTGCTCTTTTGATGCAACTGTTCACCAGACAATATCTCTGGGAAAATTTGCAGGGGCAGAAAGCAAGCCCTTCCTGGGAAATCCACTGAAATGGTTCAGAAGTTATTCCCATTCACTGTTGCTAACCTCTGCTGTCTAGCTGTCGGATATGCTTGGGACCATATTGAAATAATTCTAAAGAATGTACTGAGACTGCAGTATTGAGTAAACATAGGTATTTTCCATAGGTGTCAGGGGAAAACATTTCTATTGGTAAAAATGAGTTCCATAGAAATCAAGAACAGCATGGTAGAAAAAAAATTACATCCATAGAATGAAGATGCCCAGAATTCTTCTTTTGAAGTTACACAGAGTCAATATTTTCTAAATAAGGCTGTGAAACTTATGAAGAAGGAGGAGTACATTCCACCTGACTGGTGCACAAGTTCATGTCTTCAACTTACAAAAAAACATCTTATTAAAAGAAAAATATTCCACCTTGTGGAAAAGTAGCCCATTAGTAATTTTATCAAAGGTAGGATTAGATCAAGTATTCCTACAAGACAGTAGTAGTACTATGAAAAGCCTTTTGGCATCTATCTGACTACAGGAAACTTGAGCAAGCAGAAGTGTCTTTCCCTGCCGGAAGCTGTGCTTCCTATTTGCTACTGCTGCTTAAACATTGTTCAAAGAAAACTTGTCAAAAGAAAACTACTGTATACATGCAACTGGAACTATCTATTGCGTTCCAGCCAATTTTAACTAGAAAATATCAGACACACACTCTAGCTGAATATTCTAATGCATAGATGGAGTATACCAGCACTAAGAAATGGGAACGCTGGAGAAAGGAGCAAATGCAGATGAATTTCAGGGAAGGAAATTATTGGAGAGCTAACTGCAGTCCCTCGACTTTACAAGAAATGATGTCCAGTAAATCCCAACCTGAAACATAAAGAACTCTGTTTTAAAATGGTTGCATCTATGGTCCTCTGTCCTTCCTAGATGAAGAAACTGTGTTTTGAATCAATCTTCCAAGTGGTATGGCTAAAGACCTTGGATAACTCAATTTTTTTTTTTTTTTTTTTCCAGAAGCAACTGTCTCAAAACCTCTTTAAAGCTGACTTTTCCCCTTAAGATGCCATATTTTCAAAGAGCACCTTGTCATTTAACATGGTATTCCAAACATCATTTCCAAATTTAGACTAAAATAACACTCTTCCTAGTTATCTTTGGGTTTTTTGCAGCTTCCCGCCAACATAGGCAGCAAAGAAGAGAACAGACCGCAGCTCTTTCTGGAGCATCTTGAACAAATGCCCTTGCTTATGTTCCAATCTTTCACTTCTCCAAAATCCCTAACGATGAAGAAAAGGTAGTGAAGGCATTACTAGTAGTATTAGATAGCAATGTATGGGTGTGATTTATCAAGTAGAATTTGTATCACATAGATGATACTTGGCAAACAGCAAATGAAGGGATTTCTTTCAGCTCTCAGACTGATGTTACATGTCAGTAATTTAAACCAAAGATAACAAGAAGGATATTTTTTAACAGTGAACTTAATTACACCCCTACCCATGGACATCTGAATCTTAGGAATAGATAGTGTCTGATTTAGAAAAAATTAAAGAAATATCACAGTTTAAAGAAGCATATGATCATGAACACTTTGCAGATGGAACGTAGCCTATTCATTGGCTGAAATAAAGCAGGTAGACAGGACACAGGAAGTATCGTTTTGTGGATCAAACATTTATTTTCTAATGTGATGCTTACAGATGGTGAACTCACCAACTTCAATATTGCACAGTAGGTAAGAGTACCTAACTTGCGCCATCAAGTTATCCCTTGGAATCATCATCCAAGGGCATTTCCCCCTGCCTCTGTGAAAATGTGCCTGCCTTTTTCACAACACTTTTGCAGCAGCATTGCTAAGCCTGATCAGCTGGTATGGAGGGTGAATTATCAGCAGCAAGGTGACTGGCCAGGGTCATTTGCTTCAATGGATTTTGATCTACCGGATATTTTGAAGACCTGCTTCAGCCCTGTTGGTCAAACACAGCCTTCAAATGGTGCTAAAAAATTGCTCGGGCTGTGGACAACATGAAAAAATACCTTCTGGTGCCTTTACTGGGCCATATGCTCTTTATTCTCTCCCTCAACTTCTCCATCACCTCTCATCTCTTTCACATGAGCTATGTTCAAGGTCCACAGGATACTTTTCACAGAATCTTCAGGCCTGATGCAGTAGGCATGATGACCAGAATGCAGCTGGGATGAATTTTCCAGTTTGGATAAAACCTTTTGTGCACACAAATCCCCCTATGCCCAGAAAAACCTTCACGAGTACTCGTGTTCTACCTAAACCGCAATTTAGTCTGAAAGAAAAGCTTTTGTCTGAGAGTATCTGAGAGATCTGCATGAAGCACAGATATCTGACCTATGCAATTTTGAATATCAGAGGAAAAAGAAAATGGCAAGAAGTTTTTAATTTTACTGGTTTTAATTTTCAATTCCATGCACTTTTTCAAAAAGTGTCAATCTCAAATGGCCATCAGCATATTTCAGTCATCTGTAAGTTAGTATTCATATCAAATGTGTTTCAAATCAATAGAATTTCAAAACTTTCCTCCAAGTTTATATACCTAGATTTAGTATTTCTGATCTAGATTAGATGAAAGGAAGACATTTTTTGCTGTTGGGGTGCTGGAACGCTGCAACAGGTTGCCCAGAGAAGTTGAGGATGTCGCATCCCTGAACGTATTCAAGGTCAGCTTGGATCGGGGCTTTGAACAGCAACGAATGCGACCCTTGATGGTAGATAAACAAAGCTTGAATATAGAAGAAACTCAGATTGAAGTATACGAGCAAATTTTCTCTCAGCTCTTGGGGTAAAATCAAAGTTGTACAAAATTGCATTTCTCTGTGATTTTCACTACTGTAACAGAAAGCTTCATGAAAACTATGCAGAAGATATCAATTTTTAAAAGTGATAAGAACTACAACATCAAACACATGGGATGGGTTTCAACATGGGACACTCTCTGAGAGAAAATCTCTGTATTTCAACACTTCATCCCAATCATTAGGATTTCAAGAAGTGCCAAAGAAGGCAGCAAAATATCCTTCAGGACATTATTTACTGTAGTTCAGCCTGGCCATTAGTTGGAATTGCTGTCTGAACTAATGTAGATGTACCACACACACTTTCCATGCACTGAAAACTTACTGTTTACGATGAATAAGCAATGAGGATCAAAATTGATTGGAAGCATCTTAAAAATGTCAAGTATTTCACTGTAAATGATCTATGATCAAAATACTTATTCCTCCTTAGTGAGGGACAAATAAATTCTTCTATACCATGATGGTTTAAAATTGTCTAAACCAATGTTTTCTTCTGAAAAGACATAATCTAATTTTTTCTATTTGTAGAAGAAAATATTCCTAGACATAGAACAAAGTAATTTTAAAGGAACAAATGAAAGGAAAATATTCTGCAAACAGAATTCAATGAAAACCTGTGTTTTAAATATGAGGTAGATATTCAACAGAGTTTTTGTACCAGATATTTGAAATAGTGTACCGGCTATTTTGTCCACAAAGAGAGGTATTTAGCATTTCAGTCTTTTCCAAGGTGTTCATGATCTGCTATGCTGATCTCTGTGCTTGCCTAAGTGTGTGCGGAAGGGGGGGGGGGCATGTGAAGGGGAGTGTCTATGTTTGCTTAGCGCTCGTAGTGGCAGATTCATGCCTCAGCTCCATCATTTCTTTTAGAAACTTCCCAGAGAGTGGATATGAAGTTTCATATCCAAAAGAGATCAATTCCCAAGTCATCCATTTTACTCTACCTTGTAAATCACATGCTTTGTTGCATATTTTATCAAATATACTTTCAAGCCGCATGGAGGAAGGAGAATGTGGAGAATCCCTCCAATGTCTTGCAACTTTTACGCAAATAGATTTTCAAGAAAATCATCATTTCTCTTTAAAATACGTCTGGGACAGGCATGATGGTGGTGTCAATCTGTTGAAGTTTTTGTTGCTGGGGGAAGTTGTACGGAAGGATTGGTTTTTACATTGACCAGTTACTGAATCAAGTGCATGAACACAATTGAAATTTAACCGGTGTTTCCTTTTTCTAGCAGACTACTTCTAGAACTAGCTAGCAGACTCAAGATGACTCTTTTTCTCTGTTTTTGTTTCTTTCCTATTTTCTTGGCTTCTTTGCAACTGTCTACACAATTTTAGGACTTTTTTCCAAACAAAAATTGTTTCATAGACCGATAATTAAGATACGCTTTTTACAAGGAATCTTTTTTAAATCATTGTTAGAGTTAAGAAAGTTAAGGACATAGGTCTTTTTCTTCCCTTATGAATATTGCAATGAAATAGTTAAATAAAGACCAACTCCTTTTTTTTATTTGGAATACAAGTAGATAATACCCAAACAGTAATACATTGGTGGACCAATATTTGCCATTCTGATGTAAGTTGTCACTTCTTAACAATATGCCTTCTGTGACTACGTTGACATCACTTTTGGTAAAGATCCTAACTGGTCTTAGACACACATAGGGAGAAATTTGCTCAGCCAGTGTCAGTCTTAAGCATGCGTCTCAGAGGATCTTTCTAGAGCTGGGGAATTTTCCCATGAAAGGGATTCAGTTATGGAAGAGACAGGTTTCCTGGAGTTTTACATTCTTCTTGAACACTACTTAAGGAACTTAAATCCCATGTCCATTTGGATCTCGCTCTGCACAGACCTTTGTCATGCCAGTCCTTGAAATGCATCTCAAAGAGAATTCACTAGCACAGAATGAATGAGGGTGGAAGGGGTCTGTGGGGCTCACCAAGTCCCATCCCCCTGCTTCAACCAGGATACCTAGAGCCTGTTGCCCAGGATTATATCTGGGCCTACTTTTAATGTCTTCAATGATCCAGACTCCACCATCTTTCTGGACACTCTGTGCCATGGTTCAGTCACCGTCACGGTAAAAAATAATTTTGTGATGTTCAGAGGCAATCTCCTGTATTTCAGTGTGTGCCCACTGCCTCTTGTCTTTTCACTGAGCATCATTGAAAAGACACTGGTTCCCTGCTCTATGCACTATTCCTTCCCGTAGGTATGTGTGCTGCCATGTAGACAAACATCAAAAACTTCCCTGAAGCCCAGGCAGATGATATTCTCTTCATCTACCAGGCAAGTTCATTCACCGGAGGAGTTTAAAAAGTTGTCAAGCACGAATTTCCCCTGGTAAATCCATGCTGACTACATTTCTTCTAGCAATGCTTCCCAGGAATAGCTACTCCATCAACTTCCTTCATGTGCCTGGCAATGCTTTCCAGGAATAGCTACTCCATCAACTTCCTGGGGATCAAAATGAGGCTGGCTGGCTTGTACTTGTCTGAGTCCTCCTGGTTGCCTTTTTTGAAGAAGGGTGACATTTGCTTTCATCCAGTCTTTGGGCACTTTCCTCAGTCACCATGATCCATCCAACATGATCAGGAGTGGCCTCAGAATAATATCTGCTAACACCCTTGAGAGCTGTGCATCCATCTCAACAAGGCCTGTGGACTTTATGGAATACTTTCCAATTCAGTGATTATGCCCATAAAAATTTGCATGGGATAAGAGGACATTTTAACAGGTACCTGAAGAGTGTGTGAAAAGCTATGGAAGCAATCCAAAAGACAAAGACTAGAGTTCCCTTTGAAGACAAAGCATCCTAACCATGGAGCTGAGCAGCTTTAGATCCAGGTAAGCTTCCTCTCTGAGAGGATGCGGAAGACTTGATTTTACCTTATCCAATATTAAAATGGGTTGACCATTCGCTTGCAATACAAAAAATTCAATGATTTCCAAAATTATTGCCTCCATACTAGACAATAATGTACTGGCCGGGTATTCCCCTAACAGACGAGAGCGCCTGCTTGATGTCTCGTATGCGTACAGACTATTTGAATTAGGTCATTTGAGTGGGGATTACTGGTCTTTGAATTTTCTTTCTGATGAATTTGGAATATTTTCTGAAGCAAGGACCGGAAGATGAGAACTTCATTTCCCATCAGCGCACTCTAACATCCATGGCCGTAATGCCATTGTTTCTCCCCAACTGAGTCAAGAATTCATGACTACAAAGTGGATCAGCTCCAAAGGAAAGATCAAGGCTGGATAGTATTCTCTCTTGGTAAAGCTATTTATCTCAAATGAAGTGACCGACTTTAGTGATCTTTCCCTGGCCTAAAGCTACAAGGAGGGGGAGATGGACCAGGTTTCCTTCCACTGCCGTTCCCTTTGTCACCGCAGTGTTTAATATGGGTATGAAGACGTTCAAAAAGAGAGCTTTGCAGAATTCATAAAATTCAGTCTTAAAAAAATCATTTTTTAGTAGGTGAAATAAAAATAGCAAATAAAATGTATAAGTTTGTCTTGCCTTGTTCTCCAGGTTTTGTAACTGGCACACCTTTCCTTATGAACGCACTGTCCTTTCCTAAATACTCTCATATGGAGGAACGTGCTTCTGATAAGAAGAGCACTAGGATGTCTTTACTTGACCTTTTCTTTTCACTGATGCTTGGTCCTCTGAAATGAATGGTGTTCTAAAATTGAAATGTGCTACTATTGTTCCCATGGGGTAAGCCGCAGACTCTTCCTGTCGGAGCTGTCACTAATCAGCTATTCTCCTATCTGCCTTTAAGAGTTGAATGTTCTGGTCTAAAAAAGTAGCACCTTCTGTGAACCCATGCTCTTAGTTGCCAGTGTCATCCTAAATCCAAACACCCTCCTGCAAAGGACCGCTGGTTCTGTAGTCAACTAAGGAAAAAAGACCCGTCCATCCATGCTTTCTAATTTAAAATATTAGGGTATGTCCCTAAACAATTCTCTGCCGTTGAACACTACTTATCTTTGGCGTGTTTCTTCAACTCACTTGCAAGTCATTCATGCCTTAGGTTATTGGGCGAATTGCTTCATTTGAAGATGATTAAAAGGGGTATGAGAATACTTTTGTGCCTCTGCTATGAGGATACTTTTCAAATCCATACAAACTTCCTGCAAATGCAAAAACCTGCATCCTGTATTGTCCTAGCTTACAATATAAAAATGCATCCTATTCCCACCCTCGTGAACTGCGGAAACCAGGGGTGGCATCGTTTCTTCCTTCTCTCCTGTTAATGGGCCCATCAATGTCTTGCCACATGACTCAGAGATAACTCCCTCCAGGAGCCATTTCTGTTTCACGGGTAATCAAGGACCCACATCATGACTCAGAACGATATCAGCCCATTGGGAGATGCTCTGCCCAGGGGGTAGAAGCTAAGCATCCCCAACTGGATATAATCTGGGTTTATGAAGGCAAGAAGTACTATTTCTACCGCATTGCCAGAGGAACGGCCACCCTTAGCCACTGGTTTTCCAGAGGACAAGAGCTACCAGATGGTTTCTACAGAATCACCACTTCAACAAGACCATTTCATCCAAACTGCTACCACCACCCTAACTAGCAGGAAGTCAGCTTGTATTCTGACACTGTCAGTGGTTTTTCTTTTGTATTCTTGCATGGATTTGGGTTTTTCCCCCTTTTCCTAATAAACTGTATTTCTGACTTGGAGTCTTGCTGCGGTGCTGGATTTCTTCAGCCCAACTAGCTCTCAACACCGACAGCGAGAATGGGCCGCCCCAAGAGAGCTGTCGAATCCGGGCTGCAGCTGTAGGGCACAGCTGCTCTACGGCACAGGTGGACTGCCTTGGGATAGAGCTGTGCTGAGGGCAGGGACAAAGAACAGGGAGAGGTCTTCTCTATGTTTTCAGGTTTACTCCCTGGAGGGTCAAGGACAGAAAGACACTGATTCAAAGGCATCCATCAACTTCTAAATGGGGGGAAGGTCCCAGGGGAGGATACAATCTTTAACCAACTGGGAGAAACTGGGGGTGGAACACAAGGAGGGGAATACAATGTTGAAACCAGTAGGGAGACTACAGAGGAGGAGAATAACTTGAACAAACCAATGGGGTTTCCAAGGGTACAAAATTGAGAGGGAAGTTTCTAGAGAAAGGGGCAGGCTTGGGGAGGGGTTGATGTTCAATGGGAGAAGGAACAGGGAACAAAAGGGCAGGTCTTTGGGGAGATGGACAGCTAGGGCAAAAGCCAACAATACTGGGGGGAAAGGAACAATCCATTAATAATAACATATGCTATAACAGCACAAAATAGAAAGGCTTAGAAAATGGACTACTAGAACTGCAGTACAATAATAAACACACACTGCAACAGAGTGTCTCACTGGTTTGGCTTTCAAACCAGAAGAGGTGCCAACCTAAAAATTTCCCAACTTCAAAGTTAACTGGCTGCCGTTTTGATTTCCTTCTTAAATATATCACCGAGGCGCTACCAGCTTCTATAATTGGCTCAGCAGCATGTCTGTTCTTAGTGCCAAGCTGGGATTCACTTTGCCAGGCATGGAGGAAGCTTCCAGGAGCTTTGCACAAAAAATCACTTCTGTGGCTGGCTTCTTCCCTCCCCACCAAAAACCAAGCCATGCCAAACCAACACCTTAACTAATCCGTAGTACTTAGTACGCATCCAATCATTTCTTTTAAACGATGCTTTATGTTTTTTACCAAACGCACTGAAAAGAAGTGGATCCATAATATTGATAAAAATTGTTCCAGTTCAATAGAAATATTGGGTCATGCAACTCTAGACTACATAGCTATTTTTTTGTACCATACCCAGAGGCTTTTTTCACCTCCATGTAAGAGCCTAAATGAGGGATGTGGGAGTCCAGGCGGCTCTCCAAAATGCAGTTTATTCCATCCAAGGTGTTACAGCAGTCCAGGGTCATGGGTGACAGAGCCTGTGCCTACAGCTGTCAGCTCTAGCTGCAGGCAGGCCTGGAGACCCTTTGGTTTTGGTACTTTGCTGAGCATCTTCATACAGTAGAACCAATCTATGCCTTAACTATTATCTATAGCCTATCATAACTACTCTAATTACCATATGTTGCTATTCTCCACTCACTAAAAGTCAGTACATTACAGTTGAAGCAGAAAGTTGTTTTTCAGTTTTCTTGGCAGTGGAAGATTTGGAGACCCCTTTTTCTGCTTGCAGCATTTGCTGACTTGTTTGCCTGTGCTAGCTTCCTGCTTGGTAAAAACATCTTCTTGTTTGGACTGGGTTCATCCTTAGCTCTAAGTCATAAAACCCTCTTCTAACTAACGTATCCTCGGTTATCCAGTAAGACTGGCTCAGCAATTCTTTTCTTCTAGATCAAAACTTGCTTCCAACTCTATTCCTTCTTCAGACTCCACATTCAAAAATCTTTCTGCCAAGCATACATATGTGTGAGACTTTCTTGTCAAACTTTCATCTTTCCCAACACCTCTAAAGAAATGTTTCCTGATGGTTTGGATCAGAAGATCCAGTATTGCCATCCTGAGATTTTTGTTTCGAAACCCATAAGCTGTGCTCCAGGTTTTGCCTATGTTCTTTGTTGTGCCTTGCATATATTTTGGCTAGAAGGCCAGTGTAGATGATGTCCTTGCTGCAGTAGCCATGGGAAATAAGGTGGAGTGTCTGGCTGATGTACCGGGATGCAGACTATACACCACTCCCCTAGGGAGGCGAGGATCCCTAAAGGAATAGAATATTGGCTATGCTCTGGGAGTTTTACAGAGAGAAAGATCCTCCTAGCTCAAATGATTTGTCTCCTGGAGTTCTGAGGAGTATGTGGTGAAGAAGAAGGCTGCTGTCTTTTCCAAGAATCTTCCGTGCATTCAAGAGGATCATTGAACTTCTTGTCTGAGAATGAAAGAAATATTAGTAGTAATTAGTTCTTTTTCTCTGTCTGTGCATCACTGATTGAATATGGGTAGATTATATTTTTTTTATTTATTTATTTGAATTATTCATCATAAGGTCTTCCAAATTCCCAAATTCTGCTTCACGTCTTTCTTTTGTAGGCCAGTCTGGTTCATCTTCTCTTCTACTGTATTATTGCAGACCATATCTGAATGGATTTTTTTTTTTCATTTTGAACTTTAGGTTTAAATTGAATGAGCAGAACACTTTATTTATCCTTATTTTACCAGTTTGCAAGGAAATACAGAATTTTGAAGAGAAGTGACGCGACTCCACTTGAGGTTTTCAATGGAAGAGAAGAATGACGATGTCCTACCTTCACAGCATTGTTTACAGTAACATTGCAGCTAGTTTCCAGCAACGAAGGTCAGGTTCTGGAAGCAGGCACGCATGATTGTAGAGAAGTCTAAAAAGTTTCAGTTTGGCCGCTTTTCTTGAAAAATAGCTAATATGTCTCAACGTTGTACTGAATCTTGTTGTACAGACACTTCTTTTGAGATCTGAACTCCTTGCTGGACTTTTGTATCTAATAATCAGATACAGTAAACCTATGTTTCCTTATATGCTGTAAGAATTTGGTTCTAATCTAGAAGAGCAAGAAAAGGTTTCCATATTAATAGAAGCTAAAGAACCTGCTAAGAAAGCAGTTAATGGACTGCTTTTTTTATTGGAGCAGTGATTTAGTGGTTTGATGGGTTTTTTTTTTTTTGCTTCTCAATAGAATTTTAGAAGTGGTGGGGTAAGAAAGTGTGGATTTTGATAGGTTTGCCTTGAAAGAAGAATTACAGGGGAAACAGATGAAAAGAATTGATGCAGAGCTCTATGCATTAATACACTCTTTCGTACCGAGTTTCAGAAGTGAAAACCAAGAGGAGAGAGTGCCGACAAGATGAGAGTGCCGATTTACTAGAATGAATTCAAGACAGCATTATTTTCTCTCTCTGAATTACAGCTCTAATCCTCAGGGTATTAATAGGAAGTACATAACAATCTCAAAGATTTAAAAATGGATGATGAAGTTTTATATCCAGTAAACTGTAAGGCTTCACATTTTAATCTGGTTTGCATTTTGGCAAAAGCCTGGAATCTTTTGCAATTTGCCAGATAACAAGGGATTTAGAACAGGAAGTATGCAAGTAATCTTTTGGACCCTTCATCTCCCTTCTTAGAACAATGAATACATTTATTATGCTCCTATTTATATTCCATCAGGGGATTTGATCATGGAAATGTCTAGTCATTCTTTACTTGTTTTCAACCCCTCAAAGAGCATGAATCCAAACTATTCAGAAGTTCTTGATCTGCAACAGTGACCAGCACTATACCGGTAAGAGTCAGTGGACATTAGCAGATCCCCTACGACAGCCCCCTATGGCGGGCTGTTCTGGCAGGACTGATGTTTGAGGGGCTGGCATTCTGTGAAATAGAACATTCTATGAATGGGGAAAATGGAAACAGATTCTGAACGTTCAACCCAACACGTGAACAAGTAATAGGGCAGGTAATTTTCTGTGGAAATTTCTTTAGCCCCAGTGTTGTGGATGATGATTACTCTTCCTACCTCCTTTGGCCAGCTGCCAGCACAGCCACGTTACTCCGCTTATGGACAGAAAGCTAGAAGAAGTGATTTTTGAACAAAACACCTCTCAGGACCTTAGAGTGTTTTTTGCTGCAAAATGTTTCAAGGCAGATAGGGAAACAATTCCATTGTAGAGAGTGTGCTGAGAAGACAAGTTTGGAAGTTAGAAACCATGGGATCTGTTTCTATATATGTCACTGATTTTGCTTATTATCTATTTGGTGGGGTTTCTTTTTTTTTTTTTTTTTTTTTTTTTTTTTTGCCGGCACCGTTGAGATTAGAGCATTAGACAGAAAAGTACTGTAAGGTTAAAATACTTTTGAGATGCCTTGTGCTGAAAAACCTTGTAGCTACTGCTAAGGCCCATTAGCCAGGTCCTGTTTCATTTCTGAGAAGCTATAAAATTCCCATTGGTAATTTAGTTCTAACCATCTGTTGTTATGGTGGAGATGCAAATTAAGAAGAACAATTTTTGAATCTGTAGGGATGTATTTTCCATTTTGTAGCTGCCTTTTCAGTCTCTGAGCCATCAATGAAAAAAAGGAGAAGAATCTACACTGTTTTCAACCTGTGGTCCATCCACTACTGTCCACGTGCCAAGATTCAAAGCCAAACAATCCTGTTGGGCCTCATTGGGAGGAATTATTTGGATTCAAAATACTAGACTAGTATTGGATTTCCACCAGCACAGTCCATTGGGCACGAATTTTGATATCTATAGAACCTTTCACGGGGATCCATCTTTGTCACGTGCATCACATTTTATAAGAGAAGAGGCATTGTTGAATAGCTTCAGTGGAAAAAAAATCTTAAATGCACTCTGAATGGAATTGAGATCCAAAGGAGCCAGTATTTCAAGAAAGCCTGAGATATTGTCTGTGATGAGATCCCTTCTAAGAGGTTCTATTAAGGTACCAAATTCTCCATCAAAATACTGGCAGATTGGTCAGAGGGGAAAAGCAAACTTTTTAAATGGTCCTTTGGAATGACAGGGCTTGCAGCAAATTTAGTACTTGCTGCTAGGTTGCCTACATTCCAGGAAAGAGTATTAAATACTGAAATTTGACGGATGGTGGATGAAGTCTTTGTGACTGTGAAAGTCCAGTGCATGGCAATCTCAGAAAGGAACCCATCAAAGCCCCGGAAATGCCAACACACAAGTTGTGAGTTGGCAGTGCATGCCAGGTTTTAGCAAACCACAGCAAAATGCTGATTGCAAAACGAGGCCATCAAGTCACATATGGTATGAAGCAGTAGGAAAGAGGAAAGCAGCTGAGAGCGTCATCCCTGCTAAATAGTCTCAGTATTCTTATTGCCATTAGCAGAAATGTGAAATGAGTCTATAAAAATTACAAAGGAGGCAAAAGAAAAGGGAGTGATGACTCCTCTGGCATAGTGTTCCCTAACAGGGATCTTCAAAATGTAAAGATTCTATCATCCTTTAAACTGAAGGAAGGTATTAATGGCAGTAAGGAAATGGCATCAAATGCTAGAAAGACTCTGGGCAGTGTACTTCTAGACAGAAATGCCACTGATGGAAAACCGACTGAACTGGCACCAATGCAGCAGCATTGTACTAAAGCCCAGAAATATCCACCGCTTCACTCTCTGCCATTCCTTTAATATGCACACAGCAGCTCTGCAAAATTCCTACTCATCATCTCCTTGGAAAACTGGGCGTGAGGGTCCGTAGTGATGCAGAGTCCCCAGGCAGGTGCAAAGGAGAGCCGCTTTCTTGCAAAAGCCAGGCTTTTGAAGCAGTCAGGCCTTTGTCAGTTGCATAGCTTTAAGCCACAACAAACATAATTCAACCAACCGTCATACACCACGCTGTGAACACGCAATGCTTCTAGAACTTCTTGATCTACCTCTAATTCAGCTGACTCACTTTCCCCTAGTCATTTTCTACTTAGCCAAAGTAACGGGCCTCAGCCATGGTTTTACAAGGCCTTCCTTTCGGAAAGTTCTACCTATATGCAACAGCATACCACAAGTTGCTTCACCACCAAGAGTTTAGGTAGATGATTTGCATCTGCCCTTGCGGTGAAACACAATGGGGAGAGAAAATGCTGTCGGAGATGTTCAGTCATTCCATTTTCTAGACAGGCCAAATCAAAAGAAAAGCAAGCTATAGGATTGTGTACTTGCTCTTACAGAACACCTGCTGCCATCTGACAATGAACTAGCAGAAAATCAGCAAGAATGAGACTTGAGGCAAACAACCTTTGGAAGGGAATAATGGGTTGATAAATAAAGACAACACGTTTCCAGGCTATCGAGATACTTTAAATGACAGCAAAGGATTTGAGAGCAGAGACTGAACTCATGGAGAAGGATTCAAAGAATCCCAAGAAAAACATGACCAAAGAATAAAAGAACCCCAAGAAAAATAGGGGCAACTGACCTGTTTAAGCCTTCAGGAAATCAGTGGCCGCTGATTTAGATAGGCCATTCAAGTTCATTTACTGATGCACCTTCCACTCCTTTTTCACCTGTCAGCATCACAGGGTGAACTGGGACCTTGGAATCAAGATTATTTGGGATTCTGTTCTTAGCTTTAGGAGAGAAGTACAGCAGGTGAAGTACCTATTACTGATGTGATACCCAGGAACACAGAGTTGACACATTTCATTGAATTCCAATCATAACTAGCAATACTAAGAGGATAGGATTGGCCGCTTTTCATGATGCTCCTCTTGTTATACAGCCTGCTCTGATTCTGGTGAAAGTTTTTCATTAGCTTCTCTCTAAAAAGGAGAAAAACCAATCAAATGTCCCTCTCTGCTGATGCTAATAGAGTCAGAGGTCTATGAAAGGGCCAAAAATATTTGGAATTCTTCTTAGAGAATGGAAATGGAAGCAGAGCTACAAATCTATTTCCTTGCAACATATCCCTAAAACTCATTCCCTTCTATTCATAACTTATGTATAGCCAGCAGTACATTCAGGAAAAGACGAAAGTGACTGATGTCAGCAAGGGAAGGATTTGAAAGAACTATTCCCATGAATCATCATATAGACAGTAAATCTAGCATTAAAATCAGAACCCTTTTAGTATCACTTATGGGAAATTAAGGACTCCTGCACAATGGACCAAGAGGATTAAGCAGAAGCCGTTTATGGTTTACATGATGCACTTACACATTCTGACTCTCTGCACACGCTAGTCACGCTTTTCTTATTGGTGCCTTTGTCTTGTCCACGCATTCTGCGTGCACCTCTCAGAAGATGTGTTTCCTTACAGTCCAGGTACTTTGCCCCTCCCCCCCCCCCCCCCCCCCTTTTTGGAGTTCTTGTGGTCTTGGAATTTAGTTTCTCAGCTTTTCCTCTCTTGTTTTAGCATGGCTTATGTCTTGATGAATTCCAGAGGGCCCTGAGAAAATTCTGAGAAGAACCGTTCCAAGCTGGATGGCTGGTGCACCCTGTAGTCTAAGCGGTTCAGATACATTGTCACAATTGCCCCTTCTTCTTGCACCAGCCAGATCTTTTCCAATGTCATTTTTAGCAAGAGGCACACCAGTTTCACGATGCATGGAATAACACAAAGCAATGAAATAATGACTACTAGTAAAAACAAAGCTCCATTTACGAGATCTTTCAACCACCCAGTTCTTTCCCATCCCTCAAACCATTGATGCAAACCCCACTCGTTCCTAGTCAATTTCTTATTATTCTTGTGTGAGTTTCATATGAATGGCTGCAGAATGGTCAAAAAGATTCATGCAAAATATTCCTTATAAAATTCCTAACACTCGTGCCCATGTGCTAATAACAATAAATCTATTACAGCTCTTATTTGCAGTGTTCTATATCTAATAGCATCTACGGCAGTGAGCACATGACTTAAAATAGAAGAAGTTACGATAAGTTGTTTGAATATCCAGCACCCCAAGTGGTTAAAAGCAGCCAAACCTTGATAAGCAGCGACACCTAGCGTAAGGAAGAACGCAGTTATTCCTGCTGGAACGAGCAAAACTCTCCATAATGGTGCCAATCGCGTCTTTAGCTACTGTTGCTCTCTAGGTATTCCCGGAAACGAAAAAGTGGCTTCCTCCAGCAAAAACCATTTTGAAGGCAACAGAGCCCTCCGAATAGCGGCTTCTGTTAAAAGAATCTGGCTACCGGCACCTACCATTGGAGAGCTGCGTTACCCGTCTTCTGCGTCTCTTGCCGCCTACACCTTAGCGAAAAGCTTTTTCACGCTTTCTCTCAAAAAGAAACTGTGCCAGCACAGCAAGCGTCTCAGGACGATTTTCAGGAAGGTACTCGAGTTCTTACCATCTGCTGGAGAAAAGAAAAAGTAAGATTGGCCAGGGAGTGCTGCATATGATTTAGAAGGATGCAAAAGAATGTTGTTTGAGAACTTTTTCCCTACTTATGGTAATCTAAGTTTAAACTGTTCGAAAGTGGTTAGTTATCATTTTCTCTCACTTTGAGAGCCGCGCACTAACTCCCAGTGCTGTGCAACTTCGTTCTTGGCGTCTCAGCATCTGCCGAGCTCTCCGGCTGCCAGAGGCAAAGAAGCGGCTTTTTCGCGCAAAGGGCTTTCTGCCGGTCGCGGTGCCCTCCTGACCGCAGCTTCTGCCGAAAGACGCCCGGAGACCGGCACCTACCTTCGGAGAGCTGCACATGCCCGTCTTCTGCGTCTCTTGCCGCCTACACCTTAGCGAAAAGCTTTTTCACGCTTTCTCTCAAAAAGAAACTGTGCCAGCACAGCAAGCGTCTCAGGACGATTTTCATGAAGGTACTTGAGTTCTTACTATCTCCGAGGAGAAAAGGAAAAGTAAGATTGGCCAGGGAGTGCTGCATAAGGTATAGAAGGATGTAAAAGAAAGTTGTTTGAGAACTTTTATCATACTTATTGTAATCTAAGTTTAAACTGTTGGAAAGTGCTTAGTTCCTGTCTTCTCTCAGTTTCAGAGCTGCGTACTTATCCTGGGTGCTGTGCGGCTTCTTTCTTGGCGTCTCAGCATCTGCCGAGCTCTCCGGCTGCTGGAGGCGAAGAAGCGGCTTTTTCGCGCACAGAGCTTTCTGCCGGTCGCGGTGCCCTCCGGACATCATCTTCTGCCGAAAGACGCCCGGAGACCGGCACCTACCTTCGGAGAGCTGCATATGCCCGTCTTCCGCGTCTCTTGCCGCCTACACCTCAGCGAAAAGCTTTTTCACACTTTCTCTCAAAAAGAAACTGTGCCAGCACAGCAAGCGTCTCAGGACTATTTTCATGGAGGTACTCGGGTCCTTTCTATCTCCTGGAGAAAAGAAAAAGTAAGATTGGCCAGGGAGTGCTGCATAAGGTATAGAAGGATGTAAAAGAAAGTTGTTTGAGAACTTTTTCCCTACTTATCGTAATCTAAGTTTAAACTGTTGGAAAGTGGTTAGTTATCATTTTCTCTCAGTTTCTGAGCTGCGCACTCAATCCCGATGCTGTGCGGTCTTGTTTTGGCGTCTCAGCATCTGCCGAGCTCTCCGGCTGCCGGCGGCGAAGAAGCGGCTTTTTCGCGCGCAGAGCTTTCTGCCGGTCGCGGTGCGCTCCGGACCGCGGCTTCTGCCGAAAGACGCCCGGAGACCGGCACCTACCCTCGGAGAGCTGCATATGCCCGCCTTCTGCGTCTCTTGCCGCCTACACCTTAGCGAAAAGCTTTTTCACGCTTTCTCTCAAAAAGAAACTGTGCCAGCACAGCAAGCGTCTCAGGACGATTTTCATGAAGGTACTGGAGTTCTTACCATCTCCTGGAGAACACAAAAAGAAAGATTGGCCAAAGAGTGCTGCATAAGTTTTAGAAGGATGTAAAAGAAAGTTGTTTGAGAACTTTTTCCCTACTTATGGTAATCTAAGTTTAAACTGTTGGAAAGTGGTTAGTTATCATTTTCTCTCAGTTTGAGAGCTGCGCACTCAATCCCGATGCTGTGCGGTCTTGTTCTTGTCGTCTCAGCATCTGCCGAGCTCTCCGGCTGCCGGCGGCGAAGAAGCGGCTTTTTCGCGCACAGAGCTTTCTGCCGGTCGCGGTGCGCTCCGGACCGCGGCTTCTGCCGAAAGACGCCCGGAGACCGGCACCTACCCTCGGAGAGCTGCATATGCCCGCCTTCTGCGTCTCTTGCAACCTACACCTTAGCGAAAAGCCTTTTCACGCTTTCTCTCAAAAAGAAACTGTGCCAGCACAGCAAGCGCCTCAGGACGATTTTCATGAAGGTACTCGAGTTCTTACCATCTGCTGGAGAAAAGAAAAAGAAAGATTGGCCAGGGAGTGCTGCATAACTTTTAGAAAGATGTAAAAGAAAGTTGTTTGAGAACTTTTTCCGTACCTATGGTAATCTAAGTTTAAACTGTTGGAAAGTGGTTAGTTATCATTTTCTTTCAGTTTCTGAGCTGCGCACTCAATCCCGATGCTGTGCGGTCTTGTTCTTGGCGTCTCAGCATCTGCCGAGCTCTCCGGCTGCCGGCGGCGAAGAAGCGGCTTTTTCGCGCGCAGAGCTTTCTGCCGGTCGCGGTGCGCTCCGGTCCGCGGCTTCTGCCGAAAGACGCCCGGAGACCGGCACCTAGCCTCGGAGAGCTGCATATGCCCGCCTTCTGCGTCTCTTGCTGGCTACACCTTAGCGAAAAGCTTTTTCACGCTTTCTCTCAAAAAGAAACTGTGCCAGCACAGCAAGCGTCTCAGGACGACTTTCATGAAGGTACTCGAGTTCTTACCATCTCCTGGAGAAAAGGAAAAGTAAGATTTCTCAGGGAGTGCTGCATAATTTTTACAAGGATGAAAAAGAATGTTGTTTGAGAACTTTTTCTCTACTTATGGTAATCTAAGTTTAAACTGTTGGAAAGTGGTTAGTTATCATTTTCTCTCAGTTTGAGAGCTGCGCACTCAATCCCGATGCTGTGCGGTCTTGTTCTTGGCGTCTCAGCATCTGCCGAGCTCTCCGGCTGCCGGAGGCGAAGAAGCGGCTTTTTCGCGCACAGAGCTTTCTGCCGGTCGCGGTGCGCTCCGGACCGCGGCTTCTGCCGAAAGACGCCCGGAGACCGGCACCTACCCTCGGAGAGCTGCATACGCCCATCTTCAGCGTCTCTTGCCGCCTACACCTTAGCGAAAAGCTTTTTCACGCTTTCTCTCAAAAAGAAACTGTGCCAGCACAGCAAGCGTCTCAGGACGATTTTCATGAAGGTACTCGAGTTCTTACCATCTGCTGGAGAAAAGAAAAAGAAAGATTGGCCAGGGAGTGCTGCATAACTTTTAGAAAGATGTAAAAGAAAGTTGTTTGAGAACTTTTTCTCTACTTATGGTAATCTAAGTTTAAACTGTTGGAAAGTGGATAGTTATCATTTTCTCTCAGTTTGAGAGCTGCGCACTCAATCCCGATGCTGTGCGGTCTTGTTCTTGTCGTCTCAGCATCTGCCGAGCTCTCCGGCTGCCGGCGGCGAAGAAGCGGCTTTTTCGCGCACAGAGCTTTCTGCCGGTCGCGGTGCGCTCCGGACCGCGGCTTCTGCCGAAAGACGCCCGGAGACCGGCACCTACCTTCGGAGAGCTGCATATGCCCGCCTTCTGCGTCTCTTGCAACCTACACCTTAGCGAAAAGCTTTGTCACGCTTTCTCTCAAAAAGAAACTGTGCCAGCACAGCAAGCGTCTCAGGACGATTTTCATGAAGGTACTCAAGTTCTTACCATCTCCTGGAGAACACAAAAAGAAAGATTGGCCAAAGAGTGCTGCATAAGTTTTAGAAGGATGTAAAAGAAAGTTGTTTGAGAACTTTTTCTCTACTTATGGTAATCTAAGTTTAAACTGTTGGAAAGTGCTTAGTTATCATTTTCTTTCAGTTTCTGAGCTGCGCACTCAATCCAGATGCTGTGCGGTCTTGTTCTTGGCGTCTCAGCATCTGCCGAGCTCTCCGGCTGCCGGCGGCGAAGAAGCGGCTTTTTCGCGCGCAGAGCTTTCTGCCGGTCGCGGTGCCCTCCAGACCGCGGCTTCTGCCGAAAGACGCCCGGAGACCGGCACCTACCCTCGGAGAGCTGCATATGCCCGTCTTCAGCGTCTCTTGCCGCCTACACCTTAGCGAAAAGCCTTTTCACGCTTTCTCTCAAAAAGAAACTGTGCCAGCACAGCAAGCGTCTCAGGACGATTTTCATGAAGGTACTCGAGTTCTTACCATCTGCTGGAGAAAAGAAAAAGAAAGATTGGCCAGGGAGTGCTGCATAACTTTTAGAAAGATGTAAAAGAAAGTTGTTTGAGAACTTTTTCCGTACCTATGGTAATCTAAGTTTAAACTGTTCAAAAGTGGTTAGTTATCATTTTCTTTCAGTTTCTGAGCTGCGCACTCAATCCCGATGCTGTGCGGTCTTGTTCTTGGCGTCTCAGCATCTGCCGAGCTCTCCGGCTGCCGGCGGCGAAGAAGCGGCTTTTTCGCGCACATAGCTTTCTGCCGGTCGCGGTGCGCTCCGGACCGCGGCTTCTGCCGAAAGACGCCCGGAGACCGGCACCTACCTTCGGAGAGCTGCATATGCCCGCCTTCTGCGTCTCTTGCAACCTACACCTTAGCGAAAAGCTTTGTCACGCTTTCTCTCAAAAAGAAACTGTGCCAGCACAGCAAGCGTCTCAGGACGATTTTCATGAAGGTACTCGAGTTCTTACCATCTCCTGGAGAACACAAAAAGAAAGATTGGCCAAAGAGTGCTGCATAAGTTTTAGAAGGATGTAAAAGAAAGTTGTTTGAGAACTTTTTCTCTACTTATGGTAATCTAAGTTTAAACTGTTGGAAAGTGGTTAGTTATCATTTTCTCTCAGTTTGAGAGCTGCGCACTCAATCCCGATGCTGTGCGGTCTTGTTCTTGGCGTCTCAGCATCTGCCGAGCTCTCCGGCTGCCGGCGGCGAAGAAGCGGCTTTTTCGCGCGCAGAGCTTTCTGCCGGTCGCGGTGCGCTCCGGTCCGCGGCTTCTGCCGAAAGACGCCCGGAGACCGACACCTACCCTCGGAGAGCTGCATATGCCCGTCTTTAGCGTCTCTTGCCGCCTACACCTTAGCGAAAAGCTTTTTCACGCTTTCTCTCAAAAAGAAACTGTGCCAGCACAGCAAGCGTCTCAGGACGATTTTCATGAAGGTACTCGAGTTCTTACCATCTCCTGGAGAAAACAAAAAGAAAGATTGGCCAAAGAGTGCTGCATAAGTTTTAGAAGGATGTAAAAGAAAGTTGTTTGAGAACTTTTTCTCTACTTATGGTAATCTAAGTTTAAACTGTTGGAAAGTGGTTAGTTATCATTTTCTCTCAGTTTGAGAGCTGCGCACTCAATCCCGATGCTGTGCGGTCTTGTTCTTGTCGTCTCAGCATCTGCCGAGCTCTCCGGCTGCCGGCGGCGAAGAAGCGGCTTTTTCGCGCGCAGAGCTTTCTGCCGGTCGCGGTGCGCTCCGGACCGCGGCTTCTGCCGAAAGACGCCCGGAGACCGGCACCTACCCTCGGAGAGCTGCATATGCCCGCCTTCTGCGTCTCTTGCAACCTACACCTTAGCGAAAAGCCTTTTCACGCTTTCTCTCAAAAAGAAACTGTGCCAGCACAGCAAGCGCCTCAGGACGATTTTCATGAAGGTACTCGAGTTCTTACCATCTGCTGGAGAAAAGAAAAAGAAAGATTGGCCAGGGAGTGCTGCATAACTTTTAGAAAGATGTAAAAGAAAGTTGTTTGAGAACTTTTTCCGTACCTATGGTAATCTAAGTTTAAACTGTTCAAAAGTGGTTAGTTATCATTTTCTTTCAGTTTCTGAGCTGCGCACTCAATCCCGATGCTGTGCGGTCTTGTTCTTGGCGTCTCAGCATCTGCCGAGCTCTCCGGCTGCCGGCGGCGAAGAAGCGGCTTTTTCGCGCACAGAGCTTTCTGCCGGTCGCGGTGCGCTCCGGTCCGCGGCTTCTGCCGAAAGACGCCCGGAGACCGGCACCTACCTTCGGAGAGCTGCATATGCCCGCCTTCTGCGTCTCTTGCAACCTACACCTTAGCGAAAAGCTTTGTCACGCTTTCTCTCAAAAAGAAACTGTGCCAGCACAGCAAGCGTCTCAGGACGATTTTCATGAAGGTACTCGAGTTCTTACCATCTCCTGGAGAACACAAAAAGAAAGATTGGCCAAAGAGTGCTGCATAAGTTTTAGAAGGATGTAAAAGAAAGTTGTTTGAGAACTTTTTCCCTACTTATGGTAATCTAAGTTTAAACTGTTGGAAAGTGGTTAGTTATCATTTTCTCTCAGTTTGAGAGCTGCGCACTCAATCCCGATGCTGTGCGGTCTTGTTCTTGGCGTCTCAGCATCTGCCGAGCTCTCCGGCTGCCGGCGGCGAAGAAGCGGCTTTTTCGCGCGCAGAGCTTTCTGCCGGTCGCGGTGCGCTCCGGTCCGCGGCTTCTGCCGAAAGACGCCCGGAGACCGACACCTACCCTCGGAGAGCTGCATATGCCCGTCTTTAGCGTCTCTTGCCGCCTACACCTTAGCGAAAAGCTTTTTCACGCTTTCTCTCAAAAAGAAACTGTGCCAGCACAGCAAGCGTCTCAGGACGATTTTCATGAAGGTACTCGAGTTCTTACCATCTCCTGGAGAAAACAAAAAGAAAGATTGGCCAAAGAGTGCTGCATAAGTTTTAGAAGGATGTAAAAGAAAGTTGTTTGAGAACTTTTTCTCTACTTATGGTAATCTAAGTTTAAACTGTTGGAAAGTGGTTAGTTATCATTTTCTCTCAGTTTGAGAGCTGCGCACTCAATCCCGATGCTGTGCGGTCTTGTTCTTGTCGTCTCAGCATCTGCCGAGCTCTCCGGCTGCCGGCGGCGAAGAAGCGGCTTTTTCGCGCGCAGAGCTTTCTGCCGGTCGCGGTGCGCTCCGGACCGCGGCTTCTGCCGAAAGACGCCCGGAGACCGGCACCTACCCTCGGAGAGCTGCATATGCCCGCCTTCTGCGTCTCTTGCAACCTACACCTTAGCGAAAAGCCTTTTCACGCTTTCTCTCAAAAAGAAACTGTGCCAGCACAGCAAGCGCCTCAGGACGATTTTCATGAAGGTACTCGAGTTCTTACCATCTGCTGGAGAAAAGAAAAAGAAAGATTGGCCAGGGAGTGCTGCATAACTTTTAGAAAGATGTAAAAGAAAGTTGTTTGAGAACTTTTTCCGTACCTATGGTAATCTAAGTTTAAACTGTTGGAAAGTGGTTAGTTATCATTTTCTTTCAGTTTGAGAGCTGCGCACTCAATCCCGATGCTGTGCGGTCTTGTTCTTGGCGTCTCAGCATCTGCCGAGCTCTCCGGCTGCCGGCGGCGAAGAAGCGGCTTTTTCGCGCACAGAGCTTTCTGCCGGTCGCGGTGCGCTCTGGTCCGCGGCTTCTGCCGAAAGATGCCCGGAGACCGGCACCTACCCTCGGAGAGCTGCATATGCCCGCCTTCTGCGTCTCTTGCCGCCTACACCTTAGCGAAAAGCTTTTTCACGCTTTCTCTCAAAAAGAAACTGTGCCAGCACAGCAAGCGTCTCAGGACGATTTTCATGAAGGTACTCGAGTTCTTACCATCTGCTGGAGAAAAGAAAAAGAAAGATTGGCCAGGGAGTGCTGCATAACTTTTAGAAAGATGTAAAAGAAAGTTGTTTGAGAACTTTTTCCGTACCTATGGTAATTTAAGTTTAAACTGTTCAAAAGTGCTTAGTTATCATTTTCTTTCAGTTTCTGAGCTGCGCACTCAATCCCGATGCTGTGCGGTCTTGTTCTTGGCGTCTCAGCATCTGCCGAGCTCTCCGGCTGCCGGCGGCGAAGAAGCGGCTTTTTAGCGCACAGAGCTTTCTGCCGGTCGCGGTGCGCTCCGGACCGCGGCTTCTGCCGAAAGACGCCCGGAGACCGGCACCTACCCTCGGAGAGCTGCATATGCCCGCCTTCTGCGTCTCTTGCTGGCTACACCTTAGCGAAAAGCTTTTTCACGCTTTCTCTCAAAAAGAAACTGTGCCAGCACAGCAAGCGTCTCAGGACGACTTTCATGAAGGTACTCGAGTTCTTACCATCTCCTGGAGAAAAGGAAAAGTAAGATTTCTCAGGGAGTGCTGCATAATTTTTACAAGGATGAAAAAGAATGTTGTTTGAGAACTTTTTCTCTACTTATGGTAATCTAAGTTTAAACTGTTGGAAAGTGGTTAGTTATCATTTTCTCTCAGTTTGAGAGCTGCGCACTCAATCCCGATGCTGTGCGGTCTTGTTCTTGGCGTCTCAGCATCTGCCGAGCTCTCCGGCTGCCGGAGGCGAAGAAGCGGCTTTTTCGCGCACAGAGCTTTCTGCCGGTCGCGGTGCGCTCCGGACCGCGGCTTCTGCCGAAAGACGCCCGGAGACCGGCACCTACCCTCGGAGAGCTGCATACGCCCATCTTCAGCGTCTCTTGCCGCCTACACCTTAGCGAAAAGCTTTTTCACGCTTTCTCTCAAAAAGAAACTGTGCCAGCACAGCAAGCGTCTCAGGACGATTTTCATGAAGGTACTCGAGTTCTTACCATCTGCTGGAGAAAAGAAAAAGAAAGATTGGCCAGGGAGTGCTGCATAACTTTTAGAAAGATGTAAAAGAAAGTTGTTTGAGAACTTTTTCTCTGCTTATGGTAATCTAAGTTTAAACTGTTGGAAAGTGGATAGTTATCATTTTCTCTCAGTTTGAGAGCTGCGCACTCAATCCCGATGCTGTGCGGTCTTGTTCTTGTCGTCTCAGCATCTGCCGAGCTCTCCGGCTGCCGGCGGCGAAGAAGCGGCTTTTTCGCGCACAGAGCTTTCTGCCGGTCGCGGTGCGCTCCGGACCGCGGCTTCTGCCGAAAGACGCCCGGAGACCGGCACCTACCTTCGGAGAGCTGCATATGCCCGCCTTCTGCGTCTCTTGCAACCTACACCTTAGCGAAAAGCTTTGTCACGCTTTCTCTCAAAAAGAAACTGTGCCAGCACAGCAAGCGTCTCAGGACGATTTTCATGAAGGTACTCAAGTTCTTACCATCTCCTGGAGAACACAAAAAGAAAGATTGGCCAAAGAGTGCTGCATAAGTTTTAGAAGGATGTAAAAGAAAGTTGTTTGAGAACTTTTTCTCTACTTATGGTAATCTAAGTTTAAACTGTTGGAAAGTGCTTAGTTATCATTTTCTTTCAGTTTCTGAGCTGCGCACTCAATCCAGATGCTGTGCGGTCTTGTTCTTGGCGTCTCAGCATCTGCCGAGCTCTCCGGCTGCCGGCGGCGAAGAAGCGGCTTTTTCGCGCGCAGAGCTTTCTGCCGGTCGCGGTGCCCTCCAGACCGCGGCTTCTGCCGAAAGACGCCCGGAGACCGGCACCTACCCTCGGAGAGCTGCATATGCCCGTCGTCAGCGTCTCTTGCCGCCTACACCTTAGCGAAAAGCCTTTTCACGCTTTCTCTCAAAAAGAAACTGTGCCAGCACAGCAAGCGTCTCAGGACGATTTTCATGAAGGTACTCGAGTTCTTACCATCTGCTGGAGAAAAGAAAAAGAAAGATTGGCCAGGGAGTGCTGCATAACTTTTAGAAAGATGTAAAAGAAAGTTGTTTGAGAACTTTTTCCGTACCTATGGTAATCTAAGTTTAAACTGTTGGAAAGTGGTTAGTTATCATTTTCTTTCAGTTTCTGAGCTGCGCACTCAATCCCGATGCTGTGCGGTCTTGTTCTTGGCGTCTCAGCATCTGCCGAGCTCTCCGGCTGCCGGCGGCGAAGAAGCGGCTTTTTCGCGCACAGAGCTTTCTGCCGGTCGCGGTGCGCTCCGGACCGCGGCTTCTGCCGAAAGACGCCCGGAGACCGGCACCTACCTTCGGAGAGCTGCATATGCCCGCCTTCTGCGTCTCTTGCAACCTACACCTTAGCGAAAAGCTTTGTCACGCTTTCTCTCAAAAAGAAACTGTGCCAGCACAGCAAGCGTCTCAGGACGATTTTCATGAAGGTACTCGAGTTCTTACCATCTCCTGGAGAACACAAAAAGAAAGATTGGCCAAAGAGTGCTGCATAAGTTTTAGAAGGATGTAAAAGAAAGTTGTTTGAGAACTTTTTCCCTACTTATGGTAATCTAAGTTTAAACTGTTGGAAAGTGGTTAGTTATCATTTTCTCTCAGTTTGAGAGCTGCGCACTCAATCCCGATGCTGTGCGGTCTTGTTCTTGGCGTCTCAGCATCTGCCGAGCTCTCCGGCTGCCGGCGGCGAAGAAGCGGCTTTTTCGCGCGCAGAGCTTTCTGCCGGTCGCGGTGCGCTCCGGTCCGCGGCTTCTGCCGAAAGACGCCCGGAGACCGACACCTACCCTCGGAGAGCTGCATATGCCCGTCTTTAGCGTCTCTTGCCGCCTACACCTTAGCGAAAAGCTTTTTCACGCTTTCTCTCAAAAAGAAACTGTGCCAGCACAGCAAGCGTCTCAGGACGATTTTCATGAAGGTACTCGAGTTCTTACCATCTCCTGGAGAAAACAAAAAGAAAGATTGGCCAAAGAGTGCTGCATAAGTTTTAGAAGGATGTAAAAGAAAGTTGTTTGAGAACTTTTTCTCTACTTATGGTAATCTAAGTTTAAACTGTTGGAAAGTGGTTAGTTATCATTTTCTCTCAGTTTGAGAGCTGCGCACTCAATCCCGATGCTGTGCGGTCTTGTTCTTGTCGTCTCAGCATCTGCCGAGCTCTCCGGCTGCCGGCGGCGAAGAAGCGGCTTTTTCACGCACAGAGCTTTCTGCCGGTCGCGGGGTGCTCCGGACCGCGGCTTCTGCCAAAAGACGCCCGGAGACCGGCATCTACCTTCGGAGAGCTACATATGCCCGTCTTCAGCGTCTCTTGCCGCCTACACCTTAGCGAAAAGCTTTTTCACGCTTTCTCTCAAAAAGAAACTGTGCCAGCACAGCAAGCGTCTCAGGACGATTTTCATGAAGGTACTCGAGTTCTTACCATCTCCTGGAGAAATCAAAAAGAAAGATTGGCCAAAGAGTGCTGCATAAGTTTTAGAAGGATGTAAAAGAAAGTTGTTTGAGAACTTTTTCCCTACTTATGGTAATCTAAGTTTAAACTGTTGGAAAGTGGTTAGTTATCATTTTCTCTCAGTTTGAGAGCTGCGCACTCAATCCCGATGCTGTGCGGTCTTGTTCTTGGCGTCTCAGCATCTGCCGAGCTCTCCGGCTGCCGGCGGCGAAGAAGCGGCTTTTTCGCGCACAGAGCTTTCTGCCGGTCGCGGTGCGCTCTGGTCCGCGGCTTCTGCCGAAAGACGCCCGGAGACCGGCACCTACCCTCGGAGAGCTGCATATGCCCGCCTTCTGCGTCTCTTGCTGCCTACACCTTAGCGAAAAGCTTTTTCACGCTTTCTCTCAAAAAGAAACTGTGCCAGCACAGCAAGCGTCTCAGGACGATTTTCATGAAGGTACTGGAGTTCTTACCATCTGCTGGAGAAAAGAAAAAGAAAGATTGGCCAGGTAGTGCTGCATAACTTTTAGAAAGATGTAAAAGAAAGTTGTTTGAGAACTTTTTCCGTACCTATGGTAATCTAAGTTTAAACTGTTCAAAAGTGCTTAGTTATCATTTTCTCTCAGTTTGAGAGCTGCGCACTCAATCCCGATGCTGTGCGGTCTTGTTCTTGGCGTCTCAGCATCTGCCGAGCTCTCCGGCTGCCGGCGGCGAAGAAGCGGCTTTTTCGCGCACAGAGCTTTCTGCCGGTCGCGGTGCGCTCCGGACCGCGGCTTCTGCCGAAAGACGCCCGGAGACCGGCACCTACCTTCGGAGAGCTGCATATGCCCGCCTTCTGCGTCTCTTGCAACCTACACCTTAGCGAAAAGCTTTGTCACGCTTTCTCTCAAAAAGAAACTGTGCCAGCACAGCAAGCGTCTCAGGACGATTTTCATGAAGGTACTCGAGTTCTTACCATCTGCTGGAGAAAAGAAAAAGAAAGATTGGCCAGGGAGTGCTGCATAACTTTTAGAAAGATGTAAAAGAAAGTTGTTTGAGAACTTTTTCCGTACCTATGGTAATGTAAGTTTAAACTGTTCAAAAGTGGTTAGTTATCATTTTCTTTCAGTTTCTGAGCTGCGCACTCAATCCCGATGCTGTGCGGTCTTGTTCTTGGCGTGTCAGCATCTGCCGAGCTCTCCGGCTGCCGGCGGCGAAGAAGCGGCTTTTTCGCGCACAGAGCTTTCTGCCGGTCGCGGTGCGCTCCGGACCGCGGCTTCTGCCGAAAGACGCCCGGAGACCGGCACCTACCTTCGGAGAGCTGCATATACCCGCCTTCTGCGTCTCTTGCAACCTACACCTTAGCGAAAAGCTTTGTCACGCTTTCTCTCAAAAAGAAACTCTGCCAGCACAGCAAGCGTCTCAGGACGATTTTCATGAAGGTACTCGAGTTCTTACCATCTCCTGGAGAACACAAAAAGAAAGATTGGCCAAAGAGTGCTGCATAAGTTTTAGAAGGATGTAAAAGAAAGTTGTTTGAGAACTTTTTCCCTACTTATGGTAATCTAAGTTTAAACTGTTGGAAAGTGGTTAGTTATCATTTTCTCTCAGTTTGAGAGCTGCGCACTCAATCCCGATGCTGTGTGGTCTTGTTCTTGGCGTCTCAGCATCTGCCGAGCTCTCCGGCTGCCGGCGGCGAAGAAGCGGCTTTTTCGCGCGCAGAGCTTTCTGCCGGTCGCAGTGCGCTCCGGACCGCGGCTTCTGCCGAAAGACGCCCGGAGACCGGCACCTACCCTCGGAGAGCTGCATATGCCCGTCTTCAGCGTCTCTTGCCGCCTACACCTTAGCGAAAAGCTTTTTCACGCTTTCTCTCAAAAAGAAACTGTGCCAGCACAGCAAGCGTCTCAGGACGATTTTCATGAAGGTACTCGAGTTCTTACCATCTCCTGGAGAAAAGGAAAAGTAAGATTTCTCAGGGAGTGCTGCATAATTTTTACAAGGATGAAAAAGAATGTTGTTTGAGAACTTTTTCTCTACTTATGGTAATCTAAGTTTAAACTGTTGGAAAGTGGTTAGTTATCATTTTCTCTCAGTTTGAGAGCTGCGCACTCAATCCCGATGCTGTGCGGTCTTGTTCTTGGCGTCTCAGCATCTGCCGAGCTCTCCGGCTGCCGGCGGCGAAGAAGCGGCTTTTTCGCGCACAGAGCTTTCTGCCGGTCGCGGTGCGCTCCGGACCGCGGCTTCTGCCGAAAGACGCCCGGAGACCGACACCTACCCTCGGAGAGCTGCATATGCCCGTCTTTAGCGTCTCTTGCCGCCTACACCTTAGCGAAAAGCTTTTTCACGCTTTCTCTCAAAAAGAAACTGTGCCAGCACAGCAAGCGTCTCAGGACGATTTTCTTGAAGGTACTCGAGTTCTTACCATCTCCTGGAGAAAACAAAAAGAAAGATTGGCCAAAGAGTGCTGCATAAGTTTTAGAAGGATGTAAAAGAAAGTTGTTTGAGAACTTTTTCTCTACTTATGGTAATCTAAGTTTAAACTGTTGGAAAGTGGTTAGTTATCATTTTCTCTCAGTTTGAGAGCTGCGCACTCAATCCCGATGCTGTGCGGTCTTGTTCTTGTCGTCTCAGCATCTGCCGAGCTCTCCGGCTGCCGGCGGCGAAGAAGCGGCTTTTTCACGCACAGAGCTTTCTGCCGGTCGCGGTGCGCTCCGGACCGCGGCTTCTGCCGAAAGACGCCCGGAGACCGGCATCTACCTTCGGAGAGCTACATATGCCCGTCTTCAGCGTCTCTTGCCGCCTACACCTTAGCGAAAAGCTTTTTCACGCTTTCTCTCAAAAAGAAACTGTGCCAGCACAGCAAGCGTCTCAGGACGATTTTCATGAAGGTACTCGAGTTCTTACAATCTCCTGGAGAACACAAAAAGAAAGATTGGCCAAAGAGTGCTGCATAGCTTTTAGAAGGATGTAAAAGAATGTTGTTTGAGAACTTTTTCCCTACTTATGGTAATCTAAGTTTAAACTGTTCAAAAGTGGTTAGTTATCATTTTCTCTCAGTTTGAGAGCTGCACACTCAATCCCGATGCTGTGCGGTCTTGTTCTTGGCGTCTCAGCATCTGCCGAGCTCTCCGGCTGCCGGAGGCGAAGAAGCGGCTTTTTCGCGCGCAGAGCTTTCTGCCGGTCGCGGTGCGCTCCGGACCGCGGCTTCTGCCGAAAGACGCCCGGAGACCGGCACCTACCCTCGGAGAGCTGCATATGCCCGCCTTCTGCGTCTCTTGCCACCTACACCTTAGCGAAAAGCTTTGTCACGCTTTCTCTCAAAAAGAAACTGTGCCAGCACAGCAAGCGTCTCAGGACGATTTTCATGAAGGTACTCGAGTTCTTACCATCTCCTGGAGAAAAGGAAAAGTAAGATTTCTCAGGGAGTGCTGCATAATTTTTACAAGGATGAAAAAGAATGTTTTTTAAAAACTTTTTCTCTACTTATGGTAATCTAAGTTTAAACTGTTGGAAAGTGGTTAGTTATCATTTTCTCTCACTTTGAGAGCTGTGCACTCAATCCCGATGCTGTGCGGTCTTGTTCTTGGCGTCTCAGCATCTGCCGAGCTCTCCAGCTGCTGGAGGCGAAGAAGCGGCTTTTTCGCGCACAGAGCTTTCTGCCGGTCGCGGTGCCCTCCAGACCGCGGCTTCTGCCGAAAGACGCCCGGAGACCGGCACCTACCCTCGGAGAGCTGCATATGCCCGCCTTCTGCATCTCTTGCCACCTACACCTTAGCGAAAAGCTTTTTCACGCTTTCTCTCAAAAAGAAACTGTGCCAGCACAGCAAGCGTCTCAGGACGATTTTCATGAAGGTACTCGAGTTCTTACCATCTGCTGGAGAAAAGAAAAAGAAAGATTGGCCAGGGAGTGCTGCATAACTTTTAGAAAGATGTAAAAGAAAGTTGTTTGAGAACTTTTTCCGTACCTATGGTAATCTAAGTTTAAACTGTTCAAAAGTGGTTAGTTATCATTTTCTTTCAGTTTCTGAGCTGCGCACTCAATCCCGATGCTGTGCGGTCTTGTTCTTGGCGTCTCAGCATCTGCCGAGCTCTCCGGCTGCCGGCGGCGAAGAAGCGGCTTTTTCGCGCACAGAGCTTTCTGCCGGTCGCGGTGCGCTCCGGTCCGCGGCTTCTGCCGAAAGACGCCCGGAGACCGGCACCTACCCTCGGAGAGCTGCATATGCCCGCCTTCTGCGTCTCTTGCTGCCTACACCTTAGCGAAAAGCTTTTTCACGCTTTCTCTCAAAAAGAAACTGTGCCAGCACAGCAAGCGTCTCAGGACGATTTTCATGAAGGTACTCGAGTTCTTACCATCTCCTGGAGAAAAGGAAAAGTAAGATTTCTCAGGGAGTGCTGCATAATTTTTACAAGGATGAAAAAGAATGTTGTTTGAGAACTTTTTCTCTACTTATGGTAATCTAAGTTTAAACTGTTGGAAAGTGGTTAGTTATCATTTTCTCTCAGTTTGAGAGCTGCGCACTCAATCCCGATGCTGTGCGGTCTTGTTCTTGTTGTCTCAGCATCTGCCGAGCTCTCCGGCTGCCGGCGGCGAAGAAGCGGCTTTTTCGCGCACAGAGCTTTCTGCCGGTCGCGGTGCGCTCCGGACTGCGGCTTCTGCCGAAAGACGCCCGGAGACCGGCACCTACCCTCGGAGAGCTGCATACGCCCGTCTTCAGCGTCTCTTGCCGCCTACACCTTAGCGAAAAGCTTTTTCACGCTTTCTCTCAAAAAGAAACTGTGCCAGCACAGCAAGCGTCTCAGGACGATTTTCATGAAGGTACTCGAGTTCTTACCATCTGCTGGAGAAAAGAAAAAGAAAGATTGGCCAGGGCGTGCTGCATAACTTTTAGAAAGATGTAAAAGAAAGTTGTTTGAGAACTTTTTCCGTACCTATGGTAATCTAAGTTTAAACTGTTGGAAAGTGGTTAGTTATCATTTTCTCTCAGTTTGAGAGCTGCGCACTCAATCCCGATGCTGTGCGGTCTTGTTCTTGGCGTCTCAGCATCTGCCGAGCTCTCCGGCTGCCGGCGGCGAAGAAGCGGCTTTTTCGCGCACAGAGCTTTCTGCCGGTCGCGGTGCGCTCCGGACCGCGGCTTCTGCCGAAAGACGCCCGGAGACCGGCACCTACCTTCGGAGAGCTGCATATACCCGCCTTCTGCGTCTCTTGCAACCTACACCTTAGCGAAAAGCTTTGTCACGCTTTCTCTCAAAAAGAAACTCTGCCAGCACAGCAAGCGTCTCAGGACGATTTTCATGAAGGTACTGGAGTTCTTACCATCTCCTGGAGAACACAAAAAGAAAGATTGGCCAAAGAGTGCTGCATAAGTTTTAGAAGGATGTAAAAGAAAGTTGTTTGAGAACATTTTCTCTACTTATGGTAATCTAAGTTTAAACTGTTGGAAAGTGGTTAGTTATCATTTTCTCTCAGTTTGAGAGCTGCGCACTCAATCCCGATGCTGTGCGGTCTTGTTCTTGGCGTCTCAGCATCTGCCGAGCTCTCCGGCTGCCGGCGGCGAAGAAGCGGCTTTTTCGCGCACAGAGCTTTCTGCCGGTCGCGGTGCGCTCCGGACCGCGGCTTCTGCCGAAAGACGCCCGGAGACCGGCACCTACCTTCGGAGAGCTGCATATGCCCGCCTTCTGCGTCTCTTGCCGCCTACACCTTAGCGAAAAGCTTTGTCACGCTTTCTCTCAAAAAGAAACTGTGCCAGCACAGCAAGCGTCTCAGGACGATTTTCATGAAGGTACTCGAGTTCTTACCATCTCCTGGAGAACACAAAAAGAAAGATTGGCCAAAGAGTGCTGCATAAGTTTTAGAAGGATGTAAAAGAAAGTTGTTTGAGAACTTTTTCCCTACTTATGGTAATCTAAGTTTAAACTGTTGGAAAGTGGTTAGTTATCATTTTCTCTCAGTTTGAGAGCTGCGCACTCAATCCCGATGCTGTGCGGTCTTGTTCTTGGCGTCTCAGCATCTGCCGAGCTCTCCGGCTGCCGGCGGCGAAGAAGCGGCTTTTTCGCGCACAGAGCTTTCTGCCGGTCGCGGTGCGCTCCGGTCCGCGGCTTCTGCCGAAAGACGCCCGGAGACCGGCACCTACCTTCGGAGAGCTGCATATGCCCGCCTTCTGCGTCTCTTGCTGCCTACACCTTAGCGAAAAGCTTTTTCACGCTTTCTCTCAAAAAGAAACTGTGCCAGCACAGCAAGCGTCTCAGGACGATTTTCATGAAGGTACTCGAGTTCTTACCATCTCCTGGAGAAAAGGAAAAGTAAGATTTCTCCGGGAGTGCTGCATAATTTTTACAAGGATGAAAAAGAATGTTGTTTGAGAACTTTTTCTCTACTTATGGTAATCTAAGTTTAAACTGTTGGAAAGTGGTTAGTTATCATTTTCTCTCAGTTTGAGAGCTGCGCACTCAATCCCGATGCTGTGCGGTCTTGTTCTTGTCGTCTCAGCATCTGCCGAGCTCTCCGGCTGCCGGAGGCGAAGAAGCGGCTTTTTCGCGCACAGAGCTTTCTGCCGGTCGCGGTGCGCTCCGGACGTCGGCTTCTGCCGAAAGACGCCCGGAGACCGGCACCTACCCTCGGAGAGCTGCATACGCCCGTCTTCAGCGTCTCTTGCCGCCTACACCTTAGCGAAAAGCTTTTTCACGCTTTCTCTCAAAAAGAAACTGTGCCAGCACAGCAAGCGTCTCAGGACGATTTTCATGAAGGTACTCGAGTTCTTACCTTCTGCTGGAGAAAAGAAAAAGAAAGATTGGCCAGGGAGGGCTGCATAACTTTTAGAAAGATGTAAAAGAAAGTTGTTTGAGAACTTTTTCCGTACCTATGGTAATCTAAGTTTAAACTGTTGGAAAGTGGTTAGTTATCATTTTCTCTCAGTTTGAGAGCTGCGCACTCAATCCCGATGCTGTGCGGTCTTGTTCTTGGCGTCTCAGCATCTGCCGAGCTCTCCGGCTGCCGGCGGCGAAGAAGCGGCTTTTTCGCGCACAGAGCTTTCTGCCGGTCGCGGTGCGCTCCGGACCGCGGCTTCTGCCGAAAGACGCCCGGAGACCGGCACCTACCTTCGGAGAGCTGCATATACCCGCCTTCTGCGTCTCTTGCAACCTACACCTTAGCGAAAAGCTTTGTCACGCTTTCTCTCAAAAAGAAACTCTGCCAGCACAGCAAGCGTCTCAGGACGATTTTCATGAAGGTACTGGAGTTCTTACCATCTCCTGGAGAACACAAAAAGAAAGATTGGCCAAAGAGTGCTGCATAAGTTTTAGAAGGATGTAAAAGAAAGTTGTTTGAGAACATTTTCTCTACTTATGGTAATCTAAGTTTAAACTGTTGGAAAGTGGTTAGTTATCATTTTCTCTCAGTTTGAGAGCTGCGCACTCAATCCCGATGCTGTGCGGTCTTGTTCTTGGCGTCTCAGCATCTGCCGAGCTCTCCGGCTGCCGGCGGCGAAGAAGCGGCTTTTTCGCGCACAGAGCTTTCTGCCGGTCGCGGTGCGCTCCGGACCGCGGCTTCTGCCGAAAGACGCCCGGAGACCGGCACCTACCTTCGGAGAGCTGCATATGCCCGCCTTCTGCGTCTCTTGCCGCCTACACCTTAGCGAAAAGCTTTGTCACGCTTTCTCTCAAAAAGAAACTGTGCCAGCACAGCAAGCGTCTCAGGACGATTTTCATGAAGGTACTCGAGTTCTTACCATCTCCTGGAGAACACAAAAAGAAAGATTGGCCAAAGAGTGCTGCATAAGTTTTACAAGGATGTAAAAGAAAGTTGTTTGAGAACTTTTTCCCTACTTATGGTAATCTAAGTTTAAACTGTTGGAAAGTGGTTAGTTATCATTTTCTCTCAGTTTGAGAGCTGCGCACTCAATCCCGATGCTGTGCGGTCTTGTTCTTGGCGTCTCAGCATCTGCCGAGCTCTCCGGCTGCCGGCGGCGAAGAAGCGGCTTTTTCGCGCACAGAGCTTTCTGCCGGTCGCGGTGCGCTCCGGTCCGCGGCTTCTGCCGAAAGACGCCCGGAGACCGGCACCTACCTTCGGAGAGCTGCATATGCCCGCCTTCTGCGTCTCTTGCTGCCTACACCTTAGCGAAAAGCTTTTTCACGCTTTCTCTCAAAAAGAAACTGTGCCAGCACAGCAAGCGTCTCAGGACGATTTTCATGAAGGTACTCGAGTTCTTACCATCTCCTGGAGAAAAGGAAAAGTAAGATTTCTCCGGGAGTGCTGCATAATTTTTACAAGGATGAAAAAGAATGTTGTTTGAGAACTTTTTCTCTACTTATGGTAATCTAAGTTTAAACTGTTGGAAAGTGGTTAGTTATCATTTTCTCTCAGTTTGAGAGCTGCGCACTCAATCCCGATGCTGTGCGGTCTTGTTCTTGTCGTCTCAGCATCTGCCGAGCTCTCCGGCTGCCGGAGGCGAAGAAGCGGCTTTTTCGCGCACAGAGCTTTCTGCCGGTCGCGGTGCGCTCCGGACGTCGGCTTCTGCCGAAAGACGCCCGGAGACCGGCACCTACCCTCGGAGAGCTGCATACGCCCGTCTTCAGCGTCTCTTGCCGCCTACACCTTAGCGAAAAGCTTTTTCACGCTTTCTCTCAAAAAGAAACTGTGCCAGCACAGCAAGCGTCTCAGGACGATTTTCATGAAGGTACTCGAGTTCTTACCTTCTGCTGGAGAAAAGAAAAAGAAAGATTGGCCAGGGAGGGCTGCATAACTTCTAGAAAGATGTAAAAGAAAGTTGTTTGAGAACTTTTTCCGTACGTATGGTAATCTAAGTTTAAACTGTTGGAAAGTGGTTAGTTATCATTTTCTCTCAGTTTGAGAGCTGCGCACTCAATCCCGATGCTGTGCGGTCTTGTTCTTGGCGTCTCAGCATCTGCCGAGCTCTCCGGCTGCCGGCGGCGAAGAAGCGGCTTTTTCGCGCACAGAGCTTTCTGCCGGTCGCGGTGCGCTCCGGACCGCGGCTTCTGCCGAAAGACGCCCGGAGACCGGCACCTACCTTCGGAGAGCTGCATATGCCCGCCTTCTGCGTCTCTTGCCGCCTACACCTTAGCGAAAAGCTTTTTCACGCTTTCTCTCAAAAAGAAACTGTGCCAGCACAGCAAGCGTCTCAGGACGATTTTCATGAAGGTACTCGAGTTCTTACCATCTCCTGGAGAACACAAAAAGAAAGATTGGCCAAAGAGTGCTGCATAAGTTTTACAAGGATGTAAAAGAAAGTTGTTTGAGAACTTTTTCCCTACTTATGGTAATCTAAGTTTAAACTGTTGGAAAGTGGTTAGTTATCATTTTCTCTCAGTTTGAGAGCTGCGCACTCAATCCCGATGCTGTGCGGTCTTGTTCTTGGCGTCTCAGCATCTGCCGAGCTCTCCGGCTGCCGGCGGCGAAGAAGCGGCTTTTTCGCGCGCAGAGCTTTCTGCCGGTCGCGGTGCGCTCCGGACCGCGGCTTCTGCCGAAAGACGCCCGGAGACCGGCACCTACCCTCGGAGAGCTGCGTATGCCCGTCTTCTGCGTCTCTTGCCGCCTACACCTTAGCGAAAAGCTTTTTCACGCTTTCTCTCAAAAAGAAACTGTGCCAGCACAGCAAGCGTCTCAGGACGATTTTCATGAAGGTACTCGAGTTCTTACCATCTCCTGGAGAAAACAAGAAGAAAGATTGGCCAAAGAGTGCTGCATAAGATTTAGAAGGATGTAAAAGAATGTTGTTTGAAAACTTTTTCTCTACTTATGGTAATCTAAGTTTAAACTGTTGGAAAGTGGATAGTTATCATTTTCTCTCAGTTTGAGAGCTGCGCACTCAATCCCGATGCTGTGCGGTCTTGTTCTTGGCGTCTCAGCATCTGCCGAGCTCTCCGGCTGCTGGCGGCGAAGAAGCGGCTTTTTCGCGCACAGAGCTTTCTGCCGGTCGCGGTGCCCTCCGGACCGCGGCTTCTGCCGAAAGACGCCCGGAGACCGGCACCTACCCTCGGAGAGCTGCATATGCCCGTCTTCAGCGTCTCTTGCCGCCTACACCTTAGCGAAAAGCTTTTTCACCCTTTCTCTCAAAAAGAAACTGTGCCAGCACAGCAAGCGTCTCAGGACGATTTTCATGAAGGTACTCGAGTTCTTACCATCTGCTGGAGAAAAGAAAAAGAAAGATTGGCCAGGGAGTGCTGCATAACTTTTAGAAAGATGTAAAAGAAAGTTGTTTGAGAACTTTTTCCGTACCTATGGTAATCTAAGTTTAAACTGTTCAAAAGTGGTTAGTTATAATTTTCTTTCAGTTTCTGAGCTGCGCACTCAATCCCGATGCTGTGCGGTCTTGTTCTTGTCGTCTCAGCATCTGCCGAGCTCTCCGGCTGCCGGCGGCGAAGAAGCGGCTTTTTCGCGCACAGAGCTTTCTGCCGGTCGCGGTGCGCTCCGGTCCGCGGCTTCTGCCGAAAGACGCCCGGAGACCGGCACCTACCCTCGGAGAGCTGCATATGCCGGCCTTCTGCGTCTCTTGCTGCCTACACCTTAGCGAAAAGCTTTTTCACGCTTTCTCTCAAAAAGAAACTGTGCCAGCACAGCAAGCGTCTCAGGACGATTTTCATGAAGGTACTCGAGTTCTTACCATCTCCTAGAGAAAAGGAAAAGTAAGATTTCTCAGGGAGTGCTGCATAATTTTTACAAGGATGAAAAAGAATGTTGTTTGAGAACTTTTTCTCTACATATGGTAATCTAAGTTTAAACTGTTGGAAAGTGGTTAGTTATCATTTTCTCTCAGTTTGAGAGCTGCGCACTCAATCCCGATGCTGTGCGGTCTTGTTCTTGTCGTCTCAGCATCTGCCGAGCTCTCCGGCTGCCGGAGGCGAAGAAGCGGCTTTTTCGCGCACAGAGCTTTCTGCCGGTCGCGGTGCGCTCCGGACGTCGGCTTCTGCCGAAAGACGCCCGGAGACCGGCACCTACCCTCGGAGAGCTGCATATGCCCGTCTTCAGCGTCTCTTGCCCCCTACACCTTAGCGAAAAGCCTTTTCACGCTTTCTCTCAAAAAGAAACTGTGCCAGCACAGCAAGCGTCTCAGGACGATTTTCATGAAGGTACTCGAGTTCTTACCATCTGCTGGAGAAAAGAAAAAGAAAGATTGGCCAGGGAGTGCTGCATAACTTTTAGAAAGATGTAAAAGAAAGTAGTTTGAGAACTTTTTCCGTACCTATGGTAATCTAAGTTTAAACTGTTCAAAAGTGGTTAGTTATAATTTTCTTTCAGTTTCTGAGCTGCGCACTCAATCCCGATGCTGTGCGGTCTTGTTCTTGGCGTCTCAGCATCTGCCGAGCTCTCCGGCTGCCGGAGGCGAAGAAGCGGCTTTTTCGCGCACAGAGCTTTCTGCCGGTCGCGGTGCGCTCCGGACCGCGGCTTCTGCCGAAAGACGCCCGGAGACCGGCACCTACCTTCGGAGAGCTGCATATGCCCGCCTTCTGCGTCTCTTGCAACCTACACCTTAGCGAAAAGCTTTGTCACGCTTTCTCTCAAAAAGAAACTGTGCCAGCACAGCAAGCGTCTCAGGACGATTTTCATGAAGGTACTCGAGTTCTTACCATCTCCTGGAGAAAAGAAAAAGAAAGATTGGCCAAAGAGTGCTGCATAAGTTTTAGAAGGATGTAAAAGAAAGTTGTTTGAGAACTTTTTCCCTACTTATGGTAATCTAAGTTTAAACTGTTGGAAAGTGGTTAGTTATCATTTTCTCTCAGTTTGAGAGCTGCGCACTCAATCCCGATGCTGTGTGGTCTTGTTCTTGGCGTCTCAGCATCTGCCGAGCTCTCCGGCTGCCGGCGGCGAAGAAGCGGCTTTTTCGCGCGCAGAGCTTTCGGCCGGTCGCGGTGCGCTCCGGACCGCGGCTTCTGCCGAAAGACGCCCGGAGACCGGCACCTACCCTCGGAGAGCTGCATATGCCCGTCTTCAGCGTCTCTTGCCGCCTACACCTTAGCGAAAAGCTTTTTCACGCTTTCTCTCAAAAAGAAACTGTGCCAGCACAGCAAGCGTCTCAGGACGATTTTCATGAAGGTACTCGAGTTCTTACCATCTCCTGGAGAAAAGGAAAAGTAAGATTTCTCAGGTAGTGCTGCATAATTTTTACAAGGATGAAAAAGAATGTTGTTTGAGAACTTTTTCTCTACTTATGGTAATCTAAGTTTAAACTGTTGGAAAGTGGTTAGTTATCATTTTCTCTCAGTTTGAGAGCTGCGCACTCAATCCCGATGCTGTGCGGTCTTGTTCTTGTCGTCTCAGCATCTGCCGAGCTCTCCGGCTGCCGGAGGCGAAGAAGCGGCTTTTTCGCGCACAGAGCTTTCTGCCGGTCGCGGTGCGCTCCGGACCGCGTCTTCTGCCGAAAGACGCCCGGAGACCGGCACCTACCTTCGGAGAGCTGCATATGCCCGTCTTCTGCGTCTCTTGCAACCTACACCTTAGCGAAAAGCTTTGTCACGCTTTCTCTCAAAAAGAAACTGTGCCAGCACAGCAAGCGTCTCAGGACGATTTTCATGAAGGTACTCAAGTTCTTACCATCTCCTGGAGAACACAAAAAGAAAGATTGGCCAAAGAGTGCTGCATAAGTTTTAGAAGGATGTAAAAGAAAGTTGTTTGAGAACTTTTTCTCTACTTATGGTAATCTAAGTTTAAACTGTTGGAAAGTGGTTAGTTATCATTTTCTCTCAGTTTGAGAGCTGCGCACTCAATCCCGATGCTGTGCGGTCTTGTTCTTGGCGTCTCAGCATCTGCCGAGCTCTCCGGCTGCCGGCGGCGAAGAAGCGGCTTTTTCGCGTGCAGAGCTTTCTGCCGGTCGCGGTGCCCTCCAGACCGCGGCTTCTGCCGAAAGACGCCCGGAGACCGGCACCTACCCTCGGAGAGCTGCATATGCCCGTCTTCAGCGTCTCTTGCCGCCTACACCTTAGCGAAAAGCCTTTTCACGGTTTCTCTCAAAAAGAAACTGTGCCAGCACAGCAAGCGTCTCAGGACGATTTTCATGAAGGTACTCGAGTTCTTACCATCTGCTGGAGAAAAGAAAAAGAAAGATTGGCCAGGGAGTGCTGCATAACTTTTAGAAAGATGTAAAAGAAAGTTGTTTGAGAACTTTTTCTCTGCTTATGGTAATCTAAGTTTAAACTGTTGGAAAGTGGTTAGTTATCATTTTCTTTCAGTTTCTGAGCTGCGCACTCAATCCCGATGCTGTGCGGTCTTGTTCTTGGCGTCTCAGCATCTGCCGAGCTCTCCGGCTGCCGGCGGCGAAGAAGCGGCTTCTTCGCGCACAGAGCTTTCTGCCGGTCGCGGTGCGCTCCGGACTGCGGCTTCTGCCGAAAGACGCCCGGAGACCGGCACCTACCTTCGGAGAGCTGCATATACCCGCCTTCTGCGTCTCTTGCAACCTACACCTTAGCGAAAAGCTTTGTCACGCTTTCTCTCAAAAAGAAACTGTGCCAGCACAGCAAGCGTCTCAGGACGATTTTCATGAAGGTACTCGAGTTCTTACCATCTCCTGGAGAACACAAAAAGAAAGATTGGCCAAAGAGTGCTGCATAAGTTTTAGAAGGATGTAAAAGAAAGTTGTTTGAGAACTTTTTCTCTACTTATGGTAATCTAAGTTTAAACTGTTGGAAAGTGGATAGTTATCATTTTCTCTCAGTTTGAGAGCTGCGCACTCAATCCCGATGCTGTGCGGTCTTGTTCTTGGCGTCTCAGCATCTGCCGTGCTCTCCGGCTGCCGGCGGCGAAGAAGCGGCTTTTTCGCGCACAGAGCTTTCTGCCGGTCGCGGTGCGCTCCGGTCCGCGGCTTCTGCCGAAAGACGCCCGGAGACCGGCACCTACCCTCGGAGAGCTGCATGTGCCCGCCTTCTGCGTCTCTTGCTGCCTACACCTTAGCGAAAAGCTTTTTCACGCTTTCTCTCAAAAAGAAACTGTGCCAGCACAGCAAGCGTCTCAGGACGATTTTCATGAAGGTACTCGAGTTCTTACCATCTCCTGGAGAAAAGGAAAAGTAAGATTTCTCAGGGAGTGCTGCATAATTTTTACAAGGATGAAAAAGAATGTTGCTTGAGAACTTTTTCTCTACTTATGGTAATCTAAGTTTAAACTGTTGGAAAGTGGTTAGTTATCATTTTCTCTCAGTTTGAGAGCTGCGCACTCAATCCCGATGCTGTGCGGTCTTGTTCTTGGCGTCTCAGCATCTGCCGAGCTCTCCGGCTGCCGGAGGCGAAGAAGCGGCTTTTTCGCGCACAGAGCTTTCTGCCGGTCGCGGTGCGCTCCGGACGTCGGCTTCTGCCGAAAGACGCCCGGAGACCGGCACCTAGCCTCGGAGAGCTGCATATGCCCGTCTTCAGCGTCTCTTGCCCCCTACACCTTAGCGAAAAGCCTTTTCACGCTTTCTCTCAAAAAGAAACTGTGCCAGCACAGCAAGCGTCTCAGGACGATTTTCATGAAGGTACTCGAGTTCTTACCATCTGCTGGAGAAAAGAAAAAGAAAGATTGGCCAGGGAGTGCTGCATAACTTTTAGAAAGATGTAAAAGAAAGTTGTTTGAGAACTTTTTCTCTACTTATGGTAATCTAAGTTTAAACTGTTGGAAAGTGGTTAGTTATCATTTTCTCTCAGTTTGAGAGCTGCGCACTCAATCCCGATGCTGTGCGGTCTTGTTCTTGGCGTCTCAGCATCTGCCGAGCTCTCCGGCTGCCGGCGGCGAAGAAGCGGCTTTTTCGCGCACAGAGCTTTCTGCCGGTCGCGGTGCGCTCCGGACCGCGGCTTCTGCCGAAAGACGCCCGGAGACCGGCACCTACCTTCGGAGAGCTGCATATGCCCGCCTTCTGCGTCTCTTGCAACCTACACCTTAGCGAAAAGCTTTGTCACGCTTTCTCTCAAAAAGAAACTGTGCCAGCACAGCAAGCGTCTCAGGACGATTTTCATGAAGGTACTCGAGTTCTTACCATCTGCTGGAGAAAAGAAAAAGAAAGATTGGCCAGGGAGTGCTGCATAACTTTTAGAAAGATGTAAAAGAAAGTTGTTTGAGAACTTTTTCCGTACCTATGGTAATCTAAGTTTAAACTGTTCAAAAGTGGTTAGTTATCATTTTCTTTCAGTTTCTGAGCTGCGCACTCAATCCCGATGCTGTGCGGTCTTGTTCTTGGCGTCTCAGCATCTGCCGAGCTCTCCGGCTGCCGGCGGCGAAGAAGCGGCTTCTTCGCGCACAGAGCTTTCTGCCGGTCGCGGTGCGCTCCGGACCGCGGCTTCTGCCGAAAGACGCCCGGAGACCGGCACCTACCTTCGGAGAGCTGCATATGCCCGCCTTCTGCGTCTCTTGCAACCTACACCTTAGCGAAAAGCTTTGTCACGCTTTCTCTCAAAAAGAAACTGTGCCAGCACAGCAAGCGTCTCAGGACGATTTTCATGAAGGTACTCGAGTTCTTACCATCTCCTGGAGAACACAAAAAGAAAGATTGGCCAAAGAGTGCTGCATAAGTTTTAGAAGGATGTAAAAGAAAGTTGTTTGAGAACTTTTTCCCTACTTATGGTAATCTAAGTTTAAACTGTTGGAAAGTGGTTAGTTATCATTTTCTCTCAGTTTGAGAGCTGCGCACTCAATCCCGATGCTGTGCGGTCTTGTTCTTGGCGTCTCAGCATCTGCCGAGCTCTCCGGCTGCCGGCGGCGAAGAAGCGGCTTTTTCGCGCGCAGAGCTTTCGGCCGGTCGCGGTGCGCTCCGGACCGCGGCTTCTGCCGAAAGACGCCCGGAGACCGGCACCTACCCTCGGAGAGCTGCATATGCCCGTCTTCAGCGTCTCTTGCCGCCTACACCTTAGCGAAAAGCTTTTTCACGCTTTCTCTCAAAAAGAAACTGTGCCAGCACAGCAAGCGTCTCAGGACGATTTTCATGAAGGTACTCGAGTTCTTACCATCTCCTGGAGAAAAGGAAAAGTAAGATTTCTCAGGTAGTGCTGCATAATTTTTACAAGGATGAAAAAGAATGTTGTTTGAGAACTTTTTCTCTACTTATGGTAATCTAAGTTTAAACTGTTGGAAAGTGGTTAGTTATCATTTTCTCTCAGTTTGAGAGCTGCGCACTCAATCCCGATGCTGTGCGGTCTTGTTCTTGTCGTCTCAGCATCTGCCAAGCTCTCCGGCTGCCGGAGGCGAAGAAGCGGCTTTTTCGCGCACAGAGCTTTCTGCCGGTCGCGGTGCGCTCCGGACTGCGTCTTCTGCCGAAAGATGCCCGGAGACCGGCACCTACCCTCGGAGAGCTGCATATGCCCGCCTTCTGCGTCTCTTGCCGCCTACACCTTAGCGAAAAGCTTTTTCACGCTTTCTCTCAAAAAGAAACTGTGCCAGCACAGCAAGCGTCTCAGGACGATTTTCATGAAGGTACTCGAGTTCTTACCATCTGCTGGAGAAAAGAAAAAGAAAGATTGGCCAGGGAGTGCTGCATAACTTTTAGAAAGATGTAAAAGAAAGTTGTTTGAGAACTTTTTCCGTACCTATGGTAATTTAAGTTTAAACTGTTCAAAAGTGCTTAGTTATCATTTTCTCTCAGTTTCTGAGCTGCGCACTCAATCCCGATGCTGTGCGGTCTTGTTCTTGGCGTCTCAGCATCTGCCGAGCTCTCCGGCTGCCGGCGGCGAAGAAGCGGCTTTTTAGCGCACAGAGCTTTCTGCCGGTCGCGGTGCGCTCCGGACCGCGGCTTCTGCCGAAAGACGCCCGGAGACCGGCACCTACCTTCGGAGAGCTGCATATGCCCGCCTTCTGCGTCTCTTGCAACCTACACCTTAGCGAAAAGCTTTGTCACGCTTTCTCTCAAAAAGAAACTGTGCCAGCACAGCAAGCGTCTCAGGACGATTTTCATGAAGGTACTCAAGTTCTTACCATCTCCTGGAGAACACAAAAAGAAAGATTGGCCAAAGAGTGCTGCATAAGTTTTAGAAGGATGTAAAAGAAAGTTGTTTGAGAACTTTTTCTCTACTTATGGTAATCTAAGTTTAAACTGTTGGAAAGTGGATAGTTATCATTTTCTCTCAGTTTGAGAGCTGCGCACTCAATCCCGATGCTGTGCGGTCTTGTTCTTGGCGTCTCAGCATCTGCCGAGCTCTCCGGCTGCCGGCGGCGAAGAAGCGGCTTTTTCGCGCGCAGAGCTTTCTGCCGGTCGCGGTGCCCTCCAGACCGCGGCTTCTGCCGAAAGACGCCCGGAGACCGGCACCTACCCTCGGAGAGCTGCATATGCCCGTCTTCAGCGTCTCTTGCCGCCTACACCTTAGCGAAAAGCCTTTTCACGGTTTCTCTCAAAAAGAAACTGTGCCAGCACAGCAAGCGTCTCAGGACGATTTTCATGAAGGTACTCGAGTTCTTACCATCTGCTGGAGAAAAGAAAAAGAAAGATTGGCCAGGGAGTGCTGCATAACTTTTAGAAAGATGTAAAAGAAAGTTGTTTGAGAACTTTTTCCGTACATATGGTAATCTAAGTTTAAACTGTTCAAAAGTGGTTAGTTATCATTTTCTTTCAGTTTCTGAGCTGCGCACTCAATCCCGATGCTGTGCGGTCTTGTTCTTGGCGTCTCAGCATCTGCCGAGCTCTCCGGCTGCCGGCGGCGAAGAAGCGGCTTCTTCGCGCACAGAGCTTTCTGCCGGTCGCGGTGCGCTCCGGACCGCGGCTTCTGCCGAAAGACGCCCGGAGACCGGCACCTACCCTCGGAGAGCTGCATATACCCGCCTTCTGCGTCTCTTGCAACCTACACCTTAGCGAAAAGCTTTGTCACGCTTTCTCTCAAAAAGAAACTGTGCCAGCACAGCAAGCGTCTCAGGACGATTTTCATGAAGGTACTCGAGTTCTTACCATCTCCTGGAGAACACAAAAAGAAAGATTGGCCAAAGAGTGCTGCATTAGATTTAGAAGGATGTAAAAGAAAGTTGTTTGAGAACTTTTTCCCTACTTATGGTAATCTAAGTTTAAACTGTTGGAAAGTGGTTAGTTATCATTTTCTCTCAGTTTGAGAGCTGCGCACTCAATCCCGATGCTGTGCGGTCTTGTTCTTGGCGTCTCAGCATCTGCCGAGCTCTCCGGCTGCCGGCGGCGAAGAAGCGGCTTTTTCGCGCACAGAGCTTTCTGCCGGTCGCGGTGCGCTCCGGTCCGCGGCTTCTGCCGAAAGACGCCCGGAGACCGGCACCTACCCTCGGAAAGCTGCATGTGCCCGTCTTCAGCGTCTCTTGCCGCCTACACCTTAGCGAAAAGCTTTTTCACGCTTTCTCTCAAAAAGAAACTGTGCCAGCACAGCAAGCGTCTCAGGACGATTTTCATGAAGGTACTCGAGTTCTTACAATCTCCTGGAGAACACAAAAAGAAAGATTGGCCAAAGAGTGCTGCATTAGATTTAGAAGGATGTAAAAGAATGTTGTTTGAGAACTTTTTCCCTACTTATGGTAATCTAAGTTTAAACTGTTCAAAAGTGGTTAGTTATCATTTTCTCTCAGTTTGAGAGCTGCACACTCAATCCCGATGCTGTGCGGTCTTGTTCTTGTCGTCTCAGCATCTGCCGAGCTCTCCGGCTGCCGGAGGCGAAGAAGCGGCTTTTTCGCGCACAGAGCTTTCTGCCGGTCGCGGTGCCCTCCAGACCGCGGCTTCTGCCGAAAGACGCCCGGAGACCGGCTCCTACCCTCGGAGAGCTGCATATGCCCGCCTTCTGCGTCTCTTGCCACCTACACCTTAGCGAAAAGCTTTTTCACGCTTTCTCTCAAAAAGAAACTGTGCCAGCACAGCAAGCGTCTCAGGACGATTTTCATGAAGGTAATCGAGTTCTTACCATCTGCTGGAGAAAAGAAAAAGTAAGATTTCTCAGGGAGTGCTGCATAATTTTTACAAGGATGAAAAAGAATGTTGTTTGAGAACTTTTTCTCTACTTATGGTAATCTAAGTTTAAACTGTTGGAAAGTGGTTAGTTATCATTTTCTCTCAGTTTGAGAGCTGCGCACTCAATCCCGATGCTGTGCGGTCTTGTTCTTGTCGTCTCAGCATCTGCCGAGCTCTCCGGCTGCCGGAGGCGAAGAAGCGGCTTTTTCGCGCACAGAGCTTTCTGCCGGTCGCGGTGCGCTCCGGACCGCGGCTTCTGCCGAAAGACGCCCGGAGACCGGCACCTACCTTCGGAGAGCTGCATATGCCCGCCTTCTGCGTCTCTTGCAACCTACACCTTAGCGAAAAGCTTTGTCACGCTTTCTCTCAAAAAGAAACTGTGCCAGCACAGCAAGCGTCTCAGGACGATTTTCATGAAGGTACTCGAGTTCTTACCATCTGCTGGAGAAAAGAAAAAGAAAGATTGGCCAGGGAGTGCTGCATAACTTTTAGAAAGATGTAAAAGAAAGTTGTTTGAGAACTTTTTCCGTACCTATGGTAATCTAAGTTTAAACTGTTCAAAAGTGGTTAGTTATAATTTTCTTTCAGTTTCTGAGCTGCGCACTCAATCCCGATGCTGTGCGGTCTTGTTCTTGGCGTCTCAGCATCTGCCGAGCTCTCCGGCTGCCGGCGGCGAAGAAGCGGCTTTTTCGCGCACAGAGCTTTCTGCCGGTCGCGGTGCGCTCCGGACCGCGGCTTCTGCCGAAAGACGCCCGGAGACCGGCACCTACCCTCGGAGAGCTGCATATGCCCGCCTTCTGCGTCTCTTGCTGCCTACACCTTAGCGAAAAGCTTTTTCACGCTTTCTCTCAAAAAGAAACTGTGCCAGCACAGCAAGCGTCTCAGGACGATTTTCATGAAGGTACTCGAGTTCTTACCATCTCCTGGAGAAAAGGAAAAGTAAGATTTCTCAGGGAGTGCTGCATAATTTTTACAAGGATGAAAAAGAATGTTGTTTGAGAACTTTTTCTCTACTTATGGTAATCTAAGTTTAAACTGTTGGAAAGTGGTTAGTTATCATTTTCTCTCAGTTTGAGAGCTGCGCACTCAATCCCGATGCTGTGCGGTCTTGTTCTTGTCGTCTCAGCATCTGCCGAGCTCTCCGGCTGCCGGCGGCGAAGAAGCGGCTTTTTCGCGCACAGAGCTTTCTGCCGGTCGCGGTGCGCTCCGGACCGCGGCTTCTGCCGAAAGACGCCCGGAGACCGGCACCTACCTTCGGAGAGCTGCATATGCCCGCCTTCTGCGTCTCTTGCAACCTACACCTTAGCGAAAAGCTTTGTCACGCTTTCTCTCAAAAAGAAACTGTGCCAGCACAGCAAGCGTCTCAGGACGATTTTCATGAACGTACTCGAGTTCTTACCATCTCCTGGAGAACACAAAAAGAAAGATTGGCCAAAGAGTGCTGCATAAGTTTTAGAAGGATGTAAAAGAAAGTTGTTTGAGAACTTTTTCCCTACTTATGGTAATCTAAGTTTAAACTGTTGGAAAGTGGTTAGTTATCATTTTCTCTCAGTTTGAGAGCTGCGCACTCAATCCCGATGCTGTGTGGTCTTGTTCTTGGCGTCTCAGCATCTGCCGAGCTCTCCGGCTGCCGGCGGCGAAGAAGCGGCTTTTTCGCGCGCAGAGCTTTCGGCCGGTCGCGGTGCGCTCCGGACCGCGGCTTCTGCCGAAAGACGCCCGGAGACCGGCACCTACCCTCGGAGAGCTGCATATGCCCGTCTTCAGCGTCTCTTGCCGCCTACACCTTAGCGAAAAGCTTTTTCACGCTTTCTCTCAAAAAGAAACTGTGCCAGCACAGCAAGCGTCTCAGGACGATTTTCATGAAGGTACTCGAGTTCTTACCATCTCCTGGAGAAAAGGAAAAGTAAGATTTCTCAGGTAGTGCTGCATAATTTTTACAAGGATGAAAAAGAATGTTGTTTGAGAACTTTTTCTCTACTTATGGTAATCTAAGTTTAAACTGTTGGAAAGTGGTTAGTTATCATTTTCTCTCAGTTTGAGAGCTGCGCACTCAATCCCGATGCTGTGCGGTCTTGTTCTTGTCGTCTCAGCATCTGCCGAGCTCTCCGGCTGCCGGAGGCGAAGAAGCGGCTTTTTCGCGCACAGAGCTTTCTGCCGGTCGCGGTGCGCTCCGGACTGCGTCTTCTGCCGAAAGACGCCCGGAGACCGGCACCTACCTTCGGAGAGCTGCTTATGCCCGTCTTCTGCGTCTCTTGCAACCTACACCTTAGCGAAAAGCTTTGTCACGCTTTCTCTCAAAAAGAAACTGTGCCAGCACAGCAAGCGTCTCAGGACGATTTTCATGAAGGTACTCAAGTTCTTACCATCTCCTGGAGAACACAAAAAGAAAGATTGGCCAAAGAGTGCTGCATAAGTTTTAGAAGGATGTAAAAGAAAGTTGTTTGAGAACTTTTTCTCTACTTATGGTAATCTAAGTTTAAACTGTTGGAAAGTGGTTAGTTATCATTTTCTCTCAGTTTGAGAGCTGCGCACTCAATCCCGATGCTGTGCGGTCTTGTTCTTGGCGTCTCAGCATCTGCCGAGCTCTCCGGCTGCCGGCGGCGAAGAAGCGGCTTCTTCGCGCACAGAGCTTTCTGCCGGTCGCGGTGCGCTCCGGACTGCGGCTTCTGCCGAAAGACGCCCGGAGACCGGCACCTACCTTCGGAGAGCTGCATATACCCGCCTTCTGCGTCTCTTGCAACCTACACCTTAGCGAAAAGCTTTGTCACGCTTTCTCTCAAAAAGAAACTGTGCCAGCACAGCAAGCGTCTCAGGACGATTTTCATGAAGGTACTCGAGTTCTTACCATCTCCTGGAGAACACAAAAAGAAAGATTGGCCAAAGAGTGCTGCATAAGTTTTAGAAGGATGGAAAAGAAAGTTGTTTGAGAACTTTTTCTCTACTTATGGTAATCTAAGTTTAAACTGTTGGAAAGTGGATAGTTATCATTTTCTCTCAGTTTGAGAGCTGCGCACTCAATCCCGATGCTGTGCGGTCTTGTTCTTGGCGTCTCAGCATCTGCCGTGCTCTCCGGCTGCCGGCGGCGAAGAAGCGGCTTTTTCGCGCACAGAGCTTTCTGCCGGTCGCGGTGCGCTCCGGTCCGCGGCTTCTGCCGAAAGACGCCTGGAGACCGGCACCTACCCTCGGAGAGCTGCATGTGCCCGCCTTCTGCGTCTCTTGCTGCCTACACCTTAGCGAAAAGCTTTTTCACGCTTTCTCTCAAAAAGAAACTGTGCCAGCACAGCAAGCGTCTCAGGACGATTTTCATGAAGGTACTCGAGTTCTTACCATCTCCTGGAGAAAAGGAAAAGTAAGATTTCTCAGGGAGTGCTGCATAATTTTTACAAGGATGAAAAAGAATGTTGTTTGAGAACTTTTTCTCTACTTATGGTAATCTAAGTTTAAACTGTTGGAAAGTGGTTAGTTATCATTTTCTCTCAGTTTGAGAGCTGCGCACTCAATCCCGATGCTGTGCGGTCTTGTTCTTGTCGTCTCAGCATCTGCCGAGCTCTCCGGCTGCCGGAGGCGAAGAAGCGGCTTTTTCGCGCACAGAGCTTTCTGCCGGTCGCGGTGCGCTCCGGACGTCGGCTTCTGCCGAAAGACGCCCGGAGACCGGCACCTACCCTCGGAGAGCTGCATATGCCCGTCTTCAGCGTCTCTTGCCCCCTACACCTTAGCGAAAAGCCTTTTCACGCTTTCTCTCAAAAAGAAACTGTGCCAGCACAGCAAGCGTCTCAGGACGATTTTCATGAAGGTACTCGAGTTCTTACCATCTGCTGGAGAAAAGAAAAAGAAAGATTGGCCAGGGAGTGCTGCATAACTTTTAGAAAGATGTAAAAGAAAGTTGTTTGAGAACTTTTTCTCTACTTATGGTAATCTAAGTTTAAACTGTTGGAAAGTGGTTAGTTATCATTTTCTCTCAGTTTGAGAGCTGCGCACTCAATCCCGATGCTGTGCGGTCTTGTTCTTGGCGTCTCAGCATCTGCCGAGCTCTCCGGCTGCCGGCGGCGAAGAAGCGGCTTTTTCGCGCACAGAGCTTTCTGCCGGTCGCGGTGCGCTCCGGACCGCGGCTTCTGCCGAAAGACGCCCGGAGACCGGCACCTACCTTCGGAGAGCTGCATATGCCCGCCTTCTGCGTCTCTTGCAACCTACACCTTAGCGAAAAGCTTTGTCACGCTTTCTCTCAAAAAGAAACTGTGCCAGCACAGCAAGCGTCTCAGGACGATTTTCATGAAGGTACTCGAGTTCTTACCATCTGCTGGAGAAAAGAAAAAGAAAGATTGGCCAGGGAGTGCTGCATAACTTTTAGAAAGATGTAAAAGAAAGTTGTTTGAGAACTTTTTCCGTACCTATGGTAATCTAAGTTTAAACTGTTCAAAAGTGGTTAGTTATCATTTTCTTTCAGTTTCTGAGCTGCGCACTCAATCCCGATGCTGTGCGGTCTTGTTCTTGGCGTCTCAGCATCTGCCGAGCTCTCCGGCTGCCGGCGGCGAAGAAGCGGCTTTTTCGCGCACAGAGCTTTCTGCCGGTCGCGGTGCGCTCCGGACCGCGGCTTCTGCCGAAAGACGCCCGGAGACCGGCACCTACCTTCGGAGAGCTGCATATGCCCGCCTTCTGCGTCTCTTGCAACCTACACCTTAGCGAAAAGCTTTGTCACGCTTTCTCTCAAAAAGAAACTGTGCCAGCACAGCAAGCGTCTCAGGACGATTTTCATGAAGGTACTCGAGTTCTTACCATCTCCTGGAGAACACAAAAAGAAAGATTGGCCAAAGAGTGCTGCATAAGTTTTAGAAGGATGTAAAAGAAAGTTGTTTGAGAACTTTTTCCCTACTTATGGTAATCTAAGTTTAAACTGTTGGAAAGTGGTTAGTTATCATTTTCTCTCAGTTTGAGAGCTGCGCACTCAATCCCGATGCTGTGTGGTCTTGTTCTTGGCGTCTCAGCATCTGCCGAGCTCTCCGGCTGCCGGCGGCGAAGAAGCGGCTTTTTCGCGCGCAGAGCTTTCTGCCGGTCGCGGTGCGCTCCGGACCGCGGCTTCTGCCGAAAGACGCCCGGAGACCGGCACCTACCCTCGGAGAGCTGCATATGCCCGTCTTCAGCGTCTCTTGCCGCCTACACCTTAGCGAAAAGCTTTTTCACGCTTTCTCTCAAAAAGAAACTGTGCCAGCACAGCAAGCGTCTCAGGACGATTTTCATGAAGGTACTCGAGTTCTTACCATCTCCTGGAGAAAAGGAAAAGTAAGATTTCTCAGGTAGTGCTGCATAATTTTTACAAGGATGAAAAAGAAAGTTGTTTGAGAACTTTTTCTCTACTTATGGTAATCTAAGTTTAAACTGTTGGAAAGTGGTTAGTTATCATTTTCTCTCAGTTTGAGAGCTGCGCACTCAATCCCGATGCTGTGCGGTCTTGTTCTTGTCGTCTCAGCATCTGCCGAGCTCTCCGGCTGCCGGCGGCGAAGAAGCGGCTTTTTCGCGCACAGAGCTTTCTGCCGGTCGCGGTGCGCTCCGGACCGCGGCTTCTGCCGAAAGACGCCCGGAGACCGGCACCTACCTTCGGAGAGCTGCATATGCCCGCCTTCTGCGTCTCTTGCAACCTACACCTTAGCGAAAAGCTTTGTCACGCTTTCTCTCAAAAAGAAACTGTGCCAGCACAGCAAGCGTCTCAGGACGATTTTCATGAAGGTACTCAAGTTCTTACCATCTCCTGGAGAACACAAAAAGAAAGATTGGCCAAAGAGTGCTGCATAAGTTTTAGAAGGATGTAAAAGAAAGTTGTTTGAGAACTTTTTCTCTACTTATGGTAATCTAAGTTTAAACTGTTGGAAAGTGGTTAGTTATCATTTTCTCTCAGTTTGAGAGCTGCGCACTCAATCCCGATGCTGTGCGGTCTTGTTCTTGGCGTCTCAGCATCTGCCGAGCTCTCCGGCTGCCGGCGGCGAAGAAGCGGCTTTTTCGCGCGCAGAGCTTTCTGCCGGTCGCGGTGCCCTCCAGACCGCGGCTTCTGCCGAAAGACGCCCGGAGACCGGCACCTACCCTCGGAGAGCTGCATATGCCCGTCTTCAGCGTCTCTTGCCGCCTACACCTTAGCGAAAAGCCTTTTCACGGTTTCTCTCAAAAAGAAACTGTGCCAGCACAGCAAGCGTCTCAGGACGATTTTCATGAAGGTACTCGAGTTCTTACCATCTGCTGGAGAAAAGAAAAAGAAAGATTGGCCAGGGAGTGCTGCATAACTTTTAGAAAGATGTAAAAGAAAGTTGTTTGAGAACTTTTTCTGTACATATGGTAATCTAAGTTTAAACTGTTCAAAAGTGGTTAGTTATCATTTTCTTTCAGTTTCTGAGCTGCGCACTCAATCCCGATGCTGTGCGGTCTTGTTCTTGGCGTCTCAGCATCTGCCGAGCTCTCCGGCTGCCGGCGGCGAAGAAGCGGCTTCTTCGCGCACAGAGCTTTCTGCCGGTCGCGGTGCGCTCCGGACCGCGGCTTCTGCCGAAAGACGCCCGGAGACCGGCACCTACCCTCGGAGAGCTGCATATACCCGCCTTCTGCGTCTCTTGCAACCTACACCTTAGCGAAAAGCTTTGTCACGCTTTCTCTCAAAAAGAAACTGTGCCAGCACAGCAAGCGTCTCAGGACGATTTTCATGAAGGTACTCGAGTTCTTACCATCTCCTGGAGAACACAAAAAGAAAGATTGGCCAAAGAGTGCTGCATTAGATTTAGAAGGATGTAAAAGAAAGTTGTTTGAGAACTTTTTCCCTACTTATGGTAATCTAAGTTTAAACTGTTGGAAAGTGGTTAGTTATCATTTTCTCTCAGTTTGAGAGCTGCGCACTCAATCCCGATGCTGTGCGGTCTTGTTCTTGGCGTCTCAGCATCTGCCGAGCTCTCCGGCTGCCGGCGGCGAAGAAGCGGCTTTTTCGCGCACAGAGCTTTCTGCCGGTCGCGGTGCGCTCCGGACCGCGGCTTCTGCCGAAAGACGCCCGGAGACCGGCACCTACCCTCGGAAAGCTGCATATGCCCGTCTTCAGCGTCTCTTGCCGCCTACACCTTAGCGAAAAGCTTTTTCACGCTTTCTCTCAAAAAGAAACTGTGCCAGCACAGCAAGCGTCTCAGGACGATTTTCATGAAGGTACTCGAGTTCTTACAATCTCCTGGAGAACACAAAAAGAAAGATTGGCCAAAGAGTGCTGCATTAGATTTAGAAGGATGTAAAAGAATGTTGTTTGAGAACTTTTTCCCTACTTATGGTAATCTAAGTTTAAACTGTTCAAAAGTGGTTAGTTATCATTTTCTCTCAGTTTGAGAGCTGCACACTCAATCCCGATGCTGTGCGGTCTTGTTCTTGGCGTCTCAGCATCTGCCGAGCTCTCCGGCTGCTGGAGGCGAAGAAGCGGCTTTTTCGCGCACAGAGCTTTCTGCCGGTCGCGGTGCCCTCCAGACCGCGGCTTCTGCCGAAAGACGCCCGGAGACCGGCTCCTACCCTCGGAGAGCTGCATATGCCCGCCTTCTGCGTCTCTTGCCACCTACACCTTAGCGAAAAGCTTTTTCACGCTTTCTCTCAAAAAGAAACTGTGCCAGCACAGCAAGCGTCTCAGGACGATTTTCATGAAGGTAATCGAGTTCTTACCATCTGCTGGAGAAAAGAAAAAGAAAGATTTCTCAGGGAGTGCTGCATAATTTTTACAAGGATGAAAAAGAATGTTGTTTGAGAACTTTTTCTCTACTTATGGTAATCTAAGTTTAAACTGTTGGAAAGTGGTTAGTTATCATTTTCTCTCAGTTTGAGAGCTGCGCACTCAATCCCGATGCTGTGCGGTCTTGTTCTTGTCGTCTCAGCATCTGCCGAGCTCTCCGGCTGCCGGAGGCGAAGAAGCGGCTTTTTCGCGCACAGAGCTTTCTGCCGGTCGCGGTGCGCTCCGGACCGCGGCTTCTGCCGAAAGACGCCCGGAGACCGGCACCTACCTTCGGAGAGCTGCATATGCCCGCCTTCTGCGTCTCTTGCAACCTACACCTTAGCGAAAAGCTTTGTCACGCTTTCTCTCAAAAAGAAACTGTGCCAGCACAGCAAGCGTCTCAGGACGATTTTCATGAAGGTACTCAAGTTCTTACCATCTCCTGGAGAACACAAAAAGAAAGATTGGCCAAAGAGTGCTGCATAAGTTTTAGAAGGATGTAAAAGAAAGTTTTTTGAGAACTTTTTCTCTACTTAAGGTAATCTAAGTTTAAACTGTTGGAAAGTGGTTAGTTATCATTTTCTCTCACTTTGAGAGCTGCGCACTCAATCCCGATGCTGTGCGGTCTTGTTCTTGGCGTCTCAGCATCTGCCGAGCTCTCCGGCTGCCGGCGGCGAAGAAGCGGCTTTTTCGCGCGCAGAGCTTTCTGCCGGTCGCGGTGCGCTCCGGACCGCGGCTTCTGCCGAAAGACGCCCGGAGACCGGCACCTACCCTCGGAGAGCTGCATATGCCCGTCTTCAGCGTCTCTTGCCGCCTACACCTTAGCGAAAAGCTTTTTCACGCTTTCTCTCAAAAAGAAACTGTGCCAGCACAGCAAGCGTCTCAGGACGATTTTCATGAAGGTACTCGAGTTCTTACCATCTCCTGGAGAACACAAAAAGAAAGATTGGCCAAAGAGTGCTGCATAAGTTTTAGAAGGATGTAAAAGAATGTTGTTTGAGAACTTTTTCCCTACTTATGGTAATCTAAGTTTAAACTCTTCAAAAGTGGTTAGTTATCATTTTCTCTCAGTTTGAGAGCTGCACACTCAATCCCGATGCTGTGCGGTCTTGTTCTTGGCGTCTCAGCATCTGCCGAGCTCTCCGGCTGCTGGAGGCGAAGAAGCGGCTTTTTCGCGCACAGAGCTTTCTGCCGGTCGCGGTGCCCTCCAGACCGCGGCTTCTGCCGAAAGACGCCCGGAGACCGGCACCTACCCTCGGAGAGCTGCATATGCCCGCCTTCTGCGTCTCTTGCCACCTACACCTTAGCGAAAAGCTTTTTCACGCTTTCTCTCCAAAAGAAACTCTGCCAGCACAGCAAGCGTCTCAGGACGATTTTCATGAAGGTACTCGAGTTCTTACCATCTCCTGGAGAAAAGGAAAAGTAAGATTTCTCAGGGAGTGCTGCATAATTTTTACAAGGATGAAAAAGAATGTTGTTTTAGAACTTTTTCTCTACTTATGGTAATCTAAGTTTAAACTGTTGGAAAGTGGATAGTTATCATTTTCTCTCAGTTTGAGAGCTGCGCACTCAATCCCGATGCTGTGCGGTCTTGTTCTTGGCGTCTCAGCATCTGCCGAGCTCTCCGGCTGCCGGAGGCGAAGAAGCGGCTTTTTCGCGCACAGAGCTTTCTGCCGGTCGCGGTGTGCTCCGGACCGCGGCTCCTGCTGAAAGACGCCCGGAGACCGGCACCTACCCTCGGAGAGCTGCATACGCCCGTCTTCAGCGTCTCTTGCCGCCTACACCTTAGCGAAAAGCTTTTTCACGCTTTCTCTCAAAAAGAAACTGTGCCAGCACAGCAAGCGTCTCAGGACGATTTTCATGAAGGTACTCGAGTTCTTACCATCTGCTGGAGAAAAGAAAAAGAAAGATTGGCCAGGGAGTGCTGCATAACTTTTAGAAAGATGTAAAAGAAAGTTGTTTGAGAACTTTTTCCGTACCTATGGTAATTTAAGTTTAAACTGTTCAAAAGTGCTTAGTTATCATTTTCTTTCAGTTTCTGAGCTGCGCACTCAATCCCGATGCTGTGCGGTCTTGTTCTTGGCGTCTCAGCATCTGCCGAGCTCTCCGGCTGCCGGCGGCGAAGAAGCGGCTTTTTCGCGCACAGAGCTTTCTGCCGGTCGCGGTGCCCTCCAGACCGCGGCTTCTCCCAAAAGACGCCCGGAGACCGGCACCTACCTTCGGAGAGCTGCATATGCCCGCCTTCTGCGTCTCTTGCAACCTACACCTTAGCGAAAAGCTTTGTCACGCTTTCTCTCAAAAAGAAACTGTGCCAGCACAGCAAGCGTCTCAGGACGATTTTCATGAACGTACTCGAGTTCTTACCATCTCCTGGAGAACACAAAAAGAAAGATTGGCCAAAGAGTGCTGCATAAGTTTTAGAAGGATGTAAAAGAAAGTTGTTTGAGAACTTTTTCCCTACTTATGGTAATCTAAGTTTAAACTGTTGGAAAGTGGTTAGTTATCATTTTCTCTCAGTTTGAGAGCTGCGCACTCAATCCCGATGCTGTGCGGTCTTGTTCTTGGCGTCTCAGCATCTGCCGAGCTCTCCGGCTGCCGGCGGCGAAGAAGCGGCTTTTTCGCGCACAGAGCTTTCTGCCGGTCGCGGTGCGCTCCGGACCGCGGCTTCTGCCGAAAGACGCCCGGAGACCGGCACCTACCCTCGGAGAGCTGCATATGCCCGTCTTCAGCGTCTCTTGCCGCCTACACCTTAGCGAAAAGCTTTTTCACGCTTTCTCTCAAAAAGAAACTGTGCCAGCACAGCAAGCGTCTCAGGACGATTTTCATGAAGGTACTGGAGTTCTTACCATCTGCTGGAGAAAAGAAAAAGAAAGATTGGCCAGGGAGTGCTGCATAGGTTTTAGAAGGATGTAAAAGAAAGTTATTTGAGAACTTTTTCTCTACTTATGGTAATCTAAGTTTAAACTGTTGGAAAGTGGTTAGTTATCATTTTCTTTCAGTTTGAGAGCTGCGCACTCAATCCCGATGCTGTGCGGTCTTGTTCTTGGCGTCTCAGCATCTGCCGAGCTCTCCGGCTGCCGGCGGCGAAGAAGCGGCTTTTTCGCGCACAGAGCTTTCTGCCGGTCGCGGTGCGCTCCGGACCGCGGCTTCTGCCGAAAGACGCCCGGAGACCGGCACCTACCTTCGGAGAGCTGCATATGCCCGCCTTCTGCGTCTCTTGCAACCTACACCTTAGCGAAAAGCTTTGTCACGCTTTCTCTCAAAAAGAAACTGTGCCAGCACAGCAAGCGTCTCAGGACGATTTTCATGAAGGTACTCGAGTTCTTACCATCTCCTGGAGAACACAAAAAGAAAGATTGGCCAAAGAGTGCTGCATAAGTTTTAGAAGGATGTAAAAGAAAGTTGTTTGAGAACTTTTTCCCTACTTATGGTAATCTAAGTTTAAACTGTTGGAAAGTGGTTAGTTATCATTTTCTCTCAGTTTGAGAGCTGCGCACTCAATCCCGATGCTGTGCGGTCTTGTTCTTGGCGTCTCAGCATCTGCCGAGCTCTCCGGCTGCCGGCGGCGAAGAAGCGGCTTTTTCGCGCACAGAGCTTTCTGCCGGTCGCGGTGCGCTCCGGACCGCGGCTCCTGCCGAAAGACGCCCGGAGACCGGCACCTACCCTCGGAGAGCTGCGTATGCCCGTCTTCTGCGTCTCTTGCCGCCTACACCTTAGCGAAAAGCTTTTTCACGCTTTCTCTCAAAAAGAAACTGTGCCAGCACAGCAAGCGTCTCAGGACGATTTTCATGAAGGTACTCGAGTTCTTACCATCTCCTGGAGAAAAGAAAAAGAAAGATTGGCCAGGGAGTGCTGCATAAGTTTTAGAAGGATGTAAAAGAAAGTTGTTTGAGAACTTTTTCCGTACCTATGGTGATCTAAGTTTAAACTGTTGGAAAGTGGTTAGTTATCATTTTCTTTCAGTTTCTGAGCTGCGCACTCAATCCCGATGCTGTGCGGTCTTGTTCTTGGCGTCTCAGCATCTGCCGAGCTCTCCGGCTGCCGGCGGCGAAGAAGCGGCTTTTTCGCGCACAGAGCTTTCTGCCGGTCGCGGTGCGCTCCAGACCGCGGCTTCTGCCGAAAGACGCCCGGAGACCGGCACCTACCCTCGGAGAGCTGCATATGCCCGTCTTCAGCGTCTCTTGCCGCCTACACCTTAGCGAAAAGCTTTTTCACGCTTTCTCTCAAAAAGAAACTGTGCCAGCACAGCAAGCGTCTCAGGACGATTTTTATGAAGGTACTCGAGTTCTTACCATCTCCTGGAGAAAATAAACAGAAAGATTGGCCAAAGAGTGCTGCATAAGTTTTAGAAGGATGTAAAAGAAAGTTGTTTGAGAACTTTTTCTCTACTTATGGTAATCTAAGTTTAAACTGTTGGAAAGTGGATAGTTATCATTTTCTCTCAGTTTGAGAGCTGCGCACTCAATCCCGATGCTGTGCGGTCTTGTTCTTGGCGTCTCAGCATCTGCCGAGCTCTCCGGCTGCCGGCGGCGAAGAAGCGGCTTTTTCGCGCACAGAGCTTTCTGCCGGTCGCGGTGCGCTCCTGACCGCAGCTTCTGCCGAAAGACGCCCGGAGACCGGCATCTACCTTCGGAGAGCTGCATATGCCCGTCTTCAGCGTCTCTTGCCGCCTACACCTTAGCGAAAAGCTTTGTCACGCTTTCTCTCAAAAAGAAACTGTGCCAGCACAGCAAGCGTCTCAGGACGATTTTCATGAAGGTACTCGAGTTCTTACCATCTCCTGGAGAACACAAAAAGAAAGATTGGCCAAAGAGTGCTGCATAAGTTTTAGAAGGATGTAAAAGAATGTTGTTTGAGAACTTTTTCCCTACTTATGGTAATCTAAGTTTAAACTGTTCAAAAGTGGTTAGTTATCATTTTCTCTCAGTTTGAGAGGTGCACACTCAATCCCGATGCTGTGCGGTCTTGTTCTTGGCGTCTCAGCATCTGCCGAGCTCTCCGGCTGCTGGAGGCGAAGAAGCGGCTTTTTCGCGCACAGAGCTTTCTGCCGGTCGCGGTGCCCTCCAGACCGCGGCTTCTGCCGAAAGACGCCCGGAGACCGGCACCTACCCTCGGAGAGCTGCATATGCCCGCCTTCTGCGTCTCTTGCCACCTACACCTTAGCGAAAAGCTTTTTCACGCTTTCTCTCAAAAAGAAACTGTGCCAGCACAGCAAGCGTCTCAGGACGATTTTCATGAAGGTACTCGAGTTCTTACCATCTCCTGGAGAAAAGGAAAAATAAGATTTCTCAGGGAGTGCTGCATAATTTTTACAAGGATGAAAAAGAATGTTGTTTGAGAACTTTTTCTCTACTTATGGTAATCTAAGTTTAAACTGTTGGAAAGTGGTTAGTTATCATTTTCTCTCAGTTTGAGAGCTGCGCACTCAATCCCGATGCTGTGCGGTCTTGTTCTTGTCGTCTCAGCATCTGCCGAGCTCTCCGGCTGCCGGAGGCGAAGAAGCGGCTTTTTCGCGCACAGAGCTTTCTGCCGGTCGCGGTGTGCTCCGGACCGCGGCTCCTGCCGAAAGACGCCCGGAGACCGGCACCTACCCTCGGAGAGCTGCATACGCCCGTCTTCAGCGTCTCTTGCCGCCTACACCTTAGCGAAAAGCTTTTTCACGCTTTCTCTCAAAAAGAAACTGTGCCAGCACAGCAAGCGTCTCAGGACGATTTTCATGAAGGTACTCGAGTTCTTACCATCTGCTGGAGAAAAGAAAAAGAAAGATTGGCCAGGGAGTGCTGCATAACTTTTAGAAAGATGTAAAAGAAAATTGTTTGAGAACTTTTTCCGTACCTATGGTAATTTAAGTTTAAACTGTTGGAAAGTGGTTAGTTATCATTTTCTTTCAGTTTCTGAGCTGCGCACTCAATCCCGATGCTGTGCGGTCTTGTTCTTGGCGTCTCAGCATCTGCCGAGCTCTCCGGCTGCCGGCGGCGAAGAAGCGGCTTTTACGCGCACAGAGCTTTCTGCCGGTCGCGGTGCGCTCCGGACCGCGGCTTCTGCCGAAAGACGCCCGGAGACCGGCACCTACCTTCGGAGAGCTGCATATGCCCGCCTTCTGCGTCTCTTGCAACCTACACCTTAGCGAAAAGCTTTGTCACGCTTTCTCTCAAAAAGAAACTGTGCCAGCACAGCAAGCGTCTCAGGACGATTTTCATGAAGGTACTCGAGTTCTTACCATCTGCTGGAGAAAAGAAAAAGAAAGATTGGCCAGGGAGTGCTGCATAAGTTTTAGAAGGATGTAAAAGAAAGTTGTTTGAGAACATTTTCTCTACTTATGGTAATCTAAGTTTAAACTGTTGGAAAGTGGTTAGTTATCATTTTCTCTCAGTTTGAGAGCTGCGCACTCAATCCCGATGCTGTGCGGTCTTGTTCTTGGCGTCTCAGCATCTGCCGAGCTCTCCGGCTGCCGGCGGCGAAGAAGCGGCTTTTTCGCGCACAGAGCTTTCTGCCGGTCGCGGTGCGCTCCGGACCGCGGCTCCTGCCGAAAGACGCCCGGAGACCGGCACCTACCCTCGGAGAGCTGCGTATGCCCGTCTTCTGCGTCTCTTGCCGCCTACACCTTAGCGAAAAGCTTTTTCACGCTTTCTCTCAAAAAGAAACTGTGCCAGCACAGCAAGCGTCTCAGGACGATTTTCATGAAGGTACTCGAGTTCTTACCATCTCCTGGAGAAAAGAAAAAGAAAGATTGGCCAGGGAGTGCTGCATAAGTTTTAGAAGGATGTAAAAGAAAGTTGTTTGAGAACTTTTTCCGTACCTATGGTGATCTAAGTTTAAACTGTTGGAAAGTGGTTAGTTATCATTTTCTTTCAGTTTCTGAGCTGCGCACTCAATCCCGATGCTGTGCGGTCTTGTTCTTGGCGTCTCAGCATCTGCCGAGCTCTCCGGCTGCCGGCGGCGAAGAAGCGGCTTTTTCGCGCACAGAGCTTTCTGCCGGTCGCGGTGCGCTCCAGACCGCGGCTTCTGCCGAAAGACGCCCGGAGACCGGCACCTACCCTCGGAGAGCTGCATATGCCCGTCTTCAGCGTCTCTTGCCGCCTACACCTTAGCGAAAAGCTTTTTCACGCTTTCTCTCAAAAAGAAACTGTGCCAGCACAGCAAGCGTCTCAGGACGATTTTTATGAAGGTACTCGAGTTCTTACCATCTCCTGGAGAAAATAAACAGAAAGATTGGCCAAAGAGTGCTGCATAAGTTTTAGAAGGATGTAAAAGAAAGTTGTTTGAGAACTTTTTCTCTACTTATGGTAATCTAAGTTTAAACTGTTGGAAAGTGGATAGTTATCATTTTCTCTCAGTTTGAGAGCTGCGCACTCAATCCCGATGCTGTGCGGTCTTGTTCTTGGCGTCTCAGCATCTGCCGAGCTCTCCGGCTGCCGGCGGCGAAGAAGCGGCTTTTTCGCGCACAGAGCTTTCTGCCGGTCGCGGTGCGCTCCTGACCGCAGCTTCTGCCGAAAGACGCCCGGAGACCGGCATCTACCTTCGGAGAGCTGCATATGCCCGTCTTCAGCGTCTCTTGCCGCCTACACCTTAGCGAAAAGCTTTGTCACGCTTTCTCTCAAAAAGAAACTGTGCCAGCACAGCAAGCGTCTCAGGACGATTTTCATGAAGGTACTCGAGTTCTTACCATCTCCTGGAGAACACAAAAAGAAAGATTGGCCAAAGAGTGCTGCATAAGTTTTAGAAGGATGTAAAAGAATGTTGTTTGAGAACTTTTTCCCTACTTATGGTAATCTAAGTTTAAACTGTTCAAAAGTGGTTAGTTATCATTTTCTCTCAGTTTGAGAGGTGCACACTCAATCCCGATGCTGTGCGGTCTTGTTCTTGGCGTCTCAGCATCTGCCGAGCTCTCCGGCTGCTGGAGGCGAAGAAGCGGCTTTTTCGCGCACAGAGCTTTCTGCCGGTCGCGGTGCCCTCCAGACCGCGGCTTCTGCCGAAAGACGCCCGGAGACCGGCACCTACCCTCGGAGAGCTGCATATGCCCGCCTTCTGCGTCTCTTGCCACCTACACCTTAGCGAAAAGCTTTTTCACGCTTTCTCTCAAAAAGAAACTGTGCCAGCACAGCAAGCGTCTCAGGACGATTTTCATGAAGGTACTCGAGTTCTTACCATCTCCTGGAGAAAAGGAAAAATAAGATTTCTCAGGGAGTGCTGCATAATTTTTACAAGGATGAAAAAGAATGTTGTTTGAGAACTTTTTCTCTACTTATGGTAATCTAAGTTTAAACTGTTGGAAAGTGGTTAGTTATCATTTTCTCTCAGTTTGAGAGCTGCGCACTCAATCCCGATGCTGTGCGGTCTTGTTCTTGTCGTCTCAGCATCTGCCGAGCTCTCCGGCTGCCGGAGGCGAAGAAGCGGCTTTTTCGCGCACAGAGCTTTCTGCCGGTCGCGGTGTGCTCCGGACCGCGGCTCCTGCCGAAAGACGCCCGGAGACCGGCACCTACCCTCGGAGAGCTGCATACGCCCGTCTTCAGCGTCTCTTGCCGCCTACACCTTAGCGAAAAGCTTTTTCACGCTTTCTCTCAAAAAGAAACTGTGCCAGCACAGCAAGCGTCTCAGGACGATTTTCATGAAGGTACTCGAGTTCTTACCATCTGCTGGAGAAAAGAAAAAGAAAGATTGGCCAGGGAGTGCTGCATAACTTTTAGAAAGATGTAAAAGAAAATTGTTTGAGAACTTTTTCCGTACCTATGGTAATTTAAGTTTAAACTGTTGGAAAGTGGTTAGTTATCATTTTCTTTCAGTTTCTGAGCTGCGCACTCAATCCCGATGCTGTGCGGTCTTGTTCTTGGCGTCTCAGCATCTGCCGAGCTCTCCGGCTGCTGGAGGCGAAGAAGCGGCTTTTTCGCGCACAGAGCTTTCTGCCGGTCGCGGTGCGCTCCGGACCGCGGCTTCTGCCGAAAGACGCCCGGAGACCGGCACCTACCCTCGGAGAGCTGCATATGCCCGCCTTCTGCGTCTCTTGCAACCTACACATTAGCGAAAAGCTTTTTCACGCTTTCTCTCAAAAAGAAACTGTGCCAGCACAGCAAGCGTCTCAGGACGATTTTCATGAAGGTACTCGAGTTCTTACCATCTGCTGGAGAAAAGAAAAAGAAAGATTGGCCAGGGAGTGCTGCATAAGTTTTAGAAGGATGTAAAAGAAAGTTGTTTGAGAACTTTTTCCGTACCTATGGTGATCTAAGTTTAAACTGTTGGAAAGTGGTTAGTTATCATTTTCTTTCAGTTTCTGAGCTGCGCACTCAATCCCGATGCTGTGCGGTCTTGTTCTTGGCGTCTCAGCATCTGCCGAGCTCTCCGGCTGCCGGCGGCGAAGAAGCGGCTTTTTCGCGCACAGAGCTTTCTGCCGGTCGCGGTGCGCTCCGGACCGCGGCTTCTGCCGAAAGACTCCCGGAGACCGGCACCTACCTTCGGAGAGCTGCATATGCCCGCCTTCTGCGTCTCTTGCAACCTACACCTTAGCGAAAAGCTTTTTCACGCTTTCTCTCAAAAAGAAACTGTGACAGCACAGCAAGCGTCTCAGGACGATTTTCATGAAGGTACTCGAGTTCTTACCATCTGCTGGAGAACACAAAAAGAAAGATTGGCCAAAGAGTGCTGCATAAGTTTTAGAAGGATGTAAAAGAAAGTTGTTTGAGAACTTTTTCCCTACTTATGGTAATCTAAGTTTAAACTGTTGGAAAGTGGTTAGTTATCATTTTCTCTCAGTTTGAGAGCTGCGCACTCAATCCCGATGCTGTGCGGTCTTGTTCTTGGCGTCTCAGCATCTGCCGAGCTCTCCGGCTGCCGGCAGCGAAGAAGCGGCTTTTTCGCGCGCAGAGCTTTCTGCCGGTCGCGGTGCGCTCCGGACCGCGTCTTCTGCCGAAAGACGCCCGGAGACCGGCACCTACCCTCGGAGAGCTGCATATGCCCGTCTTCAGCGTCTCTTGCCGCCTACACCTTAGCGAAAAGCTTTTTCACGCTTTCTCTCAAAAAGAAACTGTGCCAGCACAGCAAGCGTCTCAGGACGATTTTCATGAAGGTACTCGAGTTCTTACCATCTCCTGGAGAACACAAAAAGAAAGATTGGCCAAAGAGTGCTGCATAAGTTTTAGAAGGATGTAAAAGAAAGTTGTTTGAGAACTTTTTCTCTACTTATGGTAATCTAAGTTTAAACTGTTGGAAAGTGGATAGTTATCATTTTCTCTCAGTTTGAGAGCTGCGCACTCAATCCCGATGCTGTGCGGTCTTGTTCTTGGCGTCTCAGCATCTGCCGAGCTCTCCGGCTGCCGGCGGCGAAGAAGCGGCTTTTTCGCGCACAGAGCTTTCTGCCGGTCGCGGTGCGCTCCTGACCGCAGCTTCTGCCGAAAGACGCCCGGAGACCGGCATCTACCTTCGGAGAGCTGCATATGCCCGTCTTCAGCGTCTCTTGCCGCCTACACCTTAGCGAAAAGCTTTGTCACGCTTTCTCTCAAAAAGAAACTGTGCCAGCACAGCAAGCGTCTCAGGACGATTTTCATGAAGGTACTCGAGTTCTTACAATCTCCTGGAGAACACAAAAAGAAAGATTGGCAAAAGAGTGCTGCATAAGTTTTAGAAGGATGTAAAAGAATGTTGTTTGAGAACTTTTTCCCTACTTATGGTAATCTAAGTTTAAACTGTTCAAAAGTGGTTAGTTATCATTTTCTCTCAGTTTGAGAGCTGCACACTCAATCCCGATGCTGTGCGGTCTTGTTCTTGGCGTCTCAGCATCTGCCGAGCTCTCCGGCTGCTGGAGGCGAAGAAGCGGCTTTTTCGCGCACAGAGCTTTCTGCCGGTCGCGGTGCGCTCCAGACCGCGGCTTCTGCCGAAAGACGCCCGGAGACCGGCACCTACCCTCGGAGAGCTGCATATGCCCGCCTTCTGCGTCTCTTGCCACCTACACCTTAGCGAAAAGCTTTTTCACGCTTTCTCTCAAAAAGAAACTGTGCCAGCACAGCAAGCGTCTCAGGACGATTTTCATGAAGGTACTCGAGTTCTTACCATCTCCTGGAGAAAAGGAAAAGTAAGATTTCTCAGGGAGTGCTGCATAATTTTTACAAGGATGAAAAAGAAAGTTGTTTGAGAACTTTTTCTCTACTTATGGTAATCTAAGTTTAAACTGTTGGAAAGTGGTTAGTTATCATTTTCTCTCAGTTTGAGAGCTGCGCACTCAATCCCGATGCTGTGCGGTCTTGTTCTTGTCGTCTCAGCATCTGCCGAGCTCTCCGGCTGCCGGAGGCGAAGAAGCGGCTTTTTCGCGCACAGAGCTTTCTGCCGGTCGCAGTGCGCTCCGGACCGCGGCTCCTGCTGAAAGACGCCCGGAGACCGGCACCTACCCTCGGAGAGCTGCATACGCCCGTCTTCAGCGTCTCTTGCCGCCTACACCTTAGCGAAAAGCTTTTTCACGCTTTCTCTCAAAAAGAAACTGTGCCAGCACAGCAAGCGTCTCAGGACGATTTTCATGAAGGTACTCGAGTTCTTACCATCTGCTGGAGAAAAGAAAAAGAAAGATTGGCCAGGGAGTGCTGCATAACTTTTAGAAAGATGTAAAAGAAAGTTGTTTGAGAACTTTTTCCGTACCTATGGTAATTTAAGTTTAAACTGTTGGAAAGTGCTTAGTTATCATTTTCTTTCAGTTTCTGAGCTGCGCACTCAATCCCGATGCTGTGCGGTCTTGTTCTTGGCGTCTCAGCATCTGCCGAGCTCTCCGGCTGCCGGCGGCGAAGAAGCGGCTTTTTCGCGCACAGAGCTTTCTGCCGGTCGCGGTGCGCTCCGGACCGCGGCTTCTGCCGAAAGACGCCCGGAGACCGGCACCTACCTTATGAGAGCTGCATATGCCCGCCTTCTGCGTCTCTTGCAACCTACACCTTAGCGAAAAGCTTTGTCACGCTTTCTCTCAAAAAGAAACTGTGCCAGCACAGCAAGCGTCTCAGGACGATTTTCATGAAGGTACTCGAGTTCTTACCATCTCCTGGAGAACACAAAAAGAAAGATTGGCCAAAGAGTGCTGCATAAGTTTTAGAAGGATGTAAAAGAAAGTTGTTTGAGAACTTTTTCCCTACTTATGGTAATCTAAGTTTAAACTGTTGGAAAGTGGTTAGTTATCATTTTCTCTCAGTTTGAGAGCTGCGCACTCAATCCCGATGCTGTGCGGTCTTGTTCTTGGCGTCTCAGCATCTGCCGAGCTCTCCGGCTGCCGGCGGCGAAGAAGCGGCTTTTTCGCGCACAGAGCTTTCTGCCGGTCGCGGTGCGCTCCGGACCGCGGCTTCTGCTGAAAGACGCCCGGAGACCGGCACCTACCCTCGGAGAGCTGCATATGCCCGTCTTCAGCGTCTCTTGCCGCCTACACCTTAGCGAAAAGCTTTTTCACGCTTTCTCTCAAAAAGAAACTGTGCCAGCACAGCAAGCGTCTCAGGACGATTTTCATGAAGGTACTGGAGTTCTTACCATCTGCTGGAGAAAAGAAAAAGAAAGATTGGCCAGGGAGTGCTGCATAAGTTTTAGAAGGATGTAAAAGAAAGTTGTTTGAGAACTTTTTCTCTACTTATGGTAATCTAAGTTTAAACTGTTGGAAAGTAATTAGTTATCATTTTCTCTCACTTTGAGAGCTGCACACTCAATCCCGATGCTGTGCGGTCTTGTTCTTGGCGTCTCAGCATCTGCCGATCTCTCCGGCTGCCGGAGGCGAAGAAGCTGCTTTTTCGCGCACAGAGCTTTCTGCCGGTCGCGGTGCGCTCCGGACCGCGGCTTCTGCGAAAGACGCCCGGAGACCGGCACCTACCCTCGGAGAGCTGCATATGCCCGTCTTCTGGGTCTCTTGCCGCCTACACCTTAGCGAAAAGCTTTTTCACGCTTTCTCTCAAAAAGAAACTGTGCCAGAACAGCCAGCGTCTCAGGACGTTTTTCATAAAGGTATCCGAGTTCTTACCATCTCCTGGGGAAAAGAAAAAGAAAGATTGTCCAGGGAGTGCTGCATAAGTTTTAGAAAGATGTAAAAGAAAGTTGTTTGAGAACTTTTTCTCTACTTATGGTAATCTAAGTTTAAACTGTTGGAAAGTGGTTAGTTATCATTTTCTCTCAGTTTGAGAGCTGCGCACTCAATCCCGATGCTGTGCGGTCTTGTTCTTGTCGTCTCAGCATCTGCCGAGCTCTCCGGCTGCTGGAGGCGAAGAAGCGGCTTTTTCGCGCACAGAGCTTTCTGCCGGTCGCGGGGTGCTCTGGACCGCGGCTCCTGCCGAAAGACGCCCGGAGACCGGCACCTACCCTCGGAGAGCTGCATATGCCCGTCTTCAGCGTCTCTTGCCGCCTACACCTTAGCGAAAAGCTTTTTCACGCTTTCTCTCAAAAAGAAACTGTGCCAGCACAGCAAGCGTCTCAGGACGATTTTCATGAAGGTACTCGAGTTCTTACCATCTGCTGGAGAAAAGAAAAAGAAAGATTGGCCAGGGAGTGCTGCATAACTTTTAGAAAGATGTAAAAGAAAGTTGTTTGAGAACTTTTTCCGTACCTATGGTAATTTAAGTTTAAACTGTTCAAAAGTGGTTAGTTATAATTTTCTTTCAGTTTCTGAGCTGCGCACTCAATCCCGATGCTGTGCGGTCTTGTTCTTGGCGTCTCAGCATCTGCCGAGCTCTCCGGCTGCCGGAGGCGAAGAAGCGGCTTTTTCGCGCACAGAGCTTTCTGCCGGTCGCGGTGCGCTCCGGACCGCGGCTTCTGCCGAAAGACGCCCGGAGACCGGCACCTACCTTCGGAGAGCTGCATATGCCCGCCTTCTGCGTCTCTTGCAACCTACACCTTAGCGAAAAGCTTTGTCACGCTTTCTCTCAAAAAGAAACTGTGCCAGCACAGCAAGCGTCTCAGGACGATTTTCATGAAGGTACTCGAGTTCTTACCATCTCCTGGAGAACACAAAAAGAAAGATTGGCCAAAGAGTGCTGCATAAGTTTTAGAAGGATGTAAAAGAAAGTTGTTTGAGAACTTTTTCCCTACTTATGGTAATCTAAGTTTAAACTGTTGGAAAGTGGTTAGTTATCATTTTCTCTCAGTTTGAGAGCTGCGCACTCAATCCCGATGCTGTGCGGTCTTGTTCTTGGCGTCTCAGCATCTGCCGAGCTCTCCGGCTGCCGGCGGCGAAGAAGCGGCTTTTTCGCGCACAGAGCTTTCTGCCGGTCGCGGTGCGCTCCGGACCGCGGCTTCTGCCGAAAGACGCCCGGAGACCGGCACCTACCCTCGGAGAGCTGCGTATGCCCGTCTTCAGCGTCTCTTGCCGCCTACACCTTAGCGAAAAGCTTTTTCACGCTTTCTCTCAAAAAGAAACTGTGCCAGCACAGCAAGCGTCTCAGGACGATTTTCATGAAGGTACTCGAGTTCTTACCATCTGCTGGAGAAAAGAAAAAGAAAGATTGGCCAGGGAGTGCTGCATAACTTTTAGAAAGATGTAAAAGAAAGTTGTTTGAGAACTTTTTCCGTACCTATGGTAATCTAAGTTTAAACTGTTGGAAAGTGGTTAGTTATCATTTTCTCTCAGTTTGAGAGCTGCACACTCAATCCCGATGCTGTGCGGTCTTGTTCTTGGCGTCTCAGCATCTGCCGAGCTCTCCGGCTGCCGGCGGCGAAGAAGCGGCTTTTTCGCGCACAGAGCTTTCTGCCGGTCGCGGTGCGCTCCGGACCGCGGCTTCTGCCGAAAGACGCCCGGAGACCGGCACCTACCTTCAGAGAGCTGCATATGCCCGCCTTCTGCGTCTCTTGCCGCCTACACCTTAGCGAAAAGCTTTGTCACGCTTTCTCTCAAAAAGAAACTGTGCCAGCACAGCAAGCGTCTCAGGACGATTTTCATGAAGGTACTCGAGTTCTTACCATCTCCTGGAGAAAACAAAAAGAAAGATTGGCCAAAGAGTGCTGCATAAGTTTTAGAAGGATGTAAAAGAAAGTTGTTTGAGAACTTTTTCTCTACTTATGGTAATCTAAGTTTAAACTGTTGGAAAGTGGATAGTTATCATTTTCTCTCAGTTTGAGAGCTGCGCACTCAATCCCGATGCTGTGCGGTCTTGTTCTTGGCGTCTCTGCATCTGCCGAGCTCTCCGGCTGCCGGCGGCGAAGAAGCGGCTTTTTCGCGCACAGAGCTTTCTGCCGGTCGCGGTGCGCTCCTGACCGCAGCTTCTGCCGAAAGACGCCCGGAGACCGGCACCTACCTTCGGAGAGCTGCATATGCCCGTCTTCAGCGTCTCTTGCCGCCTACACCTTAGCGAAAAGCTTTTTCACGCTTTCTCTCAAAAAGAAACTGTGCCAGCACAGCAAGCGTCTCAGGACGATTTTCATGAAGGTACTCGAGTTCTTACCATCTCCTGGAGAAAACAAAAAGAAAGATTGGCCAAAGAGTGCTGCATAAGTTTTAGAAGGATGTAAAAGAAAGTTGTTTGAGAACTTTTTCTCTACTTATGGTAATCTAAGTTTAAACTGTTGGAAAGTGGATAGTTATCATTTTCTCTCAGTTTGAGAGCTGCGCACTCAATCCCGATGCTGTGCGGTCTTGTTCTTGGCGTCTCTGCATCTGCCGAGCTCTCCGGCTGCCGGCGGCGAAGAAGCGGCTTTTTCGCGCACAGAGCTTTCTGCCGGTCGCGGTGCGCTCCTGACCGCAGCTTCTGCCGAAAGACGCCCGGAGACCGGCATCTACCTTCGGAGAGCTGCATATGCCCGTCTTCAGCGTCTCTTGCCGCCTACACCTTAGCGAAAAGCTTTTTCACGCTTTCTCTCAAAAAGAAACTGTGCCAGCACAGCAAGCGTCTCAGGACGATTTTCATGAAGGTACTCGAGTTCTTACAATCTCCTGGAGAACACAAAAAGAAAGATTGGCCAAAGAGTGCTACATAAGTTTTAGAAGGATGTAAAAGAATGTTGTTTGAGAACTTTTTCCCTACTTATGGTAATCTAAGTTTAAACTGTTCAAAAGTGGTTAGTTATCATTTTCTCTCAGTTTGAGAGCTGCACACTCAATCCCGATGCTGTGCGGTCTTGTTCTTGGCGTCTCAGCATCTGCCGAGCTCTCCGGCTGCTGGAGGCGAAGAAGCGGCTTTTTCGCGCACAGAGCTTTCTGCCGGTCGCGGTGCCCTCCAGACCGCGGCTTCTGCCGAAAGACGCCCGGAGACCGGCACCTACCCTCGGAGAGCTGCATATGCCCGCCTTCTGCGTCTCTTGCCACCTACACCTTAGCGAAAAGCTTTTTCACGCTTTCTCTCAAAAAGAAACTGTGCCAGCACAGCAAGCGTCTCAGGACGATTTTCATGAAGGTACTCGAGTTCTTACCATCTCCTGGAGAAAAGGGAAAGTAAGATTTCTCAGGGAGTGCTGCATAATTTTTACAAGGATGAAAAAGAATGTTGTTTGAGAACTTTTTCTCTACTTATGGTAATCTAAGTTTAAACTGTTGGAAAGTGGTTAGTTATCATTTTCTCTCAGTTTGAGAGCTGCGCACTCAATCCCGATGCTGTGCGGTCTTGTTCTTGTCGTCTCAGCATCTGCCGAGCTCTCCGGCTGCCGGAGGCGAAGAAGTGGCTTTTTCGCGCACAGAGCTTTCTGCCGGTCGCGGTGTGCTCCGGACCGCGGCTCCTGCCGAAAGACGCCCGGAGACCGGCACCTACCCTCGGAGAGCTGCATACACCCGTCTTCAGCGTCTCTTGCCGCCTACACCTTAGCGAAAAGCTTTTTCACGCTTTCTCTCAAAAAGAAACTGTGCCAGCACAGCAAGCGTCTCAGGACGATTTTCATGAAGGTACTCGAGTTCTTACCATCTGCTGGAGAAAAGAAAAAGAAAGATTGGCCAGGGAGTGCTGCATAACTTTTAGAAAGATGTAAAAGAAAGTTGTTTGAGAACTTTTTCCGTACCTATGGTAATTTAAGTTTAAACTGTTGGAAAGTGCTTAGTTATCATTTTCTTTCAGTTTCTGAGCTGTGCACTCAATCCCGATGCTGCGCGGTCTTGTTCTTGGCGTCTCAGCATCTGCCGAGCTCTCCGGCTGCCGGCGGCGAAGAAGCGGCTTTTACGCGCACAGAGCTTTCTGCCGGTCGCGGTGCGCTCCGGACCGCGGCTTCTGCCGAAAGACGCCCGGAGACCGGCACCTACCTTCGGAGAGCTGCATATGCCCGCCTTCTGCGTCTCTTGCAACCTACACCTTAGCGAAAAGCTTTGTCACGCTTTCTCTCAAAAAGAAACTGTGCCAGCACAGCAAGCGTCTCAGGACGATTTTCATGAAGGTACTCGAGTTCTTACCATCTCCTGGAGAACACAAAAAGAAAGATTGGCCAGGGAGTGCTGCATAAGTTTTAGAAGGATGTAAAAGAAAGTTGTTTGAGAACTTTTTCCCTACTTATGGTAATCTAAGTTTAAACTGTTGGAAAGTGGTTAGTTATCATTTTCTCTCAGTTTGAGAGCTGCGCACTCAATCCCGATGCTGTGCGGTCTTGTTCTTGGCGTCTCAGCATCTGCCGAGCTCTCCGGCTGCCGGCGGCGAAGAAGCGGCTTTTTCGCGCACAGAGCTTTCTGCCGGTCGCGGTGCGCTCCGGACCGCGGCTCCTGCCGAAAGACGCCCGGAGACCGGCACCTACCCTCGGAGAGCTGCATATGCCCGTCTTCAGCGTCTCTTGCCGCCTACACCTTAGCGAAAAGCTTTTTCACGCTTTCTCTCAAAAAGAAACTGTGCCAGCACAGCAAGCGTCTCAGGACGATTTTCATGAAGGTACTGGAGTTCTTACCATCTGCTGGAGAAAAGAAAAAGAAAGATTGGCCAGGGAGTGCTGCATAAGTTTTAGAAGGATGTAAAAGAAAGTTGTTCGAGAACTTTTTCCGTACCTATGGTAATTTAAGTTTAAACTGTTCAAAAGTTATTAATTATCATTTTCTTTCAGTTTCTGAGCTGCGCACTCAATCCCGATGCTGTGCGGTCTTGTTCTTGGCGTCTCAGCATCTGCCGAGCTCTCCAGCTGCCGGTGGCGAAGAAGCGGCTTTTTCGCGCACAGAGCTTTCTGCCGGTCGCGGTGCGCTCCGGACGTCGGCTTCTGCCGAAAGACGCCCGGAGACCGGCACCTACCTTCGGAGAGCTGCATATGCCCGTCTTCTGCGTCTCTTGCCGCCTACACCTTAGCGAAAAGCTTTTTCACACTTTCTCTAAAAAAGAAACTGTGCCAGAACAGCAAGCGTCTCAGGACGATTTTCATGAAGGTACTCGAGTTCTTACCATCTGCTGGAGAAAAGGAAAAGAAAGATTGGCCAAAGAGTGCTGCGTAAGTTTTGGAAGGATGTAAAAGAATGTTGTATGAGAACTTTTTCCGTACTTATGTTAATATAAGTTTAAACTGTTGGAAAGTGGTTAATTATCATTTTCTCTCAGTTTGAGAGCTGCGCACTCAATCCCGATGCTGTGCGGTCTTGTTCTTGGCGTCTCAGCATCTGCCGAGCTCTCCGGCTGCCGGCGGCGAAGAAGCGGCTTTTTCGCGCACAGGGCTTTCTGCCGGTCTCGGTGCGCTCCGGACCGCGGCTTCTGCCGAAAGACGCCCGGAGACCGGCACCTACCCTCGGAGAGCTGCATACGCCCGTCTTCAGCGTCTCTTGCCGCCTACACCTTAGCGAAAAGCTTTTTCACGCTTTCTCTCAAAAAGAAACTGTGCCAGCACAGCAAGCGTCTCAGGACGATTTTCATGAAGGTACTCGAGTTCTTACCATCTGCTGGAGAAAAGAAAAAGAAAGATTGGCCAGGGAGTGCTGCATAACTTTTAGAAAGATGTAAAGGAAAGTTGTTTGAGAACTTTTTCCGTACCTATGGTAATCTAAGTTTAAACTGTTCAAAAGTGGTTAGTTATCATTTTCTTTCAGTTTCTGAGCTGCGCACTCAATCCCGATGCTGTGCGGTCTGGTTCTTGGCGTCTCAGCATCTGCCGAGCTCTCCGGCTGCCGGCGGCGAAGAAGCGGCTTTTTCGCGCACAGGGCTTTCTGCCGGTCTCGGTGCGCTCCGGACCGCGGCTTCTGCCGAAAGACGCCCGGAGACCGGCACCTACCTTCGGAGAGCTGCATATGCCCGCCTTCTGCGTCTCTTGCCGCCTACACCTTAGCGAAAAGCTTTTTCACGCTTTCTCTCAAAAAGAAACTGTGCCAGCACAGCAAGCGTCTCAGGACGATTTTCATGAAGGTACTCGAGTTCTTACCATCTGCTGGAGAAAAGAAAAAGAAAGATTGGCCAGGGAGTGCTGCATAACTTTTAGAAAGATGTAAAAGAAAGTTGAGAACTTTTTCCGTACCTATGGTAATCTAAGTTTAAACTGTTCAAAAGTGGTTAGTTATCATTTTCTTTCAGTTTGAGGGCTGCGCACTCAATCCCGATGCTGTGCGGTCTTGTTCTTGGCGTCTCAGCATCTGCCGAGCTCTCCGGCTGCCGGAGGCGAAGAAGCGGCTTTTTCGCGCACAGAGCTTTCTGCCGGTCGCGGTGCGCTCCGGACCGCGGCTTCTGCCGAAAGACGCCCGGAGACCGGCACCTACCCTCGGAGAGCTGCATATGCCCGTCTTCTGCGTCTCTTGCCGCCTACACCTTAGCGAAAAGCTTTTTCACGCTTTCTCTCAAAAAGAAACTGTGCCAGAACAGCCAGCGTCCCACGACGTTTTTCATAAAGGTATCCGAGTTCTTACCATCTCCTGGGGAAAAGAAAAAGAAAGATTGTCCAGGGAGTGCTGCATAAGTTTTAGAAAGATGTAAAAGAAAGTTGTTTGAGAACTTTTTCCGTACATATGGTAATCTAAGTTTAAACGGTTGGAAAGTGGTTAGTTATCATTTTCTTTCAGTTTCTGAGCTGCGCACTCAATCCCGATGCTGTGCGGTCTTGTTCTTGGCGTCTCAGCATCTGCCGAGCTCTCCGGCTGCCGGCGGCGAAGAAGCGGCTTTTTAGCGCACAGAGCTTTCTGCCGGTCGCGGTGCGCTCCGGACCGCGGCTCCTGCCGAAAGACGCCCGGAGACCGGCACCTACCCTCGGAGAGCTGCATATGCCCGTCTTCAGCGTCTCTTGCCGCCTACACCTTAGCGAAAAGCTTTTTCACGCTTTCTCTCAAAAAGAAACTGTGCCAGCACAGCAAGCGTCTCAGGACGATTTTCATGAAGGTACTCGAGTTCTTACCATCTGCTGGAGAAAAGAAAAAGTAAGATTGGCCTGGGAGTGCTGCATAAATTTTAGAAAGATGTAAAAGAAAGTTGTTCGAGAACTTTTTCCGTACCTATGGAAATCTAAGTTTAAACTGTTCGAAAGTGGTTAGTTATCATTTTCTTTCAGTTTCCGAGCTGCGGACCTTCTCCCGGTGCTGTGCGGCTTCGTTCTTGGCGTCTCAGCATCTGCCGAGCTCTCCGGCTGCTGGAGGCGAAGAAGCGGCTTTTTCGCGCACAGAGCTTTCTGCCGGTCGCGGTGCGCTCCTGACCGCGGCTTCTGCCGAAAGACGCCCGGAGACCGGCACCTACCTTCGGAGAGCTGCATATGCCCGTCTTCAGTGTCTCTTGCCGCCTTCACCTTAGCGAAAAGCTTTTTCACACTTTCTCTCAAATAGAAACTGTGCCAGAACAGCAAGCGTCCCACGACGTTTTTCATGAAGGTACTCGAGTTCTTACCATCTGCTGGAGAAAAGAAAAAGAAAGATTGGCCAGGGAGTGCTGCATAAGTTTTAGAAGGATGTAAAAGAAAGTTGTTTGAGAACTTTTTCTCTACTTATGGTAATCTAAGTTTAAACTGTTGGAAAGTGGTTAGTTATCATTTTCTCTCACTTTGAGAGCTGCGCACTCAATCCCGATGCTGTGCGGTCTTGTTCTTGGCGTCTCAGCATCTGCCGAGCTCTCCGGCTGCCGGCGGCGAAGAAGCGGCTTTTTCGCGCACAGAGCTTTCTGCCGGTCGCGGTGCGCTCCGGACCGCGGCTTCTGCCGAAAGACGCCCGGAGACCGGCACCTACCCTCGGAGAGCTGCATATGCCCGCCTTCTGCGTCTCTTGCCGCCTACACCTTAGCGAAAAGCTTTTTCACGCTTTCTCTCAAAAAGAAACTGTGCCAGCACAGCAAGCGTCTCAGGACGATTTTCATGAAGGTACTCGAGTTCTTACCATCTCCTGGAGAACACAAAAAGAATGATTGGCCAGGGAGTGCTGCATAAGTTTTGGAAGGATGTAAAAGAATGTTGTATGAGAACTTTTTCTGTACTTATGTTAATATAAGTTTAAACTGTTGGAAAGTGGTTAATTATCATTTTCTCTCAGTTTGAGAGCTGCGCACTCAATCCCGATGCTGTGCGGTCTTGTTCTTGGCGTCTCAGCATCTGCCGAGCTCTCCGGCTGCCGGCGGCGAAGAAGCGGCTTTTTCGCGCACAGAGCTTTCTGCCGGTCGCGGTGCCCTCCAGACCGCGGTTTCTCCCAAAAGACGCCCGGAGACCGGCACCTACCCTCGGAGAGCTGCATATGCCCGCCTTCTGCGTCTCTTGCAACCTACACCTTAGCGAAAAGCTATGTCACGCTTTCTCTCAAAAAGAAACTGTGCCAGCACAGCAAGCGTCTCAGGACGATTTTCATGAAGGTACTCGAGTTCTTACCATCGGCTGCAGAAAAGAAAAAGAAAGATTGGCCAGGGAGTGCTGCATAAGTTTTAGAAAGATGTAAAAGAAAGTTGTTTGAGAACTTTTTCCGTACCTATGGTAATCTAAGTTTAAACTGTTCAAAAGTGGTTAGTTATCATTTTCTTTCAGTTTCTGAGCTGCGCACTCAATCCCGATGCTGTGCGGTCTTTTTCTTGGCGTCTCAGCATCTGCCGAGCTCTCCGGCTGCCGGAGGCGAAGAAGCGGCTTTTTCGCGCACAGAGCTTTCTGCCGGTCGCGGTGCGCTCCGGACCGCGGCTTCTGCCGAAAGACGCCCGGAGACCGGCACCTACCCTCGGAGAGCTGCATATGCCCGCCTTCTGCGTCTCTTGCCGCCTACACCTTAGTGAAAAGCTTTTTCACGCTTTCTCTCAAAAAGAAACTGTGCCAGCACAGCAAGCGTCTCAGGACGATTTTCATGAAGGTACTCGAGTTCTTACCATCTCCTGGAGAAAAGGAAAAGTAAGATTTCTCAGGGAGTGCTGCATAATTTTTACAAGGATGAAAAAGAATGTTGTTTGAGAACTTTTTCTCTGCTTATGGTAATCTAAGTTTAAACTGTTGGAAAGTGGTTAGTTATCATTTTCTCTCAGTTTGAGAGCTGCGCACTCAATCCCAATGCTGTGCAGTCTTGTTCTTGTCGTCTCAGCATCTGCCGAGCTCTCTGGCTGCTGGAGGCGAAGAAGCGGCTTTTTCGCGCACGGAGCTTTCTGCCGGTCGCAGTGCGCTCCGGACCGCGGCTTCTGCCGAAAGACGCCCGGAGACCGGCACCTGCCCTCGGAGAGCTGCATACGCCCGTCTTCAGCGTCTCTTGCCGCCTACACCTTAGCGAAAAGCTTTTTCACGCTTTCTCTCAAAAAGAAACTGTGCCAGCACAGCAAGCGTCTCAGGACGATTTTCATGAAGGTACTCGAGATCTTACCATCTGCTGGAGAAAAGAAAAAGAAAGATTGGCCAGGGAGTGCTGCATAACTTTTAGAAAGATGTAAAAGAAAGTTGTTTGAGAACTTTTTCCGTACCTATGGTAATTTATGTTTAAACTGTTCAAAAGGGCTTAGTTATCATTTTCTTTCAGTTTCTGAGCTGCACACTCAATCCCGATGCTGTGCGGTCTTGTTCTTGGCGTCTCAGCATCTGCCGAGCTCTCCGGCTGCCGGCGGCGAAGAAGCGGCTTTTTCGCGCACAGAGCTTTCTGCCGGTCGCGGTGCGCTCCGGACCGCGGCTTCTGCCGAAAGACGCCCGGAGACCGGCACCTACCTTCGGAGAGCTGCATATGCCCGCCTTCTGCGTCTCTTGCAACCTACACCTTAGCGAAAAGCTTTGTCACGCTTTCTCTCAAAAAGAAACTGTGCCAGCACAGCAAGCGTCTCAGGACGATTTTCATGAAGGTACTCGAGTTCTTACCATCTCCTGGAGAAAAGAAAAAGAAAGATTGGCCAGGGAGTGCTGCATAAGTTTTAGAAAGATGTAAAAGAAAGTTGAGAACTTTTTCCGTACCTATGGTAATCTAAGTTTAAACTGTTCAAAAGTGGTTAGTTATCATTTTCTTTCAGTTTGAGGGCTGCGCACTCAATCCCGATGCTGTGCGGTCTTGTTCTTGGCGTCTCAGCATCTGCCGAACTCTCCGGCTGCCGGCGGCGAAGAAGCGGCTTTTTCGCGCACAGAGCTTTCTGCCGGTCGCGGTGCGCTCCGGACCGCGGCTTCTGCCGAAAGACGCCCGGAGACCGGCACATACCTTCGGAGAGCTGCATATGCCCGTCTTCTGCGTCTCTTGCCACCTACACCTTAGCGAAAAGCTTTTTCACGCTTTCTCTCAAAAAGAGGCTGTGCCAGCACAGCAAGCGTCTCAGGACGATTTTCATGAAGGTACTCGAGTTCTTACCATCTCCTGGAGAAAAGGAAAAGAAAGATTGGCCAAAGAGTGCTGCGTAAGTTTTGGAAGGATGTAAAAGAAAGTTGTTTGAGAACTTTTTCCGTACCTATGGTAATCTAAGTTTAAACTGTTGGAAAGTGGTTAGTTATCATTTTCTCTCACTTTGAGAGCTGCGCACTCAATCCCAATGCTGTGCGGTCTTGTTCTTGGCGTCTCAGCATCTGCCGAGCTCTCCGGCTGCCGGCGGCGAAGAAGCGGCTTTTTAGCGCACAGAGCTTTCTGCCGGTCGCGGTGCGCTCCGGACCGCGGCTTCTGCCGAAAGACGCCCGGAGACCGGCACCTACCTTCGGAGAGCTGCATATGCCCGCCTTCTGCGTCTCTTGCCGCCTACACCTTAGCGAAAAGCTTTTTCACGCTTTCTCTCAAAAAGAAACTGTGCCAGAACAGCAAACTGCCCCTGATTATATCCTCATATTTTGCCTTTGCTATGGATTCCAGAAGCACTCTTCTTTCTTATTTAAGCTACTAGTTGTTTTCAAATAGCCGCTCTCCATGTCCCCTCCTACCCCGTGCTAATAGACAGAGGCACTTTACCTTGTAGGTATTAAATCCAGGCAATAGGAGAATCCAAGAAGAATACATCTTGAGTTTTAGAAGCAATTCCTATTGAATAGAAAAAAGATAATCCCTTCTTTGAGACCCATTATCAGACATCTCTGTGTGGGGGGGAGGTGTATCTGTGTGTGTGATTGGGAAGTGTATTCACCCACAAACCAGAGGCAATATTTAGTAACCAACATATCGTAAGGGTGGATGCATATAATTTCCTGCTCTTTATTGAACTTTTTTTTCCAAGGTTCATTTGTTTTTACAGATTTTCTAGTCAGTTGAAAAATTCTTCTGTGTTTGTGTGAGAATAGAAGCATCCATAAAACTTACTGTGTGAGGAGAGTCCTTTGGACTAGATGATGACTATTTAGAAGATGATATTTTCATCTGCATCAATCCATTTCCTTGTTTTGGAAATATTTTTGGTTTTCAAAGTAACAATTTTCAAGATGTATTTTTCGAAGGTGAACAAAACGAGATCCTAATTGGTATCACAGAAATACAAAAAAAAATCCCTTAAAATCATCCGTTGCATCTTTTCAATGTTGTCTTTTTGAATTTTCAATAGCTACCTCTAAATCTGATGTTAAAATCTTTTAAAATGCTCTGTCTTCACACAATTTTCTTCTTGATCCATTTCTAAGCTTTAAAATGATATTCAGGTAGGAGTCAAATACTGACACTACTTCACATTTTACAAATTGACATCAGAGTACAGAGAGGGAGGGAGGGAGGAAGGGAAAGGAGGAAGAAAAGAGAAAGGAAGGAAGGAAGGAAGGAAGGAAGGAAGGAAGGAAGGAAGGAAGGAAGGAAGGAAGGAAGGAAGGAAGGAAGGAAGGAAGGAAGGAAGGAAGGAAGGAAGAAAGAAAGAAAGAAAGAAAGAAAGAAAGAAAGAAAGAAAGAAAGAAAGAAAGAAAGAAAGAAAGAGAGAGAAAGGAAATTCCCAAATGTCCGGAACCTTAAAAATTATAAAATATTTGTGTGGATGATATTTAAGTGCTGAGACTGTTCCTACATATAATAATGCTAAAAGGAACTTCTATGTGAATCCAAAACAGTTAAACTGGATGGCAGTTTCTCAGAATCAATAGTCTGTTTTTTCTATCTTCAGCTAGTTACTGCTACTGCACAGAATGACTATTACCACAGAATAATAGAATGGTTGGGATTGGAAGGGACCTTACAATTCACCTAAATTCACCCCACATGTCATTGGCAGGGACACCTTCCACTAGACTGCCTTAAGCTCAAAGACCCATTCAAGCTGGCCTTGAACACTTCCAGGAATGGGTCACCCACAACATGTTCCAGTGTCTCACCAGGCCTCCTGGCAAGGAATTTCTTCCCAATACCCAAAGGAAACATATACTCTTCAGGTTTTAAAGCCATCAACACTTCTCCTATTGCTCCATGCCCTTGTGTAGCTCATCTGCCTCCTTCTGCTAGGCTGCCTTCAGATACTGGAGGACTGCTCTAACATTTGCTCAGAGTCTGCTCTTCTCCAGGTTGAGAAGATGCCTGGAGGACTCTGGCTTGATGACAGACTCCCTGAGCTACACTGGGGGCTCAGACCATTCTTCTTCTTGGACTTGTTGAAGGATGCACAAGCACTGCTGATTGTGCTTCCTTGTGGTACAGGTAATAAATAGTTGATTGTTTTAATAAAAACACACTTGAAATGATAAGAGCCAAATTTTAAAGCAAAATTAATTGGAGAAAGATTCCTAAACTTGTGGCCTCTTTCCTCAACCCATCTATTGATTGTAAACGACATTCCTTGCTGTTGTTATGGTGCATGAACCAAAGCCAAGTGATGTCTACTACTTAAGACAGACGTTCTACCTTCTTACTAGAATATGTTCTTACGGTTTTAAAGCAATCCCCCGAACATCAAGAACAAGAGATTACCTCATGAAGTAATGAAGTGCTTTGGTTGAAAGTAAATTGCATTTGAAGGAAATGGGTTTGGGGGCGAGCACAGGAAGATCTCAGAAGTAGAGTGCCAGCTTAGTTCTCTGCTTCAGAGATAAGTGAAGCAATTCAGGAATGTCTTTCCGTGAAAATTGTTTACAGATCTTTCTGCACAACAGTTAACAAACAGCATCAGAAATGTGTGCAAATAATAGACTAGTCACTACAAGGTTGTCATCCATGAGTGGTAAGGAAATTCTGACTTATAGCAATGGTTTTGCTGTTGTGCCTCTTAGAATAGACAAAAAAGAATGAGGAAAACTAATTTTTCCATCTAGTTTCTTTCAGTTTTGGTTCCAAGACTATTTTCCTGCCTTCAGGAGACAGCAAAAACTCTCAAAAACTGAAATGCTTCAGAACTGGAAATGATCTGAATCACAAATATTTCTCCAAAAATAAAATTTAAAACGTAAGTCATAATGGTAAAACAGATCGAGCTATTTAAAGATGAATGTTCTATACATACTAAAACATTCCCAGAGATAACTCTTGTGTCCTAAGTCTGTTTAAAAGTCCAGAGTTCCTGGTAAAAAACTTATATGCAGATGAGGTAGCTACGTGATAGTCTCTTTCCAGCTTAATTATACTCTTCACTCTCACCACCTCTACCAGTTGATTTTCGTAAGTTCTTAGAAAACAGTAATTTAACTTTTTTAGTTCTATGAAGAAAAATGACAGTGATCAGAGTTCTTTGCACTCCCTGTTTTCTGAGAAGCCTGACCATCAAGCCTTAGGAACTTGATCATGAGTTTTATTTCATCTCAAAGTAAATTTTAAGGGAGTGGCAGAGAGAATGGGAGCCTCAAGAAAAACAATTTAGGCTTCTAATTCTTGTGTTGTCCTACTTACCTACGACAAGAACTGGAAAGAGGATAGATTAGAGTTAGCAGCTGTTGAACATTTGCACATACTCTTCCACTAAAGAAGAGGTCAAGGATGCTTTTCTGGCTCTCCCTCCACAAGCTGCAGCTTCCTTCAAGGCACTTTCACCTGCTGTGGCATGGAGCCCTTTACCAGCTGCACTGTAGCTATGTGTTCCTCCATGGTTCTCTAGGGACTGCTGGGAGACAAGCTGCTTCACTAGGATATCTCCAGGGACTGCGGGGGATTCTTTGCTCTGTCAACTGAACACCTCCTCCTCCTCCTTCTTGTCTCACTTTAGTATCATGGAGCTGCTTCCCATACTCTTTTTTCCCCTCACTTGCCACTGCCTATTCGTATGTTTTGGGCTTTTGACCATATATTCTCACAGAGACTGATGGGCTCAGTTGCAAAAATGTGTCTTGCTAGAAAATGACATGCGCTACAAAACCATGATATTATAGAAAAGAGTAGTGGAGGTACAAATATACTGCTAAAGGTCCAGAAAATTGACAGTGCTTCATTGTAATACATCCCCTGATTTTGCCTTCTTTCTCCTTAAGATCTGGAAAGAATACTGGGCAGGAGACAGTGTTGTTTCAATGAAAAGACTTTTTTAGGATTCTAGGGTGCATGATCAACTTTCTTGAGAACATTGAGGAAAGGCACTTTGTCTTTTGTGGTAAATATCATTAGGCAGTAGTGACAAATTCCGACCAACAAGAGCAGGTCAAAATCTGGTGAGACCAAGCAATATACCTTGAGTGGCCAGGACAGAACCATAGAGTCGTAGAATCAGTTGAATTGAAAGGAGCCCGTCAGGAGCATCAAGTCCAACTTCTGGCCCTTCATGGGACCTTCCTCGAGAATCACACCAGATGCCTGAGAGCAATGTCCAAAAGCTTCCTGAACTTTAGATAGGCGTGATGCTGTGACCACTCCCTGGAGAGACTCTTCCAGTGCCCAGCCAACCTCTGGTTAAAAGATTTTTTCCTGATAGCCGACCTAACCCTCCCCTGACTCAGCTGCATGCCCTTTCCTCGAGTTCTGTCCTTGTAAACCTCATTTGAGAACTTTCTGATACCTTCATGTCTTTTTTCATTGTGGCACCCAAAGCTGCCCCCAAGCACTCAAGGTGAGGCCGCCCCAGAGCAGAGCAGAGCAGGAAAATGCCCTCTCTTGCCCAGCTGGTGATACTGTGCCTGATGCACCCCAGGACAGGCTTGGCCCTCTGGGATACATCAGGCCAGGGAACTGCTGATGCACATTCAGCTTGCCGTTGGCCAGGAGCCTGGCTTCCTTTCTGCACTGCTTCTCTCCAGCCTCTGGCTCCCTAGTCTATACACACACGCACCACGATTGCCCAGTCCCAGGTGCTGAATTCAGCACTCACTCTCGTTCAATGCCATATGCTTGGGGATTACCTGTGGGAAACCTTGTGAACAGCAGATTTTGGGAAAGCTGCAAAAGGCAGGCCTCAGAGACAGCAGAACTGTGATTGGAGCTAAGCAGTAGTCATAAGGTTTGTCAGCAGAAAAATGATAGAAGAAGTAGAGAAGTAAGGACAAATAGAACAATGGCCTGTGTATTAACGCTTGACCAGAAGAACTCCCTAAGCTACAGCAAAGTATATCCAGCCAGATGTTAGGAAGTTCTAAGCTTAATAATGGAGCTCTGTGCATTCTATCTTAAGGCTTACAAGCAGGTCTTGTATTCAAAAGAAGCAAGCATTCTTTTAACCAAAGTTATGTGTGCTTCTAGGGATTGGATAGAACTACTGTCAATATGCTTTTGCTTTGTGGGATTGGTCAAAAAACTTTTCAAGTAAGTTGTAACATCAAGTTCTTTGTCTGCTGCTGGGGACATGAGCTGCTGGCATCTTCCCACTGTCATAACCATGTCATGAGACTGATGCTGGAAAATACAACAGCCCCTTTCGTGATTTGTGCATAGACTCCTGGCCTGCCATAAATGCCCATCTCTCTTATTTGTCCAGATATCTCTTGTAGGGTCTCACTGCCCTCAAGGGAGTTAGTTCACAGCTCCTCCCAATGTAGTGTCTCTGGCAAACTTGCTTAATATTCCTTCAAGTGCCGAGTCCAAGTGGTTCCAAAGATGTTGAAAAAAACTGACTCAAGGATGATACTGTCTTAGCCACTGAAATTAGCGCTTCATGCTTCTTCTTGCTCCTTAGTGCAGAAATCACAACAAATATCTTCTTTGTTTCTTTTCTATCCACGCAGATATCTTTGCTTATGCTCATGCTTTTTATCCCAACAGCAGCTGACACAACATTTACATACACAGCAGGAGCACGCTTTTCCTGCTCTTACTAGACTTAACAATTTTGCAATCTGTCAATTAGTGACCTTTGCAAATGAATTCAGACCTGCAGCATTCCTCATCAAAATAATAGAATGTCCTCAGAAGAAGAGAAAACTTTGCTGTATACTCTGTAAGCCTGCAGAATATATCATAAGGAGTTAGCATCACAATCATTTCAGCACTGACCCTATACTTGAGCAGGGAAAAAACTTCAAAGAAGAGCTATTTAATGCAGCAACATATCTGAGAAATGAAACAACTAGGATCTTCCAAACTGGTCCCTGCAGTAGAAATGTACTTGTAAGAATACAGAAGATAATAGATATGGTTTGGAAAGGCTATATCCTTGCAAAGCTAAATTGGATCTCATCCCATAGATGAAAGATCAAGAAGCTCAAAGTGGAGCTAGAGAGACACATCCACATAATGAGATATAGCAAAGCATTTTTCAAGATAATTAGGCATTCTGGTGTGTGGCATTGTGTGTTTTTAGAATCAGTTATTCCTTTTGTAACTCATTAATGGTTCGGGGTATTCGGTTCCCCACCATGTACTTCCCTCACAATGCTTTCTCCCTGTTAGAGCTGCTCCCCCCTCCCCTGCCTGTCATGGTAACCACCCTTCTTATCGCGAGAATTCTCTCTGCCAGTCATTCCTTAATTTGATGTATGATTTGCCCCTGGAGTTTTTCCCCTCCCCTGTGTGATCCTCAGTGGCTTAGCTGTAACCCACGCTCCTCCCTGGGTCCTTGCTATTGGTAAGCTTTGTGTCTCCTCCTATCACACCCACTCCCTTTATCAGCGTCCCCCCGGGACTCTGCCTTTGTCACCTCTCCCTGAACCCACCGGGGAAGAAGAACAAGATTAAAAGGTCCTTGGTACTTATACAGGCGTCCTTCCTCCTTCCTTTGCTTTGGTACCTTGTAGCCGAAAATCCCGCCTGCGTCACCCATGCCGCAGATGGTACACAACTCCTCAGGGTTCCGGAGGGAATCTGGGAGTGGCACTTTGTGTGGCCATCTTCGGCTGGGCCGTGGTCAGCCTAGCCGGACACCCGCACAGCCCCGCGGCCGTGGGAGAGAGGCTACACTGGTGGACTGGGCAGTTAGATTAAATCTGCCGCACTTACTCACTTTTGGGGACTGAATTGTGGAGTGCTAAACCATATCTGCTGCTATATAAAGCAAAAGAGATTCATCCAAATTGTATGGTTAATGTGAACACTCTCACTCTATTGTAAAACACTTCATAAGCTATTAACCGGTCATAGGAACAAAATGAAATAAAGCTGTCATGCCATCCTGGAATGGGAAAATATGTTCCAATTTTTTTTTTTTTTTTTTTTTTTTTTTTTTTTTAAATCCCACAAGATGTGATTCATAATTTCAACCATTCTGGAATGCTTTCAACAGATGAAGCCAGCATAGAATTTTTCTTTCAGGCCCCTTACATTCTTCATTACAGTTTTGGAATATACTCCACAGTCATTTGGTCTCAGTCAGTTTTTTATCTCTTTCCGCCAAGACAAATTTTAAAGGACTACCTAACCCCTAAAAATCATCATTTCTCTGGATTCTCAAAGCTTTTTGAGAACGTGGTTTTGTTTTGGTTTTTTCATATTGCATCATTCCTAATGTCTTCAGACCTACTACAAGTGGAAGTTAAAAGTAAATCTTATCTTAAAGAGACTGAGCAAGATAATGAACTGCCAGTCTTGGTATTTGTATGTTTCTAAATCCTTTTGATTTCAAGGTTGCCTTCCTGAATGCTCAGTTTAATTAAAAAAACATTGTGTTTCTAAAGGAGACCTAGTTCAATTGCTTCTGCAAATTCACCTTCATTTTATAGGATTGTACTTCAAGAAATCTTGTTTCATTCAAACATCAGAAGTATAGATTTGACATCATATGTGACCCTTTCATCTGTCGGAACTCTATTTCATTGCATGAGTTTCACAGTTGCCTCCAAGAAGATTCCTTTCCATTCGCATAGCATGTTATCTGAAGATCTGTCTGCTTTCTTCACTTGCAATAATGGGAGGACATGGGAAATACATTCTTAATGTTATCTTTTATAGTCTACTTTTACCTACCAGTGTGCTTCTATTGACTAGAACCAATTTCAGCTGGAAAGAACATATTGTCATACCAAGGGGGTGGTGATGTTTTCTTAACTGATCTCGGAGTGCAAAAGACAAGATGGAAAGGGGATTGCAGTATCACTCAAAACAAATGCACCTTTCTAGAATGACCACAGCAAATGCCCTAAAGGAATTAGGGAGAGGAAAAGAATAGAAAAGAGGGGGAGAAAGAGAGAGGGAGTATAGCTACCAAATGGAGAGAGATTAAATCCTCGCAGTTGAGCCGATGGAGTTCTCCTTGAGGAGATCTCCAAGTCCTGGTTAACTCAAGGCTCTATTATAGTCCATTGCTGAGGGGGGAAACAGATCTAGAAATGGCTGAGGGGGAGCAGATGCAATAAAGAGCAAGTCTATTGAAAGTGCTGAGGGGGAGAAAGGTATTGAAGACGGGTACAGACAGTCCATGGTCTTAGCAGGATAAGTCAATATCAATATCAGCGGTGAGTGGGACCCGTGGTTTCAGGACTGGTTTCTATGGGAAACCAGTCTAGGTCCAGCGAACACATCTGTAGCAACACTTAGTAGGCATCCTGCTTCGGTCACGCCAGCACCCCTGGATCAGAATTACAGGGGTCTCAGCCTCAGTCCTTGGGAGGGGGGGCTTCAATCTCCATCCCTCACGGTGGTAGTGGAGCAGATGAAGGATTTTCCATGGGGCGGCTACCACAGTTGCCCCAGCGAGTTCATCTGGCCAAGAGGTGGGAAAATTCCTGGGCTGGTGTTGCCAAGCAGGTGGGAGCATATAGGGCGCATCACCCCTTGGCAGGCCCTGCTAGAAGCAGTCACTGTAGACACAGCTGCAAACAATCACTTGGAAGGCCAGAATTCTGCTCAGGGGCCTCAGGATTTCTGGCATTCCTCCACCACCAGCAGGCCAGCATTCCAATCAGGGTCCTCAGGGTCCCGATGTCTGTCCTGGGGACGGTCGTGAGGCAAATGCAGGGAACTTCGGACCATCTTTCACATATATCAGAAAATCTGTTTACTAAAATGGCCAAAAAGAATGCGTAGCACTTAGAATTGAGGAAAAATAAAAACCCAAAACTAAAGCCAAAGTGCTGGAGCAATATCATTCTATAGAATGTTATGTGTCTATGAGAAGTACAAAACAACTTCTATTTTCAAATGCACTTACAAATAACCATTTTGCATCTGGTTTTTTGTTTGTTTGTTTGTTTGAAAGCTCTGGCACTTATCTGATTCCTTTTTGAGCTAATTCAGCTCAATAATCTGGTAAGAAAGCAGCTAAAAGAAAAGAGAAAAACCTATGGGGACCAGGATGCCACTTCAGCCACGTCGTGAAGCATTAGGTCAGCCTTCTGCGTTGTAGAAATATGTCTGTCCTAGATGAAAATCAATGCATAGCACTATCTTCTTTTGAACTTTGTCCTTGGTACTGGGTTCCTGAATGATTAAGGTGCTTTCAAAGCAAACAACATCCAGCTCTCTAAGATACTCCCCAAAGTATTGTGATGGAAAATGTTGATCAGGTGAAGAGCTCACAATGCAAAACCTGAATATGATGTCAAGAATGCTTTGTTGTGGATTACCATTGTGTGGGACTGTTTATCCCTTACCCACTGTCCTAGGGTGATTGTTATCCCCATTGGTGTGTGTAATTTATGCTGGATATTTTGTTCTGTGCCTTTTAGATGGGAAGAGTGAAAGTTTTGTTTTGGGCCTCTTATCAGCCACTCGGCGGGACATACAGAGAGCACCAGTACTTACTGTTGCATTTTTGCTTTTTGCGCTGCTTTTTGCCTTTGCTCTTGCTTCTGCTTTGCTTCTGCTTTGCTTGCTCTTGCTTTTTTCCCCCTCTTCTCATTAGTTAATTTAGCTAAACAGTCCAAATTCCTTTCTGGACTGTTTCCCCTGTGTGGACCTGCGGAACCTGCTCCGGACTGGGATTGGAACCACCGATTTGGAAACACCGAGCAGCAGCCCCTGCGCCAGAGGGACTGATAACAGCGACCACCCCCAGGAGAGACTTTCTGAATTTGTCATCTTTTTTCAGAGTGGTGAAAGAGTGGTGTCATCTGGTATTGTTCATTTTGTGTGCCGGGGGTTGCTGTGCTTGTCAAATAAATAGGTTCTTTCCACCTCTCTCCGAGGAATTCTTCCCGAACCGGTTGGGGGGAGGGGCCGTGTGGATTTGTTTTTTGGAGAAGCCCTTTTTGGGGATTCTCTCCCAAATTTGCCCTAAACCAGGACACCCACCATGTAGGTATAGGAAAAAACTAGGTAGCCACAAGGCTTTTACAGCTGTTCTTGTATTTTGGGATAGTAAGGATTTAGGGGAGTAAACAAAACTGAGGTGAGTTTTACTATTGACTTGATTGCTCTTTCACTTTGAATTAACTGCTCTGCATGTCAGCTTACCCATCAGTATAAATGAGAAGAATAATATCTTCCTTCCTGCCCAAAGGATGTTTCATTATGCCTGTGATGTCAGGGACTTAAAAATGAAGAACATTGGGATTGAAAGGAAGCACTGGCATGCCACAAGGTAACTGTAGTGAGCTGTGTTTCCTCCTCAGCTTCACTGTGAGAGTAGAATTTTAATGAGCATTTCCAAAACTTGGTCTCAGCATAGTCTGGTGACATATCTCAATAGAGCAGTGTCCTAGGGTGACTTTATGATGCTTGTATCCCCAGTCATCTGTTCTGTTAATGCTTGATATGATATTCTCTGCCTTCAAGACTGGTTCTGAGAGCAAAGGTGGGGAGAAGAAGAAGCACGGAGTTTGTTACCAGAGGCTGCACCCCTTAAAAAGCAACACTCTTCCACATTCTGTACTGCACTGTGTTGTCTGGGCACTGACAGAGCAGAACAGAGCTCTCATTTGCTTTTTAGTTGGTTTAGCTGGCTGAGGCAGAGTTTTCCCTGGACTGTTTTTTTTTTTATTTTCCTTACCCTTTTCTTGGAACGTTTCGAATCTGCCCCGTACTGGGACCTGGGGAGCACTGAGAGCTTGCACTTTGTTGCCTATGGACACCTGCTCTGGGCAGCAGCCTTCCCCATTGGCGGAGGCATTGATAACAGAGCGAGCACCCACAGGAGAGACTTTCTGATTTGTTGTCTCTTCATAGTGGCAATTGAGTTTTGTCATCTGGTATTGTTCATTTTTTGTACTGGGGATTGCTTTGCCTTTTAAATAAACAGCTTTTTCCCACTTCTCTCTGAGGAAATTTTCCCCAAACCAGTTGAGGGGAGGGGCCGTGTGGGTGGGTTTTCTGGGGGGGGACCCTTTTTGAGGTTTTCTGCCAAATTTGCCCTAAACCAGGACAATTGGGATGTGCGACTTAGAGAATGATGGAATCACTTTGGTTGGAAAAGACCTTTAAGAACATTGGGTCTAAATGGATTTAGCAAATGCAACCATCAAGAAATGTTTTGCTGTTTGAAGAGACCATGGTTTATCTGATAAGCTTTGCAAGTATTTGTGTCATCACAAGCACACATGTCCAATGCATTAGATGGGAATATAATAGGAAACCTGTGCAGATCAACAGAATGATTCTCAGGGTAGGATATTTGCATGTTTCATCTTTCTTCCTGACTTCATCAAATGAATTCTTTTTAGAAAGTAATGATTGGAATTGTTACTCTTTTGACAGTTCTGAGTGTATTACTAACCTTTTTGGCATATGAATGCCAAACAGGTTAATTCACCTAGTTTTTTAGATAAAGACTAAGATTCAGTTTTGCTTCAGCTGGAGGCAGAAACATTGAAATCCTCTGGCCTCCTTCTTAGTACCTAATTTCTATTACAAAATTAGTGCCCAATCTTGTCCCTTAAGGTCCAGTTAGCTCAGTGTATACCAACAGGGTGACTATAGTAGGGCTCACATGATGCTGCACACAGAAGCCCTCAGTGTGCAGCTCTAGCAGACAGTAATTCCATGCAGTTGGACAATCCCAGTGCTGACTTTGGCTCACCAGAAGTGTTCTTAGTAGAACGAGACAGATTTAATGGAGAGGTCTCTGCAGGAAGTGGCCTGAAGAAGACAGCAGAAATCCCAGCTGTGTGTTTATAGAAATCATTTGAAGGCCATTTCCAGAAAAAGATCTTCAAATCTAGCTAGCTTTTTCTGCAGATTATTTGGAAACTATATGCATTACATGGACAGTTTCACTGAGCATCTGAAATACAGCTGCATTTAAGGGGATTGAATCAGGGTTGGGAAGCAGTGAAATAAAGCTTTTCAGGAATCCCTGACATCCAAGACCTGCAGGAATGTCTCCATTTTTTATGTCCAGATGCTTTTTAAAATAATGGGTGACCATTTAGCATAGTTTTAATCAGAAATACAAAGAAAATTTTAAATTCACATTTTTTATGGCTTGAATATTTTTCTTTGTTTATTTCCTGCTTTCCAATTCAGTTCTCCAAATCATATGATTAGGTAATGCGAACTCATGCTGTATAAAAATATTTAATGCTATGCTTCCAAGTTAAGGCCATGTATTTCCTGGAACTGTTTCAAAAAAAAAAAAGAAGTCTATCTGGATTCTCTCTTCCCCACGCTCATTATTAGGTGAAAATGATTTCAATATTCTATTTTGACTTTAGATGGTGCAAGATTATATTCAGAAATTCAAAGCTCTGCTGTTAGGTTGTTTACATGGTTTTCTGGCCTTTCTAACTTTGCACAACCACCACTCTTTGCAGCTATATCTTTTTGCAGTAAGGCATCACAGGGGTCTGTGAGAAGTTTTAATATGAAGCAGGACTAACATGCAAACTACACGTGACATACTCGACATATTTCACTTCAGAAAGTTACAGTATGCTTAGACGGGGTGAAATACGAAAGAAATAGACCTAACACAATATTTCTAAATCTTGGAAATCTACTACCTGAACTTTGAGTCAGTTTACAGGACTCTGTAGAAATGCAAACGTGAAGTCCAAGGAGTAGAGCAGAAGGCGTATTGGGCAGGGGGACAGAAGATTGCTCTGAAGGCTGATGTAAGCAAGGTTGCATCCTATAAAGAGAGCAGCTGCTTCTGCTGGTGCCAACATAGAGAATTTGTGCCACTGGCCTAGTTTTCTGGGGACTTTTGACCTGTACGCTCTTGAGGGCTTGCAGATGTGAATTAATCTGTCCTTTGATCTTTTATTCATTTGAATGTCTATGACCTGCTTTGGTCTTGTACTGTACTGTATTGTTTTATAAACAGACATGTTTCCACTCTTTGAAAGCTGTAGTTGAAAGTTAGGTTGCAGTTATGAGTTGGCTGTCAAAAGAATTAATTGTCTGCTTTAAGCAAAATATCAATAGAAACATTCAATCCACTCCTGTGACACAGATTCATTTTGAATTTACAGGGTAATTTACATCAGTGGTTGTACTGCTTGTGCAATAAATATGACTTGCTTGGTTTCTAATGATGATAATAGTCCTCTTTGTATTACTGTAAGAATTGAATCCACCATCATTCTTTTCCTCTTATTATTGTGCTGTAAAGGAAAAACAGTTTTGCATTAACCAAGGAGTAAAATGCATGCATTGAGCATGATTCTTGCAGGTAGTCCTCAATTCTGAAAAGACCTCTCAGAAGCTGCATCAAACGGGAAAGCTAGAGAGATGGCAGAATGCAGAATTTGCCGTTTAGGATCGAGTACAAAATGACACCCAAGAAATTCTTCATGGATGATGCAGAAGTAGAAAGACACCCCCCTTATTTCAAGGTGAAAGATAGTCAATGTGAAACTTGTTCAATGAATAAAAAACTATGCTAATCAGGACACTAGAATACCAAGCGTGCTACAAGGCTTTTTTGTAATTAACATCATTTCCAGCATGAAAAAGTACTCATTTTATTGTAGATCGTTTAAAAGTGCACAACAGTTTGGAAAAAAGTGCTTTTCTTTTTTCTATTAAAAGGAACTGTGTATCATTCTAAGAGATACTGGAAACAGGTTTTTGAAAACAATGTTATTTTAAAGGTTAATTCTATTCATAAATACTTCACAGGAAAAAAATCTGATCAGCTGTTCATCTTGAGGACTCTTAAAGGAAAATGCCATGGTTGCGTTCTCTTCTCACTACTTCAGGAGCTCAGTCTTACCGGCATTCTAATGCTTTTTTATGCTGCTGATGGCACGGCTTAGACATCCTTGTCTCCATTACCGTCATGATTTCCATTTCAAGTGATGAGAATTTTTCTTCATGATTGGTGAAGTTAAGTGTCATAACATTAATGTCGAGTCAATTTGAAGGGTTTTTTCCAAAGGAATTTCTTCCTTCCTAATGTAAACCATTGGCACTAGCAAACCTACTCAGTTTTTCAGGAAGTGATATAATACACATGTAGAGTACAATGTCCTCAGAGTTGCTTTTTCACCAGAAGAAGAAAACTGCTGTTTTCTTCTTCTATGACCTTAGACTTTATTCAAAACCTTTTTAAACCTTTGAATTTCTATTTATAGCTAATTACTACTCTACTAAGAAATGGCTGTACTGCAATTAGCGAAACATCAAGGGGCAGTAATATTTTATCTAATACAAAATTTAAAAAACCCCAACTCTTAAAAATGATACCTGAAAATGACATCTGAAAGACTGTGGCAGGAGGCTTTTTCCAGAACAATGTGCAGTTCTTCCCAATTCAATTTTCCCCCCCGATTACTTTGTACACAAAGATTTTTACACAGTCTTCTAACAGTGGCATGTTACTTCTGGGGTAGAGTATTGCCCTGCCAGCATTGGAATTGACTCGAATGCAGTTGTGTTCAAATTTGCTGATGGGACAAGGGTTTTTTGCTGAACACACTTTAGCAAGCAAGAGAGCTTCTTGGTCTTTAGATGCTGAGTCCCAGAAAAAGATGAATGAGGTGGTGACATGCCTTGTGTTTTGAAGAGAGATCAAAACCTTATTTCTGGGGTCACCTCCCTTTTGGTACAGAAAGCGCACAGAGGGCTTTGAAGCAGCACTTTCACCCTCTTTGCATTCACTAGTAAATCTGAGACAGAGCTTGCCCCAAGGTTTATGCAAAAATACTCTTTTGATGCAACTGTTCACCAGACAATATCTCTGGGAAAATTTGCAGGGGCAGAAAGCAAGCCCTTCCTGGGAAATCCACTGAAATGGTTCAGAAGTTATTCCCATTCACTGTTGCTAACCTCTGCTGTCTAGCTGTCGGATATGCTTGGGACCATGTTGAAATAATTCTAAACAGTGTACTGAGGCTGCAGTATTGAGTAAACATAGGTATTTTCCATAGGTGTCAGGGGAAAATATTTCTATTGGTAAAAATGAGTTCCATAGAAAACAAGAACAGCATGGTAGAAAAAACATTACATCCATAGAATGAAGATGCCCAGAATTCTTCTTTTGAAGTTACACAGAATCAATATTTTCTAAAGAAGGTTGTGAAACTTATGAAGAAGTAGGAGTACATTCCACCTGACTGGTGCACAAGTTCATGTTTCCAACTTACAAAAAACCATATTATTAAAAGAAAAATGTTCCGCCTTGTGGAAAAGTAGCCCATTAGTAATTTTATCAAAAGTAGGATTAGATCAAGTATTCCTACAAGACAGTAGTAGTACTATGAAAAGCCTTTTGGCATCTATTTGACTACTTGAGCAAGCAGAAGTGTCTTTCCCTGATGCAAGCTGTACTTCCTATTTGCTACTGCTGCTTAAACATTGTCGAAAGAAAACTTGTCAAAATAAGACTACTCTATACAAGCAACTAGAACTATCCATTGCTTTCCAGCCAATTTTAACTAGAAAATATCAGACACACACTCCAGTTGAATATTCTAATGCATAGATGGAGTATACCATCACAAAGAAATGGGAACGCTGGAGAAAGGAGCAAATGGCAGATGAATTTCAGGGAAGGAAATTATTGGAGAGCTAACTGCAGTCCCTCGACTTTACAAGAAATGATGTCCAGTAAATCCCAACCAGAAACCTACATAACTCCATTTTGAAGTGAGTTGCATCTATGGTCCTCTGTTCTTCCTAGATGAAGAAACTGTGTTTTGAATCAGTCTTCCAAGTGGTATGGCTAAAGACTTTAGATACTTCAATTTTTTTTTTTTTTTTTCCAGAAGCAACTGTCTCAAAACCTCTTTAAAGCTGACTTTTTCCCTTAAGATACCATATTCAAAAAGAACCTTGTCATTTAACAGGGTATTCCAAACATCATTTCCAAACTTAGACTAAAAATAACACTCTTCCTAGTTATCTTTCTTTTTTTTTTTTGCAGCTTCCTCCTAACTTCGGCAGCAAAGTAGAGAACAGACCACAGCTCTTTCTGGAGCATCTTGAACAAATGCCCTTGCTTGTGTTCCAATCATTCACTTTGCCAAAATCCCTAACGATGAAGAAAAGGTTGTGAAGGCATTACTAGTAGTATGATATGACAATGTATGGGTGTGATTTATCAAGTAGAATTTGTATCACATAGATGATACTTGGCAAACAGCAAATGAAGGGATTTCTTTCAGCTCTCAGACTGATGTTGGATGTCAATAATTTAATCAAAAGTTAACAAGAAGGATATTTTTTAACAGTGAACTTAATTACACCCCTACCCATGGACATCTGAATCTTAGGAATAGAGAGTGTCTGATTTAGAAAAAAATAAAGAATTATCACAGTTTAAAGAAGCATATGATCATGAACACTTTGCTGATGGAACGTAGCCTATTCATTGGCTGAAATGAAGCAGGTAGACATGACATAGGAAATACTGTTTTGTGGATCAAACATTTATTTTTTTAAAGTGATGCTTACAGATGGTGAACTCACCAACTTCGAAATTGCACAGTCGATAAGGGTACCAAACTTGCGCCATCAAGTTATCCCTTGGAATCATCATCCAAGGGCATTTCCCCTTGCCTCTGTGAAAATGTGCCTACCTTTTTCACAACACTTTTGCAGCAGCATTGCTAGGCCTGATCTGCTGGTATGGAGGGTGAATTATCAGCAGCAAGGTGACTGGCCAGGGTCATTTGCTTCAATGGATTTTGATCTACCGGATATTTTGAAGACCTGCTTCAGCCCTCTTTGTCAAACACAGCCTTCAAATGGTGCTAAACAATTGTTCGGGCTGTGGACCACATGAAAAAGTACCTTCTGGTGCCTGTACTGGGCCATATGCTCTTTATTCTCTCCCTCAACTTCTCCATCACCTCTCATCTGTTTCACATGAGCTATGTTCAAGGTCCACAGGATACTTTTCACAGAATCTTCAGGCCTGATGCAGTAAGAATGATGATGAACAGAACACAGCTGGGATGAATTTTCCAGTTTGGATAAAACCTCTTGTGCACACAAATCCCCCTATGCCCAGAAAAACCTTCACTAAGTACTCGTGTTCTCCCTAAACTGCAATTTAGTCTGAAAGAAAAGCTTTTGTCTGAGAGTATCTGAGAGATCTGCATGAAGCACAGATATCTGACCTATGCAATTTTGAATATCAGAGGAAAAAGAAAATGGCAAGAAGTTTTTAATTTTGCCGGTTTTAATTTTCAATTCCATGCACTTTTTCAAAAAGTGTCAATCTCAAATGGCCATCAACATACTTCAGTCATCTGTAAGTTAGTATTCCTATCAAATGTGTTTCAAATCAAAAGAATTTCAAAACTTTCCTCAAAGTTCATATACCTAGATTTAGTATTTCTGATCTCCATTAGATGAAAGGAAGACATTTTTTGCTGTTGGGGTGCTGGAGCGCAGCTTGCCCAGAGAAGTTGTGGATGTCCCATCCCTGAACGTATTCAAGGTCAGCTTGGATGGGGCTTTGAACAGCAACGAATGCGACCCTTGATGGTAGATAAACAAAGCTTGAATATAGAAGAAACTCAGATTGAATTATACGAGCAAATTTTCTCTCAGCTCTTGGGGTAAATTCAAAGTTGTACAAAATTTCATTTCTCTGTGATTTTCACTACTGTAACAGAAAGCTTCATGAAAACTGTGCAGAAGATATCAAATTTTGAAAGAGATAAGAACTACAACATCAAACACATGGGATGGGTTTCAACATGGGACACTCTCTGAGAGAAAATCTCTGTATTTCAACACTTCATCCCAATCATTAGGATTTCAAGAAGTGCCAAAGAAGGCGGCAAAATATCCTTCAGGACAATATTTACTGTAGTTCAGCCTGGCCATTAGTTGGAATTGGTGTTTGAACTAATGTAGATGTACCACACACACTTTCCATGCACTGAAAACTTACTGTTTACAATGAATAAGCAATGAGGATCAAATTTGATTGAAAGCATCTTAAAAATGTCAAGTATTTCACTGTAAATGATCTATGATCAAAATACTTACTCCTCCTTAGTGAGGGACAAATAAATTCTTCCATACCATGATGGTTTAAAATTGTCTAAACCAATGTTTTCTTCTGAAAAGACATCATCTAATTTTTTCTATTTGTAGAAGAAAATATTCCTAGACATAGAACTCAGTAATTTTAAAGGAACAAATGAAAGGAAAATATTCTGCAAACAGAATTCAATGAAAACCTGTGTTTTAAATGTGAGGTAGATATTCAACAGAGTTTTTGTACCAGATATTTGAAATAGTGTACCGGCTATTTTGTCCACAAAGAGAGGTATTTAGCATTTCAGTCTTTTCCAAGGTGTTCATGATCTGCTATGCTGATCTCTGTGCATGCCTAGGTGTGTGCGGAAGGGGGGGGGGGGCATGTGAAGGGGAGTGTTTATGTTTGCTTAGCACTCGTAGTGGCAGATTCATGCCTCAGCTCCATCATTTCTTTTAGAAACTTCCCAGAGAGTGGATATGAAGTTTCATATCCAAAAGAGATCAATTCCCAAGTCATCCATTTTACTCTACCTTGTAAATCACATGCTTTGTTGCATATTTTATCAAATATACTTTCAAGCCGCATGGAGGAAGGAGAATGTGGAGAATCCCTCCAATGTCTTGCAACTTTTACGCAAATAGATTTTCAAGAAAATCATCATTTCTCTTTTAAATACGTCTGGGACAGGCATGATGGTGGTGTCAACCTGTTGAAGTTTTTGTTGCTGGGGGAAGCTGTACGAAAAGATTGGTTTTTACATTGACCAGTTACTGAATCAAGTGCATGAACACATTTGAAATTCAACTGGGGTTTCCTTTTTCTAGCAGACTACTTCTAGAACTAGCTAGCAGACTCAAGATGACTCTTTTTCTCTGTTTTTATTTCTTTCCTATTTTCTTCGCTTCTTTGCAACTGTCTACACAGTTTTAGGACTTTTTTCCCAACAAAAATTTTTTCATAGACCGATAATTAAGATACGCTTTTTACAAGGAATGTTTTAAATCTTTGTAAAGTTAAGTTAAGGACATAGGTCCTTTTCTTCCCTTATGAATATTGCAATGAAATAGTTAAATAAAGACCAACTCTTCATTTTTATTTGGAATCCAAGTAGATAATTCCCATACAGTAATGCATTTTGTGGACCCAATATTTGCCATTCTGATGTAAGTTGTCGCTTCTTAACAATATGCCTTCTGTGACTACGTTGACATCACTTTTGGTAAAGATCCTAACTGGTCTTAGACACACATAGGGAGAAATTTGCTCAGCCAGTATCAGTCTTAAGCATGCGTTTTAGAAGATCTTTCTAGAGCTGGGGAATTTTCTCATGAAAGGGATTCAGTTATGGAAGAGACAGTTATCCCGGAGTTTTACATTCTTCTTGAACATTACTTAAGGAAGTTAAATCCCATGTCCATTTGGATCTCGCTCTGCACAGACCTTTGTCATGCCAGTCCTTGAAATGCATCTCTAAGAGAATTCACTAGCACAGAATGAATGAGGGTGGAAGGGGTCCGTGGGGCTCACCAAGTCCCATCCCCCTGCTTCAATCAGGATACTAGAGCCTGTTGCCCAGGATTATATCTGGGCCTACTTTTAATGTCTTCAATGATCCAGACTCCACCATCTTTCTGGACACTCTGTGCCATGGTTCGGTCACCGTCACGGTAAAAAATAATTTTGTGATGTTCAGAGGCAATCTCCTGTATTTCAGTGTGTGCCCACTGCCTCTTGTCTTTTCACTGAGCATCATTGAAAAGACACTGGTTCCCTGCTCTATGCACTATTCCTTCCTGTAGGTATGTGTGCTGCCATGTAGACAAATGTCAAAAACTTCCCTGAAGCCCAGGCAGACGATATTCTCTTCATCTGCCAGGCAAGTTCATTCACTGGAGGAGTTTAAAAAGTTGTCAAGCACGAATTTCCCCTTGTAAATCCATGCTGACTACATTTTTTTGTCCTCCTTCATGTGCCTGGCAATGCTTTCCAGGAATAGCTACTCCATCCACTAACTTACTGGGGATAAAAAGGAGGCTGGCTTGCTTGGGCTTTTCTGAGTCCTCCTAGTTGCCTTTTTTTGAAGATGGGTAACATTTGCTTTCATCCAGTCTTTGCACACTTTCCTCAGTCACCATGATCCATCAAACGTGATCAGGAGTGGCCTCAGAATAACATCTGTTAACACCCTTGAGAGCTGTGCATCCATCTCAACAAGGCCTGTGGACTTAATGGAATACTTTCCAATTCAGTGACTATGCCCATAAAAATTTGCATGGGATAAGAGGACATTTTAACAGGTACCTGAAGAGTGAGTGAAAAGCTATGGAAGCAATCCAAAAGACAAAGACTAGAGTTCCCTTTGAAGACAAAGCATCCTATCATGGGGCTGAGAAGCTTTAGATCCAGGTAAGCTTCCTCTCTGAGAGGATGCAGAAGACTTGATTTTACCTTATCCAATATTAAAATGTGTTGACCATTCACTTGCAATACAAAAAATTAAATGATTTCCAAAATTATTGCCTCCTAACTAGACAATAATGTACTGGCTGTGTATTCCCCTAACAGACGAGAGCACCTGCTTGATGTCTCGTATGCGTACAGACTATTTGAATTAGGTCATTTGAGTGGGGATTACTGGTCTTTGAATTTTCTTTCTGATGAATTTGGAATATTTTCTGAAGCAAGGACTGGAAGATGAGAACCTTATTTCCCATCAGCGCACTCTAACATCCATGGCCATAATTCCATTGTTTCTCCCTGAGTCAAGAATTGATGACTACAAAGTGAATCAGCTCCAAAGGAAAGATCAAGGCTGGATAATATTCTCTCTTGGTAAAGCTATTTATCTCAAATGAAGTGACCGACTTCAGTGATCTCTCCCTGGCCTAAAGCTTCAAGGAGGAGGAGATGGATCAGGTTTCCTTCCACTGCTGCTCTCTTTGTCACCTCAGTGTTTAATATGGGTATGAAGACGTTGAAAAAGAGAGCTTTGCCGAATTCATAAAATTCAGTCTTAAGAAAATCATTTTTTAGCAGGTGAAATAAAAATAGCAAGTAAAATGCAATTAATTCCATGGAAGATTGAAATGACTATTTCTTCATTTTGCATTGGAGGATGTATATTGTAAAGGTTTGTCTTGCCTTGTTCTCCAGGTTTTATAACTGGCACACCTTTCCTTATGAACGCGCTGTCCTTTCCTAAATACTCTCATATGGAGAAACATGCTTCTGATAAGAAGAGCACTAGGATGTCTTTACTTGACCTTTTATTTTTATTGATGCTTGGTCCTCTGAAATGAATGGTTTTCTAAAATTGAAATGTGCTACTATTGTTCCCACGGGGAAAGCCGCAGACTCTTCCTGTCGGAGCTGTCACTAATCAGCTATTCTCCTATCTGCTTTTATGTAGTTGAATGTTCTGGTCTAAAAGTAGCACCTTCTGTGTAGCCATGCTCTTAGTTGCCAGTGTCATCCTAAATCCAAACACCCTCCTGCAAAGGACCGCTGGTTCTGTAGTCAACTAAGGAAAAAAGACCCGTCTATCCATGCTTTCTGATTTAAAATATTAGGGTATGACGTACGCAGCTCTCAAACTGAGACAAGACAGGAACTAACCACCTTCTAGCAGTTTCAACTTAGCTTACCATAAGTAGGGAAAAAGTTCGTGGACAACTTTCTTCTGGATCCTTCTACACCTTATGCAGCACTCAGGGTTGAATATTTTTCTTTTCTCCATTAGATGTTAAGGACTCAACTACCTTCACATAAAACGTCGTGGGACGCTTGCTGTGCTGGCACAGTTTCTTTTTGAGAAAATGTGTGGAAAAACATTTTGCCATGATGTAGGCGGCAAGAGATGCAGAAGACGGGCATACGCACCTGTCTGAAGGTAGGTGCCGGTCCCGGGCGTCTTTCGGCAGAAGCCGCGGTCCGGAGCGCACCGCGACCGGCAGAAAGCTCTGTGCGCGAAAAAGCCGCTTCTTCGCCTCCGGCAGCCGGAGAGCTCGGCAGATGCTGAGACGCCAAGAACGAAGCTGCAGAGCACCGGGATAAGGTGCCCAGTTCTGAAACTGAGAGAAGACAGGAACTAACCACTTTCGAACAGTTTAAACTTACATTACCATAAGTAGAGAAAAAGTTCTTGGACAACTTTCTTTTACATCCTTCTAAACCGTATTCAGCACTCAGTGGCGAATCTTTTTCATTTCTCCAGGAGATGGTAAGAACTCGAGTACCTTCATGAAAAACGTCGTGGGACGCTTGCTGTGCTGTCACAGTTTCTTTTTTTTGAGAGAAAGCGTTGAAAAGCTTTTTCGCTAAGGTGTAGGAGGCAAGAGACGCAGAAGACGGGCATATGCAGCTCTCCGAAGGTAGGTGTCGGTCTCCGGGCGTCTTTCGGCAGAAGCCGCGGTCCGGAGGGCACCGCGACCGGCAGAAAGCTCTGTGCGCGAAAAAGCCGCTTCTTCGCCTCCGGCAGCCGGAGAGCTCGGCAGATGCTGAGACGCCAAGAAAGAAGCCGCACAGCACCCAGGATAAGTACGCAGCTCTGAAACTGAGAGAAGACAGGAACTAAGCACTTTCCAACAGTTTAAACTTACATTACCATAAGTAGGGAAAAAGTTCTTGGACAACTTTCTTTTGCATCCTTCTAAACCTTATGCAGCACTCCCTGGCCAATCTTACTTTTCCTTTTCTCCTCGGAGTTGGTAAGAGCTCGAGTACCTTCATGAAAAACGTCGTGGGACGCTTGCTGTGCTGGCACAGTTTCTTTTTGAGAGAAAGCGTGAAAAAGCTTTTCGCTAAGGTGTAGGCGGCAAAAGACGCAGAAGACTGGCATACGCAGCTCTCCGAAGGTAGGTGCCGGTCCCCGGGCGTCTTTTGGCTGAAGCCGCGGTCCGGAGCGCACCGCGACCGGCAGAAAGCTCTGTGCGCGAAAAAGCCGCTTCTTCGCCTCCGGCAGCCGGAGAGCTCGGCAGATGCTGAGACGCCAAGAACGAAGCCGCACAGCACCGGGATTATGTGCGCAGCTCTCATACTGAGAGAAAATGATAACTAACCACTTTCGAACAGTTTAAACTTAGATTACCATAAGTAGGGAAAAAGTTCTAAAACAACTTCCTTTTGCATCTTTCTATACCTTATGCAGCACTCCCTGGCCAATCTCACTTTTTGTTTTCTCCAGGAGATGGTAAGAACTCGAGTACCCTCATGAAAAACGTCGTGGGACGCTTGCTGTGCTGGCACAGTTTCTTTTTTAAGAAAATGCGTGAAAAAGCTTTTCGCAAAGGTGTAGGCGGCAAGAGATGCACAAGACGGGCATACGCAGCTCTCCGAAGGTAGGTGCCCGTAGCCGGATTCTTTTAACAGAAGCTGCTATTCGGAGGGCTCTGTTACCTTCATAATGGTTTTTGCTGGAGGAAGCCGCTTTTTCGTTCCCGGGAATACCTAGAGAGCAACAGTAGCTAAAGACGCGATTGGCACCATTATGGAGAGTTTTGCTCGTTCCAGCAGGAATAACTGCGTTCTTCCTGACGCTAGGTGTCGCTGCTTATCAAGGTTTGGCTGCTTTCAACCACTTGGGGTGCTGGATGTTCAAACAACTTATCGTAACTTCTTCTATTTTAAGTCAGGTGCTCACTGCCGTAGATGCTATTAAATATAGAACACTGCAAATAAGAGCTGTAATAGTTTTATTGTTATTAGCACATGGGCATGAGTGTTAGGAATTTTATAAGGAATATGTTGCATGAATCTTTTTGACCATTCTGCAGCCATTCATACGAAACTCACACAAGAATAATAAGAAATTGGGAACGAGTGGGGTTTGCATCAATGGTTTGAGGGATGGGAAAGAACTGGGTGGTTGAAAGATCTCGTAAATGGAGCTTTGTTTTTACTAGTAGTCATTATTTCATTGCTTTGTGTTATTCCATGCATCGTGAAACTGGTGTGCCTCTTGCTAAAAATTACATTGGAAAAGATCTGGCTGGTGCAAGAAGAAGGGGCAATTGTCACAATGTATCTGAACCGCTTAGACTACGGGCTGCACCAGCATTCCAGCTTGGAACGGTTCTTCTCAGAATTTTCTCAGGGCCCTCTGGAATTCATCAAGACATAAGCCGTGCTAAAACAAGAGAGGAAAAGCTGAGAAACTAAATTCCAAGACCACAAGAACTCCAAAAAGGGGGGGGGGGGGGGGGGGGGGCAAAGTACCTGGACTGTAAGGAAACACATCTTCTGAGAGGTGCACGCAGAATGCGTGGACAAGACAAAGGCACCAATAAGAAAAGCGTGACTAGCGTGTGCAGAGAGTCAGAATGTGTAAGTGCATCATGTAAACCATAAACGGCTTCTGCTTAATCCTCTTGGTCCATTGTGCAGGTGTCCTGAATTTCCCATAAGTGATACTAAAAGGGTTCTGATTTTAATGCTAGATTTACTGTCTATATGATGATTCATGGGAATAGTTCTTTCAAATCCTTCCCTTGCTGACATCAGTCAGCTTCATCTTTTCCTGAATGTACTGCTGGCTATACATAAGTTATGAATAGAAGGGAATGAGTTTTAGGGATATGTTGCAAGGAAACAGATTGGTAGCTCTGCTTCCATTTCCATTGTCTAAGAAGAATTCCAAATATTTTTGGCCCTTTCATAGACCTCTGACTCTATTAGCATCAGCAGAGAGGGACATTTGATTGGTTTTTCTCCTTTTTAGAGAGAAGCTAATGAAAAACTTTCACCAGAATCAGAGCAGGCTGTATAACAAGAAGAGCATCATGAAAAGCGGCCAATCCTATCCTCTTAGTATTGCTAGTTGTGATTGGAATTCAATGAAATGTGTCAACTCTGTGTTCCTGGGTATCACATCAGTAATAGGTACTTCACCTGCTGTACTTCTCTCCTAAAGCTAAGAACAGAATCCCAAATAATCTTGATTCCAAGGTCCCAATTCACCCTGTGATGCTGACAGGTGAAAAGGAGTGGAAGGTGCACCAGTAAATGAACTTGAATGGCCTATCTAAATCAGCGGCCACTGATTTCCTGAAGGCTTAAACAGGTCAGTTGCCCCTATTTTTCTTGGGGTTCTTTTATTCTTTGGTCATGTTTTTCTTGGGATTCTTTGAATCCTTCCCCATGAGTTCAGCCTCTGCTCTCAAATCCTTTGCTGTCATTTAAAGTATCTCGATAGCCTGGAAACGTGTTGTCTTTATTTATCAACCCATTATTCCCTTCAAAAGGTTGTTTGCCTCAAGTCTCATTCTTGCTGATTTTCTGCTAGTTCATTGTCAGATGGCAGCAGGTGTTCTGTAAGAGCAAGTACACAATCCTATAGCTTGCTTTTCTTTTGATTTGGCCTGTCTAGAAAATGGAATGACTGAACATCTCCGACAGCATTTTCTCTCCCCATTGTGTTTCACCGCAAGGGCAGATGCAAATCATCTACCTAAACTCTTGGTGGTGAAGAAACTTGTGGTATGCTGTTGCATATAGGTAGAACTTTCCGAAAGGAAGGCCTTGTAAAACCATGGCTGAGGCCCGTTACTTTGGCTAAGTAGAAAATGACTAGGGGAAAGTGAGACAGCTGAATTAGAGGTAGATCAAGAAGTTCTAGAACCATTGTGTGTTCACAGCGTGGTGTATGACGGTTGGTTGAATTATGTTTGTTGTGGCTTAAAGCTATGCAAGTGATAAAGGCCTGACTGCTTCAAAAGCCTGGCTTTTGCAATAAAGCGGCTCTCCTTTGCACCTGCCTGGGGACTCTGCGTCACTATGGACCCTCACGCCCAGTTTTCCAAGGAGATGATGAGTAGGAATGTTGCAGAGCTGCTGTGTGCATATTAAAGGAATGGCAGAGAGTGAAGCGGTGGACATTTCTGGGCTTTAGTACAATGCTGCTGCATTGGTGCCAGTTCAGTCGGTTTTCCATCAGTGGCATTTCTGTCTAGAAGTACACTGCCCAGAGTCTTTCCAGCATTTGATGCCATTTCCTTACTGCCATTAATACCTTCCTTCAGTTTAAAGGATGATAGAATCTTTACATTTTGAAGATCCCTGTTAGGAAACACTATGCCAGAGGAGTCATCACTCCCTTTTCTTTTGCCACCTTTGTAATTTTTATAGACTCATTTCACATTTCTGCTAATGGCAATAAGAATAATTGGCAAGGTTGACGCTCTCAGCTGCTTTCCTCTTTCCTACTGCTTCATACCATATGTGACTTGATGGCCTCGTTTTGCAATCAGCATTTTGCTGTGGTTTGCTAAAACCTGGCATGCACTGCCAACTCACAACTTGTGTGTTGGCATTTCAGGGGCTTTGATGGGTTCCTTTCTGAGATTGCCATGCACTGGACTTTCACAGTCACAAAGACTTCATCCACCATCGGTTGAAGTTCAGTATTTAATACTCTTTCCTGGAATGTAGGCAACCTAGCAGCAAGTACTAAATTCGCTGCAAGCCCTGTCTTCCCAAAGGCCCATTTAAAAAGTTTGCTTTTCCCCTCTGACCAACCTGCCAGTATTTTGATGGAGAATTTGGTACCTTAATAGAACTTCTTAGAAGGGATCTCATCACAGACAACATCTCAGGCTTTCTTGAAATACTGGTTCCTTTGGATCTCAATTCCATTCAGAGTGCATTTAAGATTTTTTTTCCACTGAAGCCATTCAACAATGCCTCTTCTCTTATAAAATGTGATGCACGTGACAAAGATGGATCCCTGTGAAAGGTTCTATAGATATCAAAATTTGTGCCCAATGGACTGTGCTGGTGGAAATCAAATACTACTCTAGTATTTTGAATCCAAATAATTCCTCCCAATGAGGCCCGACAGGATTGTTTGGCTTTGAATCTCGGCACGTGGACAGTAGTGGATGGTCCACAGGTTGAAAACAGTGTAGATTCTTCTTCTTTTCATTGATGGCTCAGAGACTGAAAAGGCAGCTACAAAATGGTAAATACATCCCTACAGATTCAAAAATTGTTCTTCTTAATTTGCATCTCCACCATAACAACAGATGGTTAGAACTAAATTACCAATGGGAATTTTATAGCTTCTCAGAAATGAAATAGGACCTTGCCAATGGGCCTTAGCAGTAGCTACAAGGTTTTCAGCACAAGGCATCTCAACCTGTATTTTAACCTTACAGTACTTTTCTGTCTTATGCTTTCATCTCAAGGATGCAGACAGAAAAAACAAACAAAAACAAAACAACAAAACAAGAAACCCCACCAAATAGATAATAAGCAAAATCAGTGACATATATAGAAACAGATCCCATGGTTTCTAACTTCCAAACTTGTCTTCTCAGCACACTCTCTACAATGGAATTGTTTCCCTATCTGCCTTGAAACATTTTGCAGCAAAACCACTCTAAGGTCCTGATAGGTGTTTTGTTCAAAAATCACTTCTTCTAGCTTTCTGTCCATAAGCGGAGTAATGTGGCTGTGCTGGCAGCTGGCCAAAGGAGGTAGGAAGAGTAATCATCATCCACAACACTAGGGCTAAAGAAATTTCCACAGAAAATTACCTGCCCTATTACTTGTTCACGTGTTGGGTTGAACGTTCAGAATCTGTTTCCATTTTCCCCATTCATAGAATGTTCTATTTCACAGAATTCCAGCCCCTCAAACATCAGTCCTGCCAGAACAGCCCGCCATAGGGGGCTGTCGTAGGGGATCTGCTAATGTCCACTGACTCTTTCCGGTATAGTGCTGGTCACTGTTGCAGATCAAGAACTTCTGAATAGTTTGGATTCATGCTCTTTGAGGGGTTGAAAACAAGAAAAGAATGACTAGACATTTCCATGATCAAATCCCCTGATGGAATAAAAATAGGAGCATAATAAATGTATTCATTGTTCTAAGAAGGGAGATGAAGGGTCCAAAAGATTACTTGCATACTTCCTGTTCTAAATCCCTTGTTATCTGGCAAATTGCAAAAGATTCCTGGCTTTTGCCAAAATGCAAACCAGATTAAAATGTGAAGCCTTACAGTTTACTGGATATAAAACTTCATCACCCATTTTTAAATCTTTGAGATTGTTATGTACTTCCTATTAATACCCTGAGGATTAGAGCTGTAATTCAGAGACAGAAAAGAATGCTGTCTTGAATTCATTCTAGTAAATCGGCACTCTCATCTTGTCGGCACTCTCTCTCTTGGTTTTCACTTCTGAAACTCTGTATGAAAGAGTGTATTAATGCATAGAGCTCTGCATCAATTCTTTTCATCTGTTTCCCCTGTAATTCTTCTTTCAAGGCAAACCTATAAAAATCCACACTTTCTTACCCCACCACTTCTAAAATTCTATTGAGAAGCAAAAAAATAACCCCATCAAACCACTAAATCACTGCTCCAATAAAAAAAGCAGTCCATTAACTGCTTTCTTAGCAGGTTCTTTAGCTTCTATTAATATGGCAACCTTTTCTTGCTCTTCTAGATTAGAACCAAATTCTTCCAGCATATAAGGAAACATAGGTTTACTGTATCTGATTCTTAGATACAGAAGTCCAGCAAGGAGTTCAGACCTCAAAAGAAGTGTCTGTACAACAAGATTCAGCACAACGTTGAGACATATTAGCTATTTTTCAAGAAAAGCAGCCAAACTGAAACTTTTTAGACTTCTCTACAATCATGCGCGCCTGCTTCCAGAACCTGACCTTCGTTGCTGGAAACTAGCTGCAATGTTACTGTAAACAATGCTGTGAAGGTAGGACATCGTCATTCTTCTCTTCCATTGAAAACCTCAAGTGGAGTCGCGTCACTTCTCTTCAAAATTCTGTATTTCCTCGCAAACTGGTAAAATAAGGATAAATAAAGTGTTCTGTTCATTCAGTTTAAACCTAATGTTCAAAATGAAAAAAAAAAATCCATTCAGATATGGTCTGCAATAATACAGTAGAAGAGAAGATGAACCAGACTGGCCTACAAAAGAAAGAAGTGAAGCAGAATTTGGGAATTTGGAAGACCTTATGATGAATAATTCAAAAAAATATTAAAAAAAAATATAACCTACCCAAATTCAATCAGTGATGCACAGACAGAGAAAAAGAACTAATTACTACTAATATTTCTTTCATTCTCAGACAAGAAGTTCAATGATCCTCTTGAATGCACGGAAGATTCTTGGAAAAGACAGCAGCCTTCTTCTTCACCACATACTCCTCAGAACTCCAGGAGACAAATCATTTGAGCTGTGAGGATCTTTCTCTCTGTAAAACTCCCAGAGCATAGCAAATATTCTATTCCTTTAGGGATCCTCGCCTCCCTGGGGGAGTGGTGGATAGTCTACATCCCGGTACATCAGCCAGACACTCCGCCTTATTTCCCATGGCTACTGCAGCAAGGACATCATCTACACTGGCTTTCTAGCCAAAATATATGCAAGGCACAACAAAGAACATAGCCAAAACCTGGAGCACAGCTTATGGGTTTCGAAACAAAAATCTCAGGATGGCAATACTGGATCTTCTGATCCAAACCATCAGGAAACATTTCTTTAGAGGTGTTGGGAAAGATGAAAGTTTGACAAGAAAGTCTCACAGATATGTATGCTTGGCAGAAAGATTTTTGAATGTGGAGTCTGAAGAAAGAATAGAGTTGGAAGCAAGTTTTGATCTAGAAGAAAAGAATTGCTGAGCCAGTCTTACTGGATAACCGAGGATACGTTAGTTAGAAGAGGGTTTTATGACTTACAGCAAAGGATAAACCCAGTCCAAACAAGAAGATGTTTTTACCAAGCAGGAAGCTAGCACAGGCAAGCAAGTCAGCAAATGCTGCAAGCAGAAAAAGGTCTCCAAATCTTCCACTGCCAAGAAAACTGAAAAACAAATTTCTGCTTCAACTGTAATATACTGACTTTTAGTGAGTGGAGAACAGCAACATATGGTAATTAGAGTAGTTATGATAGGCTATAGATAATAGTTAAGGCATAGATTGGTTCTACTGTATGAAGATGCTCAGCAAAGTACCAAAACCAAAGGGTCTCCAGGCCTGCCTGCAGCTAGAGCTGACAGCTGTAGGCACAGGTTCTGTCACCCATGACCCTGGACTGCTGTAACATCTTGGATGGAATAAACTGCATTTTGGAGAGCCGCCTGGACTCCCACATCCCTCATTTAGGCTCTTACATGGAGGTGAAAAAAGCCTCTGGGTATTGTACAAAAAAATAGCTATGTAATCTAGAGTGGCATGACCCAATATTTCTATTGAACTGGAACAATTTTTATCAATATTATGGATCCACTTCTTTTCAGTGCGTTTGGTAAAAAACATAAAGCATCGTTTAAAAGAAATGATTGGATGCGTACTAAGCACTACGGATTAGTTAAGGTGTTGGTTTGGCATGGCTTGGTTTTTGGTGGGGAGGGAAGAAGCCAGCCACAGAAGTGATTTTTTGTGCAAAGCTCCTAGAAGCTTCCTCCATGCCTGGCAAAGTGAATCCCTGCTTGGCACTAGGAACAGACAGGCTGCTGAGCCAATTACAGAAGCTGGTAGCGCCTCGGTGATATATTTAAGAAGGAAATCAAAAGGGCAGCCAGTTAACTTTGAAGTTGGGAAATTTTTAGGTTGGCACCTCTTATGGTTTGAAAGCCAAACCAGTGAGACACTCTGTTGCAGTGTGTGTTTATTATTGTACTGCAGTTCTAGTAGTCCGTTTTCTAAGCCTTCCTATTTTGTGCTGTTATAGCATATGTTATTATTAATGGATTGTTCCTTTCCCCCCAGTATTGTTGGCTTTTGCCCTAGCTGTCCATCTCCCCAAAGACCTGCCCTTTTGTTCCCTGTTCCTTCTCCCATTGAACATCAAGCCCTCCCCAAGCCTGCCCCCTTCTCTAGAAACTTCCCTCTCAATTTTGTACCCTTGGAAACCCCATTGGTTTGTTCAAGTTATTCTCCTCCCCTGTAGTCCCCCTACTGGTTTCAACATTGTATTCCCCTCCTTGTGTTCCACCCCCAGTTTCTCCCAGTTGGTTAAAGATTGTATCCTCCCCTGGGACCTTCCCCCCATTTAGAAGTTGATGGATGCCTTTGAATCAGTGTCTTTCTGTCCTTGACCCTCCAGGGAGTAAACTGAAAAATATACAGAAGACCTCTCCCTGTTCCTTGTCCCTGCCCTCAGCGCAGTTCTATCCCCAAGGCAGTCCACCTGTGCCATAGAGCAGCTGTGCCCTACAGCTGCAGCCCGGATTCGACAGCTCTCTTGGGGCGGCCCATTCTCGCTGTCGGTGTTGGGAGCTAGTTGGGCTGAAGAAATCCAGCACCGCAGCAAGACTCCAAGTCAGAAATACAGTTTATCAGGAAAAGGGGGAAAAACCCAAATCCATGCAAGAATACAAAAGAAAAACCACTGACAGAGTCAGAATACAAGCTGACGTCCTGCTAGTTAGGGTGGTGGTAGCAGTTTGGATGAAATGGTCTTGTTGAAGTGGTGATTCTGTAGAAACCATCTGGTAGCTCTTGTCCTCTGGAAAACCAGTGGCTAAGGGTGGCCGTTCCTCTGGCAATGCGGTAGAAATAGTGCTTCTTGCCTTCATAAACCCAGATTATATCCAGGTGGGGATGCTTAGCTCCTACCCCCTGGGCAGAGCATCTCCCAATGGGCTGATATCGTTCTGAGTCATGATGTGGGTCCTTGATTACCCGTGAAACAGAAATGGCTTCTGGAGGGAGTTATCTCTGAGTCATGTGGCAAGACATTGATGGGCCCATTAACAGGAGAGAAGGAAAAAACAATGCCACCCCTGCTTTCTGCAGTTCTTGAGGGTGGGAATAGGATGCATTTTTACATTGTAAGCTAGGACAATACAGGATGCAGGTTTTTGCATTTGCAGGAAGTTTGTATGGATTTGAAAAGTATCCTCATAGCAGAGGCACAAAAGTATTCTCATACCCCTTTTAATCCTCTTCAAATGAAACAATTCTCCCAATAACCTAAGGTATGAATGACTTGCAAGTGAGTTGAACAAACACGCCAAAGATAAGTAGTGTTCAACGGCAGAGAATTGTTTAGGGACATCATACCCTAATATTTTAAATCAGAAAGCATGGATAGACGGGTCTTTTTTCCTTTGTTGACTACAGAACCAGCGGTCCTTTGCAGGAGGGTGTTTGGATTTAGGATGACACTGGCAACTAAGAGCATGGGTTCACAGAAGGTGCTACTTTTTTAGACCAGAACATTCAACTATTAAAGGCAGATAGGAGAGTAGCTGATTAGTGACAGCTCCGACAGGAAGAGTCTGCGGCTTACCCCGTGGGAACAATAGTAGCACATTTCAATTTTAGAAAACCATTCATTTCAGAGGACCAAGCATCAGTGAAAAGAAAAGGTCAAGTAAAGACATCCTAGTGCTCTTCTTATCAGAAGCACGTTCCTCCATATGAGAGTATTTACGAAAGGACAGCACGTTCATAAAGAAAGGTGTGCCAGTTACAAAACCTGGAGAACAAGGCAAGACAAACTTATACATTTTATTTGATATTTTTATTTCACCTGCTAAAAAATTATTTTTTTAAGACTGAATTTTATGAATTCTGCAAAGCTCTCTTTTTGAACGTCTTCATACCCATATTAAACACTGCGGTGACAAAGGGAACGGCAGTGGAAAGAAACCTGGTCCATCTCCCCCTCCTTGTAGCTTTAGGCCAGGGAGAGATCACTAAAGTCGGTCACTTCATTTGAGATAAATAGCTTTACCAAGAGAGAATATTATCCAGCCTTGATCTTTCCTTTGGAGCTGATCCACTTTGTAGTCATCAATTCTTGACTCAGCTGGGGAGAAACAATGGCATTACGGCCATGGATGTTAGAGTGCGCTGATGGGAAATGAAGTTCTCATCTTCCAGTCCTTGCTTCAGAAAATATTCCAAATTCATCAGAAAGAAAATTCAAAGACCAGTAATCCCCACTCAAATGACCTAATTCAAATAGTCTGTACGCATACGAGACATCACGCAGGTGCTCTCGTCTGTTAGGGGAATACCCGGCCAGTATATTATTGTCTAGTGAGGAGGCAATAATTTTGGAAATCATTGAATTTTTTGTTTTGCAAGTGAATGGTCAACACATTTTATTACTGGATAAGGTAAAATCAAGTCTTCTGCATCCTCTCAGAGAGGAAGCTTACCTGGATCTAAAGCTGCTCAGCTCCATGATAGGATGCTTTGTCTTCAAAGGGAACTCTAGTCTTTGTCTTTTGGATTGCTTCCATAGCTTTTCACACACTCTTCAGGTACCTGTTAAAATGTCCTCTTATCCCATGCAAATTTTTATGGGCATAGTCACTGAATTGGAAAGTATTCCATAAAGTCCACAGGCCTTTTTGAGATGGATGCACAACTCTTAAGGGTGTTAGCAGATATTATTCTGAGGCCACTCCTGATCATGTTGGGTGGATCATGGTGACAGAGGAAAGTGCCCAAAGACTGGATGAAAGCAAATGTCACCCATCTTCAAAAAAGGCAACCAGGAGGACTCAGACAAGTACAAGCCAGCCAGCCTCATTTTTATCCCCAGGAAGTTGATGGAGTAGCTATTCCTGGAAAGCATTGCCAGGCACATGAAGGAGGACAGAACAAATGTAGTCAGCATGGATTTACAAGGGGAAATTCGTGCTTGACAACTTTTTAAACTCCTCCGGTGAATGAACTTGCCTGGTAGATGAAGAGAATATCATCTGCCTGGGCTTCAGGGAAGTTTTTGACATTTGTCTACATGGCAGCACACATACCTATGGGAAGGAATAGTGCATAGAGCAGGGAACCAGTGTCTTTTCAATGATGCTCAGTGAAAAGACAAGAGGCAGTGGGCACACACTGAAATACAGGAGATTGCCTCTGAACATCACAAAATTATTTTTTACCGTGACGGTGACCGAACCATGGCACAGAGTGTCCAGAAAGATGGTGGAGTCTGGATCATTGAAGACATTAAAAGTAGGCCCAGATATAATCCTGGGCAACAGGCTCTAGGTATCCTGGTTGAAGCAGGGGGATGGGACTTGGTGAGCCCCACGGACCCCTTCCACCCTCATTCATTCTGTGCTAGTGAATTCTCTTAGAGATGCATTTCAAGGACTGGCATGACAAAGCTCTGTGCAGAGCGAGATCCAAATGGACATGGGATTTAAGTTCCTTAAGTAGTGTTCAAGAAGAATGTAAAACTCCAGGAAACCTGTCTCTTCCATAACTGAATCCCTTTCATGAGAATAATCTTCAGCTCTAGAAAGGTCCTCTGAGACGCATGCTTAAGACTGACACTGGCTGAGCAAATTTCTCCCTATGTGTGTCTAAGACCAGTTAGGATCTTTACCAAAAGTGTTGTCAACGTAGTCACAGAAGGCATATTGTTAAGAAGTGACAACTTACATCAGAATGGCAAATATTGGGTCCACCAATGAATTACTGTATGGGAATTATCTACTTGTATTCCAAATAAAAACAAGGAGTTGGTCTTTATTTAACTATTTCATTGCAATATTCATAAGGGAAGAAAAAGACCTATGTCCTTAACTTTCTTAACTCTAACAAAGATTTTAAAAATTCCTTGTAAAAAGCGTATCTTAATTATCGGTCTATGAAACAATTTTTGTTGGGAAAAAGTCATAAAATTGTGTAGACAGTTGCAAAGAAGCCAAGAAAATAGGAAAGAAACAAAAACAGAGAAAAAGAGTCATCTTGAGTCTGCTAGCTAGTTCTAGAAGTAGTCTGCTAGAAAAAGGAAACCCCAGTTGAATTTCAAATGTGTTCATGCACTTGATTCAGTAACTGGTCAATGTAAAAACCAATCTTTTCGTACAGCTTCCCCCAGCAACAAAAACTTCAACAGATTGACACCACCATCATGCCTGTCCCAGACGTATTTAAAAGAGAAATGATGATTTTCTTGAAAATCTATTTGCGTAAAAGTTGCAAGACATTGGAGGGATTCTCCACATTCTCCTTCCTCCATGCGGCTTGAAAGTATATTTGATAAAATATGCAACAAAGCATGTGATTTACAAGGTAGAGTAAAATGGATGACTTGGGAATTGATCTCTTTTGGATATGAAACTTCATATCCACTCTCTGGGAAGTTTCTAAAAGAAATGATGGAGCTGAGGCATGAATCTGCCACTACGAGTGCTAAGCAAACATAGACACTCCCCTTCACATGCCCCCCCCCCCCCCCCTTCCGCACACACCTAGGCACGCACAGAGATCAGCATAGCAGATCATGAACACCTTGGAAAAGACTGAAATGCTAAATACCTCTCTTTGTGGACAAAATAGCCGGTACACTATTTCAAATATCTGGTACAAAAACTCTGTTGAATATCTACCTCATATTTAAAACACAGGTTTTCATTGAATTCTGTTTGCAGAATATTTTCCTTTCATTTGTTCCTTTAAAATTACTTTGTTCTATGTCTAGGAATATTTTCTTCTACAAATAGAAAAAATTAGATGATGTCTATTCAGAAGAAAACATTGGTTTAGACAATTTTAAACCATCATGGTATGGAAGAATTTATTTGTCCCTCCCTAAGGAGGAATAAGTATTTTGATCATAGATCATTTACAGTGAAATACTTGACATTTTTAAGATGCTTTCAATCAATTTTGATCCTCATTGCTTATTCATCGTAAACAGTAAGTTTTCAGTGCATGGAAAGTGTGTGTGGTACATCTACATTAGTTCAAACACCAATTCCAACTAATGGCCAGGCTGAACTACCGTAAATATTGTCCTGAAGGATATTTTGCCGCCTTCTTTGGCACTTCTTGAAATCCTAATGATTGGGATGAAGTGTTGAAATACAGAGATTTTCTCTCAGAGAGTGTCCCATGTTGAAACCCATCCCATGTGTTTGATGTTGTAGTTCTTATCTCTTTTAAAATTTGATATCTTCTGCACAGTTTTCATGAAGCTTTCTGTTACAGTAGTGAAAATCACAGAGAAATGCAATTTTGTACAACTTTGAATTTACCCCAAGAGCTGAGAGAAAATTTGCTCGTATACTTCAATCTGAGTTTCTTCTATATTCAAGCTTTGTTTATCTACTATCAAGGGTCGCATTCGTTGCTGTTCAAAGCCCCATCCAAGCTGACCTTGAATACGTTCAGGGATGGGACATCCATAACTTCTCTGGGCAGCCTTTTGCAGCGTTCCAGCACCCCAACAGCAAAAAATGTCTTCCTTTCATCTAATAGAGATCAGAAATACTAAATCTAGGTATATGAACTTTGAGGAAAGGTTTGAAATTCTATTGATTTGAAACACATTTGATAGGAATACTAACTTACAGATGACTGAAACATGTTGATGGCCATTTGAGATTGACACTTTTTGAAAAAGTGCATGGAATTGAAAAATAAAACCGGCAAAATTAAAAACTTCTTGCCATTTTCTTTTTTCTCTGATATTCAAAATTGCATAGGTCAGATATCTGTGCTTCATGCAAATCTCTCAGATACTCTCAGACAAAAGCTTTTATTTAAGACTAAATTGCGGTTTAGGTAGAACACGAGTACTTAGTGAAGGTTTTTCTGGGCATAGGGGGATTTGTGTGCACAAGAGGTTTTATCCAATCTGGAAAATTCATCCCAGCTGTGTTCTGTCCATCATCATTCTTACTGCATCAGGCCTGAAGATTCTGTGAAAAGTATCCTGTGGACCTTGAACATAGCTCATGTGAAACAGATGAGAGGTGATGGAGAAGTTGAGGGAGAGAATAAAGAGCATATGGCCCAGTACAGGCACCAGAAGGTATTTTTTCATGTGGTCCACAGCCCGAAGAATTGTTTAGCACCATTTGAAGGCTGTGTTTGACCAACAGGGCTGAAGCAGGTCATCAAAATATCCGGTAGATCAAAATCCATTGAAGCAAATGACCCTGGCCAGTCACCTTGCTGCTGATAATTCACCCTCCATACCAGCTGGTCAGGCTTAGCAATGCTGCTGCAAAAGTGTTGTGAAAAAGGTAGGCACATTTTCACAGAGGCAGGGGGAAATGCCCTTGGATGATGATTCCAAGGGATAACTTGATGGCGCAAGTTAGGTACTCTTATCTACTGTGCAATATCGAAGTTGGTGAGTTCACCATCTGTAAGCATCACATTAGAAAATAAATGTTTGATCCACAAAACGATACTTCCTGTGTCCTGTCTACCTGCTTTATTTCAGCCAATGAATAGGCTACGTTCCATCAGCAAAGTGTTCATGATCATATGCTTCTTTAAACTGTGATAATTCTTTAATTTTTTTAAATCAGACACTATCTATTTCTAAGATTCAGATGTCCATGGGTAGGGGTGTAATTAAGTTCACTGTTAAAAAATATCCTTCTTGTTATCTTTTGTTTAAATTATTGACATGTAACATCAGTCTGAGAGCTGAAAGAAATCCCTTCATTTGCTGTTTGCCAAGTATCATCTATGTGATACAAATTCTACTTGATAAATCACACCCATACATTGCTATCTAATACTACTAGTAATGCCTTCACTACCTTTTCTTCATCGTTAGGGATTTTGGAGAAGTGAAAGATTGGAACATAAGCAAGGGCATTTGTTCAAGATGCTCCAGAAAGAGCTGCGGTCTGTTCTCTTCTTTGCTGCCTATGTTGGCGGGAAGCTGCAAAAAACCCAAAGATAACTAGGAAGAGTGTTATTTTAGTCTAAATTTGGAAATGATGTTTGGAATACCATGTTAAATGACAAGGTGCTTTTTGAAAATATGGCATCTTTAGGGGAAAAGTCAGCTTTAAAGAGGTTTTGAAACAGTTGCTTCTGGAAAAAAAAAAAAAAAAAAAAATTGAGCTCTCCAAGGTCTTTAGCCATACCACTTGGAAGATTGATTCAAAACACAGTTTCTTCATCTAGGAAGAACAGAGGACCATAGATGCAACCCATTTCAAAACAGAGTTCTTTATGTTTCAGGTTGGGATTTACTGGAAATCATTTCTTGTAAAGTCGAGGAACTGCAGTTAGCTCTCCAATAATTTCCTTCCCTGAAATTCATCTGCATTTGCTCCTTTCTCCAGCGTTCCCATTTCTTAGTGCTGGTATACTCCATCTATGCATTAGAATATTCAGCTAGAGTGTGTGTCTGATATTTTCTAGTTAAAATTGGCTGGAACGCAATAGATAGTTCCAGTTGCATGTATACAGTAGTTTTATTTTGACAAGTTTTCTTTGAACAATGTTTAAGCAGCAGTAGCAAATAGGAAGCACAGCTTCCGGCAGGGAAAGACACTTCTGCTTGCTCAAGTTTCCTGTAGTCAGATAGATGCCAAAAGGCTTTTCATAGTACTACTACTGTCTTGTAGGAATACTTGATCTAATCCTACCTTTGATACAATTACGAATGGGCTACTTTTCCACAAGGTGGAATATTTTTCTTTTAATAAGATGTTTTTTTGTAAGTTGAAGACATGAACTTGTGCACCAGTCAGGTGGAATGTACTCCTACTTCTTCATAAGTTTCACAACCTTCTTTAGAAAATATTGATTCTGTGTAACTTCAAAAGAAGAATTCTGGGCATCTTCATTCTATGGATGTAATGTTTTTTCTACCATGCTGTTCTTGTTTTCTATGGAACTCATTTTTACCAATAGAAATATTTTCCCCTGATACCTATGGAAAATACCTATGTTTACTCAATACTGCAGCCTCAGTACATTCTTTAGAATTATTTCAATATGGTCCCAAGCATATCCGACAGCTAGACAGCAGAGGTTAGTAACAGTGAGTGGGAATAACTTCTGAACCATTTCAGTGGATTTCCCAGGAAGGGCTTGCTTTCTGCCCCTGCAAATTTTCCCAGAGATATTGTCTGCTTAACAGTTGCATCAAAAGAGTATTTTTGCACAAACCTTGGGGCAAGCTCTGTCTCAGATTTACTAGTGAATGCAAAGAGGGTGAAAGTGCTGCTTCAAAGCCCTCTGTGCGCTTTCTGTACCAAAAGGGAGGTGACCCCAGAAATAAGGTTTTGATCTCTCTTCAAAACACAAGGCATGTCACCACCTCATTCATCTTTTTCTGGGACTCATAGCATCTAAAGACCAAGAAGCTCTCTTGCTTGCTAAAGTGTGTTCAGCAAAAAACCCTTGTCCCATCAGCAAATTTGAACACAACTGCATTCGAGTCAATTCCAATGCTGGCAGGGCAATACTCTACCCCAGAAGTAACATGCCACTGTTAGAAGACTGTGTAAAAATCTTTGTGTACAAAGTAATCGGAGGGGAAAATTGAATTGGGAAGAACTGCACATTGTTCTGGAAAAAGCCTCCTGCCACAGTCTTTCAGATGTCATTTTCAGGTATCATTTTTAGGAGTTGGGGTTTTTTAAATTTTGTACAAGATAAAATATTACTGCCCCTTGATGTTTCCCTAATAGCAGTACAGCCATTTCTTAGTAGAGTAGTAATTAGCTATAAATAGAAATTCAAAGGTTTAAAAAGGTTTTGAATAAAGTCTAAGGTGATAGAAGAAGAAAACAGCAGTTTTCTTCTTCTGGTGAAAAAGCAACTCTGAGGACATTGTACTCTACAGGTGTATTATATCACTTTCTGAAAAACTGAGTAGGTTTGCTAGTGCCAATGGTTTTCATTAGGAAGGAAGAAATTCCTTTGGAAAAAACCCTTCAAATTGACTCGACATTAATGTTATGACACTTAACTTCACCAATCATGAAGAAAAATTCTCATCACTTGATATGGAAATCATGATGGTAATGGAGACAAGGATGTCTAAGCCGTGCCATCAGCAGCATAAAAAAACATTAGAATGCCGGTAAGACTGAGCTCCTGAAGTAGTGAGAAGAGAACGCAACCATGGCATTTTCCTTTAAGAGTCCTCAGGATGAAGAGCAGATCAGATTTTTTTCCTGTGAAGTATTTATGAATAGAATTAGCCTTTAAAATAACATTGTTTTCAAAAACCTTTTTCCAGTATCTCTTAGAATGATACACAGTTCCTTTTAATAGAAAAAAGAAAAGCACTTTTTTCCAAACTGTTGTGCACTCTTAAACGATCTACAATAAAAAGAGTACTTTTACATGCTGGGAATGATGTTCATTACAAAAAAGCCTTGTAGCACGCTTGGTATTCTAGTGTCCTGATTAGCATAGTTTTTTATTAATTGAACAAGTTTCACATTGACTATTTTTCACCTTGAAATAAGGGCGTCTTTGTACTTATGCAGCATCCATGAAGAATTTCTTGGGTGTCATTTTGTACTCGATCCTAAACGGCAGCTTCTGCATTCTGCCATCTGTCTAGCTTTCCCGTTTGATGCAGCTTCTGAGAGGTCTTTTCAGAATTGAGGACTACTTGCAAGAATCATGCTCAATGCATGCATTTTACTCCTTGGTTAATGCAAAACTGTTTTTCCTTTACAGCACAATAATAAGAGGAAAAGAATGATGGTGGATTCAATTCTTATAGAATTACAAAGAGGACTATTATCATCATTAGAAACCAAGCAAGTCATATTTATTGCACAGGGAGTACAACCACTGATGTAAATTACCCTGCAAATTCAAAATGAATCTGTGTCACAGGAGTGGATTGAATGTTTCTATTGATATTTTGCTTAAAGCAGACAATTAATTCTTTTGACAGCCAACTCATACCTGCAACCTAACTTTCAACTACAGCTTTCAAAGAGTGGTAACATGTCTGTTTATAAAACAATACAGTACAGTACACAAGACCAAAACAGGTCATAGACATTCAAATGAATAAAAGATCAAAGGACAGATTAATTCACATCTGCAAGCCCTCAAGAGCGTACAGGTCAAAAGTCCCCAGAAAACTAGGCCAGTGGCACAAATTCTCTATGTTGGCACCAGCAGAAGCAGCTGCTCTCTTTATAGGATGCAATCTTGCTTACATCAGCCTTCAGAGCAATCTTCTGTCCCCCTGCCCAATACGCCTTCTGCTCTACTCCTTGGACTTCACGTTTGCATTTCTACAGAGTCCTGCAAACTGACTCAAAGTTCAGGTAGTAGATTTCCAAGATTTAGAAATATTGTGTTAGGTCTATTTCTTTCGTATTTCACCCCGTCTAAGCATACTGTAACTTTCTGAAGTGAAATATGTCATGTATGTCACGTGTAGTTTACATGTTAGTTCTGCTTGACATTAAAACTTCTCACAGACCCCTGTGATGCCTTACTGCAAAAAGATATAGCTGCAAAGAGTGGTGGTTGTGCAAAGTTAGAAAGGCCAGAAAACCATGTAAACAACCTAACAGCAGAGCTTTGAATTTCTGAATATAATCTTGCACCATCTAAAGTCAAAATAGAATATTGAAATGATTTTCATCTAATAATGAGCGTGGGGAAGAGAGAATCCAGATAGGCTTCTTTTTTTTTTTTGGAACAGTTCCAGGAAATACATGGCCTTAACTTGGAAGCATAGCATTAAATATTTTTATACAGCATGAGTTCGCATTACCTAATCATATGATTTGGAGAACTGAATTGGAAAGCAGGAAATAAACAAAGAAAAATATTCAAGCTATAAAAAATGTGAATTTAAAATTTTCTTTGTATTTCTGATTAAAACTATGCTAAATGGTCACCCATTATTTTAAAAAGCATCTGGACATAAAAATGGAGACATTCCTGCGGGTCCTTGATGTCAGGTATTCGTGAAAAGCTTTATTCCACTGCTTCCCAACCCTGATTCAAGCCACTTAAATGCAGCTGTATTTCAGATGCTCAGTGAAACTGTCCATGTAATGCATATAGTTTACAAATAATCTGCAGAAAAAGCTAGCTAGATTTGAAGATCTTTTTCTGGAAATGGCATTCAAATGATTTCTACAAACACACAGCTGGGATTTCTGCTGTCTTCTTCAGGCCACTTCCTGCAGAGACCTCTCCATTAAATCTGTCTCGTTCTACTAAGAACACTTCTGGTGATCCAAAGTCAGCACTGGGATTGTCCAACTGCATGGAATTGCTGTCTCCTAGAGCTGCACACTGAGGGCTTCTGTGTGCAGCATCATGTGAGCCCTACTAAAGTCACCCTGTTGATACACTGAGCTAACTGGACCTTAAGGGACAAGATTGGGCACTAATTTTGTAATAGAAATTAGGTACTAAGAAGGAGGCCAGAGGATTTCAATGTTTCTGCCTCCAGCTGAAGCAGAACTAAATCTTAGTCTTTATCTGAAAAACTAGGTGAATTAACCCGTTTGGCATTCATATGCCAAAGAGGTTAGTAATACACTCAGAACTGTCAAAAGAGTAACAATTCCAATCATTACTTTCTAAATAGAATTCATTTGAAGAAGTCAGGAAGAAAGATGAAACATGCAAATATCCTACCCTGAGAATCATTCTGTTGATCTGCACAGGTTTCTTATTAAATTCCCATCTAATACATTGGACATGTGTGCTTGCGATGACACAAATACTTGCAAAGCTTATCAGATAAACCATGGTCTCTTCAAACAGCAAAACATTTCTTGATGGCTGCATTTGCTAAATCCATTTAGACCCAATGTTCTTAAAGGTCTTTTCCAACCAAAGTGATTCCATCATTCGCTAAGTCGCACATCCCAATTGTCCTGGTTTAGGGCAAATTTGGCAGAAAACCTCTAAAAGGGCCCCCCCCCAGAAAATCCAACCACATGGCCCCTCCCCTCAACTGGTTTGGGGAAAATTTCCTCAGAGAGAAGTGGGAAAAAGCTGTTTATTTAACAGGCAAAGCACTCCCCAGCACAAAAAATGAACAATACCAGATGACAAAACTCAATTGCCACTATGAAGAGACAACAAATCAGAAAGTCTCTCCTGTGGGTGCTCGCTCTGTTATCAATGCCTCTGCCAATGGGGAAGGCTGCTGCCCAGAGCAGGTGTCCATAGGCAACAAAGTGCAAGCTCTCAGTGCTCCCCAGGTCCCAGTCCGGGGCAGATTCGAAACGTTCCAAGAAAAGGGTAAGGAAAATAAAAAAAAAACAGTCCAGGGAAAACTCTGCCTCAGCCAGCTAAACCAACTAAAAAGCAAATGAGCGCTCTGTTCTGCTCCGTCAGTGCTCAGACAACACAGTGCAGCGCAGAATGTGGAGGAGTGTTGCTTTTTAAGGGGTGCAGCCTCTGGTAACAAACTCCGTGCTTCTTCTTCTCCCCACCTTTGCTCTCAGAACCAGTCTTGAAGGCAGAGAATATCATATCAAGCATTAACAGAACAGATGACTGGGGATACAAGCATCATAAAGTCACCCTAGGACACTGCTCTATTGAGATATGTCACCAGACTATGCTAAGACCAAGTTTTGGAACAGCTCATTAAAATTCTACTCTCACAGTGAAGCTGAGGAGGAAACACAGCTCACTACAGTTACCTTGTGGCATGCCAGTGCTTCCTTTCAATCCCAATGTTCTTCATTTTTAAGTCCCTGACATCACAGGCATAATGAAACATCCTTTGGGCAGGAAGGAAGATATTATTCTTCTCATTTATACTGATGGGTAAGCTGACATGCAGAGCCGTTAATTCAAAGTGAAAGAGCAATCAAGTCAATAGTAAAACTCACCTCAGTTTTGTTTACTCCCCTAAATCCTTACTATCCCAAAATACAAGAACAGCTGTAAAAGCCTTGTGGCTACCTAGTTTTTTCCTATACCTACATGGTGGTTGTCCTGGTTTAGGGCAAATTTGGGAGAGAATCCCCAAAAAGGGCTTCTCCAAAAAACAAACCCACACGGCCCTTCCCCCCAACCGGTTTGGGAAGAATTCCTTGGAGAGAGGTGGAAAGAACCTATTTATTTGACAAGCACAGCAACCCCCGGCACTCAAAATGAACAATACCAGATGACACCACTCTTTCACCACTCAGAAAAAAGACGACAAATTCAGAAAGTCTCTCCATGGGGTGGTCGCTGTTATCAGTCCCTCTGGTGCAGGGGCTGCTGCTCGGTGTTTCCAAATCGGTGGTTCCAATCCCAGTCCGGAGCAGGTTCCGCAGGTCCACACAGGGGAAACAGTCCAGAAAGGAATTTGGACTGTTTAGCTAAATTAACTAATGAGAAGAGGGGGAAAAAAGCAAGAGCAAGCAAAGCAGAAGCAAAGCAGAAGCAAGAGCAAAGGCAAAAAGCAGCGCAAAAAGCAAAAATGCAACAGTAAGTACTGGTGCTCTCTGTATGTCCCGCCGAGTGGCTGATAAGAGGCCCAAAACAAAACTTTCACTCTGCCCATCTTAGAGGCACAGAACAAAATATCCAGCATAAATTACACACACCAATGGGGATAACAATCACCCTAGGACAGTGGGGTAAGGGATAAACGGTCCCACACAATGGTAATCCACAACAAAGCATTCTTGACATCATATTCAGGTCTTGCATAGTGAGCTCTTCACCTGATCAAGTTATTCCATCACAATATTTGGGGAGTATCTTAGAGAGCTGGGTGTTGTTTGCTTTGAAACCACCTTGATCAATCAGGAACACAGTAGCAAGGACAAAGGTCAAAAGAAGATAGTGCTATGCATTGATTTTCATCTAGGACAGACATATTTCTACAACCCAGAAGGCTGACCTAATGCTTCACGACAACGTGGCTGAAGTGGCATCCTGGTCCCCATAGGTTTTTCTGTTTACTTTTAGCTGCTTTCTTACCAGATTATTGAGCTGAATTAGCTCAAAAAGGAATCAGATAAGTGCCAGAGCTTTCAAAAAAAAAAAAAAAAACAAAAAAACAAAACAGATGCAAAATGGTTAATTGTAAGTGCATTTGAAAATAGAAGTTTTTTTGTACTTCTCATAGACACATAACATTCTCTAGAATGATATTGCTCCAGCGCTTTGGCTTTGGTTTTGGGTTTTTATTTTTCCTCAATTCTAAGTGCTACGCATTCTTTTTGGCCATTTTAGGAAACAGATTTTTTTAATATATGTGAAAGATGGTCCGAAGTTCCCTGCATTTGCCTCACGACCGTCCCCAGGACAGCCATCGGGACCCTGAGGACCCTGATCGGAATGCTGGCCTGCTGGTGGTGGAGGAATGCCAGAAATCCTGAGGCCCCTGAGCAGAATTCTGGCCTTCCAAGTGATTGTTTACAGCTGTGTCTACAGTGACTGCTTCTAGCAGGGCCTGCCAAGGGGTGATGCGCCCTATATGCTCGCACCTGCTTGGCAACACCAGCCCAGGAATTATCCCACCTCTTGGCCAGATGAACTCGCTGGGGCAACTGTGGTAGCCGCCCCATGGAAAATCCTTCATCAGCTCCACTACCACCGTGAGGGATGGAGATTGAAGCCCCCCCTCCCAAGGACTGAGGCTGAGACCCCTGTAATTCTGATCCAGGGGTGCTGGCGTGACTGAAGCAGGATGCCTGCTAAGTGTTGCCTGCAGATGTGTTCGCTGGACCTAGACTGGTTTCCCATAGAAACCAGTCCTGAAACCACGGGTCCCACTCACTGCTGATATTGATATTGACTTATCCTGCTAAGACCATGGACTGTCTGTACCCGTCTTCAATACCTTTCTCCCCCTCAGCAATTTCAATAGACTTGCTCTTTATTGTATCTGCTCCCCCTCAGCCATTTCTAGATCTGTTTCCCCCCTCAGCAATGGACTATAATAGAGCCTTGAGTTAACCAGGACTTGGAGATCTCCTCTAGGAGAACTCCATCGGCTCAACTGCGAGGATTTCATCTCTCTCCATTTGGTAGCTATACTCCCTCTCTCTTTCTCCCCCTCTTTTCTATTCTTTTCCTCTCCCTAATTCCTTTAAGGCATTTGCTGTGGTCATTCTAGAAAGGTGCATTTGTTTTGAGTGATACTGCAATCCTCTTTCCATCTTGTCTTTTGCATCCGAGATCAGTTAAGGAACCATCACCACCCCCTCGGTATGAGCGGATCAGAACAATATGTTCTTTCCAGCTGAAATTGGTTCTAGTCAATAGAAGCACTCTGGTAGGTAAAAGTAGACTATAAAAGATAACCTTCAGAATGTATTTCCCATGTCTTCCCATTAAAGCAAGTGACGAAAGCAGACAGATCTTCAGATAACATGCTATGCGAATGGAAAGGAATCTTCTTGGAGGCAACTGTGAAACTCACACGATGAAATACAGTTCCGACAGATGAAAGGGTCACATATGATGTCAAATCTATACTTTTCATGTTTGAATGAAAGAAGATTTCTTGAAGTACAATCCTATAAAATGTAGGTGAATTTGCAGAAGCAATTGAACTAGGTCTCCTTTAGAAACACAATGTTTTCTAATTAAACTGAGCATTCAGGAAGGCAACCTTGAAATCAAAAGGATTTAGAAACATACAAATACCAAGACTGGCAGTTCATTATCTTGCTCAGTCTCTTTAAGATAAGATTTACTTTTAACTTCCACTTGTAGTAGGTCTGAAGACATTAGGAATGATGCAATATGAAAAAACCAAAACAAAACCACGTTCTCAAAAAGCTTTGAGAATCCAGAGAAATGATGATTTTTAGGGGTTAGGTAGTCCTTTAAAATTTGTCTTGGGGGAAAGAGATAAAAAACTGACTGAGACCAAATGACTGTGGAGTATATTCCAAAACAGTAATGAAGAATGTAAGGGGCCTGAAAGAAAAATTCTATGCTGGATTCATCTGTTAAAAGCATTCCAGAATGGTTGAAATTATGAATCACATCTTGTGGGATTTAAAAAAAAAAAAAAAAAAAGCAGAAGAAAACAGAAGGAAAAAAATATTTGGAACATATTTTCCCATTCCAGGATGGCATGACAGCTTTATTTCATTTTGTTCCTATGACCGGTTAATAGCTTATGAAGTGTTTTACAATAGATTGAGAGTGTTCACACTAACCATACAATTTGGATGAATCTCTTTTACTTTATATAGCAGCAGATATGGTTTAGCACTCCACAATTCAGTCCCCAAAAGTGAGTAAGTGTGGCAGACTTAATCTAACTGCCCAGTCCACCAGTGTAGCCTCTCACCCACGGCCGCGGGGCTGTGTGGGTGCCCGGTTAGGCTGACCGCGGCCCAGCCGAAGATGGCCACACAAAGTGCCACTCCCAGATTCCCTCCGGAACCCTGAGGAGTTGTGTACCATCTGCGGCATGGGTGGCGCAGGCGGGATTTTCGGCTACAGGGTACCAAAGCAAAGGAAGGAGGAGAGACACCTGTATAAGTACCAAGGACCTTTTAATCTTGTTCTTCTTCCCCGGTGGGTTCAGGGAGAGGTGACAAAGGCAGAGTCCCGGGGGGACGCTGATAAAAGGAAGTGGATGTGATAGGAGGAGACACAAAGCTTACCAATAGCAAGGACCCAGGGAGGAGCGTGGGTTACAGCTAAGCCACTGAGGATCACACAGGGGAGGGGAAAAACTCCAGGGGCAAATCATACATCAAATTAAGGAATGACTGGCAGAGAGAATTCTCGAGATAAGAAGGGTGGTTACCATGACAGGCAGGGGAGGGGGGAGCAGCTCTAACAGGGAGAAAGCATTGTGAGGGAAGTACATGGTGGGGAACCGAATACCCCAAACCATTAATGAGTTACAAAAGGAATAACTGATTCTAAAAACACACAATGCCACACACCAGAATGCCTAATTATCTTGAAAAATGCTTTGCTATATCTCATTATGTGGATGTGTCTCTCTAGCTCCACTTTGAGCTTCTTGATCTTTCATCTACGGGATGAGATCCAATTTAGCTTTGCACGGATATAGCCTTTCCAAACCATATCTTTTATCTTCTGTATTCTTACAAGTACATTTCTACTGCAGGGACCAGTTTGGAAGATCCTAGTTGTTTCATTTCTCAGATATGTTGCTGCATTAAATAGCTCTTCTTTGAAGTTTTTTCCCTGCTCAAGTATAGGGTCAGTGCTGAAATGATTGTGATGCTAACTCCTTATGATATATTCTGCAGGCTTACAGAGTATGCAGCAAAGTTTTCTCTTCTTCTGAGGACATTCTACTCTTTTGATGAGAAATGCTGAAGGTCTGACTTCAGTTGCAAAGGTCACTGATTGACAGATTGCAAAATTGTTAAGTCTAGTAAGAGCAGGAAAAGCGTGCTCCTGCTGTGTATGTAAATGTCGTGTCAGCTGCTGTTGGGATAAAAAGCATGAGCATAAGCAAAGATATCTGCATGGATAGAAAAGAAACAAAGAAGATATTTGTTGTGATTTCTGCACTAAGGAGCAAGAAGAAGCATGAAGCGCTAATTTCAGTGGCTAAGACAATATCATCCTTGGGCCAGTTCTCTTCAACATCTTTGGAACGACCTGGACTCGGCACTTGAAGGAATATTAAGCACGTTTGCCAGAGACACTACATTGGGAGGAGCTGTGAACTAACTCCCTTGAGGCCAGTGAGACCCTGCAAGAGAGATCTGGACAAATAAGAGAGATGGGCATTTATGGCAGGCCAGGAGTCTATGCACAAATCACGAAAGGGGCTGTTGTATTTTCCAGCATCAGTCTCATGACATGGTTATGACAGTGGGAAGATGCCAGCAGCTCACATCCAGCAGCAGACAAAGAACTTGATGTTACAACTTCCTTGAAAAGTTTTTTGACCAATCCCACAAAGCAAAAGCATATTGACAGTAGTTCTATCCAATCCCTAGAAGCACACATACCTTTGGTTAAAAGAATGCTTGCTTCTTTTGAATACAAGACCTGCTTGTAAGCCTTAAGATACAATGCAAAGAGCTCCATTATTAAGCTTAGAACTTCCTAACATCTGGCTGGATATACTTTGCTGTAGCTTAGGGAGTTCTTTTGGTCAAGCGTTAACACACAGGCCATTGTTCTATTTGTCCTTACTTCTCTACTTCTTCTATCATTTTTCTGCTGACAAACTTTATGACTACTGCTTAGCTCCAATCACAGTTCTGCTGTCTCAGAGGCCTGCCTTTTGCAGCTTTCCCAAAATCCTCTGTTTTCAAGGATTCCCACAGGCAATCCCCGACCATATGGAGTTGTACGAGAGTGAGTGCTGAATTCAGCACCTGGGACAGGGCAATCGTGGTGCGTGTGTGTATATACTAGGGAGCCAGAGGCTGGAGAGAAGCAGTGCAGAAAGGAACCCAGGCTCCTGTCCAATGGCAAGCTGAATGTGCATCAGCAGTGCCCTGGCCTGATGCACCCCAGGAGAGCCAAGCCTGTCCTGGGGTGCATCAGGCACAGTATCACCAGCAGGGCAAGGGAGGGCATTGTCCTGCTCTGCTCTGCTCTGCTCTGTTCTGCTCTGCTCTGCTCTGGGGCGGCCTCACCTTGAGTGCTTGGGGGCAGCTTTTGGTGCCACAATGAAAAAAGGCATGAAGGTATTAGAAAGTTCACAAATGAAATTTACAAGGACAGAGCTCAAGGAAATGGCATGCCGCTGAGTCAGGGGAGGGTTAGGTCGGGTATCAGGAAAAAGTCTTTTAACCAGAGGTTGGCTGGGTTGGAAGAGTCTCTCCAGGGAGTGGTCACAGCATCACGCCTATCTAAAGTTTAGGAAGCTTTTGGACATTGCTCTCAGGCATCTGGTGTAATTCTCGAGGAAGGTCCCATGAAGGGCCAGAAGTTGGACTTGATGCTCCTGACGGGCTCCTTCCAATTCAACTGATTCTACGACTCTATGGTTCTGTCCTGGCCACTCAAGGTATATTGCTTGGTCTCAACAGATTTTGACCTGCTCATGTTGGTCGGAATTTGTCACTACTGCCTAATGATATTTACCACAAAAGACAAAGTGCCTTTCCTCAATGTTCTCAAGAAAGTTGAACACGCACCCCAGAATCCTAAAAACGTCTTTTCCTTGAAACAGCATTGTCTCCTGCCCAGTATTCTTTCCAGATCTTAAGGAGAAAGAAGGCAAAATGAGGGGATGTTTTACAATGAAGCACTGTCAATTTTCCGGACCTTTAGCAGTATATTTGTACCTCCACTATTCTTTTCTAGAAAATCATGGTTTTGTAGCGCATGTCATTTTCTAGCAAGACACATTTTTGCAACATTTTTGCCCATCAGTCTCTGTGAGAATATATGGTCAAAAGCCCAAAACATATGAATAGGCAGTGGCAAGTGAGGGGAAAAAAGAGTATGGGAAGCAGCTCCATGATACTAAAGTGAGACAAGACGGAGGAGGAGGAGGTGTTCCAGTTGACAGAGCAAAGAATCCCCCGCAGTCCCTGGAGATATCCTAGTGAAGGAGGTTGTCTCCCAGCAGCCCCTAGAGAACCATGGAGGAATACATACCTACAATGCAGCTGGTGGAGGGCTCCATGCCACAGCAGGTGAAAGTGCCTTGAAGGAAGCTGCAGCTTGTGGAGGGAGGGCCAGAAAAGCATCCTTGACCTCTTCTTTAGTGGAAGAGTATGTGCAAATGTTCAACAGCTGCTAACTCTAATCTGTCCTTTTTCCAGTTCTTGTCGTAGGTAAGTAGGACAATACAAGAATTAGAAGCCTAATTTGTTATGCCTGAGGCTCCCATTCTCTCTGCCACTCCCTTAAAATTTATTTTGAGATGAAATAAAACTCATGATCAAGTTCCTAAGGCTTGATGGTCAGGCTTCTCAGAAAACAGGGAGTGCAAAGAACTCTTATCACTTCCATTTTTTTTCATAGAACTAAAAAAGTTAAATTACTGTTTTCTAAGAACTTACAAAAATCAACCGGTAGAGGTGGTGAGAGTGAAGAGTATAATTAAGCTGGAAAGAGACTATCATGTAGCTACCTCATCTGCATATAAGTTTTTTACCAGGAACTCTAGACTTTTAAACAGACTTAGGACACAAGAGTTATCTCTGGGAATGTTTTAGTATGTATAGAACATTCATCTTTAAATAGCTCAATCTGTTTTACCGTTATGACTGACGTTTTAAATTATATTTGAAAATAAATATTTGTGATTCAGATCTTTTCCAGTTCTAAAGCATTTCAGTTGTTGACAGTTTTTGCTGTCTCCTGAGGGCAGGAAAATACTCTTGGAACCAATACTGTTAGGGTTGAGGAACACATAATCACCAAAAATTATTATATGCAGGTGCTTTTATTGAAGAGCTCTGGGTGTCAGGGGTAAAGACCCAAATCTGACTCCGACATAGGTTCGGGATGGATATGCTTTTATATTCTATCGTTATATAACTTTTATGTTAATTATTAAACTTACATTGTTCTATAGTATACATAGATTTCAGCCAAGCATGGCCACCTTAGACTAGGAACATACAGTTTCTCATTGTTCTTCTTATGATTATACAATAATTATTTTAATCACAAAACAATCATTTCAGCTAGCAATTATACTACTTACGCAGGTAAAACACAAGGCTTAACATTTCAGAGTTTATCTTAGCATTTTCCAGGGCGCCACTATCATTATCACCCCTTTGAAAGCATTTTCTCTTCACTATAGGTGTAAATGTTTTCACTTGATACAGTCCTTTACTTCTCAATTTATCTTTGATGTTCTTCAAATCCAGGGTCGATGTAAAATTTGTCGTGGATGCTATCACGGGCCGGAGAACCAGAAGATAGTGGGCATGGATCTCATGTCAGTGCCTTTATTATTTTCTGGTTCCAGGAAGTTTTCTTCTGTATTTCTCTCCTTAAAATGCTGTAAACTAGCCAAATTGCTAAGAATACAATTAGTAAGATTATCACACTCTCAATGATAGATTTAATCCATGAACTCACATTCCACTCTAACCTTTTAAAGATTTTTCCTCATCAGCTTGTAGTCAAATCTTTTTGCTCTTCTTGTGCTTCATGCTCTATTTGTTTCAACTGATTGATGTCATATTCTACATCTGCAGTTACATTTGGGATGTGAACGCAGCAATGATCAACTCGTCTCTTTAAAAATCCACATACTCCATGCTCCTTCAGGAGTAACAAATCTAAGGCTAATCGATTTTGCAAAGTCATTTTTGTGGTGGCTTGTAATTGTACGTTTAATTTTTAAATCTTTCTCGGGTGATTCTTGCTAGTCTATCTACTTGGCCTGTAAGTTTGTACAGCATCTCTCTATTCTGATAGTTTGCTATAGGACCGAGTAAAGACTTTAGGGCCCACCTAAATTTCACTCCACTAGAGGGTTCTTGCCAAGTGTCATCTGGATTTTTGTTGTCTAGAACTTCTCGTCTTGCTCTTATCTGCAGAAGTTCATGTTTTCCATTAAATGGGGACTTTTTCCAAATTGGACATAAGGTTGGGAGGCCCAAAGTAATTTCCTTTACTTTCCCATCTACAGGCAGATGTGTTGTCCAGGTACCATCGCTTGTTACCCATACAAATTGTCCTGGACTTTTAATTGTACTCTTGGTACATCCTATAATCACTTTATAATTCATTTTGCCTTGTTTATGTTTGATCTCTCTGCAAGCACAACCAATCTTTAGGGCTATTGCCAGGGGTGGTATCTGTTTTATCTCTGCATCATCAGAAGGGCAGTCATAAGTTTTATTGCATGCCCACTAACTTACTTTGTCTGCCCACGTTCTGCTACTAGTGGCAGTGTATGTTACTGCTGGATCTGTTTCACTCTCAGAACTTTCCCACTTAATACACCAAGGGGTGTTTGCCATATATTGGAATTTTTGAAGTATACTCACAGACTACGCACAGTCCTAAGGCTCTATCTGATCTTTCTGATCTTCGGCCTCTCACTTCCATACCAGAGTAGTTTCTGTAACATTTTCTATGATCTTTTTATAATGTGGCAAATAGCATTGCCATTGTGTGATGCCTGCTGACTGTCTCAAAGGGGTTCCTAGTATGCCATCACTTAGAATACAGTCTTTCTGGCTCATAGGTCTCATCTATGTTCTTACTTTCTCCCAAGTTTCTTTGACTACCTGTCTCGGTTCAAGTACCAATTTGCATGCAATTGTTTTGTTCTTTTGTATTTCAGGTAGTTTTGATGTTATGATTCCTCAATTTACTGGATCTCCTGCTGCCTTAGGTATTGGCAGACAGGCAGTTATTTTACTGCTGTTTTGTATTTTGGCAAAATCTTTGACTAATCTAATCATTACATTCTCAGCTCGAACTGCGTTAGAAATTTTTATCACTTGTGTTTCTGCCTCTCTCTTCATTCTAGAATGAAGAGTGGTTAGTTGATCTTTTTGCATTCCACATCTCAAAGACATTAATGACCATAATATTAGCACAATTACTAATAGCATTCTCAAAGCAGTTAAACACATCTTATCTGCAGTCTTGGTTCCACAGTTTACACAGTCTGTGATCCAGGATGGACTTTCTTCACTCGGGTATAGTGAATCCAGGGGTCCACACCGGCTACTTTCACTGCTGTAAAGGTGGTCAGCAGTACCTGATAGGGTCTATTCTACTTTTCTTTCAGCGGTTCTTCATTCCAGTTTTTAATGTACACCTCGTCTCCTGGAAGTATGTTATGAACTGGGTTCTCGAGAGTTATTGGTCTATTCCACAGGAGGATGCTCCGGAGCCGAGCTAAAGCTTTCCCAAGAGACATAACATAATTATACACTTCCTGTTTTCCTGTAATGTGTACATTAGGGTTTGGCTCAGGAGATTTATATGGTTTCTCATACAATATCTCATAAGGACTGACTGACATCCCGCTCTTAGGTTTTATCCTAATCCTCAACAGTGCTATTGGCAAAGCCTGGGGCCACTGCAGCTTGGCTTCTTGGCATATTTTACTGATTTGCCTTTTTAGTGTCTGATTCATCCTCTCTACTTGTCCACTTGACTGGGGTCTCCACGGTGTGTGGAGGTCCCAAGTTATCCCCAGCAATCTACTTACTTCTTTTACTACTGTAGCTATGAAATGGGGCCCCCTATCTGATGATACCCCTAGGGGTACCCCAAACCTGGGAATAATTTCCTGTAGTAACCACTTAACTGTTTCTTTTGCTTGGTTTGTGCGACAGGGAAGGGCTTCTGGCCATCTGGAAAATGTGTCAACCCCTACTAACAGGTATTTGTATCCTCGAGTTCTTGGCAATTCTACGAAATCTACCTGCCAATAATCTCCTGGCTCTATTCCTATCTGAATTCTTCTTAGCTGTGCCTGTTGCCTAGCCACTGGGTTGTTTTTCAAGCAGACATCGCATTTTGACATGACTGATTTTGCCATTGTTAACATCCGTACCGAAATTAAATTCTGCTTTAGCAATTTTACCAATGCCTCTGCGCCTCAATGACATTCGTTATGTTTAATTCGTAGAACTTCTCTCATTATCAAGGGGGGGTACCACTATTTGTCCTTGTGCAGTCAAATACCATCCTTCCTAGTTCTTTTGTGCATTCAGTAAACGTGCCAGTCTCTCATCTTCTACTGAATATCTTGGTTTTGGAGGCAGATTAAACTGGGATATATTGAGCTTTGAAGATATCAATGCCATTGTTGTTTGCACCTCTCGAGCAACTTGTCGGGCTGCCCAGTCTGCCTTTCGATTTTCTTCACAGATTTTGGAGCTTTCTGATTGGTGTGCTTTACAATGTATAATTGCCACTTGCTCAGGTTTTTGTACTGCTTTTATCAGTTGCAGGACTGCCTCTTGGTGTTTAATGTGTGTACCTCGAGAAGACAATAATCCTCTTTCTTTCCACAGTGCTCCGTGTACATGCACTACCCCAAAGGCATATTTTGAGTCAGTCCATATATTTACCTTTTTCCCTTCACTTAATTCTAGTGCTCTGGTTAGAGCAACCAGTTCTGCCTTCTGGGCAGATGTATTTGGTGGTAATGCCTTTGCTTTCACTACTGTGCTGACTGTTGTTACTGCATATCCAGCGTATCTGGTTCTGTTTTCCACCAAGCTGCTCCCATCTGTAAATAGCTCCCACTCCGGCTGCTCTAGCGGGACGTCTTTCAAGTCTTCTCTTGCTGAATAAGTGTACTCTATTACCTCTACACAGTCATGTTCCAATGGGCTTTCTTCAGTTGTGGTACCTAGGAACAAAGCTGGATTCAAAAGGTTAGTTGTTTTTAATGTGACATCATCTTGCTCAGTCAGGACTACCTGGAATTTTATCATCCTGCTTGGAGATAGCCAATGGCCCCCCTTCTGTTCTAAGACAGTGGTTACCATGTGTGGTACATAGACATCTATGTGTCTTCCCATAGTAAGCTTCCTGGCTTCTTGTATCAGCATCACGGTGGCTGCGACCGCCCGCAGACACGGAGGCCACCCCGCACTTATGTTGTCAAGTTGTTTGGAAAAGTAGCCCACCGGCCTTTTCCAACTTCCCAGACGTTGGGTCAGGACTCCTAGTGCTAGGCATAGCCTTTCATGTACAAACAGCTGAAAATCTTTAGACAGATCAGGTAACCCTAATGCTGGAGCAGTTGTCAGTGCCTCTTTTAGTTTTAGGAAGGCTTCCTTCTGTGGCTTGCCTCAGGTGAATGGCTGCTTCTTCTGAGCTTCGTACAGGGGTTTCGCAATCAGTCCATAGTCCATGATCCACAAGCGACACCATCTTGCCATCCCGAGGAAGACTCGCAGCTCCTGTAAGTTCTGGGGCTCTGGAATAGCACAGATAGCTTGGATACGGTTAGTACCTAGTTTTCGTTGCCCTTGTGAAATTTCACATCCCAGGTAGATCACAGTCTGTTGGGCAATTTGTGCCTTTCCTCTGGATACTTGGTAACCTCCCATTCCCAGTGAATTTAAAATCTCAATGGTTACCTTTATACAGGTTGCTTTTTCTTCTGTAGCTATTGGTATATCATCAACATACTGCAACAATAGGTATTGGTCTCTTGGTACTTGCCCATTTTTGGTCCAAATTTCCAGCTCCTTTGCCAGTTGGTTTCCAAATAAAGTCGGACTGTTCTTAAATCGTTGTGGTAATCGTGTCCAGGTGAGCTGGGTCTTTCTTCTGTTGCCTGGGTTTTCCTACTCAAAGGCAAACAGTTTCCTACTTTCTTTGTCAAGGGGAATGCAGAAAAAGGCATCTTTTAAATCAATTACAGTAAACCATTTATAGATCTCCTTTACGGATGTTAGCAATGTGTAGGGATTTGTTACCACTGGATAAATGTCTTTTGTTATTTTATTTATTGCTCTCAAATCCTGCACTAATCTATATTCTCCATTTGGTTTCTTTACTGGAAATATTGGTGTGTTAAATTCTGATTCACATTCTTCTAAAATTTGGTACTTCAAGAATTTCTCAATAGTCTTTACTATTCCTTGCCGTGCTTCTGGTTTTATGGGATACTGTTTGATTTGTACAGCTCTTGCCCCTTCCTTTAATTCTACATGCACTGGTTGTGCCAATTTAGATTTCCCTGGTATATCCATTTCCCATACAGAAGGAATCACTGCATCATCTACCTTCCTAGGGATAGAGGGAACTGGTTTTTCTTTGATCATTAAAATCTGTCCCGTCTTTGATTCAGGTATTTTCATTACAAGTTCCCCGTTTTCAAAGGTTATTACCGCATCAAGTTTCGCCAGCAGATCCCTCCCTAAAAGCGGAATTGGACACTCAGGTACATATAGGAATTCATGCGTTAAAGTCTTGTTCCCAAAGCACAAATCTAGGGGTTGCAAGAATGGCCGATTTTCCTCCTTCCCTGTAGCCCCAACTATTGTTGTTTGCTTATTTCCAATTTTTCCTTGTAGATCATTCAGCACAGAGTAGGTAGCTCCAGTATCCACTAGAAATTTGACTTCCTTATGCCCTAGCTGTATAGTTATGACAGGTTCTTTAACCTGTTTTACGGGTTCCATGTCTAGTCAGCAATTATATTCACCTAACACCATTGCCTTGGCAATGTTTTCCTGCTGGAACTGATTGCCCTGGTGAAACGGGTTGTTTGGCTTGTTTGGGCACTGTCTCTTCCAATGCCCCTCTCGCTTGCAATACGCACATTGATTTAGGCTTAACCCTTGCATAACTGGTCCTCTACCACAACTACCTCCGCCACGTCCCCCGAAACTTGGGCTCCCTTTTCCTTCTACTACTTCCAAAGATTTTGCTGCTGCCCCCCACCAGCTTCTCTTTCGCAATTATTATACACCCTCCAGGCCACCCTCAGGATTCTGAGTTTTCATAACTATTTTCACTACTCATGCTACCTTACCAGGACCTTCTCTATAAGTTCTAGCTGACCGCCTCTAAATAATTAAATCTGCAGGAAAAAAGGCACTTCTACAAACACTGACCCCTCCACTCCCACACCTTTTCGCAAGGGAGCAATCACAGTCCATTTTTGTCTGCCTATGTCTTTTCTTTCTACAACCAGGGCAAGCACCGACCGGCTTCAGGTTCTGCGGGCCACTGGGATCGCTGATTCATTATACCATCACCATCTTTTTCACCTGCATCCCTCTCCCTCCTTTCTATCATAGCCAGGCTTTGCCCAACTTTCGAGGAAGAGGAATCAGGTGATGATGGGAGAGGAGGATAAAGAGAGAAAGGTGTACTAGATGAGACAGGCTTAGGATCAGGTGAGGTAGGGGCAGGCAGTGGGACAAGGACAGATGAAGCAGGTGGATAGGGTAAGGTTCTCTTAGTCTTATTAGAGCTACCTGTAAATCAATATCTGTATAATTTTCCCTATTCAATGCCAAATGTTTTAGAAAATGTTTCTCGCAAACTCCACACTTATCATTTGCAGATGTTCTAACCACCATTAATCTACATTCATCCGGCCATTCTGGCTTTCCCGCAAATAGAAAAACAAATCAACATACGAAACCTCATCCATTGTGGGGTGGTTTTTTTTGGTTTTTTTTTTTTCCTTCTTGCTTACGAAACAACATTAAGTGTGAAATACTGTTATATTGCAAAGTCCCGTATTTTGGCTATTTTTCACCATTCTCCAAGACACATTCTGGCCAGCATGTATTACAGTAATTAATCAACTTAGCTTTACATAATTCTTCCCCAAAATTACCCTGTTTCCAATGTGCTATTAAGCACCCCAAAGGAGAAGTTTGTGGAATAGAGGCATTGCTGCCCAAAATTCCTTTGAGCTTCTCCAACCAAAAATACCAAAGCCGAACCAGCAACGCTTTCGCTATTGTCTTACGGACGGCGCCTAGGCAATACCACCAGGAATTCCTTAGCCCAACCAAGCGTAGCTTTCGCTCCGTCTTACTGGCAGGCACCCAAACCAAAATAAAAGCACCTTACCTCTCTCCCGGGGACATTGTGAGCGGCAGAAGCGGTCGTGGCCGATGGGCTCCTCGAGAATCCCTCGGTGCCGGCTGGAGCGTGATCGAGTCGCGAACTCGCACAGCAGCACTCACAGGGTCCCATCTGGGTCGCCAATACTTGTTAGCGTTGAGCAACACATAATCACGAGAAATGATTATATGCAGGTGCTTTTATTGAAGAGCTCTGGGTGTCAGGGGTAAAGACCCAAATCTGACTCCGACATAGGTTCGGGATGGATATGCTTTTATATTCTATCGTTATATAACTTTCATGTTAATTATTAAACTTACATTGTTCTATAGTATACATAGATTTCAGCCAAGCATGGCCACCTTAGACTAGGAACACAGAGTTTCTCATTGTTCTTCTTATGATTATACAATAATTATTTTAATCACAAAACAATCATTTCAGCTAGCAATTATACTACTTACGCAGGTAAAACACAAGGCTTAACATTTCAGAGTTTATCTTAGCATTTTCCAGGGCGCCACTTTCAATACTGAAAGAAACTAGATGGAAAAATTAGTTTTCCTCATTCTTTTCTGTCTATTCTGAGGCACAACAGCAAAACCACTGCTATGCGTCTGAGTTGCCCTACCACTCACGGATGACAACCTTGTAGTGACTAGTCTATTATTTGCACACATTTCTGATGCTGCTTGGTAAACATTGTGCAGAAAGATCTGTAAACAATTTTCATAGAAAGACATTCCTGAATTGCTTCACTTATCTCTGAAGCAGAGAACTAAGCTGGCACTCAACTTCTGAGATCTTGCTGTGCTCGCCCACAAACCCATTTCCTTCAAATGCATTTTACTTCCAACCAAAGCACTTCATTACTTCATGAGGTAATCTCTTGTTCTTAATGTTCAGGGGATTGCTTTAAAACTGTAAGCACATATTCTAGTAAGCAGGTAGAACATCTGTCTTAAGTAGTATACATCACTTGGCTTTGGTTCATGCATCATAACATCAGCACGGAAGGTCATTTACAACCAATAGATGGGTTGGGGTAATAGGCCACACGTTTAGGAATCTTTCTCCAATTAATTTTGCTTTAAAATTTGGCTCTTAGCATTTCAAGTGTGTCTTTATTGAAACAATCAACTATTTATTACCTGTACCACAATGAAGCACAATCAGCAGTGCTTGTGCATCCTTCAACAAGTCCAAGAAGAAGAATGGTCTGAGCCCCCAGTGTAGCTCAGGGAGCCTGTCATCAAGCCAGAGTGCTCCAGGCATCTTCTCAGCCTGGAGAAGAGCAGACTCTGAGCAAATGTTAGAGCAGTCCTCCAGTATCTGAAGGCAGCCTAGCAGAAGGAGGCAGATGAGCTACACAAGGGCATGGAGCAATAGGAGAAGTGTTGATGGCTTTAAAACCTGAAGAGTATATGTTTCCTTTGGGTATTGGGAAGAAATTCCTTGCCAGGAGGCTGGTGAGACACTGGAACATGTTGTGGGTGACCCATTCCTGGAAGTGTTCAAGGCCAGCTTGAATGGGTCTTTGAGCTTAAGGCGGTCTAGTGGAAGGTGTCCCTGCCAACGACATGTGGGGTAAATTTAGGTGAACTTTAAGGTCCCTTCCAATCCAAACCATTCTATTATTCTGTGGTAATATTCATTCTCTGCAGTAGCAGTAACTAGCTGAAGATAGAAAAACAGACTATTGATTCTGAGAAACTGCCATCCAGTTAAACTGTTTTGCTCTCACATAGAAGCTCCTTTTAGCATTATTATATGTAGGAAAATTTGGGCACTTAAATATCATGAACAAAAATATTTTATTCTTTTTAATGCTTCTGACATTTGGGAATTTCCTTTCACTCTCTGTTTTTTTCTTCCTTCCTTCCTTCCTTCCTTCCTTCCTTCCTTCCTTCCTTCCTTCCTTCCTTCCTTCCTTCCTTCCTTCCTTCCTTCCTTCCTTCCTTCCTTCCTTCCTTCCTTCCTTCCTTCCTTCCGCCGCTTCCTTCCTTCCGCCACTTCCTTCTGCCTCTTCCTTCCTTCTGCCACTTCCTTCCTTCCTTCCTTCCTTCCTTCCTTCCTTCCTTCCTTCCTTCCTTCCTTCCTTCCTTCCTTCCTTCCTTCCTTCCTTCCTTCCTTCCTTCCTTCCTTCCTTCCTTCCTTCCTTCCTTCCTTCCTTCCTTCCTTCCTTCCTTCCTTCCTTCCTTCCTTCCTTCCTTCCTTCCTTCCTTCCTTCCTTCCTTCCTTCCTTCCTTCCTTCCTTCCTTCCTTCCTTCCTTCCTTCCTTCCTTCCTTCCTTCCTTCCTTCTTTCTTTCAATATCTTCTTCCCTTCCATTCCTCCCTTTCTCCCTCCCTCAATTGTAATGTCAATTTGTTAAACAGGAAGTAGTTTCAGGAATTTTCTCTTACCTGAATAAAATTTTGAAGCTTAGAAATGGATCAAGAAGAAAATTGTGTGAAGACAGAGCATTTTAAAAGATTTTAACATCAGATTTAGAGTTAGCTATTGAAAATTCAAAAAGACAACATTGAAATGATGGAATGGATGAGTTTAAGGGTCTTTTTTTTTTATTTCTTTGATACCAATTATGATCTCAATTTTTCACCTTCGAAAAATACATCTTGAAAATTGCTACTTTGAAAACTCAAAATATTTCCAAAACAAGGAAATGGATTGATGCAGATGAAAATATCATCTTCTAAATAGTCATCATCTAGTCCAAAGGATTCTCCTCACACAGTAAGCTTTATGGAGATTTCTATCCTCACACAAACACAGAAGAATTTTTCAACTGACTAGAAAATCTTTAAAAACAAATGAACCTTTGAAAAAAAACATCCATAAAGAGCAGGAAATTATATGCATCCATCCTTACGATATGTTGGTTACTAAATATTGCCTCTGGTTTGTGGGTGAGTACATTTCCCATTCACACACACACATACACCTCCCCCCTGCACACGTCTGATATTGGATCTCAAAGAGGGGATTTTCTTTTTTCTATTCAGTAGACATTGCTTCTCAAAGTCAAGGCCTATTCTTTTTTGATTCTCCTATTGCCTGGATTTATTACCTACAAGGTAATGTGCCTCTGTCTATTAGCACGGGGTAGAAGGGGACATGGAGACCTGCGATTTGAAAACAACTAGCAGCTTGAGAAAGAGGAGTACTTCTGGAATACACTGTAAAGGCAAAATATGAGGCCATAATCAGGGGCAGTTTGCTGTGCTGGCACAGTTTCTTCTGGAGAGAAAGCATGGAAAACCTTTTTGCTAAGATGTTTGCGGCAAGAGACGCAGAAGACGAGCAGACGGCAGCTCTCCGAAGGTAGGTGCTGGTCCCGGGCGTCTTTCAGCAGAAGCCGTGCTCTGGAGCGCACCGCGACCGGCACAATGCTCTGTGAGTGAAAAAGCCGCATCTTCACTTCCAGGAGACGGTGATCTCGGCAGATGCTGAGATGTAAAGAACAAAGCCGCACAGCACCGGGATTGAGTGCACAGCCTTCAAACTGAGAGATGAAAGAAACTAACCAATTTCCAGCAGTTTATATATATATTAACATACATAGGGAAAGAGTTTTTAGACAACTTTCCCTTTGCATACTCCTAAGTCTTATGCAGCATTCCGTGCACAATCTTACTTTTTGCTTCCGCCCCGGAGATGGTAAGAACTCGACTACCTTCATGAAAAAAGTTTCAGGGATGCTTGCTGTGCTGGCACAGTTTCTTCTTGAGAGAAACCGCGGAAAACCTTTTCGCTAAGATGTAGGTGGCAAGAGACGCATAAGATGGGCAGACGCAGCTCTCCGAAGGTAGGTGCCGGTCCCAGGCGTCTTTCGGCAGAAGCCGTCCTCCGTAGCGCACCGCGACTGGCAAAATGCTCTGTACGCGAAAAAGCCACTTTGTCGCCTCCGGGAGACGGTGACGTCAGCTAATGCTTAGACGCAAAGAACGAAGCCACACAGCACCGGGATTGAGTGCGCAGAAGCCGTGCTCAGGAGCGCTCCGTGACCTTCACAATGGTTTTTACACGAGCAAACCGCTTTGTGGTTTCGGGGAATACCGAAAGAACAAGCAGAAGCTTTAGACACGATTGCCACCATTGTGTAGAGTTTTGCTCGTTCCAGCAGGAATAACTGCTTCAGTTCTAACACTAGGTGTCCCTGCTTATCAAGGTTTGGCTGTTTTTAATCAGTTGGGATGCTGGATGTTCAAACAGCTAAACGTAACATCTTTTTTAAATCAGGTGTTCATGACGTAGATACTCTTAGACATAGCACACTGCAAATAAGAGTTGTAATAGGTTTATTGTTAGGATTACACATGGGCACGAGTGTAAGGAATTTGAAGGAATGTGTTGTATGAATCTTTTTCCAGTCGATTTCTTCATATTATCTTGTCCTTGTGTGAGTTTCTTATGAATGGCTGCAGAATGGTCAAAAAGATTCATACAACACATTCCTTCAAATTCCTTACACTCGTGCCCATGTGTTAATAACAAGAAATCTATTACAGCTCTTATTTGCAGTGTGCTAGGTCTAATAGTATCTACGTCAGTGAGCACCTGATTTAAAACAGAAGATGTTATGTTTAGTTGTTTGAACATCCAGCATCTCAAATGATTAAAAGCAGCCAAACCTTTATAGGCAGCGACACCTAGCGTAAAAAATGAGGCAGTTATTCCTGCTAGAACGAGCAAAACTCTACACAATGGTGGCAATCAGGTCTTAAACTTGTGCTTGTTCTTTTGGTATTTCCGGACACGTGCAAAGACCATTGTGAAGGTCACAAAGTGCTCCGGACCACGGCTGCTGCAGAAAGAAGCCCAGGACCGGCGCCTACTTTCAGAGAGCTGCGTAGGCCCATTTTCTGCATGTCTAACCGTCTACATCTTAGCGAAAAGCTTTTCCACGCTTTCTCTCAAGAAGAAACTCTGCCAGCACTGCAAGTGTCCAAAAACATTTTTCATGAAGTTAGTTGAGTTCTTACCAGCTCCGAGGCGAAAAGAAAAAGTAAGATTGACAACGGAGTACTAGATAAGGTTTAGAAGGATGCAAAGGGAAAGTTATCCAAGAACTCTTTCCTTTTGAATGTTAATGTAAGTATAAACTGCTGGAAATTGGTTACCTCCTGTCCTCTCTCAGTCTGAAAGCTGCACAATCAATCCCGGTGCTGTGAGGCTTTGCTCTTCGCGTCTCATCATCTGCCGAGCTCTCCATCTCTCGGGGGCGAAGAAGCAGCTTTTTCACGCACTGAGCATTGTGCACGTCACGGTGCGCTCCGGAGCACGGCTTCTGACGAAAGACGCTGGGGACCAGCACCTACCTTCGGAGAGCTGCCGTCTGCCAGTCTTCTGCATCTCTTGTCGCCTACATCTTAGCGAAAAGCTTTTCCAAGCTTTCTCTCCAGAAGAAACAGTGCCAGTACAGCAAACTGCCCCTGATTATGGCTTCATATTTTGCCTTTGCAATGGATTCAAGAAGTACTCCTCTTTCTTAAGCGGCTAGTTGTTTTCAAATCGCCGCCCTCCATGACCCCTCCTACCCCGTGTGAATAGACACAGGCACATTACCTTGTAGGTAATAAATCCAGACAATAGGAGAATCCAAGAAGAATACACCTTGACTTTGAGAAGCAATGTCTACTGAATAGAAAAAGGATAACGCCCTTCTTTGAGACCCAATATCAAACATCTGTGTGCAGGGGGGGAGGTGTATGTGTGTGTGAATGGGAAGTGTACTCACCCATAAACCAGAGGCAATATTTAGTAACCAACATATCGTAAGGATGAATGCATATAATTTCCTGCTCTTTATGGATGTTTTTTTTCAAAGGTTCATTTGTTTTTACAGATTTTCTAGTCAGTTGAAATATTCTTCTGTGTTTGTGTGAGGATAGAAATCTCCATAAAGCTTACTGTGTGAGGAGAATCCTTTGGACTAGATGATGACTATTTAGAAGATGATATTTTCATCTGCATCAATCCATTTCCGTGTTTTGGAAATATTTTGAGTTTTCAAAGTAGCAATTTTCAAGATGTATTTTTCGAAGGTGAAAAAATTGAGATCATAATTGGTATCAAAGAAATAAAAAAAAAAATCCCTTAAAATCATCCATTGCATCATTTCAATGTTGTCTTTTTGAATTTTCAATAGCTAACTCTAAATCTCATGTTTTTTATTCTTTTAACATGCTCTGTCTTCACACAATTTTCTTCTTGATCTATTTTGAAGTTTCAAAATGTTATTCAAGTAAATTTCTGAAAGTACTTCACATTTTACAAAATGACATCACAGTGCAGGGAGGGAGGAAGAGAGGGAGGAACGGAAGGGAGGAAGAAAAGAAAGAAAGAGAGAAAGAGAGAAAGAAAGAGCAAAGAGAGAAAGAGAGAAAAAGAAAGAAAGAAAGAAAGAAAGAAAGAAAGAAAGAAAGAAAGAAAGAAAGAAAGAAAGAAAGAAAGAGAGAAAGGAAAATCCCAAATGTCAAAAATCCTAAAAAGTATAAAATATTTGTGTGGATGATAATTAAGTGCCGAGACTGTTCCTACATATAATATTGCTAAAAGGAACTTCTATGTGAGACTAAAACAGTTAAACTGGAAGGCAGTTTCTCAGAATCAATAGTCTTCTATCTTCAGCTAGTTACTGCTACTGCAGAGAATGAATATTACCACAGAATAATAGAATGGTTTGGATTGGAAGGGACCTTAAAGTTCACCTAAATTTACCCCACATGTTGTTGGCAGGGACACCTTCCACTAGACCGCCTTAAGCTCAAAGACCCATTCAAGCTGGCCTTGAACACTTCCAGGAATGGGTCACCCACAACATGTTCCAGTGTCTCACCAGCCTCCTGGCAAGGAATTTCTTCCCAATACCCAAAGGAAACATATACTCTTCAGGTTTTAAAGCCATCAACACTTTTCCTATTGCTCCATGCCCTTGTGTAGCTCATCTGCCTCCTTCTGCTAGGCTGCCTTCAGATACTGGAGGACTGCTCTAACATTTGCTCAGAGTCTGCTCTTCTCCAGGCTGAGAAAATGCCTGGAGCACTCTGGCTTGATGACAGGCTCCCTGAGCTACACTGGGGGCTCAGACCATTCTTCTTCTTGGACTTGTTGAAGGATGCACAAGCACTGCTGATTGTGCTTCATTGTGGTACAGGTAATAAATAGTTGATTGTTTTAATAAAGACACACTTGAAATGCTAAGAGCCAAATTTTAAAGCAAAATTAATTGGAGAAAGATTCCTAAACTTGTGGCCGCTTTCCTCAACCCATCTATTGGTTGTAAATGACCTTCCGTGCTGATGTTATGGTGCATGAACCAAAGCCAAGTGATGTATACTACTTAAGACAGATGTTCTACCTTCTTACTAGAATATGTGCTTACAGTTTTAAAGCAATCCCCCAAACATTAAGAGCAAGAGATTACCTCATGAAGTAATGAAGTGCTTTGGTTGACAGTAAAATGCATTTGAAGGAAATGGGTTTGTGGACGAGCACAGCAAGATCTCAGAAGTAGAGTGCCAGCTTAGTTCTCTGCTTCAGAGATAAGTGAAGCAATTCAGGAATGTCTTTCTATGAAAATTGTTTACACATCTTTCTGCACAACAGCTAACAAACAGCATCAGAAATGTGTGCAAATAATAGACTAGTCACTACAAGGTTGTCATCCGTGAGTGGTAAGGCAACTCTCACTCATAGCAGTGGTTTTGCTGTTGTGCCTCTTAGAATAAACAGAAAAGAATGAGGAAAACTAATTTTTCCATCTAGTTTCTTTCGGTATTGGTTCCAAGACTATTTTCCTGCCCTCAGGAGACAGTAAAATCTGTCGACAACTGAAATGCTTTAGAACTGGAAATGATCTGAATCACAAATATTTCTTTTCAAATAAAATTTAAAACACCAGTCATAACTGTAAAACAGATGGAGCTATTTAAAGATGAATGTTCTAGACATACTAAAACATTCTCAGAGATAACTATTGTGTCCTAAGTCTGTTTAAAAGTCCAGAGTTCCTGGTAAAAAACTTATATGCAGATGAGGTAGCTACGTGATAGTCTCTTTCCAGCTTAATTATACTCTTCACTCTCACCACCACTACCAATTGATTTCCATAAGTTCTTAGAAAACAGTAATTTAACTTTTTTAGTTTTATGCAAAAAAATTACAGTGACAAGAGTTCTTTGCACTCCCTGTTTTCTGAGAAGCCTGATCATCAAGACTTAGGAACTTGATCATGAGTTTTATTTCATCTCAAAGTAAATTTTAAGGGAGTGGCAGAGAGAATGGAAGCCTCAGGCATAACAAATTAGGCTTCTAATTCTTGTATTGTCCTACTTACCTATGACAAGAACTGGAAAGAGGATAGATTAGAGTTAGCAGCTGTTGAACATTTGCACATACTCTTCCACTAAAGAAGAGGTCAAGGATGGTTTTCTGGCTCTCCCTCCACGAGCTGCAGCTTCCTTCAAGGCACTTTCACCTGCTGTGGCATGGAGCCCTTCACCAGCTGCAGTGTAGGTATGTGTTCCTCCATGGTTCTCTAGGGACTGCTGGGAGACAACCTGCTTCACTAGGATATCTCCAGGGACTGCGGGGGATTCTTTGCTCTATCAACTGGAACACCTCCTTCTCCTCTTTCTTGTCTCACTTTAGTATCATGGACCTGGTTCAGGGCAAATTTGGGAGAGAACCCCCACAGGGCCCCCCTAGGAAATCGGATTTAACCACCCCTCCCCCAACCGGTCCAGGAGAAAATACTTCCTTGGAGAAAAGTGGAAAAAAACTGTTTATTAAACAAGAAAACTTAATATTAAACAATAAAACCCCTTGCTGCTCCAAAGGAGATGACAAACCCAGAAAGTCCCCTCCCCAGATTTCAGTTCAGCTCACTCAGTCCCTTATCAGTCCCTCCGGCGCTGGAAATGCCGTGGCCCAGGCCCGGCCTGGCCCACCGATGAGAGCTGCTGGTGCTCTTATGGTTGTTCAGTCCAGAGCAGGTGTGAACAGGTCCAGAGAAAGGGGAAAAAAAGGAAAAAAAAGCACAGTCCAGGGAACTTCTTTGCCTCAGCTAGCTAAACTAACTAAAAAAAAGCAAGAAAAAAAAAGTGAGCCCTGTCCCGCCGTCTGTTCATCCGCAGAAAACACGCAGTCCAGAAGCAGGAATGTGTAGGAGTGAGTTCAGTGTCTGAAAACAAACTGCGCGCCTCCTCTCCCCCCCTCAATCTTTGAAGCAAGTCTTAAAGGTGCAAAACTTGCTATTCAGCATAAACGGAATGAGACGATTGGGGATAAAAGCATCATATAGTCAACCTAGGACATTCCACCCCTTATCCCCATATCGTCAGCTTACTACTAAAACTAATATATATATTCTAACTCTATAAACACATACATCAGGCATTCAATATACAGCTATACACAGACAATGGTAGTAACAATTAGCAAACAGTGATATTTACACGTAGGTCTCACCCAACAATGAGATCTCCCTGACGTACACATAGTGTTCTTCCATCTCTTTGCATTATCCACCATGTGGAACCTGGTCCCTGAGCAATGACAACCCCACGAATGGGTTTGTCTGTACTTGAGGCAGAATTGATCCAAACTGTCTTCCCTAATAAACCTCTGACATGTACCACTGGGACTTTGTCTCCATCTACTCTATGCAAAGGCTCAGATTGGGCAGGGCCCACTCGGTTAGTAGAGCCTCAGGTGTTAACTAGCCAGGTGGCTTTTGCCAGATGCTGCTCTCAGTTTTTGAAAGATCCCCCACCTAATGCTTTCAAAGTTGTTTTCAACAGTCCATTGTACCTCTCCACTTTCCCTGCAGCTGGTGCATGGTAGGGAATATGGTACACCCACTCAATGCCATGTTCCCTAGCCCAGGTGTTGATAAGGCTGTTCTTGAAATGAGTCCCATTGTCTGACTCAATCCGCTCAAGGGTTCCATGTCTCCACAGGACTTGCTTTTCAAGACCCAGGATGGTGTTCCGGGCAGTAGCATGAGACACAGGATAGGTTTCCAGCCATCCCGTGGTGGCTTCTACCATGGTCAGCACGTAGTGCTTGCCTTGGCGTGTTTGGGGCAGCGTGATGTAGTCGATCTGCCAGGCCTCCCCATACCTGTACTTGGACCACCGCCCACCATACCACAGGGGCTTCACTCGCTTGGCTTGCTTGATGGCAGCACACGTCTCACAGTCATGGATAACCTGAGAAATACTGTCCGTGGTTAGATCCACCCCTCGGTCTCATGCCCACTTATAGGTGGCATCTCTACCCTGATGACCTGAGGCGTCGTGGGCCCACTGAGCTAGGAATAACTCTCCCTTGTGTTCCCAATCTAGGTTTATCTTTGACACCTCTATCTTTGCAGCCCAGTCTACCTTCTCATTGTTTTGGTGCTCCTCATTAGCTCTGCTCTTGGGGACATGGGCATCTACATGGCGGACCTTCACAGGTAGCTTCCCTACCCTAGCAGCGATGTCTTTCCACTCATCAGCAGCCCAAATCGGTTTTCCTCTACGTTGCCAGTTAGCTTCTTTCCACCTCTCCAGCCATCCCCACAGAGCATTGGCTACCATCCATGAATCAGTGTAAAGGTAGAGCCTTGGCCACTTCTCTCTCTCAGCAATGTCCAGGGCCAGTTGAACGGCCTTGAGCTCTGCAAGTTGGCTTGATCCACCTTCTCCTTCGGTAGCTTGAGCGACCTGTCGTGTGGGGCTCCATACGGCTGCTTTCCACTTTCGTTTCATTCCCACAATGCAACAAGAACCGTCAGTGAAAAGAGCGTAGCGCGTTTCTTCCACTGGCAGTTCATTGTATGGTGGAGCTTCTTCAGCACGTGTCACTTCTTCTTCCTCTTCATCAGCAAGACCAAAGTTTTCACCTTCCGGCCAGTTTGTAATTATTTCCAGAATCCCAGGGCGATTCAGTTGTCCAATATGGGCGCGCTGTGTGATCAGAGCAATCCATTTGCTCCATGTGGCACTGGTGGCATGGTGCGTAGAGGGAACCTTTGCTTTGAACATCCACCCCAGTACTGGTAGTCGGGGTGCCAGGAGGAGTTGTGCTTCAGTGCCTATTACCTCTGAGGCAGCTTGGACTCCTTCATAGGCTGCTAAAATTTCCTTCTCTCTTGGGGTATAGTTGGCTTCAGACCCTCTGTAGCTTCGACTCCAAAATCCAAGTGGTCAGCCTCGAGTCTCCCCAAGCACCTTCTGCCAAAGGCTCAGGGACAAGCCATGGTTCCCAGCTGCAGAGTAGAGCACATTCCTCACCTCTGGTCCTGTCCTGACTGGGCCAAGGGCAACTGCATGAGCGATCTCCTGCTTGATCTGGGTGAAGGCTTGTTGCTGCTCAGGGCCCCAGTGGAACTTGTTCTTCTTACGGGTGACCAGGTAGAGAGGGCTCACAATCGGACTGTACTCAGGAATGTGCATTCTCCAAAAGCCTATGGCACCTAGGAAAGCTTGTGTTTCCTTCTTGCTGGATGGTGGAGACATTGCTGTGATCTTGTTGATGACATCAGTGGGAATCTGATGCCTTCCATCTTGCCACTTCACTCCCAGAAACTGGATCTCTTGAGCAGGTCCCTTGACTTTGCTCTTTTTGATGGCGAAGCCGGCTTTCAGGAGAATCTGGATAATTTCCCTTCCTTTCTCAAACACTTCTGCTGCCGTCTTCCCCCATACAATGATGTCATCAATGTATTGCAGATGTTCTGGAGCCTCACCCTTTTCTAGTACACTCTGGATCAGTCCATGGCAGATAGTGGGGCTGTGCTTCCACCCCTGGGGCAGTCGGTTCCAGGTATACTGCACTCCCCTCCAGGTGAAAGCAAACTGAGGCCTGCAATCTGCTGCCAGAGAAATGGAGAAAAATGCATTGGCAATGTCAATGGTGGCATACCACTTCGCTGCCTTGGACTCTAGCTCATACTGGAGTTCCAGCATGTCCGGCACAGCAGTGCTCAGTGGTGGAGTCACTTCATTCAATGCACGGTAGTCCACAGTCAATCTCCATTCTTTCTCCCTCAGACTTACGCACAGGCCAGATGGGGCTGTTGAAGGGTGAGTGGGTCTTGCTGACCACCCCTTGGCTCTCCAGCTCACGGATCATTTTGTGAATGGGGATCACGGCATCTCGATTTGTCCGATACTGCCGGCGGTGCACTATCGAGGTGGCAATTGGCACCTGTTGCTCTTCCACCTTCAGAAGTCCTACTGCAGATGGGTCTTCTGACAGTCCAGGCAAGGTGTTCAATTGCTTGACGCCCTCTGCCTCTACAGCAGCTATTCCAAATGTCCATCTGAATCCCTTTGGGTCCTTGAAATACCCACTTCGGAGGAAGTCTATGCCTAAAATGCATGGGGCCTCTGGGCCAGTCACAATAGGGTGTTTCTTCCACTCATTTCCAGTCAGGCTCACCTCAGCTTCCACCAAAGTGAAATCCTGGGATCCCCCTGTCACACCGGCAATAGAAACAGACTCTGCCCCCACATGTCTCGATGGGATTAATGTACATTGTGCACCAGTGTCGACCAAAGCTTCGTATTCTTGTGGTTCAGATGTGCCAGACCAACGAATCCACACAGTCCAAAACACACGGTTTTCCCTAGCCTCTACCTGGCTAGAGGCAGGGCCCCTCTAAGCCTGGTTATCCTTCTTTCCCTGGACATATGTCTTGGAGGTTCCTTCAAGGGCATCAAAAATGTTGTCATTATCATCATATATGACAGTTCGGTTACTGGCTACTGGAGCTGCTTCCCTTTTGGAACTTCCTCTCTGAGTCTTCAGTTCACGCACCCGTTGTACCAGAGCAGCAGTAGGTTTTCCATCCCATCTCCTCATGTTTTCTCCACAATCCCGCAGGAAGAACCACAGCTCAGCTCGTGGGGTGTACCTTCTCTCTCCATCTGGGGAGCATCTGCGTTGGGCACCAGAACCTCTGATCTGTACTGCTGAGATTTGAAGAAGGTCTTCCTTAATCTCCTCTCTGAGCTTCTTGTGATTCTCCTCTATCTTATCCTCTAACCTCTGCAGACGTGTTTCCACTGCTGTGATTCTGGCATGTGTTGGGCCATGCACAGCGTCTGCATATGCTCGGAGTTTTTTTGCCATATCCAGCACGGTCTCCTCACCATCATTATTGCTAGAGCAGAAGCATATTCATGTGGCCCGAGTCGTACAAGTTTTGTCCACATTACAGATGTGCATGGTACCAAGTCTGGATTTACAGTGTTTACATCATCCGAGAAGACAATCTCTGCCACTGCCATTTCCCTCAAGCGTTGGATCCCTTGCTCTATGGTCTTCCACTGTGTTTGCTGCATATAGAGATCGTCTGCACACAGGTATCTTTGTGCAACACTTCCCAGGACCCGTGCCTAGAGGCTGTGAGGGTTAGCCCCCCCTCATCATTCCTTGGTCAATGACAGGATCATGTGACAGGGATCCCAAATGCCTGGCTTCACTACCATCCAAAACTGTAGCCTCACCTGCAGCATCCCAGAGACGGACTAACCAACTAATTATGGATCCATCAGGCCGCCGGGTATAATCCTTCCTTAGGCCACGAAGGTCCTTCAGGGAATAGGACTCAATATTGGCTTCTGAGGCTGTGTCAGTTTCATTAACTTTGGGCTTTTTGTCAGTAGTTGGGGGTGAGGGTCCTTCCCCTGGATCATCATCGTCAGTCACTGGCCGATTGGTTTTGCTCGTGTACTTCTTTCCTGCAGCAACTGTCAGTGGCTTAGGCTTACTGTCTGGTTCAGTTCCAGCCTGAGCAGTTGGAGTGTTGGCTGCAGCCTGAGTGATTGGAGTAGCTGCTGCTTTATCTCCCTGCCTGCCTGCCTCTGTCTGCTGCCCTACAATATCTAGCAGGGTGCGATAAGCATAGGCCAGGGCCCAGCTTATTGCAATGAGACTTTTTTCCTTACAGTCACCATGGCATTTCTCTTTCAGGTATTTTCCCACCTCAGCTGGGTTCTGAATTTGTTCACATGGAAAATCCCAGTCTACAGGATCAGAAAATTCCTTCAGGGTTTGGCCCATATTTTCCCATTCTCCACACCACTCATCATTTTTCATGCCTGAGTCTACTTCTGGGTCAGGGGTCTTGTCAGCTCCTCTGGACATCTCAGCCCTCATTCTAGAGAAGCTGCAGACCATATAGAGGAAGCTTACCACATTAAATGCCAGAAACATGGTCTCCTTACCATTCAGGGGAAACTGAACATTCTCAAAAAGTGACATAACAGATTCAGAGGAGAAGAAGGAAAGGAAAGGCTGGAAAGTCTCATTCCCTGCTCCTCCTCTAACAAACTGGGTGCAATTACTAACAAATTCCCAACACATACTGCCGGAACTAGGACGCGGGGTAGGACGAAGAAACCATAAACCATACATATTGTAAGCAGACTCCAGCAACCTTGTAAATGCCCCATAAATCGTTATCACCAAGGCCAGCAAAATAGCTATTCCAATCCGTGCCCCTGTACTGTGAAACTTACGTCCTAGGGACAATAATCCTAGTGACCAGAAAGGTACTGAAACCTCAAAAAGGCTTATAGACCAGAACCACATGAAGGCCTCCACCCCAAGAGACATTACAAAATCGAGCAACATGGCTACTGACTGCTTTAACTCACTACAGAGCAAGCACAACCAACATGCAATCAATAATGCTTTTTTCCACTTTCTCGAGCCTCACGTTGGGCGCCAATTGATGTGTTTGTCCTGGTTCAGGGCAAATTTGGGAGAGAACCCCCAAAGGGCCCCCCTAGGAAATCGGATTCTACCACCCCTCCCCCAACCGGTCCAGGAGAAAATACTTCCTTGGAGAAAAGTGGAAAAAAACTGTTTATTAAACAAGAAAACTTAATATTAAACAATAAAACCCCTTGCTGCTCCAAAGGAGATGACAAACCCAGAAAGTCCCCTCCCCAGATTCCAGTTCAGCTCACTCAGTCCCTTATCAGTCCCTCCAGCGCTGGAAATGCCCTGGCCCAGGCCCAGCCTGGCCCACCGATGAGAGCTGCTGGTGCTCTTATGGTTGTTCAGTCCAGAGCAGGTGTGAACAGGTCCAGAGAAAGGGGGAAAAAAGAAAAAAAAAAGCACAGTCCAGGGAACTTCTTTGCCTAAGCTAGCTAAACTAACTAAAAAAAAGCAAGAAAAAGAGAGAGCCCTGTCCCGCCGTCTGTTCATCCGCAGAAAACACGCAGTCCAGAAGCAGGAATGTGTAGGAGTGAGTTCAGTGTCTGAAGTCAAACTGCGCGCCTCCTCTCCCCCCCTCAATCTTTGAAGCAAGTCTTAAAGGTGCAAAACTTACTATTCAGCATAAACGGAATGAGACAATTGGGGATAAAAGCATCATATAGCCAACCTAGGACATTTCCATACTCTTTTTTCCCCTCACTTGCCACTGCCTATTCATATGTTTTGGGCTTTTGACAATATATTCTCACAGAGACTGATGGGCTCAGTTGCAAAAATGTGTCTTGCTAGAAAATGACATGCGCTACAAAACCATGATATTATAGAAAAGAATATTGGAGGTACAAATATACTGGTAAAGGTCCGGAAAATTGACAGTGCTTCATTGTAATACATCCCCTGATTTTGCCTTCTTTCTCCTTAAGATCTGGAAAGAATACTGGGCAGGAGACAGTGCTGTTTCAAGGAAAAGACTTTTTTAGGATTCTAGGGTGCACGATCAACTTTCTTGAGAACATTGAGGAAAGGCACTTTGTCTTTTGTGGTAAATATCATTAGGCAGTAGTGACAAATTCTGACCAACAAGAGCAGGTCAAAATCTGGTGAGACCAAGCAATACACCTTGAGTGGCCAAGACAGAACCATAGAGTCGTAGAATCAGTTGAATTGGAAGGAGCCCGTCAGGAGCATCAAGTCCAACTTCTGGCCCTTCATGGGACCTTCCTCGAGAATCACACCAGAAGCCTGAGAGCAATGTCCAAAAGCTTCCTGAACTTTAGATAGGCGTGATGCTGTGACCACTCCCTGGAGAGACTCTTCCAGTGCCCAGCCAACCTCTGGTTAAAAGACTTTTTCCTGATACCCTCCCCTGACTCAGCTGCATGCCCTTTCCTCGAGTTCTGTCCTTGTAAACCTCATTTGAGAACTTTCTGATACCTTCATGTCTTTTTTCATTGTGGCACCCAAAGCTGCCCCCAAGCACTCAAGGTGAGGCCGCCCCAGAGCAGAGGAGAGCAGGACAATGCCCTCCCTTGCCCAGCTGGTGATACTGTGCCTGATGCACCCCATAACAGGCTTGGCCCTCTGGGATACATCAGGCCAGGGAACTGCTGATGCACATTCAGCTTGCCATTGTCAGGAGCCTGGCTTCCTTTCTGCACTGCTTCTCTCCAGCCTCTGGCTCCCTAGTCTATACACACACGCACCACGATTGCCCTGTCCCAGGTGCTGAATTCCGCACTTGCTCTCGTACAACTCCATATGCTTGGGGATTGCCTGTGGGAAACCTTGTGAACAGCAGATTTTGGGAAAAGGCAGGCCTCAGAGACAGCAGAACTGTGATTGGAGCTAAGCAGTAGTCATAAGGTTTGTCAGCAGAAAAATGATAGAAGAAGTAGAGAAGTAAGGACAAATAGAACAATGGCTTGTGTATCTAAAAAGTATATCTAGCCAGATGTTAGGAAGTTCTAAGCTTAATAATGGAGCTCTGTGCATTGTATCTTAAGGCTTACAAGCAGGTCTTGTATTCAAAAGAAGCAAGCATTCTTTTAACCAAAGGTATGTGTGCTTATAGGGATTGGATAGAACTACTGTCAATATGCTTTTGCTTTGTGGGATTGGTCAAAAAACTTTTCAAGGAAGTTGTAACATCAAGTTCTTTGTCTGCTGCTGGATGTGAGCTGCTGGCATCTTCCCACTGTCATAACCATGTCATGAGACTGATGCTGGAAAATACAACAGCCCCTTTCGTGATTTGTGCATAGACTCCTGGCCTGCCATAAATGCCCATCTCTCTTATTTGTCCAGATCTCTCTTGCAGGGTCTCACTGCCCTCAAGAGAGTTAGTTCACAGCTCCTCCCAATGTAGTGTCTCTGGCAAACGTGCTTAATATTCCTTCAAGTGCCGAGTCCAGGTCGTTCCAAAGATGTTGAAGAGAACTGGCCCAAGGATGATATTGTCTTAGCCACTGAAATTAGCGCTTCATGCTTCTTCTTGCTCCTTAGTGCAGAAATCACAAAAAATATCTTCTTTGTTTCTTTTCTATCCACGCAGATATCTTTGCTTATGCTCATGCTTTTTATCCCAACAGCAGCTGACACGACATTTACATACACAGCAGGAGCACGCTTTTCCTGCTCTTACTAGACTTAACAATTTTGCAATCTGTCAATCAGTGACCTTTGCAACTGAAGTCAGACCTTCAGCATTTCTCATCAAAAGAGTAGAATGTCCTCAGAAGAAGAGAAAACTTTGCTGCATACTCTGTAAGCCTGCAGAATATATCATAAGGAGTTAGCATCAGAATCATTTCAGCACTGACCCTATACTTGAGCAGGGAAAAAACTTCAAAGAAGAGCTATTTAATGCAGCAACATATCTGAGAAATGAAACAACTAGGATCTTCCAAACTGGTCCCTGCAGTAGAAATGTACTTGTAAGAATACAGAAGATAAAAGAGATGGTTTGGAAAGGCTATATCCTTGCAAAGCTAAATTGGATCTCATCCCGTAGATGAAAGATCAAGAAGCTCAAAGTGGAGCTAGAGAGACACATCCACATAATGAGATATAGCAAAGCATTTTTCAAGATAATTAGGCATTCTGGTGTGTGGCATTGTGTGTTTTAAGAATCAGTTATTCCTTTTGTAACTCAATAATGGTTCGGGGTATTCGGTTCCCCACCATGTACTTCCCTCACAATGCTTTCTCCCTGTTAGAGCTGCTCCCCCCTCCCCTGCCTGTCATGGTAACCACCCTTCTTATCGCGAGAATTCTCTCTGCCAGTCATTCCTTAATTTGATGTATGATTTGCCCCTGGAGTTTTTCCCCTCCCCTGTGTGATCCTCAGTGGCTTAGCTGTAACCCACGCTCCTCCCTGGGTCCTTGCTATTGGTAAGCTTTGTGTCTCCTCCTATCACACCCACTCCCTTTATCAGCGTCCCCCCGGGACTCTGCCTTTGTCGCCTCTCCCTGAACCCACCGGGGAAGAAGAACCAGATTAAAAGGTCCTTGGTACTTATACAGGTGTCCCTCCTCCTTCCTTTGCTTTGGTACCTCGTAGCTGAAAATCCCGCCTGCGCCACCCATGCCGCAGATGGTACACAACTCCTCAGGGTTCCGGAGGGAATCTGGGAGTGGCACTTTGTGTGGCCATCTTCGGCTGGGCCGCGGTCAGCCTAACCGGGCACCCACACAGCCCCGCGGCCGTGGGAGAGAGGCTACACTGGTGGACTGGGCAGTTAGATTAAGTCTGCCACACTTACTCACTTTTGGGGACTGAATTGTGGAGTGCTAAACCATATCTGCTGCTATATAAAGTAAAAGAGATTCATCCAAATTGTATGGTTGGTGTGAACACTCTCAATCTATTGTAAAACACTTCATAAGCTATTAACCGGTCATAGGAACAAAATGAAATAAAGCTGTCATGCCATCCTGGAATGGGAAAATATGTTCCAAATATTTTTTTCCTTCTGTTTTCTTCTACTTTTTTTTTTTTTTTTTTTTTTTTTTAAATCCCACAAGATGTGATTCATAATTTCAACCATTCTGGAATGCTTTCAACAGATGAAGCCAGCATAGAATTTTTCTTTCAGGCCCCTTACATTCTTCATTACAGTTTTGGAATATACTCCACAGTCATTTGGTCTCAGTCAGTTTTTTATCTCTTTCCCCCAAGACAAATTTTAAAGGACTACCTAACCCCTAAAAATCATCATTTCTCTGGATTCTCAAAGCTTTTTGAGAACATGGTTTTGTTTTGGTTTTTTCATATTGCATCATTCCTAATGTCTTCAGACCTACTACAAGTGGAAGTTAAAAGTAAATCTTATCTTAAAGAGACTGAGCAAGATAATGAACTGCCAGTCTTGGTATTTGTATGTTTCTAAATCCTTTTGATTTCAAGGTTGCCTTCCTGAATGCTCAGTTTAATTAGAAAACATTGTGTTTCTAAAGGAGACCTAGTTCAATTGCTTCTGCAAATTCACCTTCATTTTATAGGATTGTACTTCAAGAAATCTTCTTTCATTCAAACATGAAAAGTATAGATTTGACATCATATGTGACCCTTTCATCTGTCGGAACTGTATTTCATCGTGTGAGTTTCACAGTTGCCTCCGAGAAGATTCCTTTCAATTCGCATAGCATGTTATCTGAAGATCTGTCTGCTTTCTTCACTTGCTTTAATGGGAAGACATGGGAAATACATTCTGAAGGTTATCTTTTATAGTCTACTTTTACCTACCAGAGTGCTTCTATTGACTAGAACCAATTTCAGCTGGAAAGAACATATTGTCCTGATCCGCTCATACCGAGGGGGTGGTGATGGTTCCTTAACTGATCTCGGATGCAAAAGACAAGATGGAAAGAGGATTGCAGTATCACTCAAAACAAATGCACCTTTCTAGAATGACCACAGCAAATGCCCTAAAGGAATTAGGGAGAGGAAAAGAATAGAAAAGAGGGGGAGAAAGAGAGAGGGAGTCTAGCTACCAAATGGAGAGAGAAAAAGTCCTCGCAGTTGAGCCGATGGAGTTCTCCTAGAGGAGATCTCCAAGTCCTGGTTAACTCAAGGCTCTATTATAGTCCATTGCTGAGGGGGGAAACAGATCTAGAAATGGCTGAGGGGGAGCAGATACAATAAAGAGCAAGTCTATTGAAATTGCTGAGGGGGAGAAAGGTATTGAAGACGGGTACAGACAGTCCATGGTCTTAGCAGGATAAGTCAATATCAATATCAGCAGTGAGTGGGACCTGTGGTTTCAGGACTGGTTTCTATGGGAAACCAGTCTAGGTCCAGCGAACACATCTGCAGGCAACACTTAGCAGGCATCCTGCTTCAGTCACGCCAGCACCCCTGGATCAGAATTACAGGGGTCTCAGCCTCAGTCCTTGGGAGGGGGGGCTTCAATCTCCATCCCTCACGGTGGTAGTGGAGCTGATGAAGGATTTTCCATGGGGCGGCTACCACAGTTGCCCCAGCGAGTTCATCTGGCCAAGAGGTGGGATAATTCCTGGGCTGGTGTTGCCAAGCAGGTGCGAGCATATAGGGCGCATCACCCCTTGGCAGGCCCTGCTAGAAGCAGTCACTGCAGACACAGCTGTAAACAATCACTTGGAAGGCCAGAATTCTGCTCAGGGGTTTCAGGATTTCTGGCATTCCTCCACCACCGGCAGGCCAGCATTCCGATCAGGGTCCTCAGGGTCCCGATGGCTGTCCTGGGGACGGTCGTGAGGCAAATGCAGGGAACTTCCGACCATCTTTCACATATATCAGAAAATCTGTTTACTAAAATGGCCAAAAAGAATGCGTAGCACTTAGAATTGAGGAAAAATAAAAACCCAAAACCAAAGCCAAAGCGCTGGAGCAATATCATTCTATAGAATGCCATGTATCTATGAGAAGCACAAAAAAACTTCTATTTTCAAATGCACTTAAAAATAGCCAGTTTGCATCTGGTTTTTTGTTTGTTTGTTTGTTTGAAAGCTCTGGCACTTATCTGATTCCTTTTTGAGCTAATTCAGCTCAATAATCTGGTAAGAAAGCAGCTAAAAGTAAAGAGAAAAACCTATGGGGACCAGGATGCCACTTCAGCCACGTTGTCATGAAGCATTAGGTCAGCCTTCTGCGTTGTAGAAATATGTCTGTCCTAGATGAAAATCAATGCATAGCACTATCTTCTTTTAAACTTTGTCCTTGCTACTGGGTTCCTGAATGATCAAGGTGGTTTCAAAGCAAACAACACCTAGCTCTCTAAGATACTCCCCAAAGTATTGTGATGGAATAACTTGATCAGGTGAAGAGCTAACTATGCAAAACCTGAATATGATGTCAAGAATGCTTTGTTGTGGATTACCATTGTGTGGGACCGTTTATCCCTTACCCCACTGTCCTAGGGTGATTGTTATCCCCATTGGTGTGTGTAATTTATGCTGGATATTTTGTTCTGTGCCTTTAAGATGGGCAGAGTGAAAGTTTTGTTTTGGGCCTCTTATCAGCCACTCGGCGGGACATACAGAGAGCACCAGTACTTAGTGTTGCTTTTTTGCTTTTTGCGCTGCTTTTTGCCTTTGCTCTTGCTTCTGCTTTGCTTCTGCTTTGCTTGCTCTTGCTTTTTTCCCCCTCTTCTCATTAGTTAATTTAGCTAAACAGTCCAAATTCCTTTCTGGACTGTTTCCCCTGTGTGGACATGCGGAACCTGCTCCGGACTGGGATTGGAACCACCGATTTGGAAACACCGAGCAGTTGCCCCAGCGCCAGAGGGACTGATAACAGCGACCACCCCCAGGAGAGACTTTCTGAATTTGTCATCTTTTTTCAGAGCGGTGAAAGAGTGGTGTCATCTGGTATTGTTCATTTTGTGTGCCGGGGGTTGCTGTGCTTGTCAAATAAATAGGTTCTTTCCACCTCTCTCCGAGGAATTCTTCCCTAACCGGTTGGGGGGAGGGGCTGTGTGGATTTGTTTTTTGGAGAAGCCCTTTTTGGGGATTCTCTCCCAAATTTGCCCTAAACCAGGACACCCACCATGTAGGTATAGGAAAAAACTAGGTAGCCACAAGGCTTTTACAGCTGTTCTTGTATTTTGGGATCGTAAGGATTTAGGGGAGTAAACAAAACTGAGGTGAGTTTTACTATTGACTTGATTGCTCTTTCACTTTGAATTAACTGCTCTGCATGTCAGCTTACCCATCAGTATAAATGAGAAGAATAATATCTTCCTTCCTGCTCAAAGGATGTTTCATTATGCCTGTGATGTCAGGGACTTAAAAATGAAGAACATTGGGATTGAAAGGAAGCACTGGCGTGCCACAAGGTAACTGTAGTGAGCTGTGTTTCCTCCTCAGCTTCACTGTGAGAGTAGAATTTTAATGAGCTGTTCCAAAACTTGGTCTTAGCATAGTCTGGTGACATATCTCAATAGAGCAGTGTCCTAGGGTGACTTTATGATGCTTGTATCCCCAGTCATCTGTTCTGTTAATGCTTGATATGATATTCTCTGCCTTCAAGACTGGTTCTGAGAGCAAAGGTGGGGAGAAGAAGAAGCACGGAGTTTGTTACCAGAGGCTGCACCCCTTAAAAAGCAACACTCTTCCACATTCTGTACTGCACTGTGTTGTCTGGGCACTGACGGAGCAGAACAGAGCGCTCATTTGCTTTTTAGTTGGTTTAGCTGGCTGAGGCAGAGTTTTCCCTGGACTGGTTTTTTTTTATTTTCCTTACCCTTTTCTTGGAACGTTTCGAATCTGCCCCGGACTGGGACCTGGGGAGCACTGAGAGCTTGCAATTTGTTGCCTATGGACACCTGCTCTGGGCAGCAGCTTTCCCCATTGGCGGAGGCATTGATAACAGAGCGAGCACCCACAGGAGAGACTTTCTGATTTGTTGTCTCTTCAGAGTGGCAATTGAGTTTTGTCATCTGGTATTGTTCATTTTTTGTGCTGGGGAGTGCTTTGCCTTTTAAATAAACAGCTTTTTCCCACTTCTCTCTGAGGAAATTTTCCCCAAACCAGTTGAGGGGAGGGGCCATGTGGGTAGGCTTTTTGGGTGGGGACCCTTTTTGAGGTTTTCTGCCAAATTTGCCCTAAACCAGGACAATTGGGATGTGCGACTTAGAGAATGATGGAATCACTTTGGTTGGAAAAGACCTTTAAGAACATTGGGTCTAAATGGATTTAGCAAATGCAACCATCAAAAAATGTTTTGCTGTTTGAAGAGACCATGGTTTATCTGATAAGCTTTGCAAGTATTTGTGTCATCGCAAGCACACATGTCCAATGCATTAGATGGGAATATAATAGGAAACCTGTGCAGATCAACAGAATGATTCTCAGGGTAGGATATTTGCATGTTTCATCTTTCTTCCTGACTTCTTCAAATGAATTCTTTTTAGAAAGTAATGATTGGAATTGTTACTCTTTTGACAGTCCTGAGTGTATTACTAACCTCTTTGGCATATGAATGCCAAACGGGTTAATTCACCTAGTTTTTTAGATAAAGACTAAGATTTAGTTTTGCTTCAGCTGGAGGCAGAAACATTGAAATCCTCTGGCCTCCTTCTTAGTACCTAATTTCTATTACAAAATTAGTGCCCAATCTTGTCCCTTAAGGTCCAGTTAGCTCAGTGTATACCAACAGGGTGACTATAGTAGGGCTCACATGATGCTGCACACAGAAGCCCTCAGTGTGCAGCTCTAGCAGACAGTAATTCCATGCAGTTGGACAATCCCAGTGCTGACTTTGGCTCACCAGAAGTGTTCTTAGTAGAACGAGGCAGATTTAATGGAGAGGTCTCTGCAGGAAGTGGCCTGAAGAAGACAGCAGAAATCCCAGCTGTGTGTTTATAGAAATCATTTGAAGGCCATTTCCAGAAAAAGATCTTCAAATCTAGCTAGCTTTTTCTGCAGATTATTTGTAAACTATATGCATTACATGGACAGTTTCACTGAGCATCTGAAATAAAGCTGCATTTAAGTGGATTGAGTCAGCTTTGGGAAGCAGTGAAATAAAGCTTTTCAGGAATCCCTGACATCCAAGACCTGCAGGAATGTCTCCATTTTTTATGTCCAGATGCTTTTTAAAATAATGGGTGACCATTTAGCATAGTGTTAATCAGAAATACAAAGAAAATTTTAAATTCACATTTTTTATAGCTTGAATATTTTTCTTTGTTTATTTCCTGCTTTCCAATTCAGTTCTCCAAATCATATGATTAGGTAATGCGAACTCATGCTATATAAAAATATTTAATGCTATGCTTCCAAGTTAAGGCCATGTATTTCCTGGAACTGTTCCAAAAAAAAAAGAAGCCTATCTGGATTCTCTCTTCCCCACGCTCATTATTAGGTGAAAATGATTTCAATATTCTATTTTGACTTTAGATGGTGCAATATTATATTCAGAAATTCAAAGCTCTACTGTTAGGTTGTTTACATGGTTTTCTGGCCTTTCTAACTTTGCACAACCACCACTCTTTGCAGCTATATCTTTTTGCAGTAAGGCATCACAGGGGTCTGTGAGAAGTTTTAATATGAAGCAGGACTAACATGCAAACTACACGTGACATACTCGACATATTTCACTTCAGAAAGTTACAGTATTCTTAGACGGGGTGAAATACGAAAGAAATAGACCTAACACAATATTTCTAAATCTTGGAAATCTATTACCTGAACTTTGAGTCAGTTTGCAGGACTCTGTAGAAATGCAAAAGTGGAGTCCAAGGAGTAGAGCAGAAGGCGTATTGGACAGGGGGACAGAAGATTGCTTTGAAGGGTGATGTAAGCAAGATTGCTTCCTATAAAGAGAGCAGCTGCTTCTGCTGGTGCCAACATAGAGAATTTGTGCCACTGGCCTAGTTTTCTGGGGACTTTTGACCTGTACGCTCTTGAGGGCTTGCAGATGTGAATTAATCTGTCCTTTGATCTTTTATTCATTTAAATGTCTATGACTTGTTTTGGTCTTGTACTGTACTGTATTGTTTTATAAACAGACATGTTACCACTCTTTGAAAGCTGTAGTTGAAAGTTAGGTTGCAGGTATGAGTTGGCTGTCAAAAGAATTAATTGTCTGCTTTAAGCAAAATATCAATAGAAACATTCAATCCACTCCTGTGACACAGATTCATTTTGAATTTACAGGGTAATTCACATCAGTGGTTGTACTGCCTGTGCAATGAATATGACTTGCTTGGTTTCTAATGATGATAATAGTCCTCTTTGTATTACTATAAGAATTGAATCCACCATCATTCTTTTCCTCTTATTATTGTGCTGTAAAGGAAAAACAGTTTTGCATTAACCAAGGAGTAAAATGCATGCATTGAGCATGATTCTTGCAGGTAGTCCTCAATTCTGAAAAGACCTCTCAGAAGCTGCATCAAACGGGAAAGCTAGAGAGATGGCAGAATACAGAATTTGCTGTTTAGGATCGAGTACAAAATGACACCCAAGAAATTCTTCATGGATGATGCAGAAGTACAAAGACGCCCCCCTTATTTCAAGGTGAAAGATAGTCAATGTGAAACTTGTTCAATGAATAAAAAACTATGCTAATCAGGACACTAGAATACCAAGCGTGCTACAAGGCTTTTTTGTAATGAACATCATTTCCAGCATGAAAAATACTCTTTTTATTGTAGATCGTTTAAAAGTGCACAACAGTTTGGAAAAAAGTGCTTTTCTTTTTTCTATTAAAAGGAACTGTGTATCATTCTAGAGATACTGGAAACAGGTTTTTGAAAACAATGTTATTTTAAAGGTTAATTCTATTCATAAATACTTCACAGGAAAAAAATCTGATCTGCTCTTCATCCTGAGGACTCTTAAAGGAAAATGCCATGGTTGCGTTCTCTTCTCACTACTTCAGGAGCTCAGTCTTACCTGCATTCTAATGCTTTTTTATGCTGCTGATGGCACGGCTTAGACATCCTTGTCTCCATTACCGTCATGATTTCCATTTCAAGTGATGAGAATTTTTCTTCCTGATTGGTGAAGTTAAGTGTCATAACATTAATGTTGAGTCAATTTGAAGGCTTTTTTCCAAAGGGATTTCTTCCTTCCTAATGAAAACCATTGGCACTAGCAAACCTACTCAGTTTTTCAGAAAGTGATATAATACACCTGTAGAGTACAATGTCCTCAGAGTTGCTTTTTCACCAGAAGAAGAAAACTGCTGTTTTCTTCTTCTATCACCTTAGACTTTATTCAAAACCTTTTTAAACCTTTGAATTTCTATTTATAGCTAATTACTACTCTACTAAGAAATGGCTGTACTGCTATTAGGGAAACATCAAGGGGCAGTAATATTTTATCTAATACAAAATTTAAAAAACTCCAACTCTTAAAAATGATACCTGAAAATGACATCTGAAAGACTGTGGCAGGAGGCTTTTTCCAGAACAATGTGCAGTTCTTCCCAATTCAATTTTCCCCCCCGATTACTTTGTACACAAAGATTTTTACATAGTCTTCTAACAGTGGCATGTTACTACTGGGGTAGAGTATAGCCCTGCCAGCATTGGAATTGACTCGAATGCAGTTGTGTTCAAATTTGCTGATGGGACAAGGGTTTTTTGCTGAACACACTTTAGCAAGCAAGAGAGCTTCTTGGTCTTCAGAGGCTATGAGTCCCAGAAAAAGATGAATGCGGTGGTGACATGCCTTGTGTTTTGAAGAGAGATCAAAACCTTATTTCTGGGGTCACCTCCCTTTTGGTACAGAAAGCGCACAGAGGGCTTTGAAGCAGCACTTTCACCCTCTTTGCATTCACTAGGAAATCTGAGACAGAGCTCGCCCCAAGGTTTGTGCAAAATTGCTCTTTTGATGCAACTGTTAAGCAGACAATATCTCTGGGAAAATTTGCAGGGGCAGAAAGCAAGCCCTTCCTGGGAAATCCACTGAAATGGTTCAGAAGTTATTCCCATTCACTGTTGCTAACCTCTGCTGTCTAGCTGTCGGATACGCTTGGGATCATGTTGAAATAATTCTAAAGAATGTACTGAGGCTGCAGTATTGAGTAAACATAGGTATTTTCCATAGCTGTCAGGGGAAAATATTTTTATTGGTAAAAATGGGTTCCATAGAAAGCAAGAACAGCATGGTAGAAAAAAAATTACATCCATAGAATGAAGATGCCCAGAATTCTTCTTTTGAAGTTACACAGAGTCAATATTTTCTAAAGAAGGTTGTGAAACTTATGAAGAAGGAGGAGTACATTCCACCTGACTGGTGCACATGTTCATGTCTTCAACTTACAAAAAACATATTATTAAAAGAAAAATATTCCACCTCGCGGAAAAGTAGCCCATTAGTAATTTTATCAAAGGTAGGATTAGATCAAGTATTCCTACAAGACAGTAGTAGTACTATGAAAAGCCTTTTGGCATCTATCTGACTACAGGAAACTTGAGCAAGCAGAAGTGTCTTTCCCTGATGCAAGCTGTACTTCCTATTTGCTACTGCTGCTTAAACATTGTCAAAAGAAAACTTGTCAAAATAAGACTACTCTATACAAGCAACTAGAACTATCCATTGCTTTCCAGCCAATTTTAACTAGAAAATATCAGACACACACTCCAGTTGAATATTCTAATGCATAGATGGAGTATACCAGCACTAAGAAATGGGAACGCTGGAGAAAGGAGCAAATGCAGATGAATTTCAGGGAAGGAAATTATTGGAGAGCTAACTGCAGTCCCTCGACTTTACAAGAAATGATGTCCAGTAAATCCCAACCAGAAACCTACATAACTCCATTTTGAAGTGAGTTGCATCTATGGTCCTCTGCTCTTCCTAGATGAAGAAACTGTGTTTTGAATCAGTCTTCCAAGTGGTATGGCTAAAGACTTTAGATACTTCAAAATTTTTTTTTTTTTTTCCAGAAGCAACTGTCTCAAAACCTCTGTAAAGCTGACTTTTTCCCTTGAGAGACCATATTCAAAAAGAACCTTGTCATTTAACAGGGTATTCCAAACCTCATTTCCAAACTTAGACTAAAAATAACACTCTTCCTAGTTATCTTTCTTTTTTTTTTTTTGCAGCTTCCTCCTAACTTCGGCAGCAAAGTAGAGAACAGACCACAGCTCTTTCTGGAGCATCTTGAACAAATGCCCTTGCTTGTGTTCCAATCATTCACTTTGCCAAAATCCCTAACGATGAAGAAAAGGTAGTGAAGGCATTACTAGTAGTATGATATGACAATGTATGGGTGTGATTTATCAAGTAGAATTAGTATCACATAGATGATACTTGGCAAACAGCAAATGAAGGGGTTTCTTTCAGCTCTCAGACTGATGTTACATGTCAATAATTTAATCAAAAGTTAACAAGAAGGATATTTTTTAACAGTGAACTTAATTACACCCCTACCCATGGACATCTGAATCTTAGGAATAGAGAGTGTCTGATTTAGAAAAAAATAAAGAATTATCACAGTTTAAAGAAGCATATGATCATGAACACTTTGCTGATGGAACGTAGCCTATTCATTGGCTGAAATGAAGCAGGTAGACATGACATAGGAAATATTGTTTTGTGGATCAAACATTTATTTTTTTAAAGTGATGCTTACAGATGGTGAACTCACCAACTTCGATATTGCACAGTAGAAAAGGGTACCAAACTTGCTCCATCAAGTTATCCCTTGGAATCATCATCCAAGGGCATTTCCCCTTGCCTCTGTGAAAATGTGCCTACCTTTTTCACAACACTTTTGCACCAGCATTGCTAGGCCTGATCAGCTGGTATGGAGGGTGAATTATCAGCAGCAAGGTGACTGGCCAGGGTCATTTGCTTCAATGGATTTTGATCTACCGGATATTTTGAAGACCTGCTTCAGCCCTCTTGGTCAAACACAGCCTTCAAATGGTGCTAAACAATTCTTCGGGCTGTGGACCACATGAAAAAGTACCTTCTGGTGCCTGTACTGGGCCATATGCTCTTTATTCTCTCCCTCAACTTCTCCATCACCTCTCATCTCTTTCACATGAGCTATGTTCAAGGTCCACAGGATACTTTTCACAGAATCTTCAGGCCTGATGCAGTAAGAATGATGATGAACAGAACACAGCTGGGATGAATTTTCCAGTTTGGATAAAACCTCTTGTGCACACAAATCCCCCTATGCCCAGAAAAACCTTCACTAAGTACTCGTGTTCTACCTAAACTGCAATTTAGTCTGAAAGAAAGGCTTTTGTCTGAGAGTATCTGAGAGATCTGCATGAAGCACAGATATCTGGCCTATGCAATTTTGAATATCAGAGAAAAAAGAAAATGGCAAGAAGTTTTTAATTTTGGTTTTAATTTTCAATTCCATGCACTTTTTCAAAAAGTGTCAATCTCAAATGGCCATCAACATATTTCAGTCATCTGTAAGTTAGTATTCCTATCAAATGTGTTTCAAATCAATAGAATTTCAAACCTTTCCTCAAAGTTCATATACCTAGATTTAGTATTTCTGATCTCCATTAGATGAAATGAAGACATTTTTTGCTGTTGGGGTGCTGGAGCGCAGCTTGCCCAGAGAAGTTGTGGATGTCTCATCCCTGAACGTATTCAAGGTCAGCTTGGATGGGGCTTTGAAAAGCAACGAATGCGACCCTTGATGGTAGATAAACAAAGCTTGAATATAGAAGAAACTCAGATTGAAGTATACGAGCAAATTTTCTCTCAGCTCTTGGGGTAAATTCAAAGTTGTACAAAATTGCATTTCTCTGTGATTTTCACTACTGTAACAGAAAGCTTCATGAAAACTGTGCAGAAGATATCAAATTTTAAAAGAGGTAAGAACTACAACATCAAACACATGGGATGGGTTTCAACATGGGACACTCTCTGAGAGAAAATCTCTGTATTTCAACACTTCATCCCAATGATTCGGATTTTGAGAAGTGCCAAAGAAGGCGGCAAAATATCCTTCAGGACAATATTTACTGTAGTTCAGCCGGGCCATTAGTTGGAATTGCTGTCTGAACTAATGTAGATGTACCACACACACTTTCCATGCACTGAAAACTTACTGTTTACAATGAATAAGCAATGAGGATCAAAATTGATTGAAAGCATCTTAAAAATGTCAAGTATTTCACTGTAAATGATCTATAATCAAAATACTTATTCCTCCTTAGTGAGGGACAAATAAATTCTTCCATACCATGATGGTTTAAAATTGTCTAAACCAATGTTTTCTTCTGAAAAGACATCATCTAATTTTTTCTATTTGTAGAAGAAAATATTCCTAGACATAGAACAAAGTAGTTTTAAAGGAACAAATGAAAGGAAAATATTCTGCAAAAAGAATTCAATGAAAACCTGTGTTTTAAATATGAGGTAGATATTCAACAGAGTTTTTGTACCAGATATTTGAAATAGTGTACCGGCTATTTTGTCCACAAAGAGAGGTATTTAGCATTTCAGTCTTCTCCAAGGTGTTCATGATCTGCTATGCTGATCTCTGTGCATGCCTAGGTGTGTGCGGAAGGGGGGGGCATGTGAAGGGGAGTGTCTATGTTTGCTTAGCACTCGTAGTGGCAGATTCATGCCTCAGCTCCATCATTTTTCTTTTAGAAACTTCCCAGAGAGTGGATATGAAGTTTCATATCCAAAAGAGATCAATTCCCAAGTCATCCATTTTACTCTACCTTGTAAATCACATGCTTTGTTGCATATTTTATCAAATATACTTTCAAGCCGCATGGAGGAAGGAGAATGTGGAGAATCCCTCCAATGTCTTGCAACTTTTCCGCAAATAGATTTTCAAGAAAATCATCATTTCTCTTTTAAATACGTCTGGGACAGGCATGATGGTGGTGTCAATCTGTTGAAGTTTTTGTTGCTGGGGGAAGTTGTACGAAAGGATTGGTTTTTACATTGACCAGTTACTGAATCAAGTGCATGAACACATTTGAAATTCAACTGGGGTTTCCTTTTTCTAGCAGACTACTTCTAGAACTAGCTAGCAGACTCAAGATGACTCTTTTTCTCTGTTTTTGTTTCTTTCCTATTTTCTTGCTTTCTTTGCAACTGTCTACACAGTTTTAGGACTTTTTTCCCAACAAAAATTTTTTCATAAACCGATAATTAAGATACGCTTTTTACAAGGAATGTTTTAAATCTTTGTAAAGTTAAGTTAAGGACATAGGTCCTTTTCTTCCCTTATGAATATTGCAATGAAATAGTTAAATAAAGACCAACTCTTCATTTTTATTTGGAATCAAAGTAGATAATTCCCATACAGTTATGCATTTTGTGGACCCAATATTTGCCATTCTGATGTAAGTTGTTGCTTCTTAAAAACATGCCTTCAGTGACTACGTTGACAACACTTTTGGTAAAGATCCTAACTGGTCTTAGACACACATAGGGAGAAATTTGCTCAGCCAGTGTCAGTCTTAAGCATGCGTTTTAGAAGATCTTTCTAGAGCTGGGGAATTTTCTCATGAAAGGGATTCAGTTATGGAAGAGACAGTTATCCCGGAGTTTTACATTCTTCTTGAACATTACTTAAGGAACTTAAATCCCATGTCCATTTGAATCTCGCTCTGCACAGAGCTTTGTCATGCCAGTCCTTGAAATGCATCTGTAAGAGAATTCACTAGCACAGAATGAATGAGGGTGGAAGGGGTCTGTGGGGCTCACCAAGTCCCATACCCCTGCTTCAATCAGGATACTAGAGCCTGTTGCCCAGGATTATATCTGGGCCTACTTTTAATGTCTTCAATGATCCAGACTCCACCATCTTTCTGGACACTCTGTGCCATGGTTCGGTCACCGTCACGGTAAAAAATCAGTTTGTGATGTTCAGAGGCAATCTCCTGTATTTCAGTGTGTGCCCACTGCCTCTTGTCTTTTCACTGAGCATCATTGAAAAGACACTGGTTCCCTGCTCTTTGCACTATTCCTTCCTGTAGGTATGTGCGCTGCCATGTAGATAAATGTCAAAAACTTCCCTGAAGCCCAGGCAGACGATATTCTCTTCATCTACCAGGCAAGTTCATTCACTGGAGGAGTTTAAAAAGTTGTCAAGCACGAATTTCCCCTGGTAAATCCATGCTGACTACATTTGTTCTTTCCTCCTTCATGTGCCTGGCAATGCTTTCCAGGAATAGCTACTCCTTCAACTAACTTCCTGGGGATAAAAAGGAGGCTGGCTGGCTTGGGCTTTTCTGAGTCCTCCTAGTTGCCTTTTTTTGAAGATGGGTAACATTTGCTTTCATCCAGTCTTTGGGCACTTTCCTCAGTCACCATGATCCATCCAACATGATCAGGAGTGGCCTCAGAATAATATCTGCTAACACCCTTGAGAGCTGTGAATCCATCTCAACAAGGCCTGTGGACTTTATGGAATACTTTCCAATTCAGTGACTATGCCCATAAAAATTTGCATGGGATAAGAGGACATTTTAACAGGTACCTGAAGAGTGAGTGAAAAGCTATGGAAGCAATCCAAAAGGACAAAGACTAGAATTCCCTTTGAAGACAAAGCATCCTATCATGGAGCTGAGCAGCTTTAGATCCAGGTAAGCTTCCTCTCTGAGAGGATGCGGAAGACATGATTTTACCTTATCCAGTAATAAAATGTGTTGACCATTCACTTGCAATACAAAAAATTCAATGATTTCCAAAATTATTGCCTCCATACTAGACAATAATGTACTGGCTGGGTATTCCCCTAACAGACGAGAGCACCTGCTTGATGTCTCGTATGCGTACAGACTATTTGAATTAGGTCATTTGAGTGGGGATTACTGGTCCTTGAATTTTCTTTCTGATGAATTTGGAATATTTTCTGAAGCAAGGACCGGAAGATGAGAACCTCATTTCCCATCAGCGCACTCTAACATCCATGGCCGTAATGCCATTGTTTCTCCCTGAGTCAAGAATTCGTGACTACAAAGTGGATCAGCTCCAAAGGAAAGATCAAGGCTGGATAATATTCTCTCTTGGTAAAGCTATTTATCTCAAATGAAGTGACCAACTTCTAATCTCTCACTGGCCTAAAGCTACAAGGAGGGGGAGATGGACCAGGTTTCCTTCCACTGCTGCTCTCTTTGTCACCTCAGTGTTTAATATGGGCATGAAGACGTTGAAAAAGAGAGCTCTGCAGAATTCATAAAATTCAGTCTTAAGAAAATAATTTTTTAGCAGGTGAAATAAAAATAGCAAGTAAAATGCAATTAATTCCATGGAAGATTGAAATGACTATTTCTTCATTTTGCATTGGAGGATGTATATTGTAAAGGTTTGTCTTGCCTTGTTCTCCAGGTTTTATAACTGGCACAGCTTTCCTTATGAACACGCTGTCCTTTCCTAAATACTCTCATATGGAGAAACATGCTTCTGATAAGAAGAGCACTAGGATGTCTTTACTTGACCTTTTATTTTTATTGATGCTTGGTCCTCTGAAATGAATGGTTTTCTAAAATTGAAATGTGCTACTATTGTTCCCACGGGGTAAGCCGCAGACTCTTCCTGTCGGAGCTGTCACTAATCAGCTATTCTCCTATCTGCTTTTATGTAGTTGAATGTTCTGGTCTAAAAGTAGCACTTTCTGTGTAGCCATGCTCTTAGTTGCCAGTGTCATCCTAAATCCAAACACCCTCCTGCAAAGGACCGCTGGTTCTGTAGTCAACTAAGGAAAAAAGACCCGTCCATCCATGCTTTCTGATTTAAAATATTAGGGTATGACATACGCAGCTCTCAAACTGAGACAAGACAGGAACTAACCACCTTCTAGCAGTTTCAACTTAGCTTACCATAAGTAGGAAAAAAGTTCGTGGACAACTTTCTTCTGGATCCTTCTACACCTTATGCAGCACACCGTGGTGAATATTTTTCTTTTCTCCATTAGATGTTAAGGACTCAACTACCTTCACATAAAACGTTGTGGGACGCTTGCTGTGCTGGCACAGTTTCTTTTTGAGAAAATGCGTGGAAATCATTTTGCCATGATGTAGGCGGCAAGAGACGCAGAAGACTGGCATACGCAGCTCTCCGAAGGTAGGTGCCGGTTCCCGGGAGTCTTTCGGCAGAAGCCGCGGTCCGGAGCGCACCGCGACCGGCAGAAAGCTCTGTGCGCGAAAAAGCCGCTTCTTCGGCTCCGGCAGCCGGAGAGCTCGGCAGATGCTTAGACGCCAAGAACGAAGCCGCACAGCACCGGGATTGAGTGTGCAGCTCTGAAACTGAAAGAAGACATGAACTAACTAGTTTCCAACGGTTTAAACTTACTGTACCATAAGTTGGGTACAAGTTTTTGGGCAGGTTTCCTTTGCCTCCTTCTAAACCTTATGCAGCACACCCTGGCCCATCTTTTTCATTTCTCCAGGAGATGGTAAGCACTCGAGTAAATTCATGAAAAACGTCGTGGGACGCTTGCTGTGCTGGCACAGTTTCTTTTTGAGTAAATGTGTTGAAAAGCTTTTTCGCTAAGGTGTAGGCGGCAAGAGACGCAGAAGACTGGCATACGCAGCTCTCTGAAGGTAGGTGCAAGTCCAGGGTGGCTTTCGGCAGAAGCCGCGGTCCGGAGCACACTGCGACCGGCAGAAAGCTCTGTGCGCGAAAAAGCCGCTTCTTTGCTTTTGGCAGCCGGAGAGCACGGCAGATGCTGAGACGCCAAGAAAGAAGCCGCACAGCACCCAGGATAAGTGCGCAGCTCTGAAACTGAGAGAAGACAGGAACTAAGCATTTTCCAACAGTTTAAACTTACATTACCATAAGTAGTGAAAAAGTTCTTGGACAACTTTCTTTTGCATCCTTCTAAACCTTATGCAGCACTCCCTGGCCAATCTTTCTTTTCCTTTTCTCCTCGGAGTTGGTAAAAACTCGAGTACCTTCATGAAAAACGTCGTGGGACGCTTGCTGTGCTGGCACAGTTTCTTTTTGAGAGAAAGCGTGAAAAAGCTTTTCGCTAAGGTGTAGGCGGCAAAAGACGCAGAAGACTGGCATACGCAGCTCTCCGAAGGTAGGTGCCGGTCTCCGGGCGTCTTTCGGCAGAAGCCGCCGTCCGGAGCGCACCGTGACCGGCAGAAAGCTCTGTGCGCAAAAAAGCCGCTTCTTCACCTCCGGCAGCCGGAGAGATCGGCAGATGCTGAGATGCCAAGAACGAAGCCGCACAGCACCGGGATTATGTGCGCAGCCCTCATACTGAGAAAAAATGATAACTAACCACTTTCGAACAGTTTAAACTTAGATTACCATAAGTAGGGAAAAAGTTCTCAAACAACTTTCTTTTGCATTTTTCTAAACCTTATGCAGCACTCCCTGGCCAATCTTACTTTTTGTTTTCTCCAGGAGATGGTAAGAACTCGAGTACCCTCATGAAAAACGTCGTGGGACGCTTGCTGTGCTGGCACAGTTTCTTTTTGAGAAAATGCGTGAAAAAGCTTTTCGCTAAGATGTCGGCTGCAAGAGACGCAGAAGACGGGCATACGCAGCTCTCCGAAGGTAGGTGCCGGTAGCCGGATTCTTTTAACTGAAGCCGCTCTTCGGAGGGCTCTGTTACCTTCATTATGGTTTTTGCTGGAGGAAGCCGCTTTTTCGTTCCCGGGAATACCTAGAGAGCAACAGTAGCTAAAGACGCGATTGGCACCATTATGTAGAGTTTTGCTCGTTCCAGCAGGAATAACTGCGTTCTTCCTGACGCTAGGTGTCGCTGCTTATCAAGGTTTGGCTGCTTTCAACCACTTGGGGTGCTGGATGTTCAAACAACTTATCGTAACTTCTTCTATTTTAAGTCAGGTGCTCACTGCCGTAGATGCTATTAGATATAGAACACTGCAAATAAGAGCTGTAATAGAGTTATTGTTATTAGCACATGGGCACGAGTGTTAGGAATTTTATAAGGAATATGTTGCATGAATCTTTTTGACCATTCTGCAGCCATTCATACGAAACTCACACAAGTATAAGACATTATGAAGAAATTGACTGGGAACGAGTGGGGTTTGCATCAATGGTTTGAGGGATGGGAAAGAACTGGGTGGTTGAAAGATCTCGTAAATGGAGCTTTGTTTTTACTAGTAGTCATTATTTCATTGCTTTGTGTTATTCCATGCATCATGAAACTGGTGTGCCTCTTGCTAAAAATTACATTGGAAAAGATCTGGCTGGTGCAAGAAGAAGGGGCAATTGTGACAATGTATCTGAACCGCTTAGACTACGGGCTGCACCAGCATTCCAGCTTGGAACGGTTCTTCTCAGAATTTTCTCAGGGCCCTCTGGAATTCATCAAGACATAAGCCGTGCTAAAACAAGAGAGGAAAAGCTGAGAAACTAAATTCCAAGACCACAAGACCTCCAAAAGTGGGGGGGGGGGGGGGGAGGGGCAAAGTACCTGGACTGTAAGGAAACACATCTTCTGAGAGGTGCACGCAGAATGCGTGGACAAGACAAAGGCACCAATAAGAAAAGTGTGACTAGCATGTGCAGAGAGTCAGAATGTGTAAGTGCATCATGTAAACCATAAACGGCTTCTGCTTAATCCTCTTGGTCCATTGTGCAGGAGTCCTTAATTTCCCATAAGTGATACTAAAAGGGTTCTGATTTTAATGCTAGATTTACTGTCTATGTGATGATTCATGGGAATAGTTCTTTCAAATCCTTCCCTTGCTGACATCAGTCAGCTTCATCTTTTCCTGAATGTACTGCTGGCTATACATAAGTTATGATTAGAAGGGAATGAGTTTTAGGGATATGTTGCAAGGAAACAGATTGGTAGCTCTGCTTCCATTTCCATTGTCTAAGAAGAATTCCAAATATTTTTGGCCCTTTCATAGACCTCTGACTGGATTAGCATCAGCAGGGAGGGACATTTGATTGGTTTTTCTCCTTTTTAGAGAGAAGCTAATGAAAAACTTTCACCAGAATCAGAGCAGGCTGTATAACAAGAAGAGACCAATCCTATCCACTTAGTATTGCTAGTTGTGATTAGACTTCAATGAAATGTGTCAACTCTGTGTTCCTGGGTATCACATCAGTAATAGGTACTTCACCTGCTGTACTTCTCTCCTAAAGCTAAGAACAGAATCCCAAATAATCTTGATTCCAAGGTCCCAATTCACCCTGTGATGCTGACAGGTGAAAAAGGAGTGGAAGGTGCATCAGTAAATGAACTTGAATGGCCTATCTAAATCAGCGGCCACTGATTTCCTGAAGGCTTAAACAGGTCAGTTGCCCCTTTTTTCCTTGGGGTTCTTTTATTCTTTGGTCATGTTTTTCTTGGGATTCTTTGAATCCTTCCCCATGAGTTCAGCCTCTGCTCTCAAATCCTTTGCTGTCATTTAAAGTATCTCGATAGCCTGGAAACGTGTTGTCTTTATTTATCAACCCATTATTCCCTTCAAAAGGTTGTTTGCCTCAAGTCTCATTCTTGCTGATTTTCTGCTAGTTCATTGTCAGATGGCAGCAGGTGTTCTGTAAGAGCAAGTACACAATCCTATAGCTTGCTTTTCTTTTGATTTGGCCTGTCTAGAAAATGGAATGACTGAACATCTCCGACAGCATTTTCTCTCCCCATTGTGTTTCACCGCAAGGGCAGATGCAAATCATCTACCTAAACTCTTGGTGGTGAAGAAACTAGTGGTATGCTGTTGCATATAGGTAGAACTTTCCAAAAGGAAGGCCTTGTAAAACCATGGCTGAGGCCCGTTACTTTGGCTAAGAAGAAAATGACTAGGGGAAAGTGAGACAGCTGAATTAGAGGTAGATCAAGAAGTTCTAGAACCATTGTGTGTTCACAGCGTGGTGTATGACGGTTGGTTGAATTATGTTTGTTGTGGCTTAAAGCTATGCAAGTGATAAAGGCCTGACTGCTTCAAAAGCCTGGCTTTTGCAATAAAGCGGCTCTCCTTTGCACCTGCCTGGGGACTCTGCGTCACTACAGACCCTCACGCCCAGTTTTCCAAGGAGATGATGAGTAGGAATGTTGCAGAGCTGCTGTGTGCATATTAAAGGAATGGCAGAGAGAGAAGCGGTGGACATTTCTGGGCTTTAGTACAATGCTGCTGCATTGGTGCCAGTTTAGTCGGTTTTCCATCAGTGGCATTTCTGTCTAGAAGTACACTGCCCAGAGTCTTTCTAGCATTTGATGCCATTTCCTTACTGCCATTAATACCTTCCTTCAGTTTAAAGGATGATAGAATCTTTACATTTTGAAGATCCCTGTTAGGGAACACTATGCCAGAGGAGTCATCACTCCCTTTTCTTTTGCCTCCTTTGTAATTTTTATAGACTCATTTCACATTTCTGCTAATGGCAATAGGAATACTGAGACTACTTAGCAGGGTTGATGCTCTCAGCTGCTTTCCTCTTTCCTACTGCTTCATACCGTATGTGACTTGATGGCCTCGTTTTGCAATCAGCATTTTGCTGTGGTTTGCTAAAACCTGGCATGCACTGCCAACTCACAACTTGTGTGTTGGCATTTCAGGGGCTTTGATGGGTTCCTTTCTGAGATTGCCATGCACTGGACTTTCACAGTCACAAAGACTTCATCCACCATCCGTCGAATTTCAGTATTTAATACTCTTTCCTGGAATGTAGGCAACCTAGCAGCAAGTACTAAATTTGCTGCAAGCCCTGTCTTCCCAAAGGACCATTTAAAAAGTTTGCTTTTCCCCTCTGACCAACCTGCCAGTATTTTGATGGAGAATTTGGTACCTTAATAGAACCTCTTAGAAGGGATCTCATCACAGACAACATCTCAGGCTTTCTTGAAATACTGGTTCCTTTGGATCTCAATTCCATTCAGAGTGCATTTAAGATTTTTTTTCCACTGAAGCCATTCAACAATGCCTCTTCTCTTATAAAATGCGATGCACGTGACAAAGATGGATCCCCGTGAAAGGTTCTATAGATAGCAAAATTTGTGCCCAATGGACTGTGCTGGTGGAAATCAAATACTAGTCTAGTATTTTGAATCCAAATAATTCCTCCCAATGAGGCCCGACAGGATTGTTTGGCTTTGAATCTCGGCACGTGGACAGTAGTGGATGGTCCACAGGTTGAAAACAGTGTAGATTCTTCTCCTTCTTTTCATTGATGGCTGAGAGACTGAAAAGGCAGCTACAAAATGGTAAATACATCCCTACAGATTCAAAAATTGTTCTTCTTAATTTGCATCTCCACCATAACAACAGATGGTTAGAACTAAATTACCAATGGGAATTTTATAGCTTCTCAGAAATGAAATAGGACCTTGCCAATGGGCCTTAGCAGTAGCTACAAGGTTTTCAGCACAAGGCATCTCAACCTGTATTTTAAACTTACAGTACTTTTCTGTCTTATGCTTTCATCTCAAGGATGCAGGCAGAAACAAAAAACAAAAACAAACCAACAAAACAAGAAACCCCACCAAATAGATAATAAGCAAAATCAGTGACATATATAGAAACAGATCCCATGGTTTTTAACTTCCAAACTTGTCTTCTCAGCACACTCTCTACAATGGAATTGTTTCCCTATCTGCCTTGAAACATTTTGCAGCAAAAACACTCTAAGGTCCTGATAGGTGTTTTGTTCAAAAATCACTTCTTCTAGCTTTCTGTCCATAAGCGGAGTAACGTGGCTGTGCTGGCAGCTGGCCAAAGGAGGTAGGAAGAGTAATCATCATCCACAACACTGGGGCTAAAGAAATTTCCACAGAAAATTACCTGCCCTATTACTTGTTCACATGTTGGGTTGAACGTTCAGAATCTGTTTCCATTTTCCCCATTCATAGAATGTTCTATTTCACAGAATGCCAGCCCCTCAAACATCAGTCCTGCCAGAACAGCCCGCCATAGGGGGCTGTCGTAGGGGATCTGCTAATGTCCACTGACTCTTACCGGTATAGTGCTGGTCACTGTTGCAGATCAAGAACTTCTGAATAGTTTGGATTCATGCTCTTTGAGGGGTTGAAAACAAGAAAAGAATGACTAGACATTTCCATGATCAAATCCCCTGATGGAATAAAAATAGGAGCATAATAAATGTATTCATTGTTCTAAGAAGGGCGATGAAGGGTCCAAGAGATTACTTGCATACTTCCTGTTCTAAATCCCTTGTTATCTGGCAAATTGCAAAAGATTCCTGGCTTTTGCCAAAATGCAAACCAGATTAAAATGTGAAGCCTTACAGTTTACTGGATATAAAACTTCATCATCCATTTTTAAATCTTTGAGATTGTTATGTACTTCCTATTAATACCCTGAGGTTTAGAGCTGTAATTCAGAGAGAAAAGAATGCTATCTTGAATTCATTCTAGTAAATCGGCACTCTCATCTTGTCGGCACTCTCTCCTCTTGGTTTTCACTTCTGAAACTCTGTATGAAGGAGTGTATTAATGCATAGAGCTCTGCTTCAATTCTTTTCATCTGTTTCCCCTGTAATTCTTCCTTCAAGGCAAACCTATCAAAATCCACACTTTCATACCCCACCACTTCTAAAATTCTATTGAGAAGCAAAAAAAAAACCCCATCAAACCACTAAATCACTGCTCCAATAAAAAAAGCAGTCCATTAACTGCTTTCTTAGCAGGTTCTTTAGCTTCTATTATTATGGCAACCTTTTCTTGCTCTTCTAGATTAGAACCAAATTCTTACAGCATATAAGGAAACATAGGTTTACTGTATGTGATTCTTAGATACAGAAGTCCAGCAAGGAGTTCAGACCTCAAAAGAAGTGTCTGTACAACAAGATTCAGCACAACGTTGAGACATATTAGCTATTTTTCAAGAAAAGCGGCCAAACTGAAACTTTTTAGACTTCTCTACAATCATGCGTGCCTGCTTCCAGAACCTGACCTTCGTTGCTGGAAACTAGCTGCAATGTTACTGTAAACAATGCTGTGAAGGTAGGACATTGTCATTCTTCTCTTCCATTGAAAACCTCAAGTGGAGTCGCGTCACTTCTCTTCAAAATTCTGTATTTCCTTGCAAACTGGTAAAATAAGGATAAATAAAGTGTTCTGTTCATTCAGTTTAAACCTAATGTTCAAAATGAAAAAAAAAAATCCATTCAGATATGGTCTGCAATAATACAGTAGAAGAGAAGATGAACCAGACTGGCCTACAAAAGAAAGAAGTGAAGCAGAATTTGGGAATTTGGAAGACCTTATGATGAATAATTCAAAAAAATAAATAAAAAAAATATAACCTACCCAAATTCAATCAGTGATGCACAGACAGAGAAAAAGAACTAATTACTACTAATATTTCTTTCATTCTCAGCCAAGAAGTTCAATGATCCTCTTGAATGCACGGAAGATTCTTGGAAAAGACAGCAGCCTTCTTCTTCACCACATACTCCTCAGAACTCCAGGAGACAAATCATTTGAGCTGTGAGGATCTTTCTCTCTGTAAAACTCCCAGAGCATAGCCAATATTCTATTCCTTTAGGGATCCTCGCCTCCCTGGGGGAGTGGTGGATAGTCTACATCCCGGTACATCAGCCAGACACTCCGCCTTATTTCCCATGGCTACTGCAGCAAGGACATCATCTACACTGGCTTTCTAGCCAAAATATATGCAAGGCACAACAAAGAACATAGCCAAAGCCTTGAGCACAGCTTATGGGCTTCGAAACAAAAATCTCAGGATGGCAATACTGGATCTTCTGATCCAAACCATCCGGAAACATTTCTTTAGAGGTGTTGGGAAAGATGAAAGTTTGACAAGAAAGTCTCACAGATATGTATGCTTGGCAGAAAGATTTTTGAATATGGAGTCTGAAGAAAGAATAGAGTTGGAAGCAAGTTTTGATCTAGAAGAAAAGAATTGCTGAGCCAGTCTTACTGGATAACCGAGGATACCTTAGTTAGAAGAGGGTTTTATGACTTACAGCAAAGGATAAACCCAGTCCAAACAAGAAGATGTTTTTACCAAGCAGGAAGCTAGCACAGGCAAACAAGTCAGCAAATGCTGCGAGCAGAAAAAGGTCTCCAAATCTTCCACTGCCAAGAAAACTGAAAAACAAATTTCTGCTTCAACTGTAATATACTGACTTTTAGTGAGTGGAGAACAGCAACATATGGTAATTAGAGTAGTTATGATAGGCTATAGATAATAGTTAAGGGATAGATTGGTTCTACTGTATGAAGATGCTCAGCAAAGTACCAAAACCAAAGGGTCTCCAGGCCTGCCTGCAGCTAGAGCTGACAGCTGTAGGCACAGGCTCTGTCACCCATGACCCTGGACTGCTGCAACATCTTGGATGGAATAAACTGCATTTTGGAGAGCCGCCTGGACTCCCACATTCCTCATTTAGGCTCTTACATGGAGGTGAAAAAAGCCTCTGGGTATTGTACAAAAAAATAGCTATGTAATCTAGAGTGGCATGACCCAATATTTCTATTGAACTGGAACAATTTTTATCAATATTATGGATCCACTTCTTTTCAGTGCGTTTGGTAAAAAACATAAAGCATCGTTTAAAAGAAATGATTGGATGCGTACTAAGCACTACGGATTAGTTAAGGTGTTGGTTTGGCATGGCTTGGTTTTTGGTGGGGAGGGAAGAAGCCAGCCACAGAAGTGATTTTTTGTGCAAAGCTCTTAGAAGCTTCCTCCATGCCTGGCAAAGTGAATCCCTGCTTGGCACTAGGAACAGACATGCTGCTGAGCCAATTACAGAAGCTGGTAGGGCCTCGGTGATATATTTAAGAAGGAAATCAAAACGGCAGCCAGTTAACTTTGAAGTTGGGAAATTTTTAGGTTGGCACCTCTTATGGTGTGAAAGCCTAACCAGTGAGACACTCTGTTGCAGTTTGTGTTTATTATTGTACTGCAGTTCTAGTAGTCCATTTTCTAAGCCTTCCTATTTTGTGCTGTTATAGCATATGTTATTATTAATGGATTGTTCCTTTCCCCCCAGTATTGTTGGCTTTTGCCCTAGCTGTCCATCTCCCCAAAGACCTGCCCTTTTGTTCCCTGTTCCTCCTCCCATTGAACATCAACCCCTCCCCAAGCCGGCCCCTTTCTCTAGAAACTTCCCTCTCAATTTTGTACCCTTGGAAACCCCATTGGTTTGTTCAAGTTATTCTCCTCCCCTGTAGTCCCCCTACTGGTTTCAACATTGTATTCCCCTCCTTGTGTTCCACCCCCAGTTTCTCCCAGTTGGTTAAAGATTGTATCCTCCCCTGGGACCTTCCCCCCATTTAGAAGTTGATGTATGCCTTTGAATCAGTGTCTTTCTGTCCTTGACCCTCCAGGGAGTAAACTGAAAAATATACAGAAGACCTCTCCCTGTTCCTTGTCCCTGCCCTCAGCGCAGTTCTATCCCCAAGGCAGTCCACCTGTGCCATAGAGCAGCTGTGCCCTACAGCTGCAGCCCGGATTCGACAGCTTTCTTGGGGCGGCCCATTCTCGCTGTCGGTGTTGGGAGCTAGTTGGGCTGAAGAAATCGGGCACCGCAGCAAGACTCCAAGTCAGAAATACAGTTTATTAGGAAAAGGGGGAAAAACCCAAATCCATGCAAGAATACAAAAGAAAAACCACTGACAGAGTCAGAATAGAAGCTGACGTCCTGCTAGTTAGGGTGGTGGTAGCAGTTTGGATGAAATGGTCTTGTTGAAGTGGTGATTCTGTAGAAACCATCTGGTAGCTCTTGTCCTCTGGAAAACCAGTGGCTAAGGGTGGCCGTTCCTCTGGCAATGTGGTAGAAATAGTGCTTCTTGCCTTCATAAACCCAGATTATATCCAGGTGGGGATGCTTAGCTCCTACCCCCTGGGCAGAGCATCTCCCAATGGGCTGATATCGTTCTGAGTCATGATGTGGGTCCTTGATTACCCGTGAAACAGAAATGGCTCCTGGAGGGAGTTATCTCTGAGTCATGTGGCAAGACATTGATGGGCCCATTAACAGGAGAGAAGGAAAAAACAATGCCACCCCTGCTTTCCGCAGTTCTTGAGGGTGGGAATAGGATGCATTTTTACATTGTAAGCTAGGACAATACAGGATGCAGGTTTTTGCATTTGCAGGAAGTTTGTATGGATTTGAAAAGTATCCTCATAGCAGAGGCAGAAAAGTATTCTCATACCCCTTTTAATCCTCTTCAAATGAAGCAATTCTCCCAATAACCTAAGGTATGAATGACTTGCAAGTCATTGTTGCCTTAGTGTTGAAGTGTTGAACAAACACGCCAAAGATAAGTAGTGTTCAACGGCAGAGAATTGTTTAGGGACATCATACCCTAATATTTTAAATCAGAAAGCATCGATGGACGGGTCTTTTTTCCTTTGTTGACTACAGAACCAGCGGTCCTTTGCAGGTGGGTGTTTGGATTTAGGATGACACTGGCAACTAAGAGCATGGCTACACAGAAGGTGCTACTTTTTTAGACCAGAACATTCAACTTCTAAAGGCAGATAGGAGAATAGCTGATTAGTGACAGCTCCGACAGGAAGAGTCTGCGGCTTACCCCGTGGGAACAATAGTAGCACATTTCAATTTTAGAACACCATTCATTTCAGAGGACCAAGCATCAGTGAAAAGAAAAGGTCGAGTAAAGACATCCTAGTGCTCTTCTTATCAGAAGCACGTTCCTCCATATGAGAGTATTTAGGAAAGGACAGTGCGTTCATAAGGAAAGGTGTGCCAGTTACAAAACCTGGAGAACAAGGCAAGACAAACTTATACATTTTATTTACTATTTTTATTTCACCTGCTAAAAAATGATTTTTTTAAGACTGAATTTTATGAATTCTGCAAAGCTCTCTTTTTGAACGTCTTCATACCCATATTAAACACTGAGGTGACAAAGAAAGCAGCAGTGGAAGGAAACCTGGTCCATCCCCCCCTCCTTGTAGCTTTAGGCCAGTGAGTGATTAGAAGTGGGTCACTTCATTTGAGATAAATAGCTTTACCAAGAGAGAATATTATCCAGCCTTGATCTTTCCTTTGGAGCTGATCCACTTTGTAGTCATCAATTCTTGACTCAGTTGGGGAGAAACAATGGCATTACGGCCATGGATGTTAGAGTGCGCTGATGGGAAATGAAGTTCTCATCTTCCGGTCCTTGCTTCCGAAAATATTCCAAATTCATCAGAAAGAAAATTCAAGGACCAGTAATCCCCACTCAAATGATCTAATTCAAATAGTCTGTACGCATACGAGACATCAAGCAGGTGCTCTCGTCTGTTAGGGGAATACCCAGCCAGTACATTATTGTCTAGTATGGAGGCAATAATTTTGGAAATCATTGAATTTTTTGTATTGCAAGTGAATGGTCAACACATTTTAATATTGGATAAGGTAAAATCAAGTCTTCCGCATCCTCTCAGAGAGGAAGCTTACCTGGATCTAAAGCTGCTCAGCTCCATGATAGGATGCTTTGTCTTCAAAGGGAACTCTAGTCTTTGTCCTTTTGGATTGCTTCCATAGCTTTTCACTCACTCTTCAGGTACCTGTTAAAATGTCCTCTTATCCCATGCAAATTTTTATGGGCATAGTCACTGAATTGGAAAGTATTCCATAAAGTCCACAGGCCCTGTTGAGATGGATGCACAGCTCTCAAGGGTGTTAGCAGATATTATTCTGAGGCCACTCCTGATCATGTTGGATGGATCATGGTGACTGAGGAAAGTGCCCAAAGACTGGATGAAAGCAAATGTCACCCATCTTCAAAAAAGGCAACCAGGAGGACTCAGACAAGTACAAGCCAGCCAGCCTCATTTTGATCCCCAGGAAGTTGATGGAGTAGCTATTCCTGGAAAGCATTGCCAGGCACATGAAGGAGGAAAGAACAAATGTAGTCAGCATGGATTTACCAGGGGAAATTCGTGCTTGACAACTTTATAAACTCCTCCGGTGAATGAACTTGCCTGGTAGATGAAGAGAATATCATCTGCCTGAGCTTCAGGGAAGTTTTTGACATTTATCTACATGGCAGCACACATACCTATGGGAAGGAATAGTGCAAAGAGCAGGGAACCAGTGTCTTTTCAATGATGCTCAGTGAAAAGACAAGAGGCAGTGGGCACACACTGAAATACAGGAGATTGCCTCTGAACATCACAAAATTATTTTTTACCGTGACGGTGACCGAACCATGGCACAGAGTGTCCAGAAAGATGGTGGAGTCTGGATCATTGAAGACATTAAAAGTAGGCCCAGATATAATCCTGGGAAACAGGCTCTAGTATCCTGATTGAAGCAGGGGTATGGGACTTGGTGAGCCCCACAGAGCCCTTCCACCCTCATTCATTCTGTGCTAGTGAATTCTCTTACAGATGCATTTCAAGGACTGGCATGACAAAGCTCTGTGCAGAGCGAGATTCAAATGGACATGGGATTTAAGTTCCTTAAGTAGTGTTCAAGAAGAATGTAAAACTCCAGGAAACCTGTCTCTTCCATAACTGAATCCCTTTCATGAGAAAATTCCCCAGCTCTAGAAAGATCTTCTAAAACGCATGCTTAAGACTGACACTGGCTGAGCAAATTTCTCCCTATGTGTGTCTAAGACCAGTTAGGATCTTTACCAAAAGTGTTGTCAACGTAGTCACAGAAGGCATGTTTTTAAGAAGTGACAACTTACATCAGAATGGCAAATATTGGTCCACCAATGAATTACTGTATGGGAATTATCTACTTGTATTCCAAATAAAAACAAGGAGTTGGTCTTTATTTAACTATTTCATTGCAATATTCATAAGGGAAGAAAAAGACCTATGTCCTTAATTTTCTTAACTCTAACGAAGGTTTAAAAACATTCCTTGTAAAAAGCGTATCTTAATTATTGGTCTATGTAACAATTTGAGTTGAGAAAAAAGTCCTAAAATTGTGTAGACAGTTGCAAAGAAGCCAAGAAAATAGGAAAGAAACAAAAACAGAGAAAAAGAGTCATCTTGAGTCTGCTAGCTAGTTCTAGAAGTAGTCTGCTAGAAAAAGGAAACCCCAGTTGAATTTCAAATGTGTTCATGCACTTGATTCAGTAACTGGTCAATGTAAAAACCAATCCTTTAGTACAACTTCCCCCAGCAACAAAAACTTCAACAGGTTGACACCACCATCATGCCTGTCCCAGATGTATTTAAAAGAGAAATGATCATTTTCTTGAAAATCTATTTGCGTAAAAGTTGCAAGACATTGGAGGGATTCTCCACATTCTCCTTCCTCCATGCGGCTTGAAAGTATATTTGATAAAATATGCAACAAAGCATGTGATTTACAAGGTAGAGTAAAATGGATGACTTGGGAATTGATCTCTTTTGGATATGAAACTTCATATCCACTCTCTGGGAAGTTTCTAAAAGAAATGATGGAGCTGAGGCATGAATCTGCCACTACGAGTGCTAAGCAAACATAGACACTCCCCTTCACATGCCCCCCCCCCCCTTCCGCACACACCTAGGCACGCACAGAGATCAGCATAGCAGATCATGAACACCTTGGAAAAGACTGAAATGCTAAATACCTCTCTTTGTGGACAAAATAGCCGGTACACTATTTCAAATATCTGGTACAAAAACTCTGTTGAATATCTACCTCATATTTAAAACACAGGTTTTCATTGAATTCTGTTTGCAGAATATTTTCCTTTCATTTGTTCCTTTAAAATTACTTTGTTCTATGTCTAGGAATATTTTCTTCTACAAATAGAAAAAATTAGATGATGTCTATTCAGAAGAAAACATTGGTTTAGACAATTTTAAACCATCATGGTATGGAAGAATTTATTTGTCCCTCACTAAGGAGGAATAAGTATTTTGATCATAGATCATTTACAGTGAAATACTTGACATTTTTAAGATGCTTTCAATCAATTTTGATCCTCATTGCTTATTCATTGTAAACAGTAAGTTTTCAGTGCATGGAAAGTGTGTGTGGTACATCTACATTAGTTCAAACACCAATTCCAACTAATGGCCAGGCTGAACTACAGTAAATAATGTCCTGAAGGATATTTTGCTGCCTTCTTTGGCACCGCATGAAATCCTAATGATTGGGATGAAGTGTTGAAATACAGAGATTTTCTCTCAGAGAGTGTCCCATGTTGAAACCCATCCCATGTGTTTGATGTTGTAGTTCTTATCTCTTTTAAAATTTGATATCTTCTGCACAGTTTTCATGAAGCTTTCTGTTACAGTAGTGAAAATCACAGAGAAATGCAATTTTGTACAACTTTGAATTTACCCCAAGAGCTGAGAGAAAATTTGCTCCTATACTTCAATCTGAGTTTCTTCTATATTCAAGCATTGTTTATCTACCATCAAGGGTCGCATTCGTTGCTTTTCAAAGCCCCATCAAAGCTGACCTTGAATATGTTCAGGGATGCGACATCCACAACTTCTCTGGGTAACCTTTTGCAGCGTTCCTGCACCCCAAAAGCAAAAAATGTCTTCCTTTCATCTAATAGAGATCAGAAATACTAAATCTAGGCATATGAACTTTGAGGAAAGGTTTGAAATTCTTTTGATTTGAAACACATTTGATAGGAATACTAACTTACAGATGACTGAAATATGTTGATGGCCATTTGAGATTGACACTTTTTGAAAAAGTGCATGGAATTGAAAATTAAAAAAGGCAAAATTAAAAACTTCTTGCCATTTTCTTTTTTCTCTGATATTCAAAATTGCATAGGTCAGATATCTGTGCTTCATGCAAATCTCCCAGATACTATCAGACAAAAGCTTTTCTTTCAGACTAAATTGCGGTTTTGGTAGAACACGAGTACTTAGTGAAGGTTTTTCTGGGCATAGGGGGATTTGTGTGCACAAAAGGTTTTATCCAAACTGGAAAATTCATCCCAGCTGCGTTCTGTTCATCATCATTCTTACTGCATCAGGCCTGAAGATTCTGTGAAAAGTATCCTGTGGACCTTGAACATAGCTCATGTGAAAGAGATGAGAGGTGATGGAGAAGTTGAGGGAGAGAATAAAGAGCATATGGCCCAGTACAGGCACCAGAAGGTACTTTTTCATGTGGTCCACAGCCCGAAGAATTGTTTAGCACCATTTGAAGGCTGTGTTTGACCAAGAGGGCTGAAGCAGGTCTTCAAAATATCCGGTAGATCAAAATCCATTGAAGCAAATGACCCTGGCCAGTCACCTTGCTGCTGATAATTCACCCTCCATACCAGCTGATCAGGCTTAGCAATGCTGGTGCAAAAGTGTTGTGAAAAAGGTAGGCATATTTTCACAGAGGCAGGGGGAAATGCCCTTGGATGATGATTCCAAGGGATAACTTGATGGCGCAAGTTAGGTACTCTTATCTACTGTGCAATATCGAAGTTGGTGAGTTCACCATCTGTAAGCATCACATTAGAAAATAAATATTTGATCCGCAAAATGATACTTCCTGTGTCCTGTCTACCTGCTTCATTTCAACCAATGAATAGGCTACGTTCCATCAGCAAAGTGTTCATGATCATATGCTTCTTTAAACTGTGGTGATTCTTTATTTTTTTCTAAATCAGACACTCTCTATTCCTAAGATTCAGATGTCCATGGGTAGGGGTGTAATTAAGTTCACTGTTAAAAAATATCCTTCTTGTTATCTTTGGTTTAAATTACTGACATCTAACATCAGTCTGAGAGCTGAAAGAAACCCCTTCATTTGCTGTTTGCCAAGTATCATCTATGTGATACTAATTCTACTTGATAAATCACACCCATACATTGCTATCTAATACTAATAGTAATGCCTTCACAACCTTTTCTTCATCGTTAGGGATTTTGGAGAAGTGAAAGATTGGAACATAAGCAAGGGCATTTGTTCAAGATGCTCCAGAAAAAGCTGCGGTCTGTTCTCTTCTTTGCTGCCTATGTTCGCGGGAAGCTGCAAAAAACCCAAAGATAACTAGAAAGAGTGTTATTTTAGTCGAAATTTGGAAATGATGTTTGGAATACCATGTTAAATGACAAGGTGCTCTTTTAAAATATGGCATCTTAAGGGGAAAAGTCAGCTTTAAAGAGGTTTTGAGACAGTTGCTTCTGGGAAAAAAAAAAAAAAAAAAATTGAGGTATCTAAAGTCTTTAGCCATACCACTTGGAAGATTGATTCAAAACACAGTTTCTTCATCTAGGAAGAACAGAGGACCATAGATGCAACTCACTTCAAAACGGAGTTATGTAGGTTTCTGGTTGGGATTTACTGGACATCATTTCTTGTAAAGTCGAGGGACTGCAGTTAGCTCTCCAATAATTTCCTTCCCTGAAATTCATCTGCCATTTGCTCCTTTCTCCAGCGTTCCCATTTCTTAGTGCTGGTATACTCCATCTATGCATTAGAATATTCAACTGGAGTGTGTGTCTGATATTTTCTAGTTAAAATTGACTGGAACGCAATGGATAGTTCCAGTTGCTTGTATAGAGTAGTCTTATTTTGACAAGTTTTCTTTTGACAATATTTAAGCAGCAGTAGCAAATAGGAAGTACAGCTTGCGTCAGGGAAAGACACTTCTGCTTGCTCAAGTTTCCTGTAGTCAGATAGATGCCAAAAGACTTTTCATAGTACTACTACTGTCTTGTAGGAATACTTGATCTAATCCTACCTTTGATAAAATTACTAATGGGCTACTTTTCCGCGAGGTGGAATTTTTTTCTTTTAATAATATGTTTTTTGTAAGTTGAAGACATGAACATGTGCACCAGTCAGGTGGAATGTACTCCTCCTTCTTCATAAGTTTCACAACCTTCTTTAGAAAATATTGACTCTGTGTAACTTCAAAAGAAGAATTCTGGGCATCTTCATTCTATGGATGTAATTTTTTTCTACCATGCTGTTCTTGTTTTCTATGGAACTCATTTTTACCAATAGAAATATTTTTCCCTGACACCTATGGAAAATACCTATGTTTACTCAATACTGCAGCCTCAGTACATTGTTTAGAATTATTTCAATATGGTCCCAAGCATATCCGACAGCTAGACAGCAGAGGTTAGCAACAGTGAGTGGGAATAACTTCTGAACCATTTCAGTAGATTTCCCAGGAAGGGCTTGCTTTCTGCCCCTGCAAATTTTCCCAGAGATATTGTCTGCTTAACAGTTGCATCAAAAGAGCAATTTTGCACAAACCTTGGGGCAAGCTCTGTCTCAGATTTACTAGTGAATGCAAAGAGGGTGAAAGTGCTGCTTCAAAGCCCTCTGTGTGCTTTCTGTACCAAAAGGGAGGTGACCCCAGAAATAAGGTTTTGATCTCTCTTCAAAACACAAGGCATGTCACCACCGCATTCATCTTTTTCTGGGACTCATAGCCTCTGAAGACCAAGAAGCTCTCTTGCTTGCTAAAGTGTGTTCAGCAAAAAACTCTTGTCCCATCAGCAAATTTGAACACAACTGCATTCGAGTCAATTCCAATGCTGGCAGGGCAATACTCTACCCCAGTAGTAACATGCCACTGTTAGAAGACTATGTAAAAATCTTTGTGTATAAAAGTAATCAGAGGGAAAAATAGAATTGGGAAGAACTGCACATTGTTCTGGAAAAAGCTTCCTGCCGCTGTCTTTCAGATGTCATTTTCAGGTATCATTTTTAGGAGTTGGGGTTTTTTAAATTTTGTACAAGATAAAATATTACTGCCCCTTGATGTTTCCCTAATAGCAGTACAGCCATTTCTTAGTAGAGTAGTAATTAGCTATAAATAGAAATTCAAAGGTTTAAAAAGGTTTTGAATAAAGTCTAAGGTGATAGAAGAAGAAAACAGCAGTTTTCTTCTTCTGGTGAAAAAGCAACTCGGAGGACATTGTACTCTACAGGTGTATTATATCACTTTCTGAAAAACTGAGTAGGTTTGCTAGTGCCAATGGTTTTCATTAGGAAGGAAGAAATTCCTTTGGAAAAAAGCCTTCAAATTGACTCGACATTAATGTTATGACACTTAACTTCACCAATCATGAAGAAAAATTCTCATCACTTGAAATGGAAGTCATGACGGTAATGGAGACAAGGATGTCTAAGCCGTGCCATCAGCAGCATAAAAAGAATTAGAATGCTGGTAAGACTGAGCTCTTGAAGTAGTGAGAATGCCGGGGCCTCTCTTTCTAGCTGGTCAGAGTGACCCCGACTAAAGTTCTAAAGTTTCTTTTCCCAGCCCGGTACTTGAAGAAGAAGTCAGGGCTCTTCATTTTTTCGGTCTCAAGATTGTTTATTGCATCTTATCTATAAAGTTCTTTCTCCCTGTCCAGCCGAGATCCGTTTGGCAGGACAGCGAGAGGCACTCCCCCGTCCTCCAGGGCGGTGTTATCTTTATATACTACAAACTACGTGTACAATATTTACAGTTATTTTCCAATACCTATCATCTATATTAGACAGTGAGTTTCTACTTTAGACCAATCTAAAAGTGCCAACATCACCAGACAAGATGGAGGTAGAGAAGAAAAAGAAAGGCTAGACACGCCCAAATCCCTCCATCTTGTCACCAGAAACCCTTATACCAAAAATCTTAAAACCTACATTTAGACTCTGTAATTATTTTATTCTTACACTATTTACACTATTGTGGCTTTTATCTCTTTCTATAAAGGTGACAAGTTATTCCGTGGTTCATAATCGAACCCACTGGTGTTCTGGGCTGTGTGCCAGGGTCTCCGAGCCCCCTGGCAAGGGTCCCAGGAAACTCCGGACTCCCAAAGGAATGTCCTGAGTTCCGACATGAGAAGAGAAAGCAACCATTGCATTTTCCTTTAGGAGTCCTCAGGATGAAGAGCAGATCAGATTTTTTTCCTGTGAAGTATTTATGAATAGAATTAACCTTTAAAATAACATTGTTTTCAAAAACCTGTTTCCAGTATCTCTTAGAATGATACACAGTTCTTTTCAATAGAAAAAAGAAAAGCACTTTTTTCCAAATTGTTGTGCACTTTTAAACGATCTACAATAAAAAGAGTACTTTTACATGCTGGGAATGATGTTCATTACAAAAAAGCCTTGTAGCACGCTTGGTACTCTAGTGTCCTGATTAGCATAGTTTTTTATTCATTGAACAAGTTTCACATTGACTATCTTTCACCTTGAAATAAGGGGGGCGTCTTTGTACTTCTGCATCATCCATGAAGAATTTCTTGGGTGTCATTTTGTACTCGATCCTAAACGGCAAATTCTGCATTCTGCCATCTCTCTAGCTTTCCCGTTTGATGCAGCTTCTGAGAGGTCTTTTCAGAATTGAGGACTACCTGCAAGAATCCTGCTCAATGCATGCATTTTACTCCTTGGTTAATGCAAAACTGTTTTTCCTTTACAGCACAATAATAATAGGAAAAGAATGATGGTGGATTCAATTCTTATAGTAATACAAAGAGGACTATTATCATCATTAGAAACCAAGCAAGTCATATTTATTGCACAGGCAGTACAACCACTGATGTAAATTACCCTGTAAATTCAAAATGAATCTGTATCACAGGAGTGGATTGAATGCTTCTATTGATATTTTGCTTAAAGCAGAAAATTAATTCTTTTGACAGCCAACTCATACTTGCCACCTAACTTTCAACTACAGCTTTCAAAGAGTGGAAACATGTCTGTTTATAAAACAATACAGTATAGTACACAAGACCAAATCAGGTCATAGACATTCAAATGAAAGAAAAGATCAAAGGACAGATTAATTCACATCTGCAAGCCCTCAAGAGCGTACAGGTCAAAAGTCCCCAGAAAACTAGGCCAGTGGCACAAATTCTCTATGTTGGCGCCAGCAGAAGCAGCTGCTCTCTTTATAGGATGCAATCTTGCTTACATCAGCCTTCAGAGCAATCTTCTGTCCCCCTGCCCAATACGCCTTCTGCTCTTCTCCTTGGACTTCACTTTTGCATTTCTAAAGAGTCCTGCAAACTGACTCAAAGTTCAGGTAATAGATTTCCAAGATTTAGAAATGTTGTGTTAAGTCTATTTCATTCGTATTTCAACCCGTCTAAGCATACTGTAACTTTCTGAAGTGAAATATGTCGAGTATGTCACGTGTAGTTTACATGTTAGTCCTGCTTCATATTAAAACTTCTCACAGACCCCTGTGATGCCTTACTGCAAAAAGATATAGCTGCAAAGAGTGGTGGTTGTGCAAAGTTAGAAAGGCCAGAAAACCATGTAAACAACCTAACAGTAGAGCTTTGAATTTCTGAATATAATATTGCACCATCTAAAGTCAAAATAGAATATTGAAATCATTTTCATCTAATAATGAGCGTGGGGAAGAGAGAATCCAGATAGGCTTCTTTTTTTTTTTTTGGAACAGTTCCAGGAAATACATGGCCTTAACTTGGAAGCATAGCATTAAATATTTTTATATAGCATGAGTTCGCATTACCTAATCATATGATTTGGAGAACTGAATTGGAAAGCAGGAAATAAACAAAGAAAAATATTCAAGCTATAAAAAATGTGAATTTAAAATTTTCTTTGTATTTCTGATTAACACTATGCTAAATGGTCACCCATTATTTTAAAAAGCATCTGGACATAAAAAATGGAGATATTCCTGCAGGTCTTGGATGTCAGGGATTCCTGAAAAGCTTTATTTCACTGCTTCCCAAAGCTGATTCAATCCACTTAAATGCAGCTGTATTTCAGATGCTCAGTGAAACTGTCCATGTAATGCATATAGTTTCCAAATAATCTGCAGAAAAAGCTAGCTAGATTTGAAGATCTTTTTCTGGAAATGGCATTCAAATGATTTCTATAAACACACAGCTGGGATTTCTGCTGTCTTCTTCAGGCCACTTCCTGCAGAGACCTCTCCATTAAATCTGTCTTGTTCTACTAAGAACCTTTCTGGTGAGCCAAAGTCAGCACTGGGATTGTCCAACTGCATGGAATTACTGTCTGCTAGAGCTGCACACTGAGGGCTTCTGTGTGCAGCATCATGTGAGCCCTACTATAGTCACCCTGTTGGTATACACTGAGCTAACTGGACCTTAAGGGACAAGATTGGGCACTAATTTTTTAATAGAAATTAGGTACTAAGAAGGAGGCCAGAGGATTTCAATGTTTCTGCCTCCAGCTGAAGCAAAACTAAATCTTAGTCTTTATCTAAAAAACTAGGTGAATTAACCCGTTTGGCATTCATATGCCAAAAAAGGTTAGTAATACACTCAGAACTGTCAAAAGAGTAACAATTCCAATCATTACTTTCTAAAAAGAATTCATTTGAAGAAGTCAGGAAGAAAGATGAAACATGCAAATATCCTACCCTGAGAATCATTCTGTTGATCTGCACAGGTTTCTTATTATATTCCCATCTAATGCATTGGACATGTGTGCTTGCGATGACACAAATACTTGCAAAGCTTATCAGATAAACCATGGTCTCTTCAAACAGCAAAACATTTCTTGATGGCTGCATTTGCTAAATCCATTTAGACCCAATGTTCTTAAAGGTCTTTTCCAACCAAAGTGATTCCATCATTCTCTAAGTCGCACATCCCAATTGTCCTGGTTTAGGGCAAATTTGGCAGAAAACCTCTAAAACGGTCCCCCCCCAGAAAGCCCACCCACATGACCCCTCCCCTCAACTGGTTTGGGGAAAATTTCCTCAGAGAGAAGTGGGAAAAAGCTGTTTATTTAAAAGGCAAAGCACTCCCCAGCACAAAAAATGAACAATACCAGATGACAAAACTCAATTGCCACTCTGAAGAGACAACAAATCAGAAAGTCTCTCCTGTGGGTGCTCGCTCTGTTATCAATGCCTCCGCCAATGGGGAAAGCTGCTGCCCAGAGCAGGTGTCCATAGGCAACAAAGTGCAAGCTCTCAGTGCTCCCCAGGTCCCAGTCCGGGGCAGATTCGAAACGTTCCAAGAAAAGGGTAAGGAAAATAAAAAAAAAAAACAGTCCAGGGAAAACTCTGCCTCAGCCAGCTAAACCAACTAAAAAGCAAATGAGCACTCTGTTCTGCTCCGTCAGTGCTCAGACAACACAGTGCAGCGCAGAATGTGGAGGAGTGTTGCTTTTTAAGGGGTGCAGCCTCTGATAACAAACTCCGTGCTTCTTCTTCTCCCCACCTTTGCTCTCAGAACCAGTCTTGAAGGCAGAGAATATCATATCAAGCATTAACAGAACAGATGACTGGGGATACAAGCATCATAAAGTCACCCTAGGACACTGCTCTATTGAGATATGTCACCAGACTATGCTAAGACCAAGTTTTGGTACTGCTCATCAAAATTCTACTCTCACAGTGAAGCTGAGGAGGAAACACAGCTCACTACAGTTACCTTGTGGCACGCCAGTGCTTCCTTTCAATCCCAATGTTCTTCATTTTTAAGTCCCTGACATCACAGGCATAATGAAACATCCTTTGGGCAGGAAGGAAGATATTATTCTTCTCATTTATACTGATGGGTAAGCTGACATGCAGAGCAGTTAATTCAAAGTGAAAGAGCAATCAAGTCAATAGTAAAACTCACCTCAGTTTTGTTTACTCCCCTAAATCCTTACGATCCCAAAATACAAGAACAGCTGTAAAAGCCTTGTGGCTACCTAGTTTTTTCCTATACCTACATGGTGGGTGTCCTGGTTTAGGGCAAATTTGGGAGAGAATCCCCAAAAAGGGCTTCTCCAAAAAACAAATCCACACAGCCCCTCCCCCCAACCGGTTCGGGAAGAATTCCTCGGAGAGAGGTGGAAAGAACCTATTTATTTGACAAGCACAGCAAACCCCGGCACACAAAATGAACAATACCAGATGACACCACTCTTTCACCACTCTGAAAAAAGATGACAAATTCAGAAAGTCTCTCCTGGGGGTGGTCGCTGTTATCAGTCCCTCTGGCGCTGGGGCTGCTGCTCGGTGTTTCCAAATCGGTGGTTCCAATCCCAGTCCGGAGCAGGTTCCGCAGGTCCACACAGGGGAAACAGTCCAGAAAGGAATTTGGACTGTTTAGCTAAATTAACTAATGAGAAGAGGGGGGGAAAAAGCAAGAGCAAGCAAAGCAGAAGCAAAGCAGAAGCAAGAGCAAAGGCAAAAAGCAGCACAAAAAGCAAAAAAGCAACAGTAAGTACTGGTGCTCTCTGTATGTCCCGCCGAGTGGCTGATAAGAGGCCCAAAACAAAACTTTCACTCTGCCCGTCTTAAAGGCACAGAACAAAATATCCAGCATAAATTACACACACCAGTGGGGATAACAATCACCCTAGGACAGTGGGGTAAGGGATAAACGGTCCCACACAATGGTAATCCACAACAAAGCATTCTTGACATCATATTCAGGTTTTGCATAGTGAGCTCTTCACCTGATCAAGTTATTCCATCACAATACTTTGGGGAGTATCTTAGAGAGCTGGGTGTTGTTTGCTTTGAAACCACCTTGATCATTCAGGAACCCAGTAGCAAGGACAAAGTTTAAAAGAAGATAGTGCTATGCATTGATTTTCATCTAGGACAGACATATTTCCACAACCCAGAAGGCTGACCTAATGCTTCACGACAACGTGGCTGAAGTGGCATCCTGGTCCCCATAGGTTTTTCTCTTTACTTTTAGCTGCTTTCTTACCAGATTATTGAGCTGAATTAGCTCAAAAAGGAATCAGATAAGTGCCAGAGCTTTCAAACAAAAAAAAAACAAAAAAAAAAAACCAGATGCAAAATGGTTATTTTTACGTGCATTTGAAAATAGAAGTTTTTTTGTACTTCTCATAGATACATGGCATTCTATAGAATGATATTGCTCCAGCGCTTTGGCTTTGGTTTTGGGTTTTTATTTTTCCTCAATTCTAAGTGCTACGCATTCTTTTTGGCCATTTTATGAAACAGATTTTCCAATACATGTGAAAGATGGTCCGAAGTTCCCTGCATTTGCCTCACGACCGTCCCCAGGACAGACATCGGGACCCTGAGGACCCTGATTGGAATGCTGGCCTGCTGTTGGTGGAGTAATGCCAGAAATCCTGAGGCCCCTGAGCAGAATTCTGGCCTGCCAAGTGATTGTTCGCAGCTGTGTCTACAGTGACTGCTTCTAGCAGGGCCTGCCAAGGGGTGATGCGCCCTATATGCTCCCACCTGCTTGGCAACACCAGCCCAGGAATTTTCCCACCTCTTGGCCAGATGAACTCGCTGGGGCAACTGTGGTAGCCGCCCCATGGAAAATCCTTCATCTGCTCCACTACCACTGTGAGGGACGGAGATTGAAGCCCCCCTCTCAAGGACTGAGGCTGAGACCCCTGTAATTCTGATCCAGGGGTGCTGGCGTGACTGAAGCAGGATGCCTGCTAAGTGTTGCCTGCAGATGTGTTCGCTGGACCTAGACTGGTTTCCCATAGAAACCAGTCCTGAAACCACGGGTCCCACTCACTGCTGATACTGATATTGACTTATCCTGCTAAGACCATGGACTGTCTGTACCCGTCTTCAATACCTTTCTCTCCCTCAGCAATTTCAACAGACTTGCTCTTTATTGCATCTGCTCCCCCTCAGCCATTTCTAGATCTGTTTCCCCCCTCAGCAATGGACTATAATAGAGCCTTGAGTTAACCAGGACATGGAGATCTCCTCTAGGAGAACTCCATCGGCTCAACTGCGAGGACTTCATCTCTGTCCATTTGGTAGCTATACTCCCTCTCTCTTTCTCCCCCTCTTTTCTATTCTTTTCCTCTCCCTAATTCCTTTAAGGCATTTGCTGTGGTCATTCTAGAAAGGTGCATTTGTTTTGAGTGATACTGCAATCGCCTTTCCATCTTGTCTTTTGCACTCCGAGATCAGTTAAGAAAATATCACCACACCCTTGGTATGAGCGGATCAGAACAATATGTTCTTTCCAGCTGAAATTGGTTCTAGTCAATAGAAGCACACTGGTAGGTAAAAGTCGACTATAAAAGATAACATTCAGAATGTATTTCCCTTGTCTTCCCATTAAAGCAAGTGAAGAAAGCAGACAGATCTTCAGATAATATGCTATGCGAATGGAAAGGAATCTTCTTGGAGGCAACTGTGAAACTCACACAATGAAATAGTTCCAACAGATGAAAGGGCCACATATGATGTCAAATCTATACTTTTGATGTTTGAATGAAAGAAGATTTCTTGAAGTACAATCCTATAAAATGTAGGTGAATTTGCAGAAGCAATTGAACTAGGTCTCCTTTAGAAACACAATGTTTTCTAATTAAACTGAGCATTCAGGAAGGCAACCTTGAAATCAAAAGGATTTAGAAACATACAAATACCAAGACTGGCAGTTCATTATCTTGCTCAGTCTCTTTAAGATAAGATTTACTTTTAACTTCCACTTGTAGTAGGTCTGAAGACATTAGGAATGATGCAATATGAAAAAACCAAAACAAAACCACGTTCTCAAAAAGCTTTGAGAATCCAGAGAAATGATGATTTTTAGGGGTTAGGTAGTCCTTTAAAATTTGTCTTGGGGGAAAGAGATAAAAAACTGACTGAGACCAAATGACTGTGGAGTATATTCCAAAACAGTAATGAAGAATGTAAGGGGCGTGAAAGAAAAATTCTATGCTGGATTCATCTGTTAAAAGCATTCCAGAATGGTTGATATTATGAATCACATTTTGTGGGATTTAAAAAAAAAAAAAAAAAAGTAGAAGAAAACAAAAGGAAAAAAATATTTGGAACATATTTTCCCATTCCAGGATGGCATGACAGCTTTATTTCATTTTGTTCCTATGACCGGTTAATAGCTTATGAAGTGTTTTACAATAGAGTGAGAGTGTTCACACCAACCATACAATTTGGATGAATCTCTTTTGCTTTATATAGCAGCAGATATGGTTTAGCACTCCACAAATCTGTCCCCAAAAGTGAGTAAGTGTGGCAGATTTAATCTAACTGCCCAGTCCACCAGTGTAGCCTATCACCCACGGCCACGGGGCTGTGCGGGTGCCCGGCAAGGCTGAGCGCGGCCCAGCCGAAGATGGCCACACAAAGTGCCACTCCCAGATTCCCTCCGGAACCCTGAAGAGTTGTGTACCATCTGCGGCATGGGTGACGCAGGCGGGATTTTCGGCTACGAGGTACCAAAGCAAAGGAAGGAGGAGGGACGCCTGTATAAGTACCAAGGACCTTTAAATCTTGTTCTTCTTCTCCGGTAGGTTCAGGGAGAGGCGACAAAGACAGAGTCCCGGGGGGACGCTGATAAAGAGAGTGGGTGTGATAGGAGGAGACACAAAGCTTACCAATAGCAAGGACCCAGGGAGGAGCGTGGGTTACAGCTAAGCCACTGAGGATCACACAGGGGAGGGGAAAAACTCCAGGGGCAAATCATACATCAAATAAAGGAATGACTGGCAGAGAGAATTCTCGCGATAAGAAGGGTGGTTACCATGACAGGCAGGGGAGGGGGGAGCAGCTCTAACAGGGAGAAAGCATTGTGAGGGAAGTACATGGTGGGGAACCGAATACCCCGAACCATTATTGAGTTACAAAAGGAATAACTGATTCTAAAAACACACAATGCCACACACCAGAATGACTAATTATCTTGAAAAATGCTTTGCTATATCTCATTATGTGGATGTGTCTCTCTAGCTCCACTTTGAGCTTCTTGATCTTTCATCTATGGGATGAGATCCAATTTAGCTTTGCAAGGATATAGCCTTTCCAAACCATATCTATTATCTTCTGTATTCTTACAAGTACATTTCTACTGCAGGGACCAGTTTGGAAGATCCTAGTTGTTTCATTTCTCAGATATGTTGCTGCATTAAATAGCTCTTCTTTGAAGTTTTTTCCCTGCTCAAGTATTGGGTCAGTGCTGAAATGATTGTGATGCTAACTCCTTATGATATATTCTGCAGGCTTACAGAGTATGCAGCAAAGTTTTCTCTTCTTCTGAGGACATTCTATTATTTTGATGAGAAATGCTGAAGGTCTGACTTCAGTTGCAAAGGTCACTAATTGACAGATTTCAAAATTGTTAAGTCTAGTAAGAGCAGGAAAAGCGTGCTCCTGCTGTGTATGTAAATGTTGTGTCAGCTGCTGTTGGGATAAAAAGCATGAGCATAAGCAAAGATATCTGCGTGGATAGAAAAGAAACAAAGAAGATATTTTTTGTGATTCCTGCACTAAGGAGCAAGAAGAAGCATGAAGCGCTAATTTCAGTGGCTAAGACAGTATCATCCTTGAGTCAGTTTTTTTCAACATCTTTGGAACCACTTGGACTCGGCACTTGAAGGAATATTAAGCAAGTTTGCCAAAGACACTACATTGGGAGGAGCTGTGAACTAACTCCCTTGAGGCCAGTGAGACCCTACAAGAGAGATCTGGACAAATAAGAGAGATGGGCATTTATGGCAGGCCAGGAGTCTATGCACAAATCACGAAAGGGGCTGTTGTATTTTCCAGCATCAGTCTCATGACATGGTTATGACAGTGGGAAGATGCCAGCAGCTCATGTCCCCAGCAGCAGACAAAGAACTTGATGTTACAACTTACTTGAAAAGTTTTTTGACCAATCCCACAAAGCAAAAGCATATTGACAGTAGTTCTATCCAATCCCTAGAAGCACACATAACTTCGGTTAAAAGAATGCTTGCTTCTTTTGAATACAAGACCTGCTTGTAAGCCTTAAGATAGAATGCACAGAGCTCCATTATTAAGCTTAGAACTTCCTAACATCTGGCTGGATATACTTTGCTGTAGCTTAGGGAGTTCTTCTGGTCAAGCATTAATACACAGGCCATTGTTCTATTTGTCCTTACTTCTCTACTTTTTCTATCATTTTTCTGCTGACAAACCTTATGACTACTGCTTAGCTCCAATCACAGTTCTGCTGTCTCTGAGGCCTGCCTTTTCCCAAAATCTGCTGTTCACAAGGTTTCCCACAGGCAATCCCCAAGCATATGGAGTTGTACGAGAGCGAGTGCGGAATTCAGCACCTGGGACTGGGCAATCGTGGTGCGTTAGTGTATAGACTAGGGAGCCAGAGGCTGGAGAGAAGCAGTGCAGAAAGGAAGCCAGGCTCCTGACAATGGCAAGCTGAATGTGCATCAGCAGTGCCCTGGCCTGATGCACCCCAGGAGAGCCAAGCCTGTCCTGGTGTGCATCAGGCACAGTATCACCAGCTGGGCAAGGGAGGGCATTGTCCTGCTCTCCTCTGCTCTGGGGCGGCCTCACCTTGAGTGCTTGGGGGCAGCTTTGGGTGCCACAATGAAAAAAGGCATGAAGGTATCAGAAAGTTCTCAAATGAGGTTTACAAGGACAGAACTCGAATAAATGGCATGCAGCTGAGTCAGGGGAGGGTATCAGGAAAAAGTCTTTTAACCAGAGGTTGGCTGGGCACTGGAAGAGTCTCTCCAGGGAGTGGTCACAGCATCACGCCTATCTAAAGTTCAGGAAGCTTTTGGACATTGCTCTCAGGCTTCTGGTGTGATTCTCGAGGAAGGTCCCATGAAGGGCCAGAAGTTGGACTTGATGCTCCTGACGGGCTCCTTCCAATTCAACTGATTCTATGACTCTATGGTTCTGTCCTGGCCACTCAAGGTGTATTGCTTGGTCTCACCAGATTTTGACCTGCTCTTGTTGGTCGGAATTTGTCACTACTGCCTAATGATATTTACCACAAAAGACAAAGTGCCTTTCCTCAATGTTCTCAAGAAAGTTGAACATGCACCCTAGAATCCTAAAAACGTCTTTTCCTTGAAACAGCACTGTCTCCTGCCCAGTATTCTTTCCAGATCTTAAGGAGAAAGAAGGCAAAATCAGGGGATGTATTACAATGAAGCACTGTCAATTTTCCGGACCTTTAGCAGTATATTTGTACCTCCACTACTCTTTTCTATAATATCATGGTTTTGTACAGCATGTCATTTTCTAGCAAGACACATTTTTGCAACTGAGCCCATCAGTCTCTGTGAGAATATATTGTCAAAAGCCCAAAACATATGAATAGGCAGTGGCAAGTGAGGGGAAAAAAGAGTATGGAAATGTCCTAGGTTGGCTATATGATGCTTTTATCCCCAATTGTCTCATTCCGTTTATGCTGAATAGTAAGTTTTGCACCTTTAAGACTTGCTTCAAAGATTGAGGGGGGGAGAGGAGGCGCGCAGTTTGTTTTCAGACACTGAACTCACTCCTACACATTCCTGCTTCTGGACTGCGTGTTTTCTGCGGATGAACAGACGGCGGGACAGGGCTCACTTTTTTTTTTGCTTTTTTTTAGTTAGTTTAGCTAGCTGAGGCAAAGAAGTTCCCTGGACTGGGCTTTTTTTTTTCTTTTTTTCCCCTTTCTCTGGACCTGTTCACACCTGCTCTGGACTGAACAACCATAAGAGCACCAGCAGCTCTCATCGGTGGGCCAGGCCGGGCCTGGGCCACGGCATTTCCAGCGCCGGAGGGACTGATAAGGGACTGAATGAGCTGAACTGGAATCTGGGGAGGGGACTTTCTGGGTTTGTCATCTCCTTTGGAGCAGCAAGGGGTTTTATTGTTTAATATTAAGTTTTCTTGTTTAATAAACAGTTTTTTTCCACTTTTCTCCAAGGAAGTATTTTCTCCTGGACCGGTTGGGGGAGGGGTGGTAGAATCCGATTTCCTAGGGGGGCCCTTTGGGAGTTCTCTTCCAAATTTGCCCTGAACCAGGACAAACACATCAATTGGCGCCCAACGTGAGGCTCGAGAAAGTGGAAAAAAGCATTATTGATTGCATGTTGGTTGTGCTTGCTCTGTAGTGAGTTAAAGCAGTCAGTAGCCATGTTGCTCGATTTTGTAATGTCTCTTGGGGTGGAGGCCTTCATGTGGTTCTGGTCTATAAGCCTTTTTGAGGTTTCAGTACCTTTCTGGTCACTAGGATTATTGTCCCTAGGACGTAAGTTTCACAGTACAGGGGCACGGATTGGAATAGCTATTTTGCTGGCCTTGGTGATAATGATTTGTGGGGCATTTACAAGGTTGCTGGAGTCTGCTTACAATATGTATGGTTTATGGTTTCTTCGTCCTACCCCGCGTCCTAGTTCCGGCAGTATGTGTTGGGAATTTGTTAGTAATTGCACCCAGTTTGTTAGAGGAGGAGCAGGGAATGAGACTTTCCAGCCTTTCCTTTCCTTCTTCTCCTCTGAATCTGTTATGTCACTTTTTGAGAATGTTCAGTTTCCCCTGAATGGTAAGGAGACCATGTTTCTGGCATTTAATGTGGTAAGCTTCCTCTATATGGTCTGCAGCTTCTCTAGAATGAGGGCTGAGATGTCCAGAGGAGCTGACAAGACCCCTGACCCAGAAGTAGACTCAGGCATGAAAAATGATGAGTGGTGTGGAGAATGGGAAAATATGGGCCAAACCCTGAAGGAATTTTCTGATCCTGTAGACTGGGATTTTCCATGTGAACAAATTCAGAACCCAGCTGAGGTGGGAAAATACCTGAAAGAGAAATGCCATGGTGACTGTAAGGAAAAAAGTCTCATTGCAATAAGCTGGGCCCTGGCCTATGCTTATCGCACCCTGCTAGATATTGTAGGGCAGCAGACAGAGGCAGGCAGGCAGGGAGATAAAGCAGAAGCTACTCCAATCACTCAGGCTGCAGCCAACACTCCAACTGCTCAGGCTGGAACTGAACCAGACAGTAAGCCTAAGCCACTGACAGTTGCTGCAGGAAAGAAGTACACGAGCAAAACCAATCGGCCAGTGACTGACGATGATGATCCAGGGGAAGGACCCTCACCCCCAACTACTGACAAAAAGCCCAAAGTTAATGAAACTGACACAGCCTCAGAAGCCAATATTGAGTCCTATTCCCTGAAGGACCTTCGTGGCCTAAGGAAGGATTATACCCGGCGGCCTGATGGATCCATAATTAGTTGGTTAGTCCGTCTCTGGGATGCTGCAGGTGAGGCTACAGTTTTGGATGGTAGTGAAGCCAGGCATTTGGGATCCCTGTCACATGATCCTGTCATTGACCAAGGAATGATGAGGGGGGGCTAACCCTCACAGCCTCTAGGCACGGGTCCTGGGAAGTGTTGCACAAAGATACCTGTGTGCAGACGATCTCTATATGCAGCAAACACAGTGGAAGACCATAGAGCAAGGGATCCAACGCTTGAGGGAAATGGCAGTGGCAGAGATTGTCTTCTCGGATGATGTAAACACTGTAAATCCAGACTTGGTACCATGCACATCTGTAATGTGGACAAAACTTGTACGACTTGGGCCACATGAATATGCTTCTGCTCTAGCAATAATGATGGTGAGGAGACCGTGCTGGATATGGCAAAAAAACTCCGAGCATATGCAGACGCTGTGCATGGCCCAACACATGCCAGAATCACAGCAGTGGAAACATGTCTGCAGAGGTTAGAGGATAAGATAGAGGAGAATCACAAGAAGCTCAGAGAGGAGATTAAGGAAGACCTTCTTCAAATCTCAGCAGTACAGATCAGAGGTTCTGGTGCCCAACGCAGATGCTCCCCAGATGGAGAGAGAAGGTACACCCCACGAGCTGAGCTGTGGTTCTTCCTGCGTGATTGTGGAGAAAACATGAGGAGATGGGATGGAAAACCTACTGCTGCTCTGGTACAACGGGTGCGTGAACTGAAGACTCAGAGAGGAAGTTCCAAAAGGGAAGCAGCTCCAGTAGCCAGTAACCGAACTGTCATATATGATGATAATGACAACATTTTTGATGCCCTTGAAGGAACCTCCAAGACATATGTCCAGGGAAAGAAGGATAACCAGGCTTAGAGGGGCCCTGCCTCTAGCCAGGTAGAGGCTAGGGAAAACCGTGTGTTTTGGACTGTGTGGATTCGTTGGCCTGGTACATCTGAACCACAAGAATACGAAGCTTTGGTCGACACTGGTGCACAATGTACATTAATCCCATCGAGACATGTGGGGGCAGAGTCTGTTTCTATTGCCGGTGTGACAGGGGGATCCCAGGATTTCACTTTGGTGGAAGCTGAGGTGAGCCTGACTGGAAATGAGTGGAAGAAACACCCTATTGTGACTGGCCCAGAGGCCCCATGCATTTTAGGCATAGACTTCCTCCGAAGTGGGTATTTCAAGGACCCAAAGGGATTCAGATGGACATTTGGAATAGCTGCTGTAGAGGCAGAGGGCGTCAAGCAATTGAACACCTTGCCTGGACTGTCAGAAGACCCATCAGCAGTAGGACTTCTGAAGGTGGAAGAGCAACAGGTGCCAATTGCCACCTCGATAGTGCACCGCCGGCAGTATCGGACGAATCGAGATGCCGTGATCCCCATTCACAAAATGATCCGTGAGCTGGAGAGCCAAGGGGTGGTCAGCAAGACCCACTCACCCTTCAACAGCCCCATCTGGCCTGTGCGTAAGTCTGAGGGAGAATGGAGATTGACTGTGGACTACCGTGCATTGAATGAAGTGACTACACCACTGAGCACTGCTGTGCTGGACATGCTGGAACTCCAGTATGAGCTAGAGTCCAAGGCAGCGAAGTGGTATGCCACCATTGACATTGCCAATGCATTTTTCTCCATTTCTCTGGCAGCAGATTGCAGGCCTCAGTTTGCTTTCACCTGGAGGGGAGTGCAGTATACCTGGAACCGACTGCCCCAGGGGTGGAAGCACAGCCCCACTATCTGCCATGGACTGATCCAGAGTGTACTAGAAAAGGGTGAGGCTCCAGAACATCTGCAATACATTGATGACATCATTGTATGGGGGAAGACGGCAGCAGAAGTGTTTGAGAAAGGAAGGGAAATTATCCAGATTCTCCTGAAAGCCGGCTTCGCCATCAAAAAGAGCAAAGTCAAGGGACCTGCTCAAGAGATCCAGTTTCTGGGAGTGAAGTGGCAAGATGGAAGGCATCAGATTCCCACTGATGTCATCAACAAGATCACAGCAATGTCTCCACCATCCAGCAAGAAGGAAACACAAGCTTTCCTAGGTGCCATAGGCTTTTGGAGAATGCACATTCCTGAGTACAGTCCGATTGTGAGCCCTCTCTACCTGGTCACCCGTAAGAAGAACAAGTTCCACTGGGGCCCTGAGCAGCAACAAGCCTTCACCCAGATCAAGCAGGAGATCGCTCATGCAGTTGCCCTTGGCCCAGTCAGGACAGGACCAGAGGTGAGGAATGTGCTCTACTCTGCAGCTGGGAACCATGGCTTGTCCCTGAGCCTTTGGCAGAAGGTGCTTGGGGAGACTCGAGGCTGACCACTTGGATTTTGGAGTCGAAGCTACAGAGGGTCTGAAGCCAACTATACCCCAAGAGAGAAGGAAATTTTAGCAGCCTATGAAGGAGTCCAAGCTGCCTCAGAGGTAATAGGCACTGAAGCACAACTCCTCCTGGCACCCCGACTACCAGTACTGGGGTGGATGTTCAAAGCAAAGGTTCCCTCTACGCACCATGCCACCAGTGCCACATGGAGCAAATGGATTGCTCTGATCACACAGCGCGCCCATATTGGACAACTGAATCGCCCTGGGATTCTGGAAATAATTACAAACTGGCCGGAAGGTGAAAACTTTAGTCTTGCTGATGAAGAGGAAGAAGAAGTGACACGTGCTGAAGAAGCTCCACCATACAATGAACTGCCAGTGGAAGAAACGCGCTACGCTCTTTTCACTGACGGTTCTTGTTGCATTGTGGGAATGAAACGAAAGTGGAAAGCAGCCGTATGGAGCCCCACACGACAGGTCGCTCAAGCTACCGAAGGAGAAGGTGGATCAAGCCAACTTGCAGAGCTCAAGGCCGTTCAACTGGCCCTGGACATTGCTGAGAGAGAGAAGTGGCCAAGGCTCTACCTTTACACTGATTCATGGATGGTAGCCAATGCTCTGTGGGGATGGCTGGAGAGGTGGAAAGAAGCTAACTGGCAACGTAGAGGAAAACCGATTTGGGCTGCTGATGAGTGGAAAGACATCGCTGCTAGGGTAGGGAAGCTACCTGTGAAGGTCCGCCATGTAGATGCCCATGTCCCCAAGAGCAGAGCTAATGAGGAGCACCAAAACAATGAGCAGGTAGACCGGGCTGCAAAGATAGAGGTGTCAAAGATAGACCTAGATTGGGAACACAAGGGAGAGTTATTCCTAGCTCGGTGGGCCCACGATGCCTCAGGTCATCAGGGTAGAGATGCCACCTATAAGTGGGCACGAGACCGAGGGGTGGATCTAACCATGGACAGTATTTCTCAGGTTATCCATGACTGTGAGACGTGTGCTGCCATCAAGCAAGCCAAGCGAGTGAAGCCCCTGTGGTATAGTGGGCGGTGGTCCAAGTACAGGTATGGGGAGGCCTGGCAGATCGACTACATCACACTGCCCCAAACACGCCAAGGCAAGCACTACGTGCTGACCATGGTAGAAGCCACCACGGGATGGCTGGAAACCTATCCTGTGTCTCATGCTACTGCCCGGAACACCATCCTGGGTCTTGAAAAGCAAGTCCTGTGGAGACATGGAACCCTTGAGTGGATTGAGTCAGACAATGGGACTCATTTCAAGAACAGCCTTATCAACACCTGGGCTAGGGAACATGGCATTGAGTGGGTGTACCATATTCCCTACCATGCACCAGCTGCAGGGAAAGTGGAGAGGTACAATGGACTGTTGAAAACAACTTTGAAAGCATTAGGTGGGGGATCTTTCAAAAACTGGGAGCAGCATCTGGCAAAAGCCACCTGGCTAGTTAACACCTGAGGCTCTACTAACCGAGTGGGCCCTGCCCAATCTGAGCCTTTGCATAGAGTAGATGGAGACAAAGTCCCAGTGGTACATGTCAGAGGTTTATTAGGGAAGACAGTTTGGATCAATTCTGCCTCAAGTACAGACAAACCCATTCGTGGGGTTGTCATTGCTCAGGGACCAGGTTCCACATGGTGGATAATGCAAAGAGATGGAAGAACACGATGTGTACCTCAGGGAGATCTCATTGTTGGGTGAGACCTACGTGTAAATATCACTGTTTGCTAAATGTTACTACCATTGTCTGTGTATAGCTGTATATTGAATGCCTGATGTATGTGTTTATAGAGTTAGAATATATATATTAGTTTTAGTAGTACGCTGACAATATGGGGATAAGGGGTGGAATGTCCTAGGTTGACTATATGATGCTTTTATCCACAATCGTCTCATTCCGTTTATGCTGAATAGCAAGTTTTGCACCTTTAAGACTTGCTTCAAAGATTGAGGGGGGGAGAGGAGGCGCGCAGTTTGTTTTCAGACACTGAACTCACTCCTACACATTCCTGCTTCTGGACTGCGTGTTTTCTGCGGATGAACAGACGGCGGGACAGGGCTCACTTTTTTTTCTTGCTTTTTTTTAGTTAGTTTAGCTAGCTGAGGCAAAGAAGTTCCCTGGACTGGGCTTTTTTTTCCTTTTTTTCCCCTTTCTCTGGACCTGTTCACACCTGCTCTGGACTGAACAACCATAAGAGCACCAGCAGCTCTCATCGGTGGGCCGGGCCGGGCCTGGGCCACGGCATTTCCAGCGCCGGAGGGACTGATAAGGGACTGAGTGAGCTGAACTGGAATCTGGGGAGGGGACTTTCTGGGTTTGTCATCTCCTTTGGAGCAGCAAGGGGTTTTATTGTTTAATATTAAGTTTTCTTGTTTAATAAACAGTTTTTTCCACTTTTCTCCAAGGAAGTATTTTCTCCTGGACCGGTTGGGGGAGGGGTGGTAGAATCTGATTTCCTAGGGGGCCCTGTGGGGGGTGTCTCCCAAATTTGCCCTGAACCAGGTCCATGATACTAAAGTGAGACAAGAAAGAGGAGGAGGTGGTGTTCCAGTTGACAGAGCAAAGAATCCCCCGCAGTCCCTGATGATATCCTAGTGAAGCAGGTTATCTCCCAGCAGTCCCTAGAGAACCATGGAGGAACACATACCTACACTGCAGCTGGTGAAGGGCTCCATGCCACAGCAGGTGAAAGTGCCTTGAAGGAAGCTGCAGCTCGTGGAGAGAGGGCCAGAAAACCATCCTTGACCTCTTCTTTAGTGGAAGAGTATGTGCAAATGTTCAACAGCTGCTAACTCTAATCTATCCTCTTTCCAGTTCTTGTCATAGGTAAGTAGGACAACACAAGAATTAGAAGCCTAATTTGTTATGCCTGAGGCTTCCATTCTCTCTGCCACTCCCTTAAAATTTACTTTGAGATGAAATAAAACTCATGATCAAGTTCCTAAGTCTTGATGGTCAGGCTTCTCAGAAAACAGGGAGTGCAAAGGACTCTTATCACTGTCATTTTTTTGCATAAAACTGAAAAAGTTAAATTACTGTTTTCTAAGAACTTATGGAAATCAATTGGTAGTGGTGGTGAGAGTGAAGAGTATAATTAAGCTGGAAAGAGACTATCACGTAGCTACCTCATCTGCATATAAGTTTTTTACCAGGAACTCTAGACTTTTAAACAGACTTAGGACACAAGAATTATCTTTGGGAAAGTTTTAGTATGTATAGAACATTCATATTTAAATAGCTCAATCTGTTTTACAGTTATGACTGATGTTTTAAATTTTATTTGAAAAGAAATATTTGTGAATCAGATCATTTCCAGTTCTAAAGCATTTCAGTTGTTGACAGATTTTACTGTCTCCTGAGGGCAGGAAAATAGTCTTGGAACCAATACTGAAAGGAACTAGATGGAAAAATTAGTTTTCCTCATTCTTTTCTGTCTATTCTAAGAGGCACAACAGCAAAACCGCTGCTATGAGTCTGAGTTGCCCTACCACTCACGGATGACAACCTTGTAGTGACTAGTCTATTATTTGCACACATTTCTGATGCTGCTTGGTAAACATTGTGCAGAAAGATCTGTAAACAATTTTCACGGAAAGACATTCCTGAATTGCTTCACTTATCTCTGAAGCAGAGAACTAAGCTGGCACTCTACTTCTGAGATCTTGCTGTGCTCGTCCACAAACCCATTTCCTTCAAATGCATTTTACTGCCAACCAAAGCACTTCATTACTTCATGAGGTAATCTCTTGTTCTTAATGTTCAGGGGATTGCTTTAAAACTGTAAGCACATATTCTAGTAAGCAGGTAGAACATCTGTCTTAAGTAGTATACATCACTTGGCTTTGGTTCATGCACCATAACATCAGCAAGGAAGGTCATTTACAACCAATAGATGGGTTGGGGAAACAGGCCACAAGTTTAGGAATCTTTCTCCAATTAATTTTGCTTTAAAATTTGGCTCTTATCATTTCAAGTGTGTTTTTATTAAAACAATCAACTATTTATTACCTGTTCCACTCTGGGGTCGGCTGTCTGTCTCTGCCCCCAGACACGCTTAGGATGGTTCTTGCACGCTGGGCTTCAAAGGATGAGACTGGACGCTAGGTTTTTTTCGGTCTTCAGTATTGTTTATTATCTCTTATCTAAAAAGTCCTTTCCCCTGCCTGAAGGATCTGACCAGCACTGCAGCCAAAGGCACTCTGCCCACCCCCAAGGCGGCCGCATCTTTTATAACAAAAACTACGTATATCATATTTACATTTTTGTCCCCAATACCTATCATCTTCATCACTAAGTACACCCTCATCCCAGACCAACCCACAAGTGCCAACACCACCCCAGAAGATGGAAGACAGGAAGAAGAAGGAAAAGCCTGGTGGCACACCCTGATTCCTCCATCTTGTCTCTACAACCCCCCTGTACCGAAACCTCAAAATTTGTGATTCACCCTTTAATAATATCTTCCCTTCACCATTTATACCCGAGTGGTTCTCGCAGGTTCCATTTCCTCATACATCGGTGGCACATCTCTAGATGGATCAAAATCAAGCCACCAAGTGCTTTTGGCAACATTCCAGGACTCCCGAGCCCCCCAAGGGTTCTCTCGGTAGCTCTGGACATCAGGAGTGATGTGCTGAGCTCCCACACCTCCCCCTTCTGTTTGCACAAAAAGCACTTCCTTTGTAATCGAACGTACAATGCGCCGTACACTCAAAAGGATGCATGGTATGAAGATCATGAGAACTGCAAGAATTAACAAAATATAAAATCCTACCCTCAAGAGCTCTCTCCATATGGGAGAAAGATCAAAAAACTTTACTACATCATCAATCCATGATCCAGTGATCTCACCAAGTTTTTCTATGCTGTCTTTTATCTTTTTGATGTTTTCTGTAATTGATTGTTAATGGTCTGAGAGATTCATGCAACACATCCCTGCAAATTCTTCACATCCATGTCCATGGGCAAGCAACAGATAATCGACCGCTGCCCTGTTTTGCAGAGTTGCCTGTCTTACACTGCTCACGTCTTTCAACATGTCACTCAGTGCAAGAGAGACTGATTGAGCATGTTTGCTCAACCAACAACCCATGTGGTCCAATTGAGTCAAGGCCACCCCCGACGCTGTCTGAGGTGAGAAAATTGCTGTCGCAATTCTCCTTGCCTTGTCCCAAGTGTACACTGTATCATCGCAATTTGTGCTGTAATGTTGTAATGTTCTTTTTTCTTTGCGTTTTGACTTTTTTAGCATTTTTGAATCTGGTGACAACATTGAAATCTTTCCGATGCTGCATGGACCTCCCATTGCATTCGCAGGAACACCATACCAAATTCTGTCCCCGCAAATCAAAAACAATCCCTTTGGCAATTGCACTGGAACTTGGAGTGACCCTGTAGTTGTTATTGTGTTTTTGCACCAAGCTGATGCATTTTTATAATATTCATGATTTGGTGTGACATCAATGGTCTTATTTTTTGCCACATTTAAGATTCCGAATTGCATGCACAACTCCATTGTCATGGACCCAAAAATCTCCAATTCCTGAGGCTCAGTAGAATCCACAGGAAGAAGATGCGTCCAAGCACGCCACTCCGTCACAGGATCTTTAACAACCTGTGAGATTTTGACTGGAGCGTGCCCTGGAATTGGCCATTCGTCCACCGGCATCCCAATCATGCATGCCGAAAATGGACTCCCTGGTCTGGAGTGAGTTAGACAAATGCTACCTAAATTCGCTGACTGAGCTAAAGCTTCCCAAACATTCTTTTTTGGTTGTTTAACTGGCAAATTTGCTTCATCATTTGAAGCAATTGATGACGAAATGGAACACATGAGAATCACAAACCTTATGATCCCATTCCTGTAACATAACATTGCCATTTTTTCCTCCCAAACCTTTTTTCTCCCCAAAGAAAGAAAAAAAAATCCCCAAAGTCTTTTTATTCTTTTGTCTTCTCTGAATTGCTGTTTGTAACTTCAATTTCCTCTTCTGTCTGGGTACTCGTCTCTCTGCTTCCAGAATCGGTGCTTTCCTGCTCTTGCGTCCGGAACGGTTTCACATGCCGCGCTGACACCCACTTTGGACCTCGCCCTGTGGAAACACAAGCAAAACCCTTGCCCCAAGTGATTAGTCTGAAAGGACCCTCTATTTGTCCTGACTCGGGGTTTCTGACCAAGACTGAAGGATTCTCCTTTAATCTTGCCTGAGAACTGTTTGAAAAATGTCTCAAGATGGGTGGATTGGGCTCTGAGGATGAACTATTGAGAAAGTTCAACACATACAATGCTTTGTTTAACTTCATGTGAGTTTCAGTGTGGTGAGTGCCGCAGTGACCCCGACTAAAAATCCACTTCGATCTTCGTACCCCATTGTGCCAAAAGATCTCTTCCCCAAACGGTGATTGGCTTTTGCACAACAAAAGGATGAATGATCGCCGTCTTGTCTCCTGGTCCGGTGACAACGATGGAATTTTCACTCTGCAGACAAAGAGAAGCTCCCCCTATGCCTGAGAGAGTCCCCAAGGGTGCAATCAAGCTCCAATCACGGGGCCAAAAGATGTAGGATATTACTGTGACATCTGCCCCGGTGTCCAACATTCCTCTGACCTCTATCGTTCTGTCTCCACAAGTCAGTTGACAAGTGAGCGTGGGTCGATCTCGGCCTATGTGCTTTATCCATGTAGCATGTATCTCAACATGTTCCTTCAGTGGAAACCCTTCCTCGTCAAAAATCGACATGACCTGTTTGCTGGCGTGTGGTGGCAAGGCGAAAGCCCTTGCGACTTGGGTGTTTTCCGCCACGGTCAATGGTGGACGGAGAGCTTTTGCCAAAACTGTCAGTTCCGTGTTTTTGTCTGCTGAGACAACAGACGGATAAACAATGAGTCCAAGGGTACTACTTCTGTCCAGCCCCACTATCAAAAAATCTTGCTTCTTGTGTGAATCCCTGCAGATACCTGTGGGTATCTCTGCGTGACTCTCGTCCAAGAAACACACTAATTTGGAAGCTGCCAGTGTGCACTGTGCCCCTGGTGGGAGGAGGTCTGGGTCGCTGGGGAATCGGCTGAGGACTTTGCTGAGTGCATTTGCCTGGCGTTCTCCGATGATTGCCCTGTCTGCTCTTGGGCCATCGCCATCACTTGTGTCGTAGCGCGCTGGCGATTCTCTGCGCTGAATCTGGCGTTTCCCGGACGGGGTAGAGGATTCCCGTCCACGTCCATCTGACAGTAACATTCATTCGCAGCATGTCTTCCTTTTCTGCCCCGTGCGCAGATTGGTTTTTGCAGCTTTGGTGCTTGCACTTGTATGTTCGCTTGTGGACAATTCTTCCTCACGTGCCCAAATGCTCCACACCTGTAACACTGTCCTCCCAATGGGTTGTTCTTCTTGATGACTGCATGAATTTCGCTCATTATTTCGCTCTTCTGTTGTTGGAGCATCTTTTCCAGCATCTTCTCCTCTGACTGTTTTGCTAAATGTCCTTCCAGCTGTCTCTTTATCTGTTCTTCCCACTCTCCTTTCAACTCGTCCCTCACGATCGACGCAACATGTTGAGGCGTTCCCACTTTACTGCAAGCCTCCACCATCTCTGCCAAGGATGGCCGTCCTGGCATTGCTGAGATGACCCGTTGGCAATCCGGGTTGGCACCGCCGTAGGCTAAACTTTCCATGAGTGGCTGCTTTACCTGTTCATCTACCACCTGTCGACCCACAGCTTGTGAGAGTCGATCTATATATGATGAAAATGATTCTGTGTGACCTTGCTTGATGGATGCGAATGGGGTATCTGGAACTCCTGCTGGTGGAATCTGCAGGATTGTTCTTCGCGCCGCTTCCTTGATGTCATTCAGCACTTGCCTCGGAAGTCGTGCTGCTTGTTCCGCTGGATTGTCATTTGGAGGATCCCCTGCCAACTGTGCTACAGTGAGATTCGCATTTGGTCCACCTTAATAACTGTTCCTCAATCCTTCGAGATATCGTCGTCATCTTCTGTCCCAGATGAGATTCTCCGTGTCCGTGAGGATAATTGACACAAGGCTTCGGATGTCATAAGGTGTAAATTCATAATTGTCGAATGTCCCCTTCAGCAGTTGTTTGAAGTACCGCGAATTCAACCCGTTGCTTTGAATGGCCGTTGCTAAATCTTTGACCACGTCGTGACCCAGCCTTTCCCACCTTGGGTTCTGTCCCTGTGCATCATACGTCATTGGCATTGTCAGATCTCCTGATCCTCTTAACAAACCCTTCTCCTTGGACAACTCCTTTCTGATGTTTTTCCAATCTATTGGCCTCTTCGGTTGCCTTTCTTCTTCCTCTGGAAATTCCTCTTCTGGTAGTTCTGATGGCAACAGGTTGCACAGTGGAACCCTGGAAGTCATTGGTGATTCCTTGGTCCACATCCTTCGACTTGAGGTTTTTGGCCTCGCTCCCAAATCCGGAAAAGGAATTTCAAATTCTCGTGACTTCTTCTTCTTTTTCTTCACTGTATCAAATGATTGCAGAAAGCCTTTTGCTGCTTCTGCCATTGTAAACATCCATGCTGGGGTTCCCTCTGAAGCTGTAATTTGTATCATGTCTTCTCCTTCTTCTTCTTCTTCTTCCGCTTCTGATGATGTGTCTTCGAATCCTTGAAGCTCTAAAGTTGACTGAAAATCTGTTTGCTGCGTTGCTTTTTCCTTCTTTGTTGCTATTTTCTTTTTGTATGTTGTTGGGAAAAACTGCTGCATTGTTATTGTTTTGCCACTAGATGGCGCTGTGGCGCGACCGACCGGGTCTGGCATGTCCTGCACTGTGGTATTCCGGCCACTAGGTGGCGCTGTGGTCCGCCTGGACGACCGTAATGGCGTCCTGGACTCGATCCTCAGCCGCTTCGGCTGAATGCAGCGTTTCTGATTTTTGGGACCGAACTCGCACGGGTTTTGAATGAGCCAACAATGAAGCCTGAACACATGAACATCCCTCAGGAATGGGAGAGGTTTGAACCGCAGGGATTGGGATCGGGGAAGCCGGAACCGGAGAGAGGGTGGAGCCCCGGGATGTGGAACCCCGAGCACGGCCCCTCCTCGCCCGCAACGTCACAGGGGATCGGGCTAGCCCCTGACCGCGCTCCTTCCGCACTCTCTGCGCATGCGCAGGTTCGGGAATGCCCCCTGTCTCCCCTGAACTGACGTCACTGTCTCCGTCCCGCTCCGCCTCTGATGACTCCTCCCCTATGTCTGTCCCTGACTCCCTCTCCTCCTCCTCTGACGCTGTATTCACGCCCCCTGCTCGCGCGTACAACCCCTGCCCCGCCTGTGCCTGCGTGCACAGCGCAATCCGGGCAGACCGCCGCAGCTCGACTTCCGGGTCCTGCATCATCACATGTCTCCTACGTCTACCTACGGGTGCCGCTTGGAGCTCTGCAGCTGCTCCCAGCCCATTGCCCGTGACTGATGTGGACGCTGTATTTTGAGAGCCCTTCCCGGACGTCCCGCGGGTCTCGCCCTGCGCGCGTGTCTTTGGCACTGCGCCAGCTGAGGCTGCCGCTGTCGGTGTCATGCTCACAGCCCCCGCGCCGAAACTCGCGTCCCCCACTGCCTCCGCGCTCCCCCCGCCGCTCGCCGCCGCCGCGCAGCCACGCTCGCCGCGAGAGAGCAATCCCTCCTCCCCCTCCGGTCCCCGTTCGCCCCCCCTTTCCGACTTGGACGCTTTTCCTGTCCCTTTCCCCTGCTGTTTTCGTGAACTGGGAGGGTTTGCCCCTACAGGGCGTTCTTGCCCCTCCGGTTCGCTGGATGAAAATCCTAATTCATCTGGGGTAAGGACTGTATTTGCGTCCGAATCGGAACCCGAACTCCCCGCTGTTTCTGGGGTTTCAGGGTGTTTTGGAGGCCTCCTGGACTTTCGGGGTAGTGGAACTGGAGGCAGTAAAGCTACTTCCCGCTCCCTCTCATCGGGAGCTACTTCCCGCTCCCTCTCATTGGGAGCTACTTCTCCAGGGCTGGTTGGGACCAGAGACAATCTCTGCTTTGAGCTTTGCTCTCCTCCCCCCGCCCCTGTGGGATTCACAATTAATGACCTTTTAGCCCTACTCCGGGATCTTGCCATAATTGCCTCTAACATGGTCCTTGCTGGAGACAGCAATTTCAAGGCCTTCCCATCACCCTTTGTGGCCAAAAGATATACGTGTCTATTAACTTCTTGCCAGAAACCCGTTTCGAATAACACACGGGTTTCCAAATGTGGATAATTAAGTCTCACCCACATCAATAAATCTTTGAGTGCTTTCTTAGAAATTCCCTTTGTGTTTGCCTCTGCCACGCTTTGTAGTGTGGACAAAACCTCTATTTGTTCCTGGGAGTATGTTTTCCCCATGTTCTTAATTTCTGACCTTCTTACCGAATTCACGTCGTCAGAGCAGTCCGAAGGCTCCCGGTCTCTGTCCAGCAGGTCACAGGAGATGGGGTCGGAGGCGCCTTTCCAATCCCGGTCCGGGCTGTTCTGGTACGATTTTTCTTCGGCAGAGGTAGAGTGCGATGTCCTTTTTGGCCGCTGCTTCTTCGGATCCCTCTGGCTGTTTTCCCAAGGAGTTATCAGTGGTCTCCTGGGAACCCGTCCAACTCAGGGAGCTGCCCGCCGGCGAGACTGCTTGCTTAACCGCAGTCCTCGATGGCCTTGCAGCACTGCCCTTGCAGCCCAGCTCCGTGGCCCACCTTTGTGGCCCCCCTCTGTGGCCCGGCCTTCGTGGCCCACCTCATGGCCCGCCCAGGGACTGCCAGGTCTGGGGTCGGCTGTCTGTCTCTGCCCCCAGACACGCTTAGGCTGGTTCTTGCACGCTGGGCTTCAAAGGATGAGACTGGACGCTAGGTTTTTTTCGGTCTTCAGTATTGTTTATTATCTCTTATCTAAAATGTCCTTTTCCCTGCCTGAAGGATCTGACCAGCACGGCAGCCAAAGGCACTCTGCCCACCCCCAAGACGGCCGCATCTTTTATAACAAAAACTACGTATATCATATTTACATTTTTGTCCCCAATACCTATCATCTTCATCACTAAGTACACCCTCATCCCAGACCAACCCACAAGTGCCAACACCACCCCAGAAGATGGAAGACAGGAAGAAGAAGGAAAAGCCTGGTGGCACACCCTGATTCCTCCATCTTGTCTCTACAACCCCCCTGTACCGAAACCCCAAAATTTGTGATTCACCCTATAATAATATCTTCCCTTCACCATTTATACCCGAGTGGTTCTCGCAGGTTCCATTTCCTCATACATCGGTGGCACATCTCTAGATGGATCAAAATCAAGCCACCAAGTGCTTTTGGCAACATTCCAGGACTCCCGAGCCCCCCAAGGGTTCTCTCGGTAGCTCTGGACATCAGGAGTGATGTGCTGAGCTCCCACATACCACAATGAAGCACAATCAGCAGTGCTTGTGCATCCTTCAACAAGTCCAAGAAGAAGAATGGTCTGAGCCCCCAGTGTAGCTCAGGGAGTCTGTCATCAAGCCAGAGTGCTCCAGGCATCTTCTCAGCCTGGAGAAGAGCAGACTCTGAGCAAATGTTAGAGCAGTCCTCCAGTATCTGAAGGCAGCCTAGCAGAAGGAGGCAGATGAGCTACACAAGGGCATGGAGCAATAGGAGAAGTGTTGATGGCTTTAAAACCTGAAGAGTATATGTTTCCTTTGGGTATTGGGAAGAAATTCCTTGCCAGGAGGCCTGGTGAGACACTGGAACATGTAGTGGGTGACCCATTCCTGGAAGTGTTCAAGGCCAGCTTGAATGGGTCTTTGAGCTTAAGGCGGTCTAGTGGAAGGTGTCCCTGCCAACGACATGTGGGGTAAATTTAGGTGAACTTTAAGGTCCCTTCCAATCCAAACCATTCTATTATTCTATGGTAATATTCATTCTGTGCAGTAGCAGTAACTAGCTGAAGATAGAAGACTATTGATTCTGAGAAACTGCCTTCCATTTTAACTGTTTTGGTCTCACATAGAAGTTCCTTTTAGCATTATTATATGTAGGAACAGTCTCGGCACTTAATTATCATCCACACAAATATTTTATAATTTTTAGGATTTTTGACCTTTGGGATTTTCCTTTCTCTCTCTTTCTTTCTTTCTTTCTTTCTTTCTTTCTTTCTTTCTTTCTTTCTTTCTTTCTTTCTTTCTTTCTTTCTTTCTTTCTTTCTTTCTTTCTTTCTTTCTTTCTTTCTTTCTTTCTTTCTTTCTTTCTTTCTTTCTTTCTTTCTTTCTTTCTTTCTTTCTTTCTTTCTTTCTTTCTTTCTTTCTTTCTTTCTTTCTTTCTTTCTTTCTTTCTTTCTTTCTTTCTTTCTTTCTTTTTCTCTCTTTCTCTCTTTGCTCTTTCTTTCTTTCTCTCTTTCACTCTTTCTTTCTTTTCTTCCTCCCTTCCCTTCCTCCCTCTCTTCCTCCCTCCCTGCACTGTGATGTCATTTTGTAAAATGTGAAGTAGTTTCAGAAATTTACTCTTACTTGAATAACATTTTGAAACTTCAAAATAGATCAAGAAGAAAATTGTGTGAAGACAGAGCATGTTAAAAGAATAAAAACATGAGATTTAGAGTTAGCTATTGAAAATTCAAAAAGACAACATTGAAATGATGCAATGGATGATTTTAAGGGATTTTTTTTTTTATTTCTTTGATACCAATTATGATCTCAATTTTTTCACCTTCGAAAAATACATCTTGAAAATTGCTACTTTGAAAACTCAAAATATTTCCAAAACAAGGAAATGGATTGATGCAGATGAAAATATCATCTTCTAAATAGTCATCATCTAGTCCAAAGGATTCTCCTCACACAGTAAGCTTTATGGAGATTTCTATCCTCACACAAACACAGAAGAATATTTCAACTGACTAGAAAATCTTTAAAAACAAATGAACCTTTGAAAAAAAACATCCATAAAGAGCAGGAAATTATATGCATTCATACTTACGATATGTTGGTTACTAAATATTGCCTCTGGTTTATGGGTGAGTACATTTCCCATTGACACACACATACACCTCCCCCCTGCACACAGATGTTTGATATTGGGTCTCAAAGAAGGGCGTTATCCTTTTTCTATTCAGTAGACATTGCTTCTCAAAGTCAAGGTGTATTCTTCTTGGATTCTCCTATTGCCTGGATTTATTACCTACAAGGTAATGTGCCTGTGTCTATTCACACGGGGTAGGAGGGGTCATGGAGGGTGGCGATTTGAAAACAACTAGCCGCTTAAGAAAGAGGAGTACTTCTTGAATCCATTGCAAAGTCAAAATATGAAGCCATAATCAGGGGCAGTTTGCTGTACTGGCACAGTTTCTTCTGGAGAGAAAGCGTGAAAAAGCTTTTCGCTAAGATGTAGGCGACAAGAGATGCAGAAGACTGGCAGACGGCAGCTCTCCGAAGGTAGGTGCTGGTCCCCAGCGTCTTTCGTCAGAAGCCGTGCTCCGGAGCGCACTGTGACGTGCACAATGCTCAGTGCGTGAAAAAGCTGCTTCTTCGCCCCCGAGAGATGGAGAGCTCGGCAGATGATGAGACGCGAAGAGCAAAGCCTCACAGCACCGGGATTGATTGTGCAGCTTTTAGACTGAGAGAGGACAGGAGGTAACCAATTTCCAGCAGTTTATACTTACATTAACATTCAAAAGGAAAGAGTTCTTGGATAACTTTCCCTTTGCATCCTTCTAAACCTTATCTAGTACTCCGTTGTCAATCTTACTTTTTCTTTTCGCCTCGGAGCTGGTAAGAACTCAACTAACTTCATGAAAAATGTTTTTGGACGCTTGCAGTGCTGGCAGAGTTTCTTCTTGAGAGAAAGCGTGGAAAAGCTTTTCGCTAAGATGTAGACGGTTAGACATGCAGAAAATGGGCCTAGGCAGCTCTCTGAAGGTAGGCGCCGGTCCCGGGCTTCTTTCTGCAGCAGCCGTGGTCCGGAGCACTTTGTGACCTTCACAATGGTCTTTGCACGTGTCCGGAAATACCAAAAGAACAAGCACAAGTTTAAGACCTGATTGCCACCATTGTGTAGAGTTTTGCTCGTTCTAGCAGGAATAACTGCCTCATTTTTTACGCTAGGTGTCGCTGCCTATAAAGGTTTGGCTGCTTTTAATCATTTGAGATGCTGGATGTTCAAACAACTAAACATAATATCTTCTGTTTTAAATCAGGTGCTCACTGACGTAGATACTATTAGACCTAGCACACTGCAAATAAGAGCTGTAATAGATTTCTTGTTATTAAAAAATGGGCACGAGTGTAAGGAATTTGAAGGAATGTGTTGTATGAATCTTTTTCCAGTCGATTTCTTCATATTATCTTGTCCTTGTGTGAGTTTCTTATGAATGGCTGCAGAATGGTCAAAAAGATTCATACAACACATTCCTTCAAATTCCTTACACTCGTGCCCATGTGTAATCCTAACAATAAACCTATTACAACTCTTATTTGCAGTGTGCTATGTCTAATAGTATCTACGTCATGAACACCTGATTTAAAAAAGATGTTACGTTTAGCTGTTTGAACATCCAGCATCCCAACTGATTAAAAGCAGCCAAACCTTGATAAGCAGGGACACCTAGTGTTAGAACTGAAGCAGTTATTCCTGCTGGAACGAGCAAAACTCTACACAATGGTGGCAATCGTGTCTAAAGCTTCTGCTTGTTCTTTCGGTATTCCCCGAAACCACAAAGCGGTTTGCTCGTGTAAAAACCATTGTGAAGGTCACGGAGCGCTCTTGAGTGCGGCTTCTGCGCACTCAATCCCGGTGCTGTGTGGCTTCGTTCTTTGCGTCTAAGCATTAGCTGACATCACCGTCTCCTGGAGGCGACAAAGTGGCTTTTTCGCGTACAGAGCATTTTGCCAGTCGCGGTGCGCTACGGAGGATGGCTTCTGCCAAAAGACGCCTGGGACCGGCACCTACCTTCGGAGAGCTGCGTCTGCCCATCTTATGCGTCTCTTGCCACCTACATCTTAGCGAAAAGGTTTTCCACGGTTTCTCTCAAGAAGAAACTGTGCCAGCACAGCAAGCATCCCTGAAACTTTTTTCATGAAGGTAGTCGAGTTCTTACCATCTCCGGGGCGAAAGCAAAAAGTAAGATTGTGCACGGAATGCTGCATAAGACTTAGGAGTATGCAAAGGGAAAGTTGTCTAAAAACTCTTTCCCTATGTATGTTAATATATATATAAACTGCTGGAAATTGGTTAGTTTCTTTCATCTCTCAGTTTGAAGGCTGTGCACTCAATCCCGGTGCTGTGCGGCTTTGTTCTTTACATCTCAGCATCTGCCGAGATCACCGTCTCCTGGAGGTGAAGAAGCGGCTTTTTCACTCACAGAGCATTGTGCCGGTCGCGGTGCGCTCCAGAGCACGGCTTCTGCTGAAAGACGCCCGGGACCAGCACCTACCTTCGGAGAGCTGCCGTCTGCTCGTCTTCTGCGTCTCTTGCCGCAAACATCTTAGCGAAAAGGTTTTCCATGCTTTCTCTCCAGAAGAAACTGTGCCAGCACAGCAAACTGCCCCTGATTATGGCCTCATATTTTGCCTTTACAGTGTATTCCAGAAGTACTCCTCTTTCTCAAGCTGCTAGTTGTTTTCAAATCGCAGGTCTCCATGTCCCCTCCTACCCCGTGCTAATAGACAGAGGCACATTACCTTGTAGGTAATAAATCCAGGCAATAGGAGAATCAAAAAAGAATAGGCCTTGACTTTGAGAAGCAATGCCTACTGAATAGGAAAAAGAAAATCCCCTCTTTGAGATCCAATATCAGATGTGTGCAGGAGGGGAGGTGTATGTGTGTGTGTGTGAATGGGAAATGTACTCACCCATAAACCAGAGGCAATATTTAGTAACCAACATATCGTAAGGATGGATGCATATAATTTCCTGCTCTTTATGGATGTTTTTTTTCAAAGGTTCATTTGTTTTTACAGATTTTCTAGTCAGTTGAAAAATTCTTCTGTGTTTGTGTGAGGATAGAAATCTCCATAAAGCTCACTGTGTGAGGAGAATCCTTTGGACTAGATGATGACTATTTAGAAGATGATATTTTCATCTGCATCAATCCATTTCCTTGTTTTGGAAATATTTTGAGTTTTCAAAGTAGCAATTTTCAAGATGTATTTTTCGAAGGTGAAAAATTGAGATCATAATTGGTATCAAAGAAATAAAAAAAAAAGACCCTTAAATTCATCCATTCCATCATTTCAATGTTGTCTTTTTGAATTTTCAATTGCAAACTCTAAATCTGATGTTAAAATCTTTTAAAATGCTCTGTCTTCACACAATTTTCTTCTTGATCCATTTCTAAGCTTCAAAATTATATTCAGGTAAGAGAAAATTCCTGAAACTACTTCCTGTTTAACAAATTGACATTACAATTGAGGGAGGGAGGGAGGGAGGGAGGGAGGGAGGGAGGGAGGGAGGAAGGGAAAGGAGGAAGCAAAGAAAGAAAGAAAGAAAGAAAGAAAGGAAGGAAGGAAGGAAGGAAGGAAGGAAGGAAGGAAGGAAGGAAGAAAAAAACAGAGAGTGAAAGGAAATTCCCAAATATCAGAAGCATTAAAAAGAATAAAATATTTTTGTTCATGATATTTAAGTGCCCAAACTTTTCCTACATATAATAATGCTAAAAGGAGCTTCTATGTGAGAGCAAAACAGTTTAACTGGATGGCAGTTTCTCAGAATCAATAGTCTGTTTTTTCTATCTTCAGCTAGTTACTGCTACTGCACAGAATGACTATTACCACAGAATAACAGAATGGTTGGGATTGGAAGGGACCTTAAAGTTCACCTAAATTTACCCCACACGTCGTTGGCAGGGACACCTTCCACTAGACCGCCTTAAGCTCAAAGACCCATTCAAGCTGGCCTTGAACACTTCCAGGAATGGGTCACCCACAACATGTTCCAGTGTCTCACCAGCCTCTTGGCAAGGAATTTCTTCCCAATACCCAAAGGAAACATATACTCTTCAGGTTTTAAAGCCATCAACACTTTTCCTATTGCTCCATGCCCTTGTGTAGCTCATCTGCCTCCTTCTGCTAGGCTGCCTTCAGATACTGGAGGACTGCTCTAACATTTGCTCAGAGTCTGCTCTTCTCCAGGTTGAGAAGATGCCTGGAGGACTCTGGCTTGATGACAGACTCCCTGAGCTACCCTGGGGGCTCAGACCATTCTTCTTCTTGGACTTGTTGAAGGATGCACAAGCACTGCTGATTGTGCTTCATTGTGGTACAGGTAATAAATAGTTGATTGTTTCAATAAAGACACAGTTGAAATGCTAAGAGCCAAATTTTAAAGCAAAATTAATTGGAGAAAGATTCCTAAACTTGTGGCCTGTTACCCCAACCCATCTATTGGTTGTAAATGACCTTCCGTGCTGATGTTATGGTGCATGAACCAAAGCCAAGTGATGTATACTACTTAAGACAGATGTTCTACCTGCTTACTAGAATATGTTCTTACAGTTTTAAAGCAATCCCCCAAACATTAAGAACAAGAGATTACCTCAGGAAGGAATGAAGTGCTTTGGTTGGAAGTAAAATGCATTTGAGGGAAATGGGTTTGTGGGCGAGCACAGCAAGATCTCAGAAATAGAGCACCAGCTTAGTTCTCTGCTTCAGAGATAAGTGAAGCAATTCAGGAATGTCTTTCTGTGAAAATTGTTTACAGATCTTTCTGCACAATGTTTACCAAGCAGCATCAGAAATGTGTGCAAATAATAGACTAGTCACTATAAGGTTGTCATCCGTGAGTGGTAGGGCAACTCAGACGCATAGCAGTGGTTTTGCTGTTGTGCCTCTTAGAATAGACAGAAAAGAATGAGGAAAAATAATTTTTCCATCTAGTTTGTTTCACTATTGAAAGTGGCGCCCTGGAAAATGCTAAGATAAACTCTGAAATGTTAAGCCTTGTGTTTTACCTGTGTAAGTAGTATAATTGCTAGCTGAAATGATTGTTTTGTGATTAAAATAATTATTGTATAATCATAAGAAGAACAATGAGAAACTGTATGTTCCTAGTCTATGGTGGCTGTGCTTGGCTGAAATCTATGTATACTATAGAACAATGTAAGTTTAATAATTAACATAAAAGTTATATAACGATAGAATATAAAAGCATATCCATCCCGAACCTATGTCGGAGTCAGATTTGGGTCTTTACCCCTGACACCCAGAGCTCTTCAATAAAAGCACCTGCATATAATCATTTCTCCTGATTATGTGTTCCTCAACGCTAACAAGTATTGGCGACCCAGATGGGACCCTGTGAGTGCTGCTGAGCGAGTTCGCGACTCGATCATGCTCCAGCCGGCTCCGAGGGATTCTCGAGGAGCCCATCAGCCACGACCGCTTCTGCCGCTCACAATGTCCCCGGGAGAGAGGTAAGGTGCTTTTATTTTGGTTTGGGTGCCTGCCAGTAAGACGGAGTGAAAGCTACGCTTGGTTGGGCTAAGGAATTCCTGGTGGTATTGCCTAGGCGCCGTCCGTAAGACAATAGCGAAAGCGTTGCTGGTTCGGCTTTGGTATTTTTGGTTGGAGAAGCTCAAAGGAATTTTGGGCAGCAATGTCTCTATTCCACAAACTTCTCCTTTGGGGTGCTTAATAGCACATTGGAAACAGGGTAATTTTGGGGAAGAATTATGTAAAGCTAAGTTGATTAATTACTGTAATACATGCTGGCCAGAATGTGTCTTGGAGAATGGTGAAAAATAGCCAAAATACGGGACTTTGCAATATAACAGTATTTTACACTTAATGTTGTTTCATAAGCAAGAAGGAAAAAAAAAACCCCAAAAAAAACCACCCCACAATGGATGAGGTTTCGTATTTTGATTTGTTTTTCTATTTGCGGGAAAGCCAGAATGGCCAGATGAATGTAGATTAATGGTGGTTAGAACATCTGCAAGTGATAAGTGTGGCGTTTGCGAGAAACATTTTCTAAAACATTTGGCATTGAATCGGGAAAATTATACAGATATTGATTGGTAGCTCTAATAAGACTAAGAGAACCTTACCCTATCCACCTGCTTCATCTGTCCTTGTCCCACTGCCTGCCCCTACCTCACCTGATCCTAAGCCTGTGTCATCTAGTACACCTTTCTCTCTTTATCCTCCTCTCCCATCATCACCTGATTCCTCTTCCTCGAAAGTTGGGCAAAGCCTGGCTATGATAGAAAGGAGGGAGAGGGATGCAGGTGAAAAAGATGGTGATGGTAATGAATCAGCGATCCCAGTGGCCCGCAGAACCTGAAGCCGGTCGGTGCTTGCCCTGGTTGTAGAAAGAAAAGACATAGGAAGACAAAAATGGACTGTGATTGCTCCCTTGCGACAAGGTGTGGGAGTGGAGGGGTCAGTGTTTGTAGAAGTGCCTTTTTTCCTGCAGATTTAATTATTTAGAGGCGGTCAGCTAGAACTTATAGAGAAGGTCCTGGTAAGGTAGCATGAGTAGTGAAAATAGTTATGAAAACTCAGAATCCTGAGGGTGGCCTGGAGGGTGTATAATAATTGCGAAAGAGAAGCTGGTGGGGGGCAGCAGCAAAATCTTTGGCAGTAGTAGAAGGAAAAGGGAACCCAAGTTTCAGGGGACGTGGCGGAGGTAGTTGTGGTAGAGGACCAGTTATGCAAGGGTTAAGCCTAAATCAATGTGCGTATTGCAAGCGAGAGGGGCATTGGAAGAGAAGAGTGCCCAAACAAGCCAAACAACCGGTTTCACCAGGGCAATCAGTTCCAGCAGGAAAACATTGCCAAGGCAATGGTGTTAGGTGAATATAATTGCTGACTAGACATGGAACCCGTAAAACAGGTTGCCGGGGTCTCTCTTTCTAGCTGGTCAGAGTGACCCCGAGAAAAGTTCGAAAGTTTCTTTTCCCAGCCCGGTGCTTGAAGAAGAATTCAGGGCTTTTCATTTTTTCGGTCTCAAGATTGTTTATTGCATCTTATTTATAAAGTTCTTTCTCCCTGTCTAGCTGAGATCTGTTTGGCAGGACAGCCAGAGGCACTCTGCCCACCCCCAGGGCGGTGTTATCTTTATATACTACAAACTACGTGTACAATATTTACAGTTATTTTCCAATACCTATCATCTATATTAGACAGTGAGTTTCTACTTTAGACCAATCTAGAAGTGGTGACATCACTAGACAAGATGGAGGTAGAGAAGAAGAAGAAAGGCTAGACACGCCCAAATCCCTCCATCTTGTCACTAGAAACCTCTATACTAAAAATCTTAAAACCTACATTTAGACTCTGTAATTATTTTATTCTTACACTATTTACACTATTGTGGCTTTTATCTCTTTCTATAAAGGTGACAAGTTATTCCGTGGTTCATAATCGAACCCACTGGTGTTCTGGGCTGTGTGCCAGGGTCTCCGAGCCCCCTGGCAAGGGTCCCAGGAAACTCCGGACTCCCAAAGGAATGTCCTGAGTTCCGACAACAGGTTAAAGAACCTGTCATAACTATACAGCTAGGGCATAAGGAAGTCAAATTTCTAGTGGATACTGGAGCTACCTACTCTGAATGATCTACAAGGAAAAATTGGAAATAAGCAAACAACAATAGTTGGGGCTACAGGGAAGGAGGAAAATCGGCCATTCTTGCAACCCCTAGATTTGTGCTTTGGGAACAAGACTTTAACGCATGAATTCCTATATGTACTTGAGTGTCCAATTCCGCTTTTAGGGAGGGATCTGCTGGCGAAACTTGATGCGGTAATAACCTTTGAAAACGGGGAACTTGTAATGAAAATACCTGAATCAAAGACGGGACAGATTTTAATGATCAAAGAAAAACCAGTTCCCTCTATCCCTAGGAAGGTAGATGATGCAGTGATTCCTTCTGTATGGGAAATGGATATACCAGGGAAATCTAAATTGGCACAACCAGTGCATGTAGAATTAAAGGAAGGGGCAAGAGCTGTACAAATCAAACAGTATCCCATAAAACCAGAAGCACGGCAAGGAATAGTAAAGACTATTGAGAAATTCTTGAAGTACCAAATTTTAGAAGAATGTGAATCAGAATTTAACACACCAATATTTCCAGTAAAGAAACCAAATGGAGAATATAGATTAGTGCAGGATTTGAGAGCAATAAATAAAATAACAAAAGACATTTATCCAGTGGTAACAAATCCCTACACATTGCTAACATCCGTAAAGGAGATCTATAAATGGTTTACTGTAATTGATTTAAAAGATGCCTTTTTCTGCATTCCCCTTGACAAAGAAAGTAGGAAACTGTTTGCCTTTGAGTAGGAAAACCCAGGCAACAGAAGAAAGACCCAGCTCACCTGGATACGATTACCACAACTATTTAAGAACAGTCCGACTTTATTTGGAAACCAACTGGCAAAGGAGCTGGAAATTTGGACCAAAAATGGGCAAGTACCAAGAGACCAATACCTATTGTTGCAGTATGTTGATGATATACCAATAGCTACAGAAGAAAAAGCAACCTGTATAAAGGTAACCATTGAGATTTTAAATTCACTGGGAATGGGAGGTTACCAAGTATCCAGAGGAAAGGCACAAATTGCCCAACAGACTGTGATCTACCTGGGATGTGAAATTTCACAAGGGCAACGAAAACTAGGTACTAACCGTATCCAAGCTATCTGTGCTATTCCAGAGCCCCAGAACTTACAGGAGCTGCGAGTCTTCCTCGGGATGGCAAGATGGTGTCGCTTGTGGATCATGGACTATGGACTGATTGCGAAACCCCTGTACGAAGCTCAGAAGAAGCAGCCATTCACCTGAGGCAAGCCACAGAAGGAAGCCTTCCTAAAACTAAAAGAGGCACTGACGACTGCTCCAGCATTAGGGTTACCTGATCTGTCTAAAGATTTTCAGCTGTTTGTACATGAAAGGCTATGCCTAGCACTAGGAGTCCTGACCCAACGTCTGGGAAGTTGGAAAAGGCTGGTGGGCTACTTTTCCAAACAACTTGACAACATAAGTGCGGGGTGGCCTCCGTGTCTGCGGGCGGTCGCAGCCACCGTGATGCTGATACAAGAAGCCAGGAAGCTTACTATGGGAAGACACATAGATGTCTATGTACCACACATGGTAACCACTGTCTTAGAACAGAAGGGGGGCCATTGGCTATCTCCAAGCAGGATGATAAAATTCCAGGTAGTCCTGACTGAGCAAGATGATGTCACATTAAAAACAACTAACCTTTTGAATCCAGCTTTGTTCCTAGGTACCACAACTGAAGAAAGCCCATTGGAACATGACTGTGTAGAGGTAATAGAGTACACTTATTCAGCAAGAGAAGACTTGAAAGACGTCCCGCTAGAGCAGCCGGAGTGGGAGCTATTTACAGATGGGAGCAGCTTGGTGGAAAACAGAACCAGATACGCTGGATATGCAGTAACAACAGTCAGCACAGTAGTGAAAGCAAAGGCATTACCACCAAATACATCTGCCCAGAAGGCAGAACTGGTTGCTCTAACCAGAGCACTAGAATTAAGTGAAGGGAAAAAGGTAAATATATGGACTGACTCAAAATATGCCTTTGAGGTAGTGCATGTACACGGAGCACTGTGGAAAGAAAGAGGATTATTGTCTTCTCGAGGTACACACATTAAACACCAAGAGGCAGTCCTGCAACTGATAAAAGCAGTACAAAAACCTGAGCAAGTGGCAATTATACATTGTAAAGCACACCAATCAGAAAGCTCCAAAATCTGTGAAGAAAATCGAAAGGCAGACTGGGCAGCCCGACAAGTTGCTCGAGAGGTGCAAACAACAATGGCATTGATATCTTCAAAGCTCAATATATCCCAGTTTAATCTGCCTCCAAAACCAAGATATTCAGTAGAAGATGAGAGACTGGCACGTTTACTGAATGCACAAAAGAACTAGGAAGGATGGTATTTGACTGCACAAGGACAAATAGTGGTACCCCCCCTTGATAATGAGAGAAGTTCTACGAATTAAACATAACGAATGTCATTGAGGCGCAGAGGCATTGGTAAAATTGCTAAAGCAGAATTTAATTTCAGTACGGATGTTAACAATGGCAAAATCAGTCATGTCAAAATGCGATGTCTGTTTGAAAAACAACCCAGTGGCTAGGCAACAGGCACAGCTAAGAAGAATTCGGTAAGGAATAGAGCCAGGAGATTATTGGCAGGTAGATTTCGTAGAATTGCCAAGAACTCGAGGATACAAATACCTGTTAGTAGGGGTTGACACATTTTCCAGATGGCCAGAAGCCCTTCCCTGTCGCACAAACCAAGCAAAAGAAACAGTTAAGTGGTTACTACAGGAAATTATTCCCAGGTTTGGGGTACCCCTAGGGGTATCATCAGATAGGGGGCCCCATTTCATAGCTACAGTAGTAAAAGAAGTAAGTAGATTGCTGGGGATAACTTGGGACCTCCACACACCGTGGAGACCCCAGTCAAGTGGACAAGTAGAGAGCATGAATCAGGCACTAAAAAGGCAAATCAGTAAAATATGCCAAGAAGCCAAGCTGCAGTGGCCCCAGGCTTTGCCAATAGCACTGTTGAGGATTAGGATAAAACCTAAGAGCGGGATGTCAGTCAGTCCTTATGAGATATTGTATGAGAAACCATATAAATCTCCTGAGCCAAACCCTAATGTACACGTTACAGGAAAACAGGAAGTGTATAATTATGTTCTGTCTCTTGGGAAAGCTTTAGCTCGGCTCCAGAGCATCCTCGTGTGGAATAGACCAATAACTCTCGAGAACCCAGTTCATAACATACTTCCAGGAGACGAGGTGTACATTAAAAACTGGAATGAAGAACCGCTGAAAGAAAAGTAGAATAGACCCTATCAGGTACTGCTGACCACCTTTACAGCAGTGAAAGTAGCCGGTGTGGACCCCTGGATTCACTATACCCGAGTGAAGAAAGTCCATCCTGGATCACAGACTGTGTAAACTGTGGAACCAAGACTGCAGATAAGATGTGTTTAATTACTTTGAGAATGCTATTAGTAATTGTGCTAATATTATGGTCATTAATGTCTTTGAGATGTGGAATGCAAAAAGATCAACTAACCACTCTTCATTCTAGAATGAAGAGAGAGGCAGAAACACAAGTGATAAAAACTTCTAACGCAGTTTGAGCTGAGAATGTAATGATTAGATTAGTCAAAGATTTTGCCAAAATACAAAACAGCAGTAGAATAACTGCCTGCCTGCCAATACCTAAGGCAGCAGGAGATCCAGTAAATTGAGGAATCATAACATCAAAACTACCTGAAATACAAAAGAACAAAACAATTGCATGCAAATTGGTACTTGAACCGAGACAGGTAGTCAAAGAAACTTGGGAGAAAGTAAGAACATAGATGAGACCTATGAGCCAGAAAGACTGTATTCTAAGTGATGGCATACTAGGAACCCCTTTGAGACAGTCAGCAGGCATCACACAATGGCAATGCTATTTGCCACATTATAAAAAGATCATAGAAAATGTTACAGAAACTACTCTGGTATGGAAGTGAGAGGCCGAAGATCAGAAAGATCAGATAGAGCCTTAGGACAGTGCGTAGTCTGTGAGTATACTTCAAAAATTCCAATATATGGCAAACACCCCTTCGTGTATTAAGTGGGAAAGTTCTGAGAGTGAAACAGATCCAGCAGTAACATACACTGCCACTAGTAGCAGAACGTGGGCAGACAAAGTAAGTTAGTGGGCATGCAATAAAACTTAGACTGCACTTCTGATGATGCAGAGAAAAAACAGATACCACCCCTGGCAATAGCCCTACAGATTGGTTGTGCTTGCAGAGAGATCAAACATTAACAAGGCAAAATGAATTATAAAGTGATTATAGGATGTACCAAGAGTACAATTAAAAGTCCAGGACAATTTGTATGGGTAACAAGCGATGGTACCTGGACAACACATCTGCCTGTAGATGGGAAAGTAAAGGAAATTACTTTGGGCCTCCCAACCTTATGTCCAATTTGGAAAAAGTCCCCATTTAATGGAAAACATGAACTTCTGCAGATAAGAGCAAGACGAGAAGTTCTAGACAACAAAAATCCAGATGACACTTGGCAAGAACCCTCTAGTGGAGTGAAACTTAGGTGGGCCCTAAAGTCTTTACTCGGTCCTATAGCAAACTATCAGAATAGAGAGATGCTGTACAAACTTAGAGGCCAAGTAGATAGACTAGCAAGAATCACCCGGGAAAGATTTAAAAATTAAACGTACAATTACAAGCCACCACAAAAATGACTTTGCAAAATCGATTAGCCTTAGATTTGTTACTCCTGAAGGAGCATGGAGTATGTGAATTTTTAAAGAGATGAGTTGATCATTGCTGCGTTCACATCCCAAATGTAACTGCAGATGTAGAATATGACATCAATCAGTTGAAACAAATAGAGCATGAAGCATAAGAAGAGCAAAAAGATTTGACTACAAGCTGATTAGGAAAAATCTTTAAAGGGTTAGAGTGGAATGTGAGTTCATGGATTAAATCTATCATTGAGAGTGTGATAATCTTACTAATTGTTCTTAGCAATTTGGTTAGTTTACAGCATTTTAAGGAGAGAAATACAGAAGAAAACTTCCTGGAACCAGAAAATAATAAAGGCACTGACATGAGATCCACGCCCACTATCTTCTGGTTCTCCAGCCCGTGATAGCATCCACGACAAATTTTATATCAACCCTGGATTTGAAGAACATCAAAGATAAATTGAGAAGTAAAGGACTGTATCAAGTGAAAACATTTACACCTATAGTGAAGAGAAAATGCTTTCAAAGGGGGGATAATGATAGTAGCGCCCTGGAAAATGCTAAGATAAACTCTGAAATGTTAATCCTTGTGTTTTACCTGCGTAAGTAGTATAACTGCTAGCTGAAATGATTGTTTTGCGATTAAAATAATTATTGTATAATCATAAGAAGAACAATGAGAAACTGTATGTTCCTAGTCTAAGGTGGCCATGCTTGGCTGAAATCTATGTATACTATAGAACAATGTAAGTTTAATAATTAACATAAACGTTATATAACGATAGAATATAAAAGCATATCCATCCCGAACCTATGTCGGAGTCAGATTTGGGTCTTTACCCCTGACACCCAGAGCTCTTCAATAAAAGCACCTGCATATAATCATTTCTGGTGATTATGTGTTCCTCAACCCTAACAGTATTGGTTCCAAGAGTATTTTCCTGCCCTCAGGAGACAGCAAAAACTGTCAACAACTGAAATGCTTTAGAACTGGAAAAGATCTGAATCACAAATATTTCTTTTCAAATATAATTTAAAACGTAAGTCATAACGGTAAAACAGATCGAGCTATTTAAATATGAATGTTCTATACACACTAAAACATTCCCAGAGATAACTCTTGTGTCCTAAGTCTGTTTAAAAGTCTAGAGTTCCTGGTAAAAAACTTATATGCAGATGAGGTAGCTACATGATAGTCTCTTTCCAGCTTAATTATACTCTTCACTCTCACCACCTCTACCAACTGATTTCTGTAAGTACTTAGAAAACAGTAATTTAACATTTTTAGTTCTATGCAAAAAAATGACAGTGATAAGAGTTCTTTGCACTCCCTGTTTTCTGAGAAGCCTGACCATCAAGCCTTAGGAACTTGATCATGAGTTTTATTTCATCTCAAAGTAAATTTTAAGGGAGTGGCAGAGAGAATGGGAGCCTCAGGCATAACAAATAAGGCTTCTAATTCTTGTATTGTCCTACTTACCCACAAGAAGAACTGGAAAAAGGATAGATTAGAGTTAGCAGCTGTTGAACATTTGCACATACTCTTCCACTAAAGAAGAGGTCAAGGATGGTTTTCTGGCCCTCCCTCCACAAGCTGCAGCTTCATTCAAGGCACTTTCACCTGCTGTGGCATGGAGCCCTTCACTAGCTTCACTGTAGGTATGTATTCCTCCATGGTTCTCTAGGGGCTGCTGGGAGACAACCTGCTTCACTAGGATATCTCCAGGGACTGCGGGGGATTCTTTGCTCTGTCAACTGGAACACCTCCTCCTCCTCCTTCTTGTCTCACTTTAGTATCATGGAGCTGCTTTCCATACTCTTTTTTTCCCCTCACTTGCCACTGCCTATTCATATGTTTTGTGCTTTTGACCATATATTCTCACAGAGACTGATGGGCTCAGTTGCAAAAATGTGTTTTGCTAGAAAATGACATGCGCTACAAAACCATGACTTTCTAGAAAAGAATAGTGGAAGTACAAATATACTGCTAAAGGTCCGGAAAATTGACAGTGCTTCATTGTAAAACATCCCCTCATTTTGCCTTCTTTCTCCTTAAGATCTGGAAAGAATACTGGGCAGGAGACAGTGCTGTTTCAAGGAAAAGACGTTTTTAGGATTCTAGGGTGCATGTTCAACTTTCTTGAGAAAATTGAGAAAAGGCACTTTGTCTTTTGTGGTAAATATCATTAGGCAGTAGTGACAAATTCCGACCAACATGAGCAGGTCAAAATCTGGTGAGACCAAGCAATATATACTTTGAGTGGCCAGGACAGAACCATAGAGTCGTAAAATCAGTTGAATTGGAAGGAGCCCGTCAGGAGCATCAAGTCCAACTTCTGGCCCTTCATGGGACCTTCCTCGAGAATCACACCAGATGCCTGAGAGCAATGTCTAAAAGCTTCCTAAACTTTAGATAGGCATGATGCTGTGACCACTCCCTGGAGAGACTCTTCCAGTGCCCAGCCAACCTCTGGTAAAAAGACTTTTTCCTGATACCCGAGCTAACCCTCCCCTGACTCAACGGCATGCCATTTCCTTGAGCTCTGTCCTTGTAAATTTCATTCGTGAACTTTCTAATACCTTCATGCCTTTTTTCATTGTGGCACCAAAAGCTGCCCCCAAGCACTCGAGGTGAGGCCGCCCCAGAGCAGAGCAGAGCAGAACAAAGCACAGCAGAGCAGGACAATGCCCTCCCTTGCCCAGCTGGTGATACTGTGCCTGATGCACCCCAGGACAGGCTTGGCCCTCCTGGGGTGCATCAGGCCAGGGCAATGCTGATGCACATTCAGCTTGCCATTGGACAGGAGCCTGGGTTCCTTTCTGCACTGCTTCTCTCCAGACTCTGGCTCCCTAGTCTATACACACACGCACCACGATTGCCCAGTCCCAGGTGCTGAATTCAGCACTCGCTCTCGTTCAATGCCATATGCTTGGGGATTACCTGTTGGAAACCTTGTGAACAGCAGATTTTGGGAAAGCTGCAAAAGGCAGGCCTCAGAGACAGCAGAACTGTGATTGGAGCTAAGCAGTAGTCATAAAGTTTGTCAGCAGAAAAATGATAGAAGAAGTAGAGAAGTAAGGACAAATAGAACAATGGCCTTTGTATTAACGCTTGACCAGAAGAACTCCCTAAGCTACAGCAAAGTATATCCAGCCAGATGTTAGGAAGTTCTAAGCTTAATAATGGAGCTCTGTGCATTGTATCTTAAGGCTTACAAGCAGGTCTTTTATTCAAAAGAAGGAAGCATTCTTTTAACCAAAGGTATGTGTGCTTATAGGGATTGGATAGAACTACTGTCAATATGCTTTTGCTTTGTGGGATTGGTCAAAAAACTTTTCAAGTTGTAACATCAAGTTCTTTGTCTGCTGCTGGATGTGAGCTGCTAGCATCTTCCCACTGTCATAACCATATCATGAGACTGATGCTGGAAAATACAACAGCCCCTTTCGTGATTTGTGCATAGACTCCCGGCCTGCCATAAATGCCCATCTCTCTTATTTGTGCAGATCTCCCTTGCAGGGTCTCACTGGCCTCAAGGGAGTTAGTTCACAGCTCCTCCCAATGTAGTGTCTCTGGCAAACTTGCTTAATATTCCTTCAAGTGCCGAGTCCAAGTGGTTCCAAAGATGTTGAAGAAAACTGACTCAAGGATGATACTGTCTTAGCCACTGAAATTAGCGCTTCATGCTTCTTCTTGCTCCTTAGTGCAGAAATCACAAAAAATATCTTCTTTGTTTCTTTTCTATCCATGCAGATATCTTTGCTTATGCTCATGCTTTTTATCCCAACAGCAGCTGACACGACATTTACATACACAGCAGGAGCACGCTTTTCCTGCTCTTACTAGACTTAACAATTTTGCAATCTGTCATTTAGTGACCTTTGCAACTGAAGTCAGACCTTCAGCATTCCTCATCAAAATAATAGAATGTCCTCAGAAGAAGAGAAAACTTTGCTGCATACTCTGTAAGCCTGCAGAATATATCATAAGGAGTTAGCATCACAATCATTTCAGCACTGACCCTATACTTGAGCAGGGAAAAAACTTCAAAGAAGAGCTATTTAATGCAGCAACATATCTGAGAAATGAAACAACTAGGATCTTCCAAACTGGTCCCTGCAGTAGAAATGTACTTGTAAGAATACAGAAGATAAAAGATATGGTTTGGAAAGGCTATATCCTTGCAAAGCTAAATTGGATCTCATCCTGTAGATGAAAGATCAAGAAGCTCAAGATGGAGCTAGAGAGACATGTCCAGATAATGAGATATAGCAAAGCATTTTTCAAGATAATTAGGCATTCTGGTGGACTGGGCAGTTAGGGTAAATCTGCCGCACTTACTCACTTTTGGGGACAGATTTGTGGAGTGCTAAACCATATCTGCTGCTCTATAAAGTAAAAGAGATCCATCCAAATGGTTATTGTGAGCACTCTCACTCTCTATTGCTAAACACTTCATAAGCTATTAACCGGTCATAGGAACAAAATGAAATAAAGCTGTCATGCCATCCTGGAATGGAAAAATATGTTCCAAATATTTTTTTCCTTATGTTTTCTTCTACTTTTTCTTTTTTTTTTTTTTTTTTTTTTTTTAATCCCACGAGATGTGATTCATAATTTCAACCATTCTGGAATGCTTTCAACAGATGAACCCAGCACAGTATTTTTCTTTCAGGCTCTTGCCCCTTACATTCTTCATTACAGTTTTGGAATATACTCCACAGTCATTTGGTCTCACTCAGTTTTTTATCTCTTTCCCCCAAGACAAATTTTAAAGGACTACATAACCACTAAAAATCATCATTTCTCTGGTTTCTCAAAGCTTTTTGAGAAAGTTGTTTTGTTTTGGTTTTTTCATATTGCATCATTCCTAATGTCTTCAGACCTACTACAAGTGGAAGTTAAAAATAAATCTTATCTTAAAGAGACTGTTAAAGATAATGAACTGCCAGTCTTGGTATTTGTATGTTTCTAAATCTTTTAGATTTCAAGGTTGCCTTCCTGAATGCTCAGTTTAATTAAAAAACATTGTGTTTCTAAAGGAGACCCAGTTCAATTGCTTCTGCAAATTCACCTACATTTTATAGGATTGTACTTCAAGAAATCTTCTTTCATTCAAACATCAAAAGTATAGATTTGACATCATATGTGACCCTTTCATCTGTCGGAACTGTATTTCATTGTGTGAGTTTCACAGTTGCCTCCAAGAAGATTCCTTTCAATTCGCATAGCATATTATCTGAAGATCTGTCTGCTTTCTTCACTTGCTTTAATGGGAAGACAAAGAAATACATTCTGAAGGTTATCTTTTATAGTCTACTTTTACCTACCAGTGTGCTTCTATTGACTAGAACCAATTTCAGCTGGAAAGAACATATTGCTCTGATCCGCTCATACCAAGGGGGTGGGGATGGTTCCTTAACTGATCTCGGATGCAAAAGACAAGATGGAAAGGGGATTGCAGTATCACTCAAAACAAATGCACCTTTCTAGAATGACCACAGCAAATGCCTTAAAGGAATTAGGGAGAGGAAAAGAATAGAAAAGAGGGGGAGAAAGAGAGAGGGAGTATATCTACCAAATGGAGAGAGATGAAGTCCTCGCAGTTGAGCCGATGGAGTTCTCCTAGAGGAGATCTCCATGTCCTGGTTAACTCAAGGCTCTATTATAGTCCATTGCTGAGGGGGGAAACAGATCTAGAAATGGCTGAGGGGGAGCAGATACAATAAAGTGCAAGTCTATTGAAATTGCTGAGGGGGAGAAAGGTATTGGAGACCGGTACAGACAGTCCATGTTTTCAGCAGGAGAAGTCAATATCAGCAGTGAGTGGGACCCGTGGTTTCAGGACTGGTTTCTATGGGAAACCAGTCTAGGTCCAGCGAACACATCTGCAGGCAACACTTAGCAGGCATCCTGCTTCAGTCACGCCAGCACCCCTGGATCAGAATTACGGGGGTCTCAGCCTCAGTCCTTGGGAGGGGGGGCTTCAATCTCCATCCCTCACGGTGGTAGTGGAGCAGATGAAGGATTTTCAATGGGGCGGCTACCACAGTTGCCCCAGCGAGTTCATCTGGCCAAAAGGTGGGAAAATTGCTGGGCTGGTATTTGCCAAGCAGGTGCGAGCATATAGGGCGCATCGCCCCTTGGCAGGCCCTGCTAGAAGCAGTCACTGTAGACACAGCTGCAAACAATCACTTGGCAGGCCAGAATTCTGCTCAGGGGCCTCAGGATTTCTGGCATTCCTCCACCACCGGCAGGCCAGCATTCCGATCAGGGTCCTCAGGGTCCCGATGTCTGTCCTGGGGACGGTCATGAGGCAAATGCAGGGAACTTCGGACCGTCTTTCACATCACCAGGTGACTCACGACAGTCTTCCATGGGTCTTCATCAGCAGGGTTCCGCAGTATCATTGCAAAGACTTCAGGACTTGTACCATTGTAGCATATCCCAGAAAGCAGAGACAGTAGGACTGAGAGAGTTAGAGAGAAACAACAGAAAAGAAAAGATAGGAAAATGCGGGGGGGTGCATGGGGTGGGGTAGGGGGGGTGGTGGGGGAAGGAAACAAGAAACAAATATAATTAATAGTTATTTAAAGAATATTATTTTAAAATAATTTTTTCAAATGATCAAAACTAATCACAAATAATCAAAGGCAATAAAGCAATTAACAAATCAACAAATGTTAATTTAAAATAATTTTTTTTTCAAAACAATTCACCAAAAATCAAAGGCAATTTTCTTATAATCAGAAAAGAAGATTATTTCAAAACACATAGTCTAATTTATAATCGCCTTCTGTCATTAGTCTTGGAGATGTCCACAGTGAAAAGGACATCAGCCAAGTTGTGTGCATTAATTATAGACGTCAATTTTGCTAACCATTTCATCATTCTCCAATTCCTAGTGAGTAAGATTGCTGATTAAAAAAACCCAATCCAAACGAAACTCAAAAGGACAATGATGGGATGACACATATTGTTCAGGACACTTGTGGCAGTAGGTGAGCACCCAAAAAGAGTATCGCGCCACCTGTGTTCAGCATCTTTTCTTACTCGCTCCATGACACAGTGTATTTCTTTTACATTGTGATGAACAGTTACCAGGGTTTTCTGTCCATTCTTCTTGATCTTCTCCAATATTTTGATTAAGTCCTGATGAAGCAACAATTGCTTCACCAAAGTAATGTTCATCCCAATGGGAGTAGGTAATGCTTTGTAAATTGGAGTGCAATTGGATTGTAAAAGGTAATGGGAGGTAACTGAAGCTTCTTCAGAAAAATCACATCCTGCAATTTTGGTAAAGTAACAAGCACAAAAAATTTGAATGATTTTTAGTATCCACTACTACATTTTCTACCAATACCATATCACAAGCAGTTCTAAAGCATGCATACCCATTGCCTATATATATAAGGACTGTTTCAGAAATCTCATTAGGATGAATTTCAAAAGGACAGATATTTTGCTCTGTATCCAAACATGTGTCTTGAGCTATACTTGCATTACTTTCACAGATGAAGCCTTGTTCTCGGACAATACAAGATTCCGAATTAACATTTTGCCATTTTTCACCAGTTTGACGGGCCCATTCTCTATGTTCAGAAAGCTAGAGAAATATCAAATGCACTGAGGCATTGCGTATGGTTAATACAAGAGCTGTGGTTGTGTTTGTAATGGGGTCATAAGTAAAATTCACCAAGTTCCACCAGGATTGGAATTCTCTTTCAAAATCAGTGGCACTGTCCCAAATTATTTTCCGAATTTCAGTAGGAAAAGTGCCTTATTCACCTGCTCTTATAATTGAGGCAGCAACTGACTGCATCCCCAGTTGAGCCTGGATACAGCAAAGAGCCAAAGAAAGGTTGTTTTGCGCAGCCCCGAGTGCATCAGTTACCAATTTGTGATCATTTCCATTTACCGTTTCCCAAGCTGGTAATATGGTTGATAGCAACTACTGCTGTGTTGCCAAAGCCAATAAGGATGAGTGCAGTGGTTGTTGTAATTCGGTCAAATCTCTATTGGTGGTAGCCAATTTATTCATTAGTACTTCTGAATCAATACTATTTAGAATTCCCAAACCTGTTCCCACAAAACCGGTTACATCTCTTCGTGTCCATCCGGTTTTTAAAAAAAACGGACTTTCCGTTTTCGCAGCCAGGTGGTCCAACCCTCAAAGGAAGTCTGCAAAAAAGGCGAACAGGCGGGCTGAATTTCTGAGACATTGCTTTCCATCATCAGCAATGTGACTTGTTTAAGAGACCATGATGGATTGAACAATATTTGTTGTTGACCAGTTTTCCTGATTATATAGGGTCCAATTTCAAAAATTCTTGGGCTAAGCATAAGCAGTGGTTGGGCTGGAGTGGTGGTAGTAGAAGGTTGGGTCATAGCATTTATTATCAACTTAAAAGAAAGGCCTTCAGTATTTTTGGACCAAAGACAAACTACTTCTGCAGTTTGTGTTAATGCAAAATTTTGCCAACAGTCTTGTACGCTTGGGTGCGTACAAACCTGTTCATGCTTATTCGTCTGAACTGTCAAAACACTGATTGAGACTGCTTTAGTACAGGTAGTTCCGTTAATCATTCAGCATCCTATGCTAATTTCTTCTCCCACTACCCCTTGAAGCTGCCAGGTGTGGGGAAGGATGAAAGTTTGACAGATATGTATGCTTAGCAGAAAGATTTTTGAATGTAGAATCTGAAGAAGGAATAGAGATGGAAGCAAGTTTTGATCTAGAAGTAAAGAATTGCTGAGCCAGTCTTACTGGATAACCAAGGAGGCAAAAGGTGTGTTAGTTAGAAGGGGCTTTTATGACTTAGAGCAAAGGATAAACCCACCCCAAACAAGAAGATGTTTTTACCAAGCAGGAAGATAGCACAGGCAAACAAGTCAGCAAATGCTGCAAGCAGAAAAAAGGTCTCCGAATTTTCCACTGCCAAGAAAACTGAAAAACAACTTTCAGCTTCAACTGTAATGTACTGACTTTTAGTGAATGGAGAATACCAACATGAAAATGGTAATTAGAGTAGTTATGATAGGCTATAGATAATAGTTAAGGCATAGATTGGTTCTACTGTTTGAAGATGCTCAGCAAAGAAATTATATAATGCATTGTAACCAAAACCAAAGGGTCTCCAGGCCTGCCTGCAGCTAGAGCTGACAGCTGTAGGCACAGGCTCTGTCACCCATGACCCTGGACTGCTGCAACATCTTGGATGGAATAAACTGCATTTTGGAGAGCCGCCTCGAATCTTGCATCTCTCATTTAGGCTCTTACAGTGGCGCCCACGTTTTAGTTGGCAAACTCGGACTTATTGGCAGTAAAAGACCTCCAGGTGAACTCAGTAGGAAGTGGCCGCAAGGATCAGGCATCTGGAACCCTTGTTTTTCCCATTCCTGCAAAGTGAAAAAAAGCCTGGGACCAAGGCCATTTGGTAACATATTGACTAAGGGGACTCAGTCCCTACCACCAGTTGGGGTAGAATTCTTGTACTTAACATGGGCTTCATAGTCTCAGTCCCTTCTACCTACTGGGATGTAACTACTGTACTCCATGTGATCTTTGTGCTCTCAGTCCCTTCTATCCACTGGGATGTAACTATGGTACTCAGTGTGGGTTTTGCTGTAGCATTTATCTTAAATTTATGAACTAAGCCTTTTAAACCTAACGGGTCGGTTGAGTTATTTTGCCAGCGGCATGCCACATAAGTTGGTTTAGCTAAAGTAAAATTATGCCAGCAATCAATTGGTTCATTTTTACAATCCTTTGTAATTGCGACATTGTTCGTTTTGGGACCTAGAGTGTAATTACCAACATACTCCTGGCGGCAACAGAGAGTAAGGGGAATTTGTTTGGCACACTCCCACTTCTTTGTAGGACACAGTCTCGCTGAAGGGATAGCCAGGTAATTTTTCCCACCTGGTTCCATAACATTTCTGGCATCTGTAATGGAGGTGGCTTTCTCATAGAGAGATCCTTCCATTTTTCTGCATGTTCCCACAATGGAATCATCAATAGTTCCAGTTAGGGTTCCAGTCCAGTCCTTCTGATCCCATCCCCACTCACTTGGACGATATACCTCGGAGTCATGCAGCACTATAGGCTCTAGGTTCAGGTGGTGACCCTTGGGATACCATCCTAGAACATTAGTGTGATGGATGGTAGCTTCAGACCACCACCACTCAGCAGGATTGTGTCCGTGGAGTTGTGGTAGGATGCAGAAAAGTATCACCAGTGTTCTCATGCCTCAGATGATTCTCGTGTCTCCCGGGGTTCTTCTGTAAAAGTAAAAACAACAGAAATCCTGCCACTGAGAGGCAGAAAAGAGTTCAAATGATGGGATTATCCAGCTTGTATTTATCCAATGCTCTTTCCCTAGAGCACCAGAGGCTACCCATGCATATTTATTCAGAGGGGTTTTCAGCACTAGTGGTACTTCCCCTACAGTAGGGAGGTCCACCAGAACAGGTTGTCCAGGGTAATGTGCTGGATCTTTTGAATCGTCAGGTCCTCGTAGTGAGGGAATAATGCTCGGAGCTGTCGGGCAAAAGGCAGTGATTTTGGGACATCCATTCACACCCCATCTGCTGTTCACTCCTTCAACAGCCTCCCATAACCGAACGTCCCAATTTGCCTCCTGTGGCTTCAGAAGTCATTTCAAAATACCTTTGGTCCTTTCTACAATTCCGTTCGCTTGAGAGTAGTAAGGGGTGTGGAAAGTCCACTTCATTCCTTCACCTTTTGCCAAAGCTGTACACCTCTAGCAGTGAAGTGGGACCTGTTGACAGATTGAATTACCTGTGGCTTTGGGAAAGTTCCAAACCACCCCTGCAAAGCTTTAACTGTATTATCACCTGTAGCTCTTTTAAAAGCATCAGCTTCAACCAACCCAGATACAATTTCTACTCCTACTAGCACAAAGTGCTTACCTCCTGACTTCTTATGGTCTACCTGCCACGCGTCCCATAAGCCTTTACCCTTTCTTAAATGCAGATGGTCATTTTCTAAAGGATGTCTTTCCAGTCACCGGCAACATTGCCCGCAGGCTGATATGCATGTTTTAGACATTTCCCCGGTAACCAGCCAACCACGAGCATGAGCTTCCTTGTACAAATTTTTCGCAGCCGTGTGCTGTCTTTTTACATGCAGCCATTCTAGTAGTTGATCCCAGTCCTCAGTAGTTAGTTCCTTTTTCAGGGGGCTGAGCCTTGCTTGTCCATCAGCTTTATTATTCCACTTTCCTGCTGGATTTCCATCTGTTTGGTGAGAAGCTATCAACCAACAGCAAAATATCCTTGACTCGCCATATCTAAAATTTCTTGCCACTTTTCCTTTTGCCACACTGGAATTCTGTGAACTTCCCAATCATTTTGCTGCCAGAAAGGAAGCCACTCGGGTACAACCTTTGTACGCTGCATAAGAGTCGGTGTAAATGCAGACAAGAGAAATGGTCTGTGCCTCACGTCAGAAAACACTCCAAACAGCTATGAGCTCCCCAACCTGAGCACTGCCTTCCCCTTCCGGAATGATTCTTTCACCAGATGAAATGTGTAAGGCAGCTGCTCTGCATCTCCATACCTTCCCTTCCCGTTTTGCAGAGGCATCTGTCAACCAAGAACTTGCTGCTAGTTCAGGGGAGAAAGGAAGGGCAGCTTTGATTCCAGAGGCAGGTTTATCTTGGCTGCTAGCCAGGCTCTCAGTGTCTTGGATTGCTAGATTTTTAGCAGCCACTTCTGTTATTGAGACAATATTACAGTAGTGTTCCATCTGAGTGTGCAATTTTCTAAGTGAGGCCCTTTGGGCCAGCCTGCCAGGTGGGGGGATCCCATTAGTGACAGTTTGATAACTTTGAAAGGGCCTCTTTGTACAATAGGCTGTTGTCGTCCAACTTTTTCCTCTTCTATGAGAGCTAAGCTAACAACAAACAACCCCTTTTCCCAGGTAGTGTATCTTTTCTCAGCATCTTTGAAACCACGGGAATAAAACCCAAGAGTCCCAGTCGGACCCTGGGGACCCCGCTGCCAAACGTGTACAGATAGCCCTGAGGAGGCAAATCCCCATTCCACCTGAAGGGGATCTGTGGGATGGATAGGTCCTAGTGCTTGGTGAGCTGTTGCCTCAAAAATCAGTAATTGCAATGCTTCTTCCTGAGAAGGAGTCTAATCCCATCTCACCCTTTTCTTCAGCAAGTCATAAAGCGGCCTCGCAATTATTGAGAAATCAGGGATGTGTTTTCTCCAGAACACTAATAGAGCTTGCTGGAGATCTTTCCTGGATTCAGGCATTTGAATCTGATCTAAAGAGGTTAGGGTATCGGGTGGAATATACATGTCATACCACCTTTCCACCAAATTCCCAAAAACTTCACTTCCTGAGAAGGCTTCTGAATTTTCTCTGGGGGCATCTGCAAATCAAGACTTTCTAAGTGAGAGATTATTTTCTGCTGATGTTTCCCTACTACCCCTATTTTATCCGCACACTCCCCCCCGCCCCCCGCCGAATGTCATCCATGTATTGATAAACAGCTACAAGATCAGGTCTGGGTATTTTTTCTAATTCCTGGGCTAAAGCATGCTGGGCCAAAGTGGGGGAGTATTTGTAGCCTTGGGGAAGCCTAGTGAAAGTGTATTGCTGTTCTTTCCCTGTGAAGGCAAAACGGTCCATATCTTCTGGCTGTATAGGTATCATAAAGAAGATGTCTTTGACATCTATAGTTGCCATGATCGGGTGAGCCTTTTCTTGAGTTGATGTTATTAATTCAGCTAAGTTTGGGACCACTGTTGTAAGAGGGTCTGTGCTGGCATGAGGCCTGCAAAAATCTACTGTTAAATCTCTACTTTCCGTTGGCTTTTTGGACTGGCCATAGTGGCGAATTAAAAGGAGAATGTGTGTGAATTATCACCCCTTGGTTTCTCAAGTCCTGTATAACTGCTTTGATACGTTCTCTGGCACCAGAAGGTAGAGGGTATTGTTTTACATTAGTTCTTTTACTATACGGTAGAGAGGGTGAGGTTTTGAAGCAGCCTAATGTTAAGTGGCAGTGTACCAAAAGACCACAGAAATCCCTCAGAGTCTTCCCACTGCCTCTCAGCAAGGACACCCATTCCTAATAAATTATTTGGAATGTCCCCGATTCCCATTTTTGATGACTAATTGATGCTCATCCCCAGTGGAGCATCAGTTTGACTAAGGCAACATTCATAGATTCTGTAGTTCCCAGAGCATTAAGAACACAGCATTGCCTCTTAGTTAGAACAATTCCACACCTCTGGGCATCCTTTTGTGTTAGTGCAGAGTTTTGAGCCCCAGTGTCAATCCAAAAGGTTACTAGTAGCCTTTTGGGGCCCTTGATAGCTGGGATTAATATATCTCCTGATTTCTTTTTAGTGAGCATTCTTAAATAAACCCAAGGTCCGCCCCTTTGCCCACTTGTAAGCGGCAGAGAGATGCGTTTCCCAAAACCCCTGTTGGTTTTGGCTCACTGCCTGTGTTCTGAGGGAGAAGCTAGGGGAGGGCTCTGCTGCTAGGATGCTGAGAAAGAAGCTGGCAGAGGGGTAATCTTGGCTCATTGGCCGTGTTCTGTGGGAGAGGCTGGGGGAGGGTTGGTTTTGGTTCCTGAGAAGGGAGGGGTGCACTGGCTTGAGCCGATGGATTTGGTTTTCGATGGTGCCAATTCTTTCTTATTTTCTGTGATTTATCAAGGGGCAAACCATCTATCACCTCTTGGGGGACCCCCCTTTTTAACTCCCAACAACCACCAATGATGGTGGTTAGAGATCTCTTTTCCCTTCTCTACATTTTCACTGTGAGGAGCCCCAAATAACTGAACACCTTTTGTTTTTTCTGATTTCTCCTCCAGGGTTTTTATAGGTCCATATTGTCTACAATAGTTCATCAGATCTACTGCAACTTCACCCCATGTCCAAACTTTACGGCTACTGGCAGGTGAATCAGATTGAGAAGCTGAGGGCTGGGAGGGGGAAGAGTATGGAGTGAAGCCAGGATCTCTAGATCCACTTTGGTCCCTTGAGTTCCTGAGCAATCTATCTAGTCTTTCTACAGGACTCAAAGCCATGATGGTTTTCTGTAGAGTGACTGCTGTAGGTTTAAGGGTTTCTGGAAGCCCACGAATTCAAGGGCTCATTAGTTCTGGCTTCACAGGTAATTGCATTGAGGATTCAAAACCAGGAATGAATTTCTTTTCATCAGTCATTTGCGGGCAGGCGGATTTGTGGACATTTTCAAAGAACTGCTCGGGGGTACCAACGATTGCCAGGGGGGGTCACCCCTTTTCAAAGGATTCATTCCCCTGGGCCAAAAAGCCGCACGCTGTGTCAGGGACCATGCGTCACACTTACCTCCTGTTGTTGAGAAGACTCCATGTCCCCAGTACCCACTGGCCTCCTGTTCAGTTAATTTAATTTGATCTCCACCAGTGAGGGACACTCGGAAGACCTGTGTCCGATTCTTGTGGGAGGCGCCCGAATTCTTTTTTCAGCTTAGCTAATTCAGTAGCGCTGAATGGTATTTGTTTAGTTGTGACACCTGGGTCAAGATCCTCATCATTAATATAGTTTGAGTCTGTTTGACCCAAGGGTCTCAAGCAAGGACAGCAGTATTCTCCCCAAGTTTTTACTGCCTCAAGTTCCTTATGGGGATAGATTTGTTTCATGTGAGGAGTTTCCTTTTCCTCTGCCTCTGTAGAGGAATCAGTATTATGTGAATTCTTAACATGTTCCTCTCTAAGGGCAGCTCACAACATACAGATCTCATTTCTATCTTCCTTTAATTCTTTTTGCAAAATTTCAACTAGGTTTGGAAGGGAATCTATTACTGCTATTTCCTCATTTCTTCGCTTAAAACGGGTTTCTATGGCTGTTGTGAGACAAGCTCCCAAAACTGAGCAGAAGATGGTTTTATTTTTGCCCAGTTTAAATTCTATTTCATGTTGTAAAGAACATATTCTATCTACAGCATTTTCTAAATTACATCCAGTTGTTTTCTGCCCAAATCTCCACACCTCCCCCCCCCCCCTCCCCACCCCCAGAGAAGGCTTGGCCTTGTATTTAGCAAGCAGAGCAGAAAATTCAGCATTAACTTTTGTGCTAGAGTTTTCAGCCATTTTATGAAGGGACCAAAACCACGACAGGGAGGTGCAAACTTAAGTTACACAATCTCACAGCCTTTGCTGTGCTCCCCTTTGCTTCCCTGGGTGGATGAAGAGACAAAAACTGCCTGGGAGGCCCTGCTTAGTTCCTGCAAGTTGTCCCCTCCTTCCCAGACAGTCCAAATTCACACATACACAAAAACAGTTTTCCCTTTTGCACCAAGAGATCTTTTGTGAAATTCTAAAGACAGAACCCTCATTAGAGTATGGGGGTGTATTTCACCTGGGCGTGTGCAGTTTGCGGGAAATTCAGAGAGCTTTCCTTGCTATCCAGCTTTGTTCAACCCTTTTGGGATGATGGGCTAGGTGCGGCTGAAGCAAATCCTCCTTCCCCTGTTACAGACTACAAACAGCCCTGCAGACCCCTCTGTCTATCAGAATCCTGTCCGTGAGGCCAGCTTAATGTCACAATCCGCTCATGCGAACGGGGCTGGTGATGGTTCCTTAACTGATTGAGGAGTGTAAAGGACAATACGGAAAGGGGATTGCAGTATCAATTAAAACAAATGTACCTTTCTAGAATGACCACAGCAAATGCCTTAAAGGAATTAGGGAGAGGAAAAGAACAGAAAAGAGAGGGAGAAAGAGACAGGGAGTTGTCCTAGGTTGGCTATATGATGCTTTTATCCCCAATCATCTTGTTCTGTTTATGCTGAATAATAAGTTCTACACTTTTAAGGCTTGTTCCAGAGAGTCAAGGGGAGAAAGAAGAAGAGTGCAGTTTGTTTTAAGACACTGCACACATTGCTCCACATTCCTGCTCCTGGACTGTATTATCTGCAGTTGAACAGACAGCGGGAATGAGCTCTCCTTTGCTTTTACTCAGCTTTAGCTAGCTGAGGCAAGGAAGTTCCCTGGGCTGTGGTTTTTCTTTTTTCCCTTTTCTTTGGATCTATTTAAACATGCTCCAGACTGAACACCCAGAAGAGCACCAGCAGCTAGCACCTGTGGCCCACCAGAGGGGGTCTGGCCTGCAACATTCCCAGCACAGGAGGGACTGATAAGGGACTGAGTGAGCTGAACTGCAGCCTGGGGAGGAAACTTTCTCAGTTTGTCATCTCTTGTGGAGCAGCAAGGGGTTTTATTGTTTAAGAAACAGGTTTTTTCAACTTTTCTCAAAGGAGGTATTATCTCCCAGACTCGTTGGGGGAAGGGGCCAAGCAAATCTGCTTTCCTAGAGGAGCCCTTTGGGGGTTTTCTCCCAAATTTGCCCTGAACTAGAAGAGGAGTATAGCGACCAAATGGAGAGAGAAAAAGTCCTCGCAGTTGAGCCGATGGAGTTCTTCTAGGGGAAATCTCCAAGTCCTGGCTAACTCAAGGTTCTATTATAGTCCATTGCCGAGGGGGGAAGCAGATCTAGAAATGGCTGAGGGGGAGCAGATGCAATAAAGGGCAAGTCTATTGAAATTGCTGAGGGGGAGAAAGGTATTGAAGACGGGTACAGTCAGTCCAAGTTCTCAGCAGGATAAGTCAACATCAGCAGTGAGTGGGACCCGTGGTTTCAGGACTGGTTTCTATGGGAAACCAGTCTAGGTCCAGCGAACACATCTGCAGGCAACACTTAGCAGGCATCCTGCTTCGGTCACGCCAGCACCCCTGGATCAGAATTACGGGGGTCTCAGCCTCAGTCCTTGGGAGGGGGGCTTCAATCTCCGTCCCTCACGGTGGTAGTGGAGCAGATGAAGGATTTTCCATGGGGCGGCTACCACAGTCGCCCCAGCAAGTTCATCTGGCCAAGAGGTGGGATAATTCCTGGGCTGGTGTTGCCAAGCAGGTGCGAGCATATAGGGCGCATCGCCCCTTGGCATGCACTGCTAGAAGCAGTCACTGTAGACACAGCTGCAAACAATCACTTGGCAGGCCAGAATTCTGCTCAGGGGCCTCAGGATTTCTGGCATTCCTCCACCACTGGCAGGCCAGCATTCTGATCAGGGTCCTCAGGGTCCCGATGTCTGTCCTGGGGACGGTCGTGAGGCAAATGCAGGGAACTTCGGACCATCTTTCACATATATTAGAAAATCTGTTTACTAAAATGGCCAAAAAGAAAGTGTAACATTTAGAATTGAGGAAAAATAAAAACCCAAAACCAAACCCAAAGCGCTGGAGCAATATCATTCTATAGAATGCCATGTATCTATGAGAAGTACAAAACAATTTTATTTTCAAATGCACTTACAAATCACTGTTTTGCATCTGGTTTTTTTGTTTGTTTTTTTTTGTTTGTTTGTTTGAAAGCTCTGGCACTTATCTGATTCCTTTTTGAGCTAATTCAGCTCAATAATCTGGTAAGAAAGCAGCTAAAAGTAAAGAGAAAAACCTATGGGGACCAGGATGCCACTTCAGCCACGTTGTCGTGAAGCATTAGGTCAGCCTTCTGCGTTGTAGAAATATGTCTGTCCTAGATGAAAATCAATGCATAGCACTATCTTCTTTTAAACTTTGTCCTTGCTACTGGGTTCCTGAATGATCAGTATGCTTTCAAACCAAACAACACCCAGCCCTCTAAGATACTCCCCAAAGTATTGTGATGGAATAACTTTATCAGGAAGAAGAGCTCGCTATGCAAAACCTGAATATGATGTCAAGAATGCTTTGTTGTGGATTACCATTGTTTGGGATTGTTTATCCCTTACCCCACCATGTAGGTATAGGAGAAAATTAGGTAGCCCCAAGGCTTTTACAGCTCTTCTTGTATTTTGGGATAGTAAGGATTTAGGAGAGTAAACAAAACTGTGGTGAGTTTTTTCTATTGACTTGATTGCTCTTTCACTTTGAATTAACTGCTCTGCCTGTCAGCTTACCCATCAGTATAAATGAGAAGAATAATATCTTCCTTCCTGCCCAAAGGATGTTTCATTATGCCTGTGATGTCAGGGACTTAAAAATGAAGAACATTGGGATTGAAAGGAAGCACTGGCATGCCACAAGGTAACTGTAGTGAGCTGTGTTTCCTCCTCAGCTTCACTGTGAGAGTAGAATTTTAATGAGCAGTTCCAAAACTTGGTCTTAGCATAGTCTGGTGACATATCTCAATAGAGCAGTGTCCTAGGGTGACTTTATGATGCCTGTATCCCCAGTCATCTGTTCTGTTAATGCTTGATATGATATTCTCTGCCTTCAAGACTGGTTCTGAGAGCAAAGGTGGGGAGAAGAAGAAGCACGGAGTTTGTTACCAGAGGCTGCACCCCTTAAAAAGCAACACTCCTCCACCTTCTGCGCTGCACTGTGTTGTCTGAGCACTGACGGAGCAGAACAGAGCGCTCATTTGCTTTTTAGTTGGTTTAGCTGGCTGAGGCAGAGTTTTCCCTGGACTGTTTTTTTTTTTTTTTCCATTCCCTTCTCTTGGAACATTTCAAATCTGCCCCGGACTGGGACCTGGGGAGCACTGAGAGCTTGCACTTTGCTGCTTATGGAGGCCTACTCTGGGCAGCAGCCTTCCCCATTGCCGGAGGGATTGATAACAGAGCGAGCACCCACAGGAGAGACTTTCTGATTTGTTGTCTCTTCAGAGTGGCAATTGAGTTTTGTCATCTGGTATTGTTCATTTTTTTGTGCTGGGGAGTGCTTTGCCTGTTAAATAAACAGCTTTTTCCCACTTCTCTCTGAGGAAATTTTCCCCAAACCAGTTGAGGGGAGGGGCTGTGTGGGTGGGCTTTCTCGGGGTTTGGGGGGGGGGTGTGGTGGGCCTTTTAGAGGTTTTCTGCCAAATTTGCCCTAAACCAGGACAATTGGGATGTGCGACTTAGAGAATGATGGAATCACTTTGGTTGGAAAATACCTTTAAGAACATTGAGTCTAAATGGAATTAGCAAATGCAGCCATCAAGAAATGTTTTGCTGTTTGAAGAGAACATGGTTTATCTGATAAGCTTTGCAAGTATTTGTGTCATCACAAGCACACATGTCCAATGTATTAGATGGGAATATAATAGGAAACCTGTGCAGATCAATAGAATGATTCTCAGGGTAGGATATTTACATGTTTCATCTTTCTTTCTGACTTCTTCAAATGAATTCTTTTTAGAAAGTAATGATTGGAATTGTTACTCTTTTGACAGTTCTGAGTGTATTACTGACCTTTTTGGCATATGAATGCCAAACGGGTTAATTCACCTAGTTTTTTAGATAAAGACTAAGATTTAGTTCTGCTTCAGCTGGAGGCAGAAACATTGAAATCCTCTGGCCTCCTTCTTAGTATCTAATTTCTATTACAAAATTAGTGCCCAATCTTGTCCCTTAAGGTCCAGTTAGCTCAGTGTATACCAACAGGGTGACTATAGTAGGGCTCACATGATGCTGCACACAGAAGCCCTCAGTGTGCAGCTCTAGCAGACAGTAATTCCATGCAGTTGGACAATGCCAGTGCTGACTTTGGATCACCAGAAGAGTAGAACGAGAGAGATTTAATGGAGAGGTCTCTGCAGGAAGTGGCCTGAAGAAGACAGCAGAAATCCCAGCTGTGTGTTTGTAGAAATCATTTGAATGCCATTTCCAGAAAAAGATCTTCAAATCTAGCTAGCTTTTTCTGCAGATTATTTGTAAACTATATGCATTACATGGACAGTTTCACTGAGCATCTGAAATACAGCTGCGTTTAAGTGGATTGAATCAGCGTTGGGAAGCAGTGGAATAAAGCTTTTCACGAATACCTGACATCCAAGACCCGCAGGAATGTCTCCATTTTTTATGTCCAGATGCTTTTTAAAATAATGGGTGACCATTTAGCATAGTTTTAATCAGAAATACAAAGAAAATTTTAAATTCACATTTTTTATGGCTTGAATATTTTTCTTTGTTTATTTCCTGCTTTCCAATTCAGTTCTCCAAATCACATGATTAGGCAATGAGAACTCATGCTGTATAAAAGTATTTAATGCCATGCTTCCAAGTTAAGGCCATGTATTTCCTGGGACTGTTCCAAAAAAAAAGAAGCCTATCTGGATTCTCTCTTCCCCACGCTCATTATTAGATGAAAATCATTTCAATATTCTATTTTGACTTTACATTGAGACAAAGTAGAAATTTTCCAGATTCCAGGGTAGAAATCCATTTTGATTTAGGTTAAATGTACATCTTTTAGTTAAGCCTTGGAATCTTAGCTGTTTAGTCTGAACTCATAAAAATTGATTCAGTGAAGGGCAGAGATAAGGGGGGGGAGACAGGTCAACTTGGCCTAGGAATTCTTTCTGATAACAAAAGAACTAGCGCTAAATGTCACTCGAAGTCTGTAAAATGAATATGTATGAACTTATTGTGAAATTGTATGCATATGTATTTGGGAAGAAAGATAAAAGGAGACCTGAATATCCAAGAGGTACACATGCCTTTTAAGGAGAGTAATCCCCGCATGCGTCCAGCGCTGCAATAAACATATCTGCTTTACAACTTTTACAAAGTTGTGGAGTTTTTGATTTTCTCCGCAAAAAAACATGGTACAATATTATATTCAGAAATTCAAGCCTCTACTGTTAGGTTGTTTACATGGTTTTCTGGCCTTTCTAACTTTGCATAACCACCCTTTGCAGCTATATCTTTTTGCAGTAAGGCATCACAGGGGTCTGTGAGACGTTTTAATGTGAGGCAGGACTAACATGCAAACTGCATGTGACATACTCGACATATTTCACTTCAGAAAGTTACAGTATGCTCAGACGGGGTGAAATACGAAAGAAATAGACTTAACACAACATTTCTAAATCTTGGAAATCTATTACCTGAACTTTGAGTCAGTTTGCAGGACTCTGTAGAAATGCAAACGTGAAGTCCAAGGAGTAGAGCAGAAGGCGTATTGGGCAGGGGGACAGAAGATTGCTCTGAAGGCTGATGTAAGCAAGATTGCATCCTATAAAGAGAGCAGCTGCTTCTGCTGGTGCCAACATAGAGAATTTGTGCCACTGGCCTAGTTTTCTGGGGACTTTTGACCTGTACGCTCTTGAGGGTTTGCAGATGTGAATTAATCTGTCCTTTGATCTTTTCTTTCATTTGAATGTCTATGACCTGATTTGGTCTTGTGTACTGTACTGTATTGTTTTATAAACAGACATGTTTCCACTCTTTGAAAGCTGTAGTTGAAAGTTAGGTTGCACTTATGAGTTGGCTGTCAAAAGAATTAATTGTCTGCTTTAAGCAAAATATCAATAGAAGCATTCAATCCACTCCTGTGATACAGATTCATTTTGAATTTGCAGGGTAATTTACATCAGTGGTTGTACTGCCTGTGCAATAAATATAACTTGCTTGGTTTCTAATGATGATAATAGTCCTCTTTGTATTACTATAAGATTAGAATCCACCATCATTCTTTTCTTATTATTATTGTGCTGTAAAGGAAAAACAGTTTTGCATTAACCAAGGAGTAAAATGCATGCAGTGAGCATCATTCTTGCAAGCAGTCCTCAATTCTGAAAAGACCTCTCAGAAGCTGCATCAATTGGGAAAGCTAGACAGATGGCAGAATGCAGAACTTGTCGTTTAGGATCGAGTACAAAATGACACCCAAGAAATTCTTCATGGATGCTGCATAAGTACAAAGACGCCCTAATTTCAAGGTGAAAGATAGTCAATGTGAAACTTGTTCAATGAATAAAAAACTATGCTAATCAGGACACTAGAGTACCAAGCGTGCTACAAGGCTTTTTTGTAATGAACATCATTCCCAGCATGTAAAAGTACTCTTTTTATTGCAGATCGTTTAAAAGTGCACAACAGTTTGGAAAAAAGTGCTTTTCTTTTTTCTATTAAAAAGAACTGCGTATCATTCTAAGAGATACTGGAAAAAGTTTTTTGAAAACAATGTTATTTTAAAGGCTAATTCTATTCATAAATACTTCACAGGAAAAAAATCTGATCTGCTGGTTCATCCTGAGGACTCTTAAAGGAAAATGCCATGGTTGCGTTCTCTTCTCACTACTTCAAGAGCTCAGTCTTACCGGCATTCTAATTATTTTTTATGCTGCTGATGGCACGGCTTAGACATCCTTGTCTCCATTACCATCATGATTTCCATTTCAAGTGATGAGAATTTTTCTTCCTGACTGGTGAAGTTAAGTGTCATAACATTAATGTTGAGTCAATTTGAAGGCTTTTTTCCAAAGGAATTTCTTCCTTCCTAATGAAAACCATTGGCACTAGCAAACCTACTCAGTTTTTCAGGAAGTGATATAATACACCTGTAGAGTACAATGTCCTCAGAGTTGCTTTTTCACCAGAAGAAGAAAACTGCTGTTTTCTTCTTCTATCACCTTAGACTTACTTTATTCAAAACCTTTTTAAACCTTTGAATTTCTTTTTTTATAGCTAATTCCTTTCACAGTGTGCTATAGCATATGTATTTTGAAAGGCCATTTGTACATATTCAAATGGCTTACTTCTATTCTACTAAGAAATGGCTGTACTTCTAGTAGGGAAACTTCAAGGTCCAGTAAGATTTTATCTAATACAAAATTTAAAAATCTCCAACTCCTAAAAATGATACCAGAAAATGACATCTGTAAGACTGTGGCAGGAGGCTTTTTCCAGAACAATGTGCAGTTCTTCCCAATTCTATTTTTCCCTCCTATTACTTTGTACACAAAGATTTTTACACAGTCTTCTAACAGTGGCGTGTTACTACTGGGGTAGAGTATTGCCCTGCCAGCATTGGAATTGACTCGAATGCAGTTGTGTTCAAATTTGCTGATGGGACAAGGGTTTTTTGCTGAACACACTTTAGCAAGCAAGAGGGCTTCTTGGTCTTTAGATGCTATGAGTCCCAGAAAAAGATGAATGAGGTGGTGACATGCCTCGTGTTTTGAAGAGAGATCAAAACCTTATTTCTGGGGTCACCTCCATTTTGGTACAGAAAGCGCACAGAGGGCTTTGAAGCAGCACTTTCACCCTCTTTGCATTCACTAGTAAATCTGAGACAGAGCTTGCTCCAAGGTTTGTGCAAAAATACTCTTTTGATGCAACTGTTCACCAGACAATATCTCTGGGAAAATTTGCAGGGGCAGAAAGCAAGCCCTTCCTGGGAAATCTACTGAAATGGTTCAGAAGTTATTCCCATTCACTGTTGCTAACCTCTGCTGTCTAGCTGTCGGATACGCTTGGGATCATGTTGAAATAATTCTAAAGAATGTACTGAGGCTGCAGTATTGAGTAAACATAGGTATTTTCCATAGGTGTCAGGGGAAAATATTTCTGTTGGTAAAAATGAGTTCCATAGAAAACAAGAACAGCATGGTAGAAAAAAAATTACATCCATAGAATGAAGATGCCCAGAATTCTACTTTTGAAGTTACACAGAGTCAATATTTTCTAAAGAAGGTTGTGAAACTTATGAAGAAGGAGGAGTATATTCCACCTGACTGGTGTAAAAGTTCATTTTTCCAAATTAAAAAAACCTATTTTTAAAAGAAAAATATTCCGCCTTGTGGAAAAGTAGCCCATTAGTAATTTTATCAAAGGTAGGATTAGATCAAGTATTCCTACAAGACAGTAGTAGTACTATGAAAAGCCTTTTGGCATCTATTTGACTACAGGAAACTTGTGCAAGCAGAAGTGTCTTTCCCTGACGCAAGCTGTACTTCGTATTTGCTACTGCTGCTTAAACATTGTCAAAAGAAAACTTGTCAAAAAAGGACTACTCTACACAAGCAACTGGAACTATCCATTGCGTTCCAGCCAATTTTAACTAGAAAATATCAGACACACACTCTAGCTGAATATTCTAATGCATAGATGGAGTATACCATCACAAAGAAATGGGAATGCTGGAGAAAGGAGCAAATGCAGATGAATTTCAGGGAAGGAAATTATTGGAGAGCTAACTGCAGTCCCTCGACTTTACAAGAAATGATGTCCAGTAAATCCCAACCAGAAACCTACATAACTCCATTTTGAAGTGAGTTGCATCTATGGTCCTCTGTTCTTCCTAGATGAAGAAACTGTGTTTTGAATCAGTCTTCCAAGCGCTATGGCTAAAGACCTTAGATGCCTCAATTTTCTTTTTTTTTTTTCCAGAAGCAACTGTCTCAAAACCTCTGTGAAGGTGATTTTTCCCATTAAGATGCCATATATTCAAAGAGCACCTTGTCATTTAACAGGGTACTCCAAACCTCATTTCCAAACTTAGACTAAAAATAACACTCTTCCTAGTTATCTTTCTTTTTTTCTTTTTTTGCAGGTTCCTGCTAAACTAGGCAGCAAAGTAGAGAACAGACCACAGCTCTTTCTGGAGCATCTTGAACAAATGCCCTTGCTTGTGTTCCAATCATTCACTTTGCCAAAATGCCTAACGATGAAGAAAAGGTTGTGAAGGCATTACTAGTAGTATGATATGGCAATGTATGGGTGTGATTTATCAAGTAGAATTTGTATCACATAGATGATACTTGGCAAACAGCAAATGAAGGGGTTTCTTTCAGCTCTCAGACTGATGTTACATGTCAGTAATTTAAACCAAAGATAACAAGAAGGATATCTTTTAACAGTGAACTTAATTACACCCCTACCCATGGACATCTGAATCTTAGGAATAGACAGTGTCTGATTTAGAAAAAAATACAGAATCACCACAGTTTAAAGAAGCATATGATCATGAACACTTTGCTGATGGAACGTAGCCTATTCATTGGCTGAAATGAAGCAGGTAGACAGGACATAGGAAATATTGTTTTGTGGATCAAACATTTTTTTTTTAAAGTGATGCTTACAGATGGTGAACTCACCAACTTCGATATTGCACAGTAGATAAGGGTACCTAACTTGCTCCATCAAGTTATCCCTTGGAATCATCATCCAAGGGCATTTCCCCCTGCCTCTGTGAAAAAGTGCCTACCTTTTTCACAACACATTTGCAGCAGCATTGTTAGGCCTGATCAGCTGGTATGGAGGGTGAATTATCAGCAGCAAGGTGACTGGCCAGGGTCATTTGCTTCAATGGATTTTGATCTACCGGATATTTTGAAGACCTGCTTCAGCCCTCTTTGTCAAACACAGCCTTCAAATGGTGCTAAACAATTGTTCGGGCTGTGGACCACATGAAAAAATACTTTCTGGTGCCTTTACTGGGCCATATGCTCTTTATTCTCTCCCTCAACTTCTCCATCACCTCTCATCTCTTTCACATGAGCTATGTTCAAGGTCCACAGGATACTTTTCACAGAATCTTCAGGCCTGATGCAGTAAGAATGATGAACAGAATGCAGTTGGGATGAATTTTCCAGTTTGGATAAAACCTTTTGTGCACCCATATCCCCCTATGCCCAGAAAAACCTTTACTAGTAATAGTGTTTTTCCTAAACCGCAATTTAGTCTGGAAGAAAGGCTTTTGTCTGAGAGTATCTGGGAGTATCTGCATGAAGCACAGATATCTGGCCTATGCAATTTTGAATATCAGAGGAAAAAAGAAAATGGCAAGAAGTTTTTAATTTTACTGGTTTTAATTTTCAATTCCATGCACTTTTTCAAAAAGTGTCAATCTCAAATGGCCATCAACATATTTCAGTCATCTGTGAGTATTCCTGTCAAATGTGTTTCAAATCAAAAGAATTTCAAACTTTTCCTCAAAGTTCATATGCCTAGATTTAGTATTTCTGATCTCTATTAGATGAAAGGAAGACATTTTTTGCTGTTGGGGTGCTGGAACGCTGCAAAAGGTTGCCCAGAGAAGTTGTGGATGTCGCATCCCTGAGCGTATTCAAGGTCAGCTTGGATGGGGCTTTGAACAGCAACGAATGCGACCCTTGATGGTAGATAAACAAAGCTTGAATATAGAAGAAACTCAGATTGAACTATAGGAGCAAATTTTCTCTCAGCTCTTGGGGTAAGTTCAAAGTTGTACAAAATTGCATTTCTCTGTGATTTTCAATACTGTAACTGAAAGCTTCATGAAAACTATGCAGAAGATATCAAATTTTAAAAGCGATAAGAACTACAACATCAAACACATGGGATTGGGTACAACATGGGACACTCTCTGAGAGAAAATCTCTGTATTTCAACACTTCATCCCAATGATTAGGATTTCAAGAAGTGCCAAAGAAGGCGGCAAAATATCCTTCAGGACATTATTTACTGTAGTTCAGCCTGGCCATTAGTTGGAATTGGTGTTTGAACTAAGGTCGATGTACCACACACACTTTCCATGCACTGAAAACTTACTGTTTACAATGAATAAGCAATGAGGATCAAAATTGATTGAAAGCATCTTAAAAATGTCAAGTATTTCACTGTAAATGATCTATGATCAAAATACTTATTCCTCCTTAGTGAGGGACAAATAAATTCTTCCATACCATGATGGTTTAAAATTGTATAAACCAATGTTTTCTTCTGAAAAGACATCCTCTAATTTTTTCTATTTGTAGAAGAAAATATTCCTAGACATAGAACTCAGTAATTTTAAAAGAACAAATGAAAGGAAAATATTCTGCAAACAGAATTCAATGAAAACATGTGTTTTAAATATGAGGTGCATATTAAACAGAATTTTAGTACCAGATGTTTGAAATAGTGTACCAGCTCTTTTGCCCACAAAGAGTGGCATTTAGCATTACAGTCTTTTCCAAGGTGTTCATGATCTGCTATGCTGATCTCTGTGCATGCCTCGGTGTGTGCGGAAGCGGGGGCATGTGAAGGGGAGTGTCTATGTTTGTTTAACCCTCGTAGTGGCAGATTCATGCCTCAGCTCCATCATTTTTTTTTAGAAACTTCACAGAGAGTGGATATGAAGTTTCATGTTCAAAAGAGATCAATTCCTAGGTCATCCATTTTACTCTACCTTGTAAATCACTTTCTTGATATTGATAAAATATGCTTTGTTGCATATTTTATTAAATATGCTTTCACGCTACATGGAGGAATGAGAATGTGGAGAATCCCTCCAATGCCTTGCAACTTTTCCGCAAATAGATTTTCAAGAAAATCATCATTTCTCTTTTCAATATGTCTGGGACAGGCATGATGGTGGTGTCAACCTGTTGAAGTTTTTGTAGCTGGGGGAAGTTGTACGAAAGGATTGGTTTTTACATTGACCAGTTACTGAATCAAGTGCATGAACACATTTGAAATTCAGCTGGGGTTTCCTTTTTCTAGCAGACTACTTCTAGAACTAGCTAGTAGACTCAAGATGACTCTTTTTCTCTGTTTTTGTTTCTTTTCTTTTTTCTTGGCTTCTTAGCAACTATCTACACAATTGTAGAACCTTTTTCCCAACTAAAATTGTTTCATAGACTGATAATTAAGATAAACTTTTTACAAGGAATATTTTAAATCTTTGTTAGAGTTAAGAAAGTTAAGAACATAGGTCCTTTTCTTCCCTTATGAATATTGCAATGAAATAGTTAAATAAAGACCAACTCTTTATTTTTACTTGGAATCCACGTAGATAATTCCCATACAGTAATACATTTTGTGGACCAATATTTGTCATTCTGATGTAAGTTGTCACTTCTTAAAAACATGCCTTCAGTGACTACGTTGACAACACTTTCGCTGAAGATCCTTACTGGTCTTAGCACACACATAGGGAGAAATTTGCTCAGCCAGTGTCAGTCTTAAGCATGTATCTTAGAAGATCTTTCTAGAGCTGGGGAATTTAACCATAAAAGGGATTCAGTTATGGAAGAGACAGTTATCCCGGAGTTTTACATTCTTCTTGAACATTACTTAAGGAACTTAAATCCCATGTCCATTTGGATCTCGCTCTGCACAGAGCTTTGTCATGCCAGTCCTTGAAATGCATCTCTAAGAGAATTCACTAGCACAGAATGAATGAGGATGGAAGGGGTCTGTGGGGCTCACTAAGTCCAATCCCCCTGCTTCAATCAGGATACCTAGAGGTATGGGGTTCGGCTGTTTGTCTCTGCTCCCACACACGCTTAGGATGGTTCTTGCACGCTGGGCTTCAAAAGATGAGTCTGGACGCTAGTTTTTTTGGACTTCAGAATTGTTTATTATTTCTTATCTAAAATGTACTTTCTCTGCCTGAAGGATCTGACCAGCAGGGCAGCCAAAGGCACTCTGCCCACCCCCAAGGTGGTCGCATCTTTTATAACAAAAACTTCGTATATCATGTTTACCTTTTGTCCCCAATACCTATCACCCTCATCACTAAGTACACCCTCACCCTAGACCAATCCCCAAATGCCAACACCACTGCAGAAGATGGAAGACAGGAAGAAGAAAGAAGAGCCTGGTGGCAGGCCCTGATTCCTCCATCTTGTCTCTACAACGCCCCTGTACCAAAACCCCAAAAGTTGTGATTCACCCTTTAATGATATCTTCCCTTCACCATTTACACCTGAGTCATTCTCACAGGCTCCATTTCCTCATACATTGGTGACATATCCCTAGATGGATCAAAATCAAGCCACCAAGTGCTTTTGGCAACATTCCAAGACTCCCGAGCCTACCAAGGGTTCTCTCGGTAGCTCTGGACATCAGGAGTGATGTGCTGAGCTCCCACATAGAGCCTGTTGCCCAGATTATATCTGGGCCTTCTTTTAATGTCTTCAATGATCCAGACTCTACCATCTTTCTGGACACTCTGTGCCATGGTTCAGTCACCGTCACAGTAAAAAATCAGTTTGTGATGTTCGGAGGCAATCTCCTGTATTTCGGTGTGTGCCCACTGCCTCTTGTCTTTTCACTGAGCATCATTGAAAAGACACTGGTTCCCTGCTCTTTGCACTATTCCTTCCTGTAGGTATGTGCGCTGCCATGTAGATAAATGTCAAAAACTTCCCTGAGGCCCAGGCAGATGATATTCTCTTCATCTACCAGGCAAGTTCATTCACCGGAGGAGTTTAAAAAGTTGTCAAGCATGAATTTCCCCTGGTAAATCCATGCTGACTACATTTGTTCTGTCCTCCTTCATGTGCCTGGCAATGCTTTCCAGGAATAGCTACTCCATCAACTTCCTGGGGATCAAAATGAGGCTGGCTGGCTTGTACTTTTCTGAGTCCTCCTGGTTGCCTTTTGTGAAGATGGGTGACATTCGCTTTCATCCAGTCTTTGGGCACTTTCCTCAGTCACCATGATCCATCCAACATGATCAGGAGTGGCCTCAGAATAATATCTGCTAACACCCTTGAGAGCTGTGCATCCATCTAAACAGGGCCTGTGGACTTAATGGAATACTTACTAATTCAGTGACTATGCCCATAAAAATTTGCATGGGATAAGAGGACATTTTAACAGGTACCTGAAGAGTGAGTGAAAAGCTATGGAAACAATCCAAAAGGACAAAGACTAGAGTTCCCTTTGAAGACAAAGCATCCCATCATGGAGCTGAGCAGTTTTAGATCCAGGTAAGCTTCCTCTCTGAAAGGATGCAGAAGACATGATTTTACCTTATCCAGTAATAAAATGTGTTGACCATTTACTTGCAATACAAAAAATTAAATGATTTCCAAAATTATTGCCTCCATACTAGACAATAATGTACTGGCTGGGTATTCCCCTAACAGATGAAAGCACCTGCTTGATGTCTCTTATGCGTGCAGCCTATTCGAATTAGGTCATTTGAGTGGGGATTACTGGTCTTTGAATTTTGTTTCTGATGAATTTGGAATATTTACTGAAGCAAGGACCTGAAGATGAGAACTTCATTTCCCATCAGCGCACTCTAACATCCATGGCCGTAATGCCATTGTTTCTCCCCAACTGAGTCAAGAATCGATGACTACAAAGTGGATCAGCTCCAAAAGGAAAGATCAAGGCTGGATAATATTCTCTTGGTAAAGCTATTTATCTCAAATGAAGTGACCGGCTTCAGTGATCTTTCCCTGGCCTAAAGCTACAAGGAGGGGGAGATGGACCAGGTTTCCTTCCACTGCCGTTCTCTTTGTTACCTCAGTGTTCAATACAGGTATGAAGATATTCAAAAAGATAGCTTTGCAGAATTCATAAAATTCAGTCGTAAAAAATCATTTCTTAGCAGCTGAAATGAAAATAGCAAATAAAATGCAATTAATTCCATGGAAGATTGAAATGATTATTTCTTCATTTTGCATTGGAGGATGTATATTGTATAAGTTTGTCTTGCCTTGTTCTCCAGGTTTTGTTACTGGCACACCTTTCCTTATGAACGCGCTGTCCTTTCCTAAATACTCTCATATGGAGGAACATGCTTCTGATAAGAAGAGCACTAGGATGTCTTTACTTGACCTTTTCTTTTCACTGATGCTTGGTCCTCTGAAATGAATGGTGTTCTAAAATTGAAATGTGCTACTATTGTTCCCACAGGGTAAGCCGCAGACTCTTCCTGTCGGAGCTGTCACTAATCAGCTACTCTCCTATCTGCCTTTAAGTAGTTGAATGTTCTGGTCTAAAAGTAGCACCTTCTATGTAACCATGCTCTTAGTTGCCAGTGTCATCCTAAATCCAAACACCCTCCTGCAAAGGACCGCTGGTTCTGTAGTCAACTAAGGAAAAAAGACCCGTCCATCCATGCTTTCTGATTTAAAATATTAGGGTATGACGTCCTTAAACAATTCTCTGCAGTTGAACACTACTTATCTTTGGCGTGTTTCTTCAACTCACTTGCAAGTCATTCATGCGTTAGGTTATTGGGAGAATTGCTTCATTTGAAGATGATTAAAAGGGGTATGAGAATACTTTTGTGCCTCTGCTATGAGGATACTTTTCAAATCCATACAAACTTCCTGCAAATGCAAAAACCTGCATCCTGTATTGTCCTAGCTTACAATAAAAAATGCATCCTATTCCCACCCTCAAGAACTGCAGAAACCAGGAGTGGCATTGTTTTTTCCTTACCTCCTGTTAATGGGCCCATCAATGTCTTGCCACATGACTCAGAGATAACTCCCTCCAGGAGCCATTTCTGTTTCACGGGTAATCAAGGACCCATAGCATGACTCAGAAGGATATCAGCCCATTGGGAGCTGCTCCGTCCAGGGGGTAGGAGCTAAGCATCCCCACCTGGATATAATCTGGGTTTTGGGACACAACAAGCAGCCTGCATTGCCACTGCATTGCCAGAGGAACAGCCGCCCTTACCCAATGGTTTTCCAGAGGAAAAGAGCAACCAGATGGTTTCTACAGAAGACCATTTCATCCAAACTGCTACCACCACCCTAACTAGCAGGACGTCAGCTTCTATTCTGACTCTGTCAGTGGTTTTTCTTTTGTATTCTTGCATGGATTTGGGTTTTTCCCCCTTTTCCTAATAAACTGTATTTCTGACTTGGAGTCTTGCTGCGGTGCCCGATTTCTTCAGCCCAACTAGCTCCCAACACCGACAGCGAGAATGGGCCGCCCCAAGAAAGCTGTCGAATCCGGGCTGCAGCTGTAGGGCACAGCTGCTCTATGGCACAGGTGGACTGCCTTGGGGATAGAACTGCGCTGAGGGCAGGGACAAGGAACAGGGAGAGGTCTTCTGTATATTTTTCAGTTTACTCCCTGGAGGGTCAAGGACAGAAAGACACTGATTCAAAGGCATACATCAACTTCTAAATGGGGGGAAGGTCCCAGGGGAGGATACAATCTTTAACCAACAGGGAGAAACTGGGGGTGGAACACAAGGAGGGGAATACAATGTTGAAACCAGTAGGGGGACTACAGGGGAGGAGAATAACTTGAACAAACCAATGGGGTTTCCAAGGGTACAAAATTGAGAGGGAAGTTTCTAGAGAAAGGGGCCGGCTTGGGGAGGGGTTGATGTTCAATGGGAGGAGGAACAGGGAACAAAAGGGCAGGTCTTTGGGGAGATGGACAGCTAGGGCAAAAGCCAACAATACTGGGGGGAAAGGAACAATCCATTAATAATAACATATGCTATAACAGCACAAAATAGGAAGGCTTAGAAAATGGACTACTAGAACTGCAGTACAATAATAAACACACACTGCAACAGAGTGTCTCACTGGTTTGGCTTTCAAACCAGAAGAGGCGCCAACCTAAAAATTTCCAAACCTTAAGGACAACTGGCTGCCGTTTTGATTTCCTTCTTAAATATATCACCAAGGCGCTAACAGCTTCTGTAATTGGCTCAGCAGCATGTCTGTTCCTAGTGCCAAGCAGGGATTCACTTTGCCAGGCATGGAGGAAGCTTCTAGGGGCTTTCCACAAAAAGTCACTTGTGTGGCTGGCTTCTTCCCTCCCCACCAAAAACCAAGCCATGCCAAACCAACACCTTAACTAATCCGTAGTACTTAGAACGCATCCAATCATTTCTTTCAAACGATACTTTCCGGTTTTTACCAAGTGCACTGAAAAGAAGTGGATCAATAATATTGATAAAAATTGTTCCAGTTCAATAGAAATATTGGGTCATGCAACTCTGGATTACATAGCTATTTTTTTGTACAATACACAGAAGTTTTGTTCACCTCCATGTAAGAGCCTAAATGAGGGATGTGGGAGTCCAGGCGGCTCTCCAAAATGCAGTTTATTCCATCCAAGATGTTGCAGCAGTCCAGGGTGGTGGGCGACAAAGCCTGTGCCTACAGCTGTCAGCTCTGGCTGGAGGCAGGCCTGGAGACCCTTTGGTTTTGGTTACATTGATTTATATACTTTGCTGAGCATCTTCATTCAGTAGAACCAATCTATCCCTTAACTATTATCTATAGCCTATCATAACTACTCTATTTACCATATTCATGTCACTGTTCTCCAATCACTAAAAGTCAGTACGTTACAGTTTCAGCTGAAAATTTTTTTTTCAGTTTTCTTGGCAGTGGAAAATTCGGAGACCTTTCTTCTGCTTGCCACATCGGCAGGCTTGTTTCCGGTGCTATCTTCCTGCTTGGTAAAAACATCTTCTTGTTTGGACTGGGTTTATCCTTTGCTCTAAGTCATAAAACCACCTTCTAACTAACATACCCTTTGCCTCCTTGGTTATCCTGTAAGACTGGCTCAGCAATTCTTTTCTTCTAGATCAAAACTTGCTTCCAACTCTATTCCTTCTTCAGACTCCACATTCAAAAATCTTTCTGCCAAGCATACATATCTGTGAGACTTTCTTGTCAAACTTTCATCTTTCCCAACACCTCTAAAGAAATGTTTCCTGATGGTTTGGATCAGAAGATCCAGTATTGCCATCCTGAGAGTTTTGTTTCGAAGCCCATAAGCTGTGCTCAAGGTTTTGGCTATGTTCTTTGTTGTGCCTTGCATATATTTTGGCTAGAAGGCCAGTGTAGATGATGTCCTTGCTGCAGTAGCCATGGGAAATAAGGCGGAGTGTCTGGCTGATGTACCGGGATGTAGACTATCCACCACTCCCCCAGGGAGGCGAGGATCCCTAAAGGAATAGAATATTGGCTATGCTCTGGGAGTTTTACAGAGAGAAAGATCCTCACAGCTCAAATGATTTGTCTCCTGGAGTTCTGAGGAGTATGTGGTGAAGAAGAAGGCTGCTGTTATTTCCAAGAATCTTCCGTGCATTCAAGAGGATCATTGAACTTCTTGTCTGAGAATGAAAGAAATATTAGTAGTAATTAGTTCTTTTTCTCTGTCTGTGCATCACTGATTGAATTTGGGTAGGTTATATTTTATTTATTTATTTATTTATTTTAATATTACATAATAAGGTCTTCCAAATTCCCAAATTCTGCTTCACTTCTTTCTTTTGTAGGCCAGTCTGCTTCCTCTTCTCTCTGCTGTATTATTGCAGACCATATCTGAATGGATTTTTTTATTTTTATTTTGAACATTAGGTTTAAACTGAATGAACAGAACACTTTATTTATCCTTATTTTACCAGTTTGCGAGGAAATACAGAATTTTGAAGAGAAGTGATGCAACTCCACTTGAGGTTTTCAATGGAAGAGAAGAATGACGATGTCCTACATTCACAGCATTGTTTACAGTAATATTGCCGCTAGTTTCCACCAACTTAGGTCAGGTTCTGGAAGCAGGCAGCCGTGATAGTATAGAAGTCTAAAAAGGTTCCGTTTGGCTGCTCTTCTTGAAAAATAGCTAATATGTCTCAACGTTGTGCTGAATCTTGTTGTACAGACATTTCTTTTGAGGTCTGAACTCCTTGCTGGACTTCTGTATCTAAGAATCAGATACAGTAAACCTATGTTGCCTTATACGCTTTAAGAATTTGGTTCTAATCCAGAAGAGCAAGAAAGGTTGCTGTATGATTACAAGCTAAAGTATCTGCTAAGAAAGCAGTTATTGGACTGCTTTTTAAAGACAAATTGGAGCAGAGATTTCATTGTTTGATGGGGGTTTTTTTGCTTCTCAATAGAATTTTAGAAGTGGTGGGGTAAGAAAGTGTGGATTTTTATAGGTTTGCCTTGAAAGAAGAATTACAGGGGAAACTGTTGTAAAGAATTGATGCAGAGCTGTATGCAATAATGCACTCTTCCGTACAGAGTTTCAGAAGTGAAAACCAAGAGGAGAGAGTGCCGACAAGATGAGAGTGCCGATTTACTAGAATGAATTCAAGATAGCATTCTTTTCTCTCTCTGAATTACAGCTCTAAACCTCAGGGTATTGATAGTAAGTACATGACAATCTCAAAGACTTAAAAATGGATGATGAAGTTTTATATCCAGTAAACTGTAAGGCTTCACATTTTAATCTGGTTTGCATTTTGGCAAAAGCCAGGAATCTTTTGCAATTTGCCGGATAATAAGGGATTTAGAACAGGAAGTATGCAAGTAATCTTTTGGACCCTTCATCTCCCTTCTTAGAACAACGAATACATTTATTATGCTCCTATTTTTATTCCATCAGGGGATTTGATCCTAGAAATGTCTAGTCATTCTTTTCTTGTTTTCAACCCCTCAAAGAGCATGAATCCAAACTATTCAGAAGTTCTTGATCTGCAACAGTGACAAGCACTATACCGGTAAGAGTCAGTGGACATTAGCAGATCCCCATATGACAGCCCCCTATGGCGGGCTGTTCTGGCAGGACTGATGTTTGAGGGGCTGGAATTCTGTGAAATAGAACATTCTATGAATGGGGAAAATGGAAACAGATTCTGAATGTTCATCCCAACACGTAAACAAGTAATAGGGCAGGTAATTTTCTGTGGAAATTTCTTTAGCCCCAGTGTTGTGGATGATGATTACTCTTCCTACCTCCTTTGGCCAGCTGCCAGCACAGCCACGTTACTCTGATTATGGACAGAAAACCAGAAGAAGTGATTTTTGAACAAAACACCTATCAGGACCTTAGAGTGTTTTTTGCTGCAAAATGTTTCAAGGCAGATAGGGAAACAATTCCATTGTAGAGAGTGTGCTGAGAAGACAAGTTTGGAAGTTAAAAACCATGGAATCAGTTTCTATATATGTCACTGATTTTGCTTATTATCTATTTGGTGGGGTTTCTTGTTTTGTTGGGTTTTTTTTTGTTTTTTTTTGCCTGCATCCTTGAGATGAAAGCATAAGACAGAAAACTACTCTAAGTTTAAAATACTTTTGAGATTCCTTGTGCTGAAAACCTTGTAGCTACTGCTAAGGCCCATTAGCCAGGTCCTGTTTCATTTCTGAGAAGCTATAAAATTCCCATTGGTAATTCAGTTCTAACCATCTGTTGTTATGGTGGAGATGCAAATTAAGAAGAACAATTTTTGAATCTGTAGGGATGTATTTACCATTTTGTAGCTGCCTTTTCAGTCTCTGAGCCATCAATGCAAAGAAGAAGAATCTACACTGTTTTCAACCTTTGGACCATCCACTACTGTCCACGTGCCGAGATTCAAAGCCAAACAATCCTGTCGGGCCTCATTGGGAGGAATTATTTGGATTCAAAATACTAGAGTAGTATTTGATTTCCACCAGCACAGTCCATTGGGCACGAATTTTGATATCTATAGAACCTTTCACGGGGATCCATCTTTGTCACTAGCATCACATTTTATAAGAGAAGAGGCATTGTTAAATGGCTTCAGTGGAAAAAAAAATCTTAAATGCACTCTGAATGGAATTGAGATCCAAAGGAGCCAGTATTTCAAGAAAGCCTGAGATATTGTCTGTGATGAGATCCCTTCTAAGAGGTTCTATTAAGGTACCAAATTCTCCATCAAAATACTGGCAGATTGGTCAGAGGGGAAAAGCAAACTTTTTAAATGGTCCTTTGGGAAGACAGGGCTTGCAGCAAATTTAGTACTTGCTGCTAGGTTGCCTACATTCCAGGAAAGAGTATTAAATACTGAAATTTGATGGATGGTGGATGAAGTCTTTGTGACTGTGAAAGTCCAGTGCATGGAAATCTCAGAAAGGAACCCATCAAAGCCCCTGAAATGCCAACACACAAGTTGTGAGTTCGCAGTGCATGCCAGGTTTTAGCAAACCACAGCAAAATGCTGATTGCAAAACAAGGCCATCAAGTCACATACAGTATGAAGCAGTAGGAAAGACGAAAGCAGCTGAAAGCGTCAACCCTGCTAAGTAGTCTCAGTATTCTTATTGCCATTAGCAGAAATGTGAAATGAGTCTATAAAAATTACAAAGGAGGCAAAAGAAAAGGGAGTGATGACTCCTCTGGCATAGTGTTTCCTAACAGGGATCTTCAAAATGTAAAGATTCTATCATCCTTTAAACTGAAGGAAGGTATTAATGGCAGTAAGGAAATGGCATCAAATGCTAGAAAGACTCTGGGCAGTGTACTTCTAGACAGAAATGCCACTGATGGAAAACCGACTAAACTGGCACCAATGCAGCAGCATTGTACTAAAGCCCAGAAATGTCCACCGCTTCTCTCTCTGCCATTCCTTTAATATGCACACAGCAGCTCTGCAACATTCCTACTCATCATCTCCTTGGAAAACTGGGCGTGAGGGTCTGTAGTGACGCAGAGTCCCCAGGCAGGTGCAAAGGAGAGCCGCTTTATTGCAAAAGCCAGGCTTTTGAAGCAGTCAGGCCTTTATCACTTGCATAGCTTTAAGACACAACAAACATAATTCAACCAACCGTCATACACCACGCTGTGAACACGCAATGGTTCTAGAACTTCTTGATCTACCTCTAATTCAGCTGTCTCACTTTCCCCTAGTCATTTTCTACTTAGCCAAAGTAACGGGCCAAAGTAACAAAGCCATGGTTTTACAAGGCCTTCCTTTTGGAAAGTTCTACCTATATGCAACAGCATACCACAAGTTGCTTCACCACCAAGAGTTTAGGTAGATGATTTGCATCTGCCCTTGCGGTGAAACACAATGGGGAGAGAAAATGCTGTCGGAGATGTTCAGTCATTCCATTTTCTAGACAGGCCAAATCAAAAGAAAAGCAAGCTATAGGATTGTGTACTTGCTTTTACAGAACACCTGCTGCCATCTGACAATGAACTAGCAGAAAATCAGCAAGAATGAGACTTGAGGCAAACAACCTTTTGAAGGGAATAATGGGTTGATAAATAAAGACAACACGTTTCCAGGCTATTGAGATACTTTAAATGACAGCAACGGATTTGAGAGCAGAGACTGAACTCATGGGGAAGGATTCAAAGAATCCCAAGAAAAACATGACCAAAGAATAAAAGAACCCCAAGAAAAATAGGGGCAACTGACCTGTTTAAGCCTTCAGGAAATCAGTGGCCGCTGATTTAGATAGGCCATTCAAGTTCATTTACTGATGCACCTTCCACTCCTTTTTCACCTGTCAGCATCACAGGGTGAACTGGGACCTTGGAATCAAGATTATTTGGGATTCTGTTCTTAGCTTTAGGAGAGAAGTATAGCAGGTGAAGTACCTATTACTGATGTGATACCCAGGAACATAGAGTTGACACATTTCATTGAATTCCAATCACAACTAGCAATACTAAGAGGATAGGATTGGCCTCTTTTCATGACGCTCTTCTTGTTACACAGCCTGCTCTGATTCTGGTGAAAGTTTTTCATTAGCTTCTCTCTAAAAAGGAGAAAAACCAATCAAATGTCCCTCTCTGCTGATGCTAATCGAGTCAGAGGTCTATGAAAGGGCCAAAAATATTTGGAATTCTTCTTAGAGAATGGAAATGGAAGCAGAGCTACCAATCTGTTTCCTTGCAACATATCCCTAAAACTCATTCCCTTCTATTCATAACTTATGTATAGCCAGCAGTACATTCAGGAAAAGATGAAGCTGACTGATGTCAGCAAGGGAAGGATTTGAAAGAACTATTCCCATGAATCATCGTATAGACAGTAACTCTAGCATTAAAATCAGAACCCTTTTAGTAAGTATCACTTATGGGAAATTCAGGACTCCTGCACAATGGACCAAGAGGATTAAGCAGAAGCCGTTTATGGTTTACATGATGCACTTACACATTCTGACTCTCTGCACACGCTAGTCACGCTTTTCTTATTGGTGCCTTTGTCTTGTCCACGCATTCTGCGTGCACCTTTCAGAAGATGTGTTTCCTTACAGTCCAGGTACTTTGCCCATCCCCCCCCCCCCACTTTTGGAGTTCTTGTGGTCTTGGAATTTAGTTTCTCAGCTTTTCCTCTCTTGTTTTAGCACGGCTTATGTCTTGATGAATTCCAGAGGGCCCTGAGAAAATTCTGAGAAGAACCGTTCCAAGCTGGATGGCTGGTGCAGCCCGTAGTCTAAGCGGTTCAGATACATTGTCACAATTGCCCCTTCTTCTTGCACCAGCCAGATCTTTTCCAATGTAATTTTTAGCGAGAGGCACACCAGTTTCATGATGCATGGAATAACACAAAGCAATGAAATAATGACTACTAGTAAAAACAAAGCTCCATTTACGAGATCTTTCAACCACCCAGTTCTTTCCCATCCCTCAAACCATTGATGCAAACCCCACTCGTTCCCAGTCAATTTCTTCATAATGTCTTATACTTGTGTGAGTTTCGTATGAATGGCTGCAGAATGGTCAAAAAGATTCATGCAACATATTCCTTATAAAATTCCTAACACTCGTGCCCATGTGCTAATAACAATAACTCTATTACAGCTCTTATTTGCAGTGTTCTATATCTAATAGCATCTACGGCAGTGAGCACCTGAATTAAAATAGAAGAAGTTACGATAAGTTGTTTGAACATCCAGCACCCCAAGTGGTTGAAAGCAGCCAAACCTTGATAAGCAGCGACACCTAGCGTAAGGAAGAACGCAGTTATTCCTGCTGGAACGAGCAAAACTCTCCATAATGGTGCCAATCGCGTCTTTAGCTACTGTTGCTCTCTAGGTATTCCCGGGAACGAAAAAGCGGCTTCCTCCAGCAAAAACCATAATGAAGGTAACAGAGCCCTCCGAAGAGCGGCTTCAGTTAAAAGAATCCGGCTACCGGCACCTACCTTCGGAGAGCTGCGTATGCCCGTCTTCTGCGTCTCTTGCAGCCGACATCTTAGCGAAAAGCTTTTTCACGCATTTTCTCAAAAAGAAACTGTGCCAGCACAGCAAGCGTCCCACGACGTTTTTCATGAAGGTACTCAAGTTCTTACCATCTCCTGGAGAAAAGAAAAAGTAAGAATGGCTAGGGAGTGCTGCATAAGGTTTAGAAGGATGCAAAAGAAAGTTGTTTGAGAACTTTTTCCATAGTTATGGTAATGTAAGTTTAAACTGTTGGAAAGTGGTTAGTTCCTTTCTTCTCTCAGTTTGAGAGCTGCGCACTTATTCCCGGTGCTGTGCGGCTTCGTTCTTGGCGTCTCAGCATTTGCCGAGCTCTCCGTCTCCCGGAGGCGAAGAAGGGGCTTTTTCGCTCATAGAGCATTGTGCCGGACGCAGTGTGCTCTGGAGCGCGGCTTCTGCCTGGCGAGCGGCACCTACCTTCGGAGAGCTGCGTATGCCTGTCTTCTGTGTCTCTTGATGCTCGCATCTTAGCGAAAAGCTTTTCCACAAATTCTCTCCAGAAGAAACTGTGCCAGCACAGCAAACTGCCCCTGATTATGGCCTCATATTTTGCCTTTGCTATTGATTCCAGAAGCACTCTTCTTTCTTATTTAAGTTCCTGGTTGTTTTCAAATCACCGCTCTCCATGTGCCCTCCTACCCCGTGCTAATAGACAGAGGCACTTTACCTTGTAGGTATTAAATCCAGGCAATAGGAGAATCCAAGAAGAATACATCTTGAGTTTTAGAAGCAATGCCTATTGAATAGAAAAAAGATAATCCCTTCTTTGAGACCCATTATCAGACATCTCTGTGTGGGGGGGAGGTGTATCTGTGTGTGTGATTGGGAAGTGTACTCACCCACAAACCAGAGGCAATATTTAGTAACCAACATATCATAAGGGTGGATGCATATAATTTCCTGCTCTTTATTGAACTTTTTTTCCCAAGGTTCACTTGTTTTTACAGATTTTCTAGTCAGTTGAAAAATTCTTCTGTGTTTGTGTGAGAATAGAAACATCCATAAAGCTTACTGTGTGAGGAGAATCCTTTGGATTAGATGATGACTATTTAGAAGATGATATTTTCATCTGCATCAATCAATTTCCTTGTTTTGGAAATATTTTTGGTTTTCAAAGTAACAATTTTCAAGATGTATTTTTCGAAGGTGAAAAAACCAAGATCCTAATTGGTATCACAGAAATACAAAAAAAAAATCCCTTAAAATCATCCGTTGCATCTTTTCAATGTTGTCTTTTTGAATTTTCAATAGCTACCTCTTAATCTGATGTTAAAATCTTTTAAAATGCTCTGTCTTCACACAATTTTCTTCTTGATCCATTTCTAAGCTTTAAAATGATATTCAGGTAAGAGTCAATTACTGACACTACTTCACATTTTACAAATTGAAATCACAGTGCAGGGAGGGAGGGAGGGAGGAAGGGAGGGAGGGAGGAAGGGAAAGGAGGAAGCAAAGAAAGAAAGAAAGAAAGGAAGGAAGGAAGGAAGGAAGGAAGGAAGGAAGGAAGGAAGGAAGGAAGGAAGGAAGGAAGGAAAGAGAAAGAAAGAAAGACAAGAAAGAAAGAAAGAAAGAAAGAGAAAGAAAGAAAGAGAGAGAAAGGAAATTGCCAAATTTCCCAAACCTTAAAAATTATAAAATATATGTGTGGATGATATTTAAGTGCTGAGACTGTTCCTACATATAATAATGCTAAAAGGAACTTCTATGTCAGTCCAAAACTGTTAAACTGGATGGCAGTTTCTCAGAATCAATAGCCTGTTTTTTCTATCTTCAGCTAGTTACTGCTACTGCACAGAATGACTATTACCACAGAATAACAGAATGGTTGGGATTGGAAGGGACCTTAAAATTCACCTAAATTCACCCCATATGTCATTGGCAGGGACACCTTCCACTAGGCCGCCTTAAGCTCAAAGACCCATTCAAGCTGGCCTTGAACACTTCCAGGAATGGGTCACCCACAACAAGTTCCAGTGTCTCACCAGGCCTCCTGGCAAGGAATTTCTTCCCAATACCCAAAGGAAACATATACTCTTCAGGTTTTAAAGCCATCAACACTTTTCCTATTGCTCCATGCCCTTGTGTAGCTCATCTGCCTCCTTCTGCTAGGCTGCCTTCAGATACTGGAGGACTGCTCTAACATTTGCTCAGAGTCTGCTCTTCTCCAGGTTGAGAAGATGCCTGGAGGACTCTGGCTTGATGACAGACTCCCCTGAGCTACACTGGGGGCTCAGACCATTCTTCTTCTTGGACTTGTTGAAGGATGCACAAGCACTGCCGATTGTGCTTAATTGTGGTACAGGTAATAAATAGTTGATTGTTTCAATAAAGACACACTTGAAATGCTAAGAGCCAAATTTTTAAAGCAAAATTAATTGGAGAAAGATTCCTAAACTTGTGGCCTGTTACCCCAACCCATCTATTGGTTGTAAATGACATTCCTTGCTGTTGTTATGGTGCATGAACCAAAGCCTAGTGATGTCTACTACTTAAGACAGACGTTCTACCTTCTTACTAGAATATGTTCTTACGGTTTTAAAGCAATCCCCCGAACATCAAGAACAAGAGATTACCTCATGAAGTAATGAAGTGCTTTGGTTGAAAGTAAATTGCATTTGAAGGAAATGGGTTTGGGGGCGAGCACAGGAAGATCTCAGAAGTAGAGTGCCAGCTTAGTTCTCTGCTTCAGAGATAAGTGAAGCAATTCAGGAATGTCTTTCCGTGAAAATAGTTTACAGATCTTTCTGCACAACAGTTAACAAACAGCATCAGAAATGTGTGCGAATAATAGACTAGTCACTACAAGGTTGTCATCCGTGAGTGGTAAGGCAACTCAGACTCATAGCAGTGGTTTTGCTGTTGTGCCTCTTAGAATAGACAAAAAAGAATGAGGAAAACTAATTTTTCCATCTAGTTTCTTTCGGTATTGGTTCCAAGACTATTTTCCTGCCCTCAGGAGACAGCAAAAACTCTTAAAAACTTAAATGCTTCAGAACTGGAAATGATCTGATTCACAAATATTTCTTTTCAAATAAAATTTAAAACATCAGTATAACGGTAAAACAGATGGAGCTATTTAAAGATGAATGTTCTAGACATACTAAAACATTCCCAGAGATAACTCTTGTGTCCTAAGTCTGTTTAAAAGTCCAGAGTTCCTGGTAAAAAACTTATATGCAGATGGGGTAGCTACATGATATTCTCTTTCCAGCTTAATTATACTCTTCACTCTCACCACCTCTACCAGTTGATTTTCGTAAGTTCTTAGAAAACAGTAATTTAACTTTTTTAGTTCTATGAAAATAAATGACAGTGATAAGAGTTCTTTGCACTCCCTGTTTTCTGAGAAGCCTGACCATCAAGCCTTAGGAACTTGATCATGAGTTTTATTTCATCTCAAAGTAAATTTTAAGGGAGTGGCAGAGAGAATGGGAGCCTCAGGCATAACAAATTAGGCTTCTAATTCTTGTATTGTCCTACTTACCCATGACAAGAACTGGAAAAAGGATAGATTAGAGTTAGCAGCTGTTGAACATTTGCACATACTCTTCCACTAAAGAAGAGGTCAAGGATGGTTTTCTGGCTCCCCCTCCACAAGCTGCAGCTTCATTCAAGGCACTTTCACCTGCTGTGGCATGGAGCCCTCCACCAGCTGCACTGTAGGTATGTATTCCTCCATGGTTCTCTAGGGACTGCTGGGAGACAACCTGCTTCACTAGGATGTCGCCAGGGACTGCGGGACTGCGGGGGATTCTTTGCTCTGTCAACTGGAACACCTCCTCCTCCTCCTTCTTGTCTCACATTAGTATCATGGAGCTGCTTCCCATACTGTTTTTTCCCCACACATGCCACTGCCTATTCATATGTTTTGGGCTTTTGACCATATATTCTCACAGAGACTGATGGGCTCAGTTGCAAAAGTGTGTCTTGCTAGAAAATGACATGCTCTACAAAACCATGATTTTATAGAAAAGAATAGTGGAAGTACAAATATACCGCTAAAGGTCCGGAAAACTGGCAGTGCTTCATTGTAAAACATCCCCTGATTTTGCCTTCTTTCTCCTTAAGATCTGGAAAGAATACTGGGCAGGAGACAGTGTTGTTTCAAGGAAAAGACTTTTTTAGGTTTCTGGGGTGCGTGTTCAACTTTCTTGAGAAAATTGAGAAAAGGCACTTTGTCTTTTGTGGTAAATATCATTAGGCAATAGTGACAAATTCTGACCAACAAGAGCAGGTCAAAATCTGGTGAGATCAAGAATACACCTTGAGTGGCCAGGACAGAACCATAGAGTCGTAAAATCAGTTGAATTGGAAGGAGCCCGTCAGGAGCATCAAGTCCAACTTCTGGCCCTTCATGGGACCTTCCTCAAGAATCACACTGGATGCCTGAGATCAATGTCCCAAAGGTTCTTGAACTCAAGATAGGCGTGATGCTGTGACCACTCCCTGGAGAGACTCTTCCAGCACCCAAACATCCTCTGGTTAAAAGACTTTTTCCTGATACCGGACATGACCCTCCCCTGACTCAGCGGCATGCCATTTCCTTGAGTTCTGTCCTGGTAAACCTCATTTGAGAACTTTCTGATACCTTCATGTCTTTTTTCATTGTGGTACCCAAAACTGCCCCCAAGCACTCAAGGTGAGGCCGCCCCAGAACAGAGCAGAGCAGAGCAGAGCAGGACAATGCCCTCTCTTGCCCAGCTGGTGATACTGTGCCTGATCCACCCCAGGACAGGCTTGGCCCTCCTGGCTGCCAGGGCACTGCTGATGCACATTTAGCTTGCCATTGGCCAGGAGCCTGGGTTCCTTTCTGCACTGCTTCTCTCCAGCCTCTGGCTCCCTAGTCTATACACACACACAGCAGGATTGCCCTGTTCCAGGTGCTGTATCCAGCACTTGCCATCGCACAACTCCCTAAGGTTGGGGATTACCTGTGGGAATCCTTGAAAACAGAGGATTTTGGGAAAGCTGCAAAAGGCAGGCCTCAGAGACAGCAGAACTGTGGTTGGAGCTAAGCAGTAGTCATAAGGTTTGTCAGCAGAAAAATGATAGAAGAAGTAGAGAAGTAAGGACAAATAGAACAATGGCCTGTGTATTAGCGCTTGACCAGAAGAACTCCCTAAGCTACAGCAAAGTATATCTCGCCAGATGTTAGGAAGTTCTAAGCTTAATAATGGAGCTCTGTGCATTCTATCTGAAGGCTTACAAGCAGGACTTTTATTCAAAAGAAGCAAGCGTTCTTTGAACCAAAATTATGTGTGCTTCTAGGGATCGAATACAACTAGTGTCAATATGCTTTTGGTTTGTGGGATTGGTAAAAAAGCATTTCAAGTAAGTTGTAACATGAAGTTCTTTTTCTGCTGCTGGGGACGTGAGCTGCTGGCATCTTCCCACTGTCATGAGACTGATGCTGGAAAATACAACAGCTTGGGACACCTTCCAGAGCAGTCCCGCCCCTTTCGTGATTTGTGCATGGACTCCTGGCCAGCCATAATTGCCCATCTCTCTTATTTGTCAAGATCTCTCTGCAGCGTCTCACTGGCCTCAAGGGAGTTAGTTGACAGCTCCTCCCAATGTAGTGTCTCTGGCAAACTTACTTAGTATTCCTTCAAGTGCCGAGTCCAAGTGGTTCAAAAGATGTTGAAGAGAACTGGCCCAAGGATGGTACTGTCTTAGCCACTGAAATTAGCACTTCATGCTTCTTCTTGCTCCTTAGTGCAGAAATCACAACAAATGTCTTCTTTGTTTCTTTTCTATCCATGCAGATATCTTTGCTTATGCTCATGCTTTTTATCCCAACAGCAGCTGACACGGCATTTACATACACAGCAAGAGCACGCTTTTCCTGCTCTTACTAGACTTAACAATTTTGCAATCTGTCAATCAGTGACCTTTGCAACTGAAGTCAGACCTTCAGCATTTCTCATCAAAAGAATAGAATGTCCTCAGAAGAAGAGAAAACTTTGCTGCATACTCTGTAAGCCTGCAGAATATATCATAAGGAGTTAGCATCACAATCATTTCAGCACTGACCCTATACTTGAGCAGGGAAAAAACTTCAAAGAAGAGCTAATTAATGCAGCAACATAATCTACGGAATAAAACAACTAGGATCTTCCAAACTGGTCCCTGCGGTAGAAATGTACTTGTAAGAATACAGAAGGTAAAAGATATGGTTTGGAAAGGCTATATCCTTGCAAAGCTAAATTAGATCTCATCCTGTAGATGAAAGATCAAGAAGCTCAAAGTGGAGCTAGAGAGACATGTCCAGTTAATGAGATATAGCAAAGCATTTTTCAAGATAATTAGGCATTCTGGTGGACTGGGCAGTTGGGTTAAATCTGCCACACTTACTCACTTTTGGGGACTGAATTGTGGAGTGCTAAACCATATCTGCTGCTATAGAAATTAAAAGACACCCATCCAAATGGCATGGTTACTGTGAAGACTGTCACTCTCTATTGCTAAACAATTCATAAGCTATTAACCGGTCATAGGAACAAAATGAAATAAAGCCGTTATACCATATTGGAATGGAAAAATATGTTCAAAATATTTTTTCCTTCTGTTTTCTTCCTCTTTTTTTTTTTTTTTTTTAATCCTACGAGATATGATTCATAATTTCAACCATTCTGGAATGCTTTCAACAGATGAAGCCAGCATAGAATTTTTCTAACAGGCTCTTGCCCCTTACATTCTTCATTACTGTTTTGGAATATACTCCACAGTCATTTGGTCTCAGTCAGTTTTTTATCTCTTTTCCCCAAGACAAATTTTAAAGGACTACCTAACCCCTAAAAATCATCATTTCTCTGGATTCTCAAAGCTTTTTGAGAAAGTTGTTTTGTTTTGGTTTTTTCATATTGCATCATTCCTAATGTCTTCAGACCTACTTCAAGTGGAAGTTAAAAATAAATCTTATCTTAAAGAGACTGTTAAAGATAATGAACTGCCAGTCTTGGTATTTGTATGTTTCTAAATCCTTTTGATTTCAAGGTTGTCTTCCTGAATGCTCAGTTTAATTAAAAAACATTGTGTTTCTAAAGGTGACCCAGTTCAATTGCTTCTGCAAATTCACCTTCATTTTGTAGGATTGTACTTCAAGAAATCTTGTTTCATTCAAACATGAAAAGTATAGATTTGACATCATATGTGACCATTTCATCTCTCTCATCTGTATTTCATGGCGTGAATTTCACAGTTGCCACCAAGAAGATTCCTTTCCATTCGCATAGCCTGTTATCTGGACATCTGTCTGCTTTCTTCACTTGCTTTAATGGGAAGACATGGGAAATACATTCTGAAGGTTATCTTTTATAGTCGACTTTTACCTAACAGTGTGCTTCTATTGACTAGAACCAATTTCAGCTGGAAAGAACATATTGTTCTGATCCGCTCATACCAAGGGGGTGGTGATGTTTTCTTAACTGATCTCGGAGTGCAAAAGGCAAGATGGAAAGGGGATTGCAGTATCACTCAAAACAAATGCACCTTTCTAGAATGACCACAGCAAATGCCTTAAAGGAATTAGGGAGAGGAAAAGAATAGAAAAGAGGGGGAGAAAGAGAGAGGGAGTATAGCTACCAAATGGAGAGAGATGAAGTCCTTGCAGTGCAGCCGATGGATTCTCCTAGGAGAGATCTCAAAGACCTGGTTAACTCAAGGCTCTATTATAGTCCATTGCTGAGGGGGGAAACAGATCTAGAAATGGCTGAGGGGGAGCAGATGCAATAAAGAGCAAGTCTATTGAAATTGCTGAATGTGAAAATGGTATTGAAGACGGGTACAGAGAGTCCATGTTTTCAGCAGGAGAAGTCACTATCAACATCAGCAGTGAGTGAGATCAAGTGTTTCAGGACTGGTTTCTATGGGAAACCAGTCTAGGTCCAGCGAACACATCTGCAGGCAACACTTAGAAGGCATCCTGCTTCAGTCAGGCCCGCACCTCTGGATCAGAATTACGGGGGTCTCAGCCTCAGTCCTTGGGAGGGGGGCTTCAATCTCTGTCCCTCACGGTGGTAGTGGAGCAGATGAAGGATTTTCCATGGGGCGGCTACCACAGTTGCCCCAGCGAGTTCATCTGGCCAAGAGGTGGGAAAATTCCTGGGCTGGTGTCGCGAAGCACGTGCAGGCACATAGGTCACATCGCCCCTTGGCAGGCACTGCTAGAAGCAGTCACTGTAGACACAGCTGCAAACAATCACTTGGCAGGCCAGAATTCTGCTCAGGGGCCTCAGGATTTTGGCATTCCTCCACGACCGGCATGCCAGCATTCCAATCAGGGTCCTCAGGGTCCCGATGTCTGTCCTGGGAACGGTCGTGAGGCAAATGCAGGGAACTTCGGACCATCTTTCACATATATTAGAAAATCTGTTTCCTAAAATGGCCAAAAAGAATGCGTAACATTTAGAATTGAGGAAAAATAAAAACCAAAACCAAACCCAAAGCGTTTGGGCAATATCATTCTATATTATGCCATGTACCTATGAGAAGTACAAAAAACTTCTGTTTTCAAATGCACTTACAAATCACCATTTTGCATCTGGTTTGTTATTTTTTTTTTTTTTTTGAAAGCTCTGGCACTTATCTAATTCCTTTTTGAGCTAGTTCAGCTCAATAATCTGGTAGGAAAGCAGCTAAAAGTAAATAGAAAAACCTATGGGGACCAGGATGCCACTTCAGCCATGTTGTCGTGAAGCATTAGGTCAGCCTTCTGCGTTGTAGAAATAGGTCTGTCATGTATGAATATCAATGCATAGCACTATCCTCTTTTAAACTTTGTCCTTGCTACTGGGTTCCTGAACGATCAAGATGCTTTCAAACCAAACATCACCCAGCACCCTAAGATATTCCCCAAATTATTGTGATGGAATAACTTGATCAGGAGGAAGAGCTCACTATGCAAAACCTGAATATGATGTCAAGAATGCTTTGTTGTGGATTACCATTGTTTGGGATTGTTTATCCCTTACCCCACCATGTAGGTCTAGGAAAAAATTAGGTAGCCACAAGCTTTTACTACTCTTCTTGTATTTTGGGATAGTAAGGATTTAGGGGAGTAAACAAAACTGTGGTTTTACTATTGGCTTTATTGCTCTTTCACTTTGAATTAACTGCTTTGCATGTCAGCTTACCCATCAGTATAAATGAGAAGAATATTATCTTCCTTCCTGCCCAAAGGATGTTTCATTATGCCTGTGATGTCAGGGACTTAAAAATGAAGAACATTGGGATTGAAAGGAAGCACTGGCATGCCACAAGGTAACTGTAGTGAGCTGTGTTTCCTCCTCAGCTTCACTGTGAGAGTAGAATTTTAATGAGCAGTTCCAAAACTTGGTCTTAGCATAGTCTGGTGACATATCTCAATAGAGCAGTGTCCTAGGGTGACTTTATGATGCTTGTATCCCCAGTCATCTGTTCTGTTAATGCTGGATATGATATTCTCTGCCTTCAAGACTGGTTCTGAGAGCAAAGGTGGGGAGAAGAAGAAGCACGGAGTTTGTTATCAGAGGCTGCACTCCTTAAAAAGCAACCCTCTTCCACATTCTGCGCTGCACTTTGTTGTCTGGGCACTGACAGAGCAGAACAGAGCGCTCATTTGCTTTTTAGTTGGTTTAGCTGGCTGAGGCAGAGTTTTCCCTGGACTATTTTTTTTTTTTCCCTTTCCCTTTCCTTGGAATGTTTCGAATCTGCTCTGGACTGGGACCTGGGAAGCACTGGGAACTTGCAGTTTGTGGCCTACTGCGTCCTACTCTTGGCAGCAGCCTTCCCTATTGCCAGAGGCATTGATAACAGAGAGAGCACCCACAGGAGAGACTTTCTGATTTGTTGTCTCTTCAGTGCGGCAAATGAGTTTTGTCATCTGGTATTGTTCATTTTTTGTGCTTGGGAGTGCTTTGTCTGTTAAATAAAGAGCTTTTTCCCACTTCTCTCCGAGGAAATTTTCCCCAAACCAGTTGAGGGGAGGGGCCATGTGGGTGGGCTTTCTCGAGGGGTGGGTGGGGCTTTTAGAGGTTTTCTGCCAAATTTGCCCTAAACCAGGATAATCAGGATGTGCGGCTTAGAGAATGATGGTTGGAACTTTGGTTGGAAAAGACCTTTAAGAACATTGAGTCTAAATGGAATTAGCAAATGCAGCCATCAAGAAATGCTTTGCTTTTTGAAGAGACCATGGTTTATCTGATAAGCTTTGCAAGTATTTGTGTCATCGCAAGCACACATGTCCAATGTATTAGATGGGAATATAATAAGAAACCGATGCAGATCAACAGAATGATTCTCAGGGTAGGATATTTGCATGTTTCATCTTTCTTCCTGACTTCTTCAAATGAATTCTTTTTAGAAAGTAATGATTGGAATTGTTACTCTTTTGACAGTTCTGAGTGTATTACTAACCTTTTTTGGCATATGAATGCCAAACAGGTTAATTCACCTAGTTTTTCCGATAAAGACCGAGATTTAGTGTTGCTTCAGCTGGAGGCAGAAACATTGAAATCCTCTGGCCTCCTTCTTAGTATCTAATTTCTATTACAAAATTAGTGCCCGATCTTGTCCCTTAAGGTCCAGTTAGCTCAGTGTATACCAACAGGGTGACATTAGCAGGGCTCACATGATGCTGCACACAGAAGCCCTCAGTGTGCAGCTCTAGCAGACAGTAATTCCATGCTGTTGGACAATGCCAGTGCTGACTTTGGATCACCAGAAGTGTTCTTAGTAGAACGAGACAGATTTAATGGAGAGGTCTCTGCAGGAAGTGGCCCGAAGAAGACAGCAGAAATCCCAGCTGTGTGTTTATAGAAATCATTTGAAGGCCATTTCCAGAAAAAGATCTTCAAATCTAGCTAGCTTTTTCTGCAGATTATTTGTAAACTATATGCATTACATGGACAGTTTCATTGAGCATCTGAAATACAGCTGCGTTTAAGTGGATTAAATCAGCGTTGGGAAGCAGTGAAATAAAGATTTTCAGGAATACCTGACATCCAAGTCCCGCCGAAATTTATCCGTTTTTTATGTCCAGATGCTTTTTAAAATAATGGGTGACCATTTGGCTACCTCATTGTTTTAATCAGAAATACAAAGGGAATTTTAAACTCAAATCTTTCATAGCTTGAATATTTTTCTTTGTTTATTTCTTGCTTTCCAATTCAGTTCTCCAAATCATATGATTAGGTAATGAGAACTCATGCTGTATAAAAATATTTAATGCTATGCTTCCAAGTTAAGGCCATGTATTTCCTGGAACTGTTTCAAAAAAAAAAAAAAAAGAAGTCTATCTGGATTCTCTCTTTCCCACGCTCATTATTAGATGAAAATCATTTCAATATTCTATTTTGACTTTAGATGGTGCAAGATTATATTCAGAAATTCAAGCCTCTGCTGTTAGGTTGTTTACATGGTTTTCTGGCCTTTCTAACTTTGCGCAACCACTCTTTGCAGCTATATCTTTTTGCAGTAAGGCATCACAGGGGTCTGTGAGAAGTTTTAATATGAAGCAGGACTAACATGCAAACTACACGTGACATACTCGACATATTTCACTTCAGAAAGTTACAGTATGCTCAGACGGGTTGAAATACGAAAGAAATAGACCTAACACAATATTTCTAAATCTTGGAAATCTATTACCTGAACTTTGAGTCAGTTTGCAGGACTCTGTAGAAATGCAAACGTGAAGTCCAAGGAGTAGAGCAGAAGGCGTATTGGGCAGGGGGACAGAAGATTGCTCTGAAGGCTGATGTAAGCAAGATTGCATCCTATAAAGAGAACAGCTGCTTCTGCTGGTGCCAACATAGAGAATTTGTGCCACTGGCCTAGTTTTCTGGGGACTTTTGACTGGTACGCTCTCGAGGGCTTGCAGATGTGAATTAATCTGTCCTTTGATCTTTTCTATCATTTGAATGTCTATGACCTGTTTTGGTCTTGTGTACTGTACTGTATTGTTTTATAAACAGACATGTTTCCACTCTTTGAAAGCTGTAGTTGAAAGTTAGGTTGCACTTATGAGTTGGCTGTCAAAAGAATTAATTGTCTGCTTTAAGCAAAATATCAATAGAAGCATTCAATCCACTCCTGTGATACAGATTCATTTTGAATTTACAGGGTAATTTGCATTAGTGGTTGTACTGCATGAGCAATAAATATGACTTGCTTGGTTTCTAATGATGATAATAGTCCTCTTTGTATTACTGTAAGAATTGAATCCACCATCATTTTTTTCCTATTATTATTGTGCTGTAAAGGAAAAACAGTTTTGCATTAACCAAGGAGTAAAATGCATGCATTGAATATCATTCTTGCAGGTAGTCCTCAGTTCTGAAAAGACCTCTCAGAAGCTGCATCAAACGGGAAAGCTAGACAGATGGCAGAATGCAGAACCTGCCATTTAGGATCGAGTACAAAATGACACCCAAGAAATTCTTCATGGATGCTGCATAAGTACAAAGACGCCCTAATTTCAAGGTGAAAGATAGTCAATGTGAAACTTGTTCAATGAATAAAAAACTATGCTAATCAGGACATTAGAATACCAAGCGTGCTACAAGGCTTTTTTGTAATGAACATCATTCCCAGCATGTAAAAGTACTCTTTTTATTGTAGATCGTTTAAAAGTGCACAACAGTTTGGAAAAAAGTGCTTTTCTTTTTTCTATTAATAAGAACTGTGTATCATTCTAAGAGATACTGGAAAAAGTTTTTTGAAAACAATGTTATTTTAAAGATTAATTCTATTCATAAATACTTCACAGGTAAACATTTGATCTGCTGTTCATCCTGAAGACTCTTAAAGGAAAATGTTTTGGTTGCGTTCTCTTCTGACTAGTTCAGGAGCTCAGTCTTACCTGCATTCTAATGCTTTTTTATGTTCCTGATGGCACAGCTTAGACATCATTGTCTCCATTACTGTCATGATTTCAATATCAAGTGATGAGAATTTTTCTTCCTGATTGGTGAAGTTAAGTGTCATAACATTCATGCAAGTCAATTTGAAGTTTTTTTTCCAAAGGAATCTCTTCTTTCCTAATGAAAACCATTTGAAATTGCAAACCTACTCAGTTTTTCAGAAAGTGATATAATACACCTGTAGAGTACAATGTCCTCAGAGTTGTTTCTTCACCAGAAGAAGAAAACTGCTGTTTTCTTCTTCTTCTATCACCTTAGACTTACTTTATTCAAAACCTTTTTAAACCTTTGAATTTCTTTTTTTATAGCTAATTCCTTTCACAGTGTGCTATAGCATATGTATTTTGAAAGGCCATTTGTACATATTCAAATGGCTTACTTCTATTCTACTAAGAAATGGCTGTATTTCTATTAGGGAAACTTCAAGGTCCAGTAAGATTTTATCTCGTACAAAATTTAAAAAACCCCAACTCTTAAAAATGATACCAAAAAATGATGTCTGTAAGACTGTGGCCGGAGGCTTTTTCCAGAACAATGTGCAGTGCTTTCCAATTCTATTTTTCTCTCCGATTACTTTGTACACAAAGATTTTTACACAGTCTTCTAACAGTGTCATGTTACTACTGGGGTAGTTTATTGCCCTGCCAGCATTGGAATTGACTCGAATGCAGTTGTGTTCAAATTTGCTGATGGGACAAGGGTTTTTTGCTGAACACACTTTAGCAAGCAAGACAGCTTCTTGGTCTTTAGAGGCTATGAGTCCCAGAAAAAGATGAATGAGGTGGTGACATGCCTTGTGTTTTGAAGAGAGATCAAAACCTTATTTCTGGGGTCACCTCCCTTTTGGTACAGAATGCGCACAGAGGGCTTTGAAGCAGCACTTTCACCCTCATCGCATTCACTAGTAAATCTGAGACAGAGCTTGCTCCAAGGTTTGTGCAAAAATACTCTTTTGATGCAACTGTTCACCAGACAATATCTCTGGGAAAATTTGCAGGGGCAGAAAGCAAGCCCTTCCTGGGAAATCTACTGAAATGGTTCAGAAGTTATTCCCATTCACTGTTGCTAACCTCTGCTGTCTAGCTGTCGGATACGCTTGGGATCATGTTGAAATAATTCCAAACAATGTACTGAGGCTGCAACATTGAGTAAACATAGGTATTTTCCATAGGTGTCAGGGGAAAATATTTCTGTTGGTAAAAATGAGTTCCATAGAAAACAAGAACAGCATGGTAGAAAAAAAATTACATCCATAGAATGAAGATGCCCAGAATTCTTCTTTTGAAGTTACAGAGTCAATATTTTCTAAAGAAGGTTGTGAAACTTATGAAGAAGGAGGAGTACATTCCACCTGACTGGTGCACAAGTTCATGTTTCCAACTTACAAAAAACCATATTATTAAAAGAAAAATGTTCCGCCTTGTGGAAAAGTAGCCCATTAGTAATTTTATCAAAGGTAGGATTAGATCAAGTATTCCTACAAGACAGTAGTAGTACTATGAAAAGCCTTTTGGCACCTATTTGACTACAGGAAACTTGAGCAACCAGAAGTGTCTTTCCCTGCCGGAAGCTGTGCTTCCATTTGCTACTGCTGCTTAAACATTGTCAAAAGAGAACTTGTCAAAAAAGGACTACTCTATACAAGCAACTGGAACTATCCATTGCGTTCCAGCCAATTTTAACTAGAAAATATCAGGCACACACTCCAGTTGAATATTCTAATGCATAGATGGAGTATACCAGCACTAAGAAATGGGAATGCTGGAGAAAGGAGCAAATGCAGATGAATTTCAGGGAAGGAAATTATTGGAGAGATAACTGCAGTCCCTCGACTTTACAAGAAATGATGTCCAGTAAAATCTACATAACTCCGTTTTGAAGTAAGCTGCATCTATGGTCTTCTGCCTTCCTAGATGAAGAAACTGTGTTTTGAATCAATCTTCCAAGCGGTATGGCTAAAGACCTTAGATGCCTCGATATTTTTTTTTTTTTTCCCAGAAGCAACTGTCTCAAAACCTCTGTAAAGCTGACTTTTCCCCTAAAGATAACATATTTTAAAAGAGCACCTTGTCATTTAACAGGGTACTCCAAACCTCATTTCCAAACTTAGACTTAAAATAACACTCTTCCTAGCTATCTTTCTTTTTTTTTTTTTTTTTTTTTTGCAGGTTCCATCTAACATAGGCAGCAAAGTAGAGAACACACCACAGCTCTTTCTGGAGCATCTTGAACAAATGCCCTTGCTTGTGTTCCAATCATTCACTTTGCCAAAATCCCTAACGACGAAGAAAAGGTTGTGAAGGCATTACTAGTAGTATTAGATGGCAATGTATGGGTGTGATTTATCAAGTAGAATTTGTATCACATAGATGATACTTGGCAAACAGCAAATGAAGGGGTTTCTTTCAGCTCTCAGACTGATGTTACATGTCAGTAATTTAATCAAAAGTTAACAAGAAGGATGTTTTTTATCAGTGAACTTAATTACACCCCTACCCATGGACATCTGAATCTTAGGAATAGACAGTGTCTGATTTAGAAAAAAATACAGAATCACCACAGTTTAAAGAAGCATATGATCATGAACACTTTGCTGATGGAACGTAGCCTATTCATTGGTTGAAATGAAGCAGGTAGACAGGACACAGGAAGTATCATTTTGCGGATCAAATATTTATTTTCTAAAGTGATGCTTACAGATGGTGAACTCACCAACTTCGATATTGCACAGTAGATAAGAGTACCTAACTTGCGCCATCAAGTTATCCCTTGGAATCATCATCCAAGGGCATTTCCCCCTGCCTCTGTGAAAAAGTGCCTACCTTTTTCACAACACATTTGCAGCAGCATTGTTAGGCCTGATCAGCTGGTATGGAGGGTGAATTATCAGCAGCAAGGTGACTGGCCAGGGTCATTTGCTTCAATAGATTTTGATCTACCGGATATTTTGATGACCTGCTTCAGCCCTGTTGGTAAAACAGCCTTCAAATGGTGCCAAACAATTGTTCGGGCTGTGGACCACATGAAAAAGTACTTTCTGGTGCCTGTACTGGGCCATATGCTCTTTATTCTCTCCCTCAACTTCTCCATCACCTCTCATCTCTTTCACATGAGCTATGTTCAAGGTCCACAGGATACTTTTCACAGAATCTTCAGGCCTGATGCAGTAAGAATGATGAACAGAATGCAGTTGGGATGAATTTTCCAGTTTGGATAAAATCTTTTGTGCACATAAATCCCCCTATGCCCAGAAAAACCTTTACTAGTACTAGTGTTCTACCTAAACTGCAATTTAGTCTGGAAGAAAGGCTTTTGTCTGAGAGTATCTGGGAGATCTGCATGAAGCACAAATATCTGACCTATGCAATTCTGAATATCAGAGAAAAAAGAAAATGGCAAGAAGTTTTTAATTTTGCCTTTTTTAATTTTCAATTCCATGCACTTTTTCAAAAAGTGTCAATCTCAAATGGCCATCAACATATTTCAGTCATCTGTAAGTTAGTATTCCTATCAAATGTGTTTCAAATCAAAAGAATTTCAAACTTTTCCTCAAAGTTCATATGCCTAGATTTAGTATTTCTGATCTAGATTAGATGAAAGGAAGACCTTTTTTGCTGTTGGGGTGCTGGAACGCTGGAGCAGGTTGCCCAGAGAAGTTGTGGATGTCGCATCCCTGAGCGTATTCAAGGTCAGCTTGGATGGGGCTTTGAACAGCAACGAATGCGACCCCTGATGGTAGATAAAAAAAGCTTGAATATAGAAGAAACTCAGATTGAACTATAGAAGCAAATCTTCTCTCAGCTCCTGGTGTAAGTTCAAAGTTGTTGCATTTCTCTGTGATTTTCAATACTGTAACTGAAAGCTTCATGAAAACTATGCAGAAGATATCAAATTTTAAAAGCGATAAGAACTACAACATCAAACACATGGGATGGGTTTCAACATGGGACACTGTCTGAGAGAAAATCTCTGTATTTCAACACTTCATCCCAATCATTAGGATTTCATGAAGTGCCAAAGAAGGCGGCAAAATGTCCTTCAGGACATTATTTACTGTAGTTCAGCCTGGCCATTAGTTGGAATTGGTGTTTGAACTAAGGTCGATGTACCACACACACTTTCCATGCACTGAAAAATTGCTGTTTACAATGAATAAGCAATGAGGATCAAAATTGATTGAAAGCATCTTAAAAATGTCAAGTATTTCACTGTAAATGATCTATGATCAAAATACTTATTCCTCCTTAGTGAGGGACAAATAAATTCTTCCATACCATGATGGTTTAAAATTGTCTAAACCAATGTTTTCTTCTGAAAAGACATCATCTAATTTTTTCTATTTGTAGAAGAAAATATTCCTAGACATAGAACTCAGTAATTTTAAAAGAACAAATGAAAGGAAAATATTCTGCACAGTGAATTCAATGAAAAGCATTGTTTTAAATATGAGGTGGATATTAAACAGAATTATAGTACCAGATATTTGAAATAGTGTACCAGCTATTTTGTCCACAAAGAGAGATATTTAGCATTTCAGTCTTTTCCAAGGTGTTCATGATCTGCTATGCTGATCTCTGTGCATGCCTAGGTGTGTGCGGAAGGGGAGGCATGTGAAGGGGAGTGTCTATGTTTGTTTAACCCTCGTAGTGGCAGATTCATGCCTCAGCTCCATCATTTTTTTTTTAGAAACTTCACAGAGAGTGGATATGAAGTTTCATGTTCAAAAGAGATCAATTCCTAAGTCATCCATTTTGCTCTACCTTGTAAATCACATGCTTTGTTGCATATTTTATCAAATATGCTTTCATGCTACATGGAGGAATGAGAATGTGGAGAATCCCTCCAATGCCTTGCAACTTTTCCGCAAATAGATTTTCAAGAAAATCATCATTTCTCTTTTCAATATGTCTGGGACAGGCATGATGGTGGTGTCAACCTGTTGGAGTTTTTGTAGCTGGGGGAAGTTGTAGGAAAGGATTGGTTTTTACATTGACCAGTTACTGAATCAAGTGCATGAACACATTTGAAATTCAACTGGGGTTTGCTTTTTCTAGCAGACTACTTCTAGAACTAGCTAGCAGACTCAAGATGACTCTTTTTCTCTGTTTTTGTTTCTTTCCTATTTTCTTGGCTTCTTTGCAACTGTCTACACAATTTTAGGACTTTTTCCCAACAAAAATTGTTTCATAGACCAATAATTAAGATATGCTTTTTACAAGGAATGTTTTAAACCTTTGTTAGAGTTAAGAAAGTTAAGGACATAGGTCCTTTTCTTCCCTTATAAATATTGCAATGAAATAGTTAAATAAAGACCAACTCCTTTTTTTTATTTGGAATACAAGTAGATAATTCCCATACAGTTATGCATTTTGTGGACCCAATATTTGCCATTCTGATGTAAGTTGTCGCTTCTTAAAAACATGCCTTCTGTGACTACGTTGACAACACTTTTGGTAAAGATCCTAACTGGTCTTAGACACACATAGGGAGAAATTTGCTCAGCCAGTGTCAGTCTTAAGCATGCGTCTCAGAGGATCTTTCTAGAGCTGGGGAATTTTCTCATGAAAGGGATTCAGTTATGGAAGAGACAGGTTTCCTGGAGTTTTACATTCTTCTTGAACACTACCTAAGGAACTTAAATCCCATGTCCATTTGGATCTCGCTCTGCACAGAGCTTTGTCATGCCAGTCCTTGAAATGCATCTCTAAGAGAATTCACTAGCACAGAATGAATGAGGGTGGAAGGGCTCTGTGGGGCTCACCAAGTCCCATACCCCTGCTTCAACCAGGATACCTAGAGCCTGTTGCCCAGGATTATATCTGGGCCTACTTTTAATGTCTTCAATGATCCAGACTCCACCATCTTTCTGGACACTCTGTGCCATGGTTCAGTCACCGTCACGGTAAAAAATAATTTTGTGATGTTCAGAGGCAATCTCCTGTATATCAGTGTGTGCCCACTGCCTCTTGTCTTTTCACTGAGCATCATTGAAAAGACACTGGTTCCCTGCTCTTTGCACTATTCCTTCCTGTAGGTATGTGCGCTGCCATGTAGATAAATGTCAAAAACTTCCCTGAGGCCCAGGCAGATGATATTCTCTTCATCTACCAGGCAAGTTCATTCACCGGAGGAGTTTAAAAAGTTGTCAAGCACGAATTTCCCCTGGTAAATCCATGCTGACTACATTTGTTCTGTCCTCCTTCATGTGCCTGGCAATGCTTTCCAGGAATAGCTACTCCATCAACTTTCTGGGGATAAAAATGAGGCTGGCTGGCTTGTTCTTTTCTGAGTCCTCCTGGTTGCCTTTTTTGAAGATGGGTGACATTTGCTTTCATCCAGTCTTTGGGCACTTTCCTCAGTCACCATGATCCATCCAACATGATCAGGAGTGGCCTCAGAATAATATCTGCTAACACCCTTGAGAGCTGTGCATCCATCTCAACAAGGCCTGTGGACTTTATGGAATAGTTTCCAATTCATTGACTATGCCCATAAAAATTTGCATGGGATAAGAGGACATTTTAACAGGTACCTGAAGAGTGAGTGAAAAGCTATGGAAGCAATCCAAAAGGACAAAGACTAGAGTTCCCTTTGAAGACAAAGCATCCTATCATGGAGCTGAGTAGCTTTAGATCCAGGTAAGCTTCCTCTCTGAGAGGATGCAGAAGACATGATTTTACCTTATCCAGTAATAAAATGTGTTGACCATTCATTTGCAATACAAAAAATTCAATGATTTCCAAAATTATTGCCTCCATATTAGACAATAATGTACTGGCTGGGTATTCCCCTAACAGACGAGAGCACCTGCTTGATGTCTCGTATGCGTACAGACTATTTGAATTAGATCATTTGAGTGGGGATTACTGGTCTTTGAATTTTCTTTCTGATGAATTTGGAATATTTTCTGAAGCAAGGACTGGAAGATGAGAACTTCATTTCCCATCAGCGCACTCTAACATCCATGGCCGTAATGCCATTGTTTCTCCCCAACTGAGTCAAGTATTGATGACTACAAAGTGGATCAGCTCCAAAGGAAAGATCAAGGCTGGATAATATTCTCTCTTGGTAAAGCTATTTATCTCAAATGAAGTGACCAACTTCTAATCACTCACTGGCCTAAAGCTACAAGGAGGAGGAGATGGACCAGGTTTCCTTCCACTGCTGCTCTCTTTGTCACCTCAGTGTTCAATACAGGTATGAAGATATTCAAAAAGATAGCTTTGCAGAATTCATAAAATTCAGTCGTAAAAAATCATTTCTTAGCAGCTGAAATGAAAATAGCAAATAAAATGTATAAGTTTGTCTTGCCTTGTTCTCCAGGTTTTATAACTGGCACACCTTTCCTTATGAACGCGCTGTCCTTTCCTAAATACTCTCATATGGAGGAACATGCTTCTGATAAGAAGAGCACTAGGATGTCTTTACTCGACCTTTTCTTTTCACTGATGCTTGGTCCTCTGAAATGAATGGTTTTCTAAAATTGAAATGTGCTACTATTGTTCCCACGGGGTAAGCCGCAGACTCTTCCTGTTGGAGCTGTCACTAATCAGCTACTCTCCTATCTGCCTTTAGTAGTTGAATGTTCTGGTCTAAAAAAGTAGCACCTTCTGTGTAGCCATGCTCTTAGTTGCCAGTGTCATCCTAAATCCAAACACCCTCCTGCAAAGGACCACTGGTTCTGTAGTCAACTAAGGAAAAAAGACCCGTCCATCCATGCTTTCTGATTTAAAATATTAGGGTATGATGTCCCTAAACAATTCTCTGCAGTTGAACACTACTTATCTTTGGTGTGTTTCTTCAACTCACTTGCAAGTCATTCATGCCTTAGGTTATTGGGAGAATTGCTTCATTTGAAGATGATTAAAAGGGGTATGAGAATACCTTTGTGCCTCTGCTATGAGGATGCTTTTCAAATCCATACAAACTTCCTGCAAATGCAAAAACCTGCATCCTGTATTGTCCTAGCTTACAATATAAAAATGCATCCTATTCCCACCCTCAAGAACTGCGGAAAGCAGGGGTGGCATCGTTTTTTCCTTATCTCCTGTTAATGGGCCCATCAATGTCTTGCCACATGACTCAGAGATAACTCCCTCCAGGAGCCATTTCTGTTTAACAGGTAATCAAGGACCCATAGCATGACTCAGAACGATATCAGCCCATTGGGAGATGCTCTGCCCAGGGGGTAGGAACTAAGCATCCCCACTTGGATATAATCTGGGTTTATGAAGGCAAGAAGCACTATTTCTACCGCATTGCCAGAGGAACGGCCACCCTTAGCCACTGGTTTTCCAGAGGACAAGAGCTACCAGATGGTTTCTACAGAATCACCACTTTGCTGCAGAAATGATTGAAAACTATATTCTAGTTAATAGATGCCTAGATTAGTGAAACAATATAAAGTTAGCATAAGTAGCAGTAGTTATGCTAAGGCCCCATAGGCCCGGTAAACTTCAAGTGAACTTTAGTGCTTTAGTGCCAGGTAGATCGGAGGATGTATTATCTAGAGAATGTACTAAACCTTATCTATGGAATGCACCTTTTGGCTGAGTAACGGATGTCATGGTGTACCTAATAAATCTCTGTATGCTATCTCTAAAAGCGTGCAGGGAGATGTTGGGTGTATCATGACGTTGATTAAAGATGCTTAGCAATGCACATGGAGTAAATGAAGCAATCATGTTAAAAAAGATATATAAACCCTGTAAATTCTGTGGCAAATTGGGGCTCTGACTTTGGACAATAGTCCTCAGGTCCCCAGGGCCCTCAATAAAGCACCGCATAAAACAACTTTGTTGTTTTGTGTCTTTCTACTCGGATCGGGCAACAGTTTTCTGGCGACCGCGGCAGGACTCCGAAGGTGGCTGGGGCGGCTCATGTCCCGATCCACTCCACGCTGGCACCAAGGGATTCTCGGGGAGTCATCGGTTCGTGCCCGACCCCTGCGCCTGTCGGACGACTGTGAGGAGGTAAGCCCGAAGGTGCTTTATTTCTGATATTGGTATTGGGGTGCCTGTCCATAAGACGAGGTGGTAATCCTCGCAGGATTGGGCTAAGACGTCTGGTTGGGAAGCCTAGGCACTGGCTGTCAGATGTGGCGAAAGGCGTGCAGGTCCGGCACTTGCCACTCGCGGCGACGAGAAGCGGCAAGATTGGTTTTGGTTGGTTTGGTATCTAATAATAATCACGCTGTTGTTTTTGCTGTTTATTTTTGCTGTTTATGTTTGGAATAATTGAGCTATTGATATTTATAGTTTTGTTGGTGGTGCTTAGTGTTGTATTTGCTGTTTGCTTTTGCTGTTTATGGTTGGAATAGTCGAGCTATTGATATTTATAATTTTGCTGGTTGTGCTTAGTGCTGGTGTGTATTGGTGGTTGCGGCTGATTGCTGTAAGGTTATTGAAGTAAGATGCCATTTAAAGCGTTTAAAACTATGGTCCAGTCCAACAATAACATGCCGGGAAATACTCCGCTAGGTTGCTTATTGAAGCGGTGGAGGAGTGAAGGATTTTATCAGGATTTGGAGAAGGAAAAGATGATTGATTATTGTAATCATTGGTGGCCGGAATATGAAAGGGTAGGGCCGGAGTGGCCGGTGAATGGGTCTGTGGATTATGAGGTGATCACTCCTTTAATGCAGTTTTTAAGGCAAAATGAGAAATGGGATGAGGTGCCGTACTTGGATTTATTCTATCTCCTAAGGGAGAAAAAGGAATGGCAGAAGGAATGTGGAATAATGGTTTTGGAGTTAAAGAATGCGGAATGCGGAGGGTGCAAAGAAAAATCTAAATGTACTCAGTGTTTGGCTTTAACCTCCCGACTAGAGGAGGATTTATCCCCGCTCGTGGCTCCGAGTGTTCCCTCAGCCCCTGCTCCGGTTTCCCTTTCTTCATACCCGCCGCTACCTAAAGATAGTAGTAGCGATGATAGTGAGGAGGAAAAACCGGGGGAAAGTAAGAAGGAACGCAGAACTATAAAAATACAGCCTCATACTCCCTCTCCCGGCCCTTCTGGAAATGTGCAAAGAACTCCTCTTGCGAATAGGACAAGGCAAGGGCGAAGAAATCTTGGGGAACCTAAGTTAATAGCTCCCTTGAGGGAAGCAGTGGGACCCCAGGGGGATAGGGTACTGATAAAGGTGCCCTTTTCCCCCGGAGATCTGGTTATTTGGAAGCAGTCTGCAGGAAGGTATCGGGAGGATCCAGAAAGGATGGCGCGGGTGGTAAAAATGATAATTAGAACGCAGAACCCGGACTGGAATGATTTGCAGGTGTTGTTGGACACATTGATGGATTCCACAGAAAAGGAGATGGTTTTAAAAGCAGCAAAGGAGAGAGCTAGAGAGGCTATAAGGTTACAGTTAGCAGGAGGAACTGTTAATGATTTGGTCCCGAGTGAAGATCCGGGATGGGCTCCGAATACAAGCGGGGGTATGGGCGCAATTAAAGAATACCAGGAATTGTTGCTGGAAGGGATCAGAACCGGTATGCCCAAGACATTGAATTGGTCTAAACTGTATTCAGTGAAACAGGACAAAAACGAGTCCCCATCAGCATTCTTAGAGAGACTGAAGGAAACTGCCAGAAAATATACTAATTTGGAAGTAGAGGATGAGCCAGGGAAGCTACAGCTTGCATTAATCTTTATGGGGCAATCTCAAGATGATATCCGAAAGAAGTTACAGAAATTAGAGGGAGAGGATACCCGCAACTTGGATAAAATGCTGGAGGTAGCCTGGAAAGTATATAACAATAGGAAAAGAGAGACTGCCAAGAGGCAGCAAGCAGGGATTCTAGCAGTAATTCAGCAAACTGGAAATAGAGGGAGGGGTAGAGGTGGATCTATGCGGGGCCGAGGAATGGGTCGCGGTAGGGGAGGATTTCAAAACTCTGGGGGACGGGGACAAATTCTGGGACCCAACCAGTGTGCCTTTTGTCGCCAGATAGGCCATTGGAAGAACGAATGTCCAGTAAGGAACGGGATGAACGGGGTGGGAATGAATGGCAGTATGCCAGCAAGCTACCCGATGACTCCAGGAGATGTTGCTCAAGCTATGGTCCTAGGAAACTATCAGAATCAGAGCTGACTAGAACAGGATTTGAAGGTTAGGTTAGAAATCGAAGGGAAAGAGCAGGAATTTACTATAGATACTGGAGCCACTTATTCGGTTTTAAATAAACGATTGGGACCAATCAGTGACACTACGGTGCAAGTAGTAGGAGCAATGGGCCAGTTGGAAGAAAGGCCGTTCCTACAGCCATTAAATTTAAGATTTGGAGGAAAAGAGTTAGATCATCAATTTTTATATATGCCCAATTGCCCCAAGTCACTATTCGGAAGGAATTTGCTATCTCTTTTGAATATGAAAATTCTGTTTGAGGATGGAAGAGTTAAAGTAGAAGTCCCTGAGGAAGAAATAGCCAAATTATTTGTGATTAAAGAAGTAGAACCCACCCCTATCCCTGAGGAGGTGGAACAGGCTGTGGTACCATGGGTATGGGAGACAGGAGTCCCGGGGAAGTCCAAAGCTGCTCAACCAGTAATAGTGGAATTAAAAGAAGGGTCAAAACCTGTAATTATAAAACAGTATCCTATTAAACTTGAAGCCAAAGAAGGGGTCGCTCCTCTCATAGCCCAATTTCTAACACAAGGAATACTGGAAGAATGTGAATCAGAATACAATACCCCTATTTTCCCCGTAAAGAAGCCTAACGGTAAGTATAGATTGGTACAGGATTTACGGGCAATTAATAACATTGTTAAGGATATTCACCCGGTGGTTGCAAATCCATATACTCTGTTAACATCTGTGTGTGAAAAATTTAAATGGTTCACTGTGATTGATTTGAAGGATGCATTCTTCTGCATTCCCTTGGCATTGCAAAGTAGGAAATATTTTGCCTTCGAATGGGAAAGCCTAGACACCGGTCATAAGAAGCAACTCACCTGGACAAGAATTCCCCAAGGATTTAAAAACAGTCCCTCGATATTTGGGAATCAGTTGGCAAAAGAATTGGAAGGATGGCAGATGACGGAGGTAAGAGACTCACCGTCCTCATACGTGATTTTGCAGTATGTCGATGATATTTTTCCAGCCACTGAAGAGAAAGAATTGTGTTTGAAACTTACAATAGCATTGTTGAACATGCTGGGCCAGGCTGGATATCGAGTATCAAAGGAAAAAGCACAGCTAGTAAAGGAAAGTGTGATTTACCTGGGTTGTGAAATCATTCAGGGTCAGAGACGGTTGGGAATCAACCGAGTGGAGGCCATTTGCGCCATCCCGCTCCCGAGGAGTCATCAAGAATTAAGATTTTTCCTGGGGATGGTAGGACGGTGTCGATTGTGGATTCCGAATTTCGGGTTACTAGCAAAACCATTGTATGAGGCCCTGAAGGAACCACAGCTGAACTGGGACAGGTTAAGGAAGAATGCCTTTCAGAATTTAAAGCAAGCCCTGAAGGAGGCCCCGGCTTTAGGGCTCCCGGATCTAAGCAAGGACTTTCAGTTGTACGTGAATGAAAGACAAAAATTGGCTCTGGGAGTGTTAACCCAACGGATCGGGTCATGGAAACGCCCGGTGGGATACTTCTTGAAGCAGCTGGACACAGTTAGTGCTGGTTGGCCGTCGTGCTTGCGGGTGGTTGCGGCCACGGTGATCCTCATTCAAGAAGCCAGAAAATTGACAATGGGCAAGAAAATGGAGGTATTTGTGCCCCATATGGTACTGGCTGTTTTGGAACAAAAGGGGGGTCACTGGTTATCATCTAGCCGAATGCTGCAGTACCAAGCCATATTGAGAGAGCAGGATGATGTAGAATTGAAAATAACTAATCATATCAATCCAGCAGAATTTCTCCGCAGTGAACAGGAGGAAGGGGAATTGGCACATGATTGTGTGGAGGTAATCGAGCAGGTATACGCGAGTCGGATGGATCTTAAGGACACACCAATGGAAGATCCAGATTGGGAACTGTTTACGGACGGATCAAGCTATGTGGAAAGTGGTACCAGGTATGCAGGGTATGCCGTGGTGACTGTTCATACGGTGGTAGAGGCAAAAGCCTTACCTCCTGGCACCTCAGCTCAGAAGGCAGAGATAATTGGGCTTATACGAGCCCTTATTCTGAGTACTGGAACGAAGGTTAACATTTGGACCGATTCTAAATATGCCTTCGGGGTAATCCATGTACATGGGGCATTGTGGAAGGAGAGGGGACTACTCAGTTCACAGGGAACTTCTATCAAATACAAAGAAGAAATCTTAGCCTTGCTGGAAGCAGTACACAGGCCGACAAAAGTTGCGGTGATGCACGTAAGAGGACATCTGAAGGAGGAAGGAAAAATTTATCGTGGAAATGATTTGGCAGATGTGACAGCTCGAAAGGTGGCACGAGAGGTATGGACTCAGATGGCATTAATACCTGTCAAGGTAAGCCCAGTGAATCCCTTCCTAAACCAGGCACCTAAATACACAACAGACGATGAGAAGCTGGCAACGTTATTGAATGCACAAAAGAACACGACTGGATGGTATGTGACAACAACGGGACAGGTAGTGGTACCAGCAAAAATAATGAAAGTCATCCTTGAAACAGAACAGAATAAATGCCATTGGGGTGCAGAGATGCTCGTAAAATTCTTACGGAGAGAGATAGTTTCGAACCAGATGTTAACACTTGCAAAACGGGTGAATGCAATGTGCCCAGTCTGTTTGAAAAACAATCCAATTGTCAGGAAACAAATTCAACTGGGGAAACTACAGGTAGGACCGGAACCAGGAGATTATTGGCAGGTAGATTTTTCCGAGTTACCAAAAGCACAGAATTTCAAGTACTTATTAGTGTATGTCTGTACTTTTTCAGGATGGCCAGAAGCCTACCCCTGTAGGACAAATCAGGCTAAAGAAGTGGTCAGGACATTGCTCAAAGAAATTATTCCCAGGTTCGGAGTACCTCTAGGGTTATCATCGGATAGAGGTCCACATTTTATAGCTGGAGTCATTCAAACAGTAGCCAGGATGCTGGACATATCATGGGACTTGCACACACCTTGGCGACCTCAATCAAGTGGTCAGGTTGAAAGAATGAATCGAACATTGAAAGGGCAAATTAAGAAAATTTGTTAGGAAGCTAAAATGCAATGGCCGCAAGCATTACCGTTAGCTTTATTGCGAATCAGGATAAAGCCCAGAGAGAGGTTGGGAGTAAGTCCTTATGAGATTCTATATGGGAAACCTTATCATGCTACTGTACTGAAGGGAGATTTGCATGTACAAGGGGATCAAGTGATATTTAACTATGTAATGTCACTAAACAGAACTCTCAACAGCCTACGGGGAGCCCTGCAGTGGAACCGACCTCTACCACTGGAGAATCCCGTCCATGACATCCAGCCTGGTGACCGAGTGTATGTGAAAAACTGGTTTATGGATCCACTGAAAGAAACATGGGACGGTCCTTACCAGGTGATCCTGACGACATACACAGCAGTAAAGGTGGCGGGAATCGACACCTGGATCCACTACACTCGAGTCAAGAAAACTCCAACACAATGGGAGGCTCAGATGGTCTCCCCGACGCGAATGATATTTCGCGCAAAGCCGCATTCTTAATTATTCTGTTACTGGTAATGATGAAATTGATACCTACTCAAGGTGTTGTGGTTGTCACTGTTTCAGAACCTGTTGTCGGAATCATGGAAGGGATGGATGTGAATCTGACCTGTGCTGTTACCAATGACCAGAAAGCTGAAGCCCGAGGTTTACGAATATTCTGGAAACAAGGAGCTGGGTACCCCAAGGCAAGTTTTACTACCGTTTGGGATAGGGATGCACAGAAAGGAAACACCACATTACAATTGAAGCAAGTAACCAAGGAAGATATGGAAATCTATATGTGTATAGTGCAAATTAAGTATAGCTTTGACTATAAGAAAATCAAATTGAGGGTGGTATCTTGGAGATTACGGGAAGCAACTGTCTCTCAGGAATCGGTGTCAGTTAAGCCAACATCCGCTATTCAAGACATGTGGGACGGTCCCCCGTTAAAGCTCAATTGCCCATTCACGCTGACAGAAGCATGTAAACAAGATGTGAAGGTTAAGTGGTGGAGAGAACAACAACAAATGTGGGAACAAATTGACCAGGGAGTGAGTTGGTGGAAATTAGGGGGCAAAGGAATTGGGTGGTTAAACATCTCAGACCCTAAACAAGGCATGGATGAAGGGCGATATCTGTGTTTAGTTATGTGTGGATTAGATGCAGACTATGGTATCCGATCATCAATAGCTAAGGCACATTTGGGGGAAAGGGTCAAGGCAACACATGGAATATTTCGAGCAGTACGGAACATGGCAGTCATTCTAGTCTGTAAGATAGAAAGGGATGTACAGTTTATTGAATATGGATGGTGGTTTAAGGGAAACAATATATGGGACAAGGAAGGGAAATATCACAGGGAAAAACGATCAGACCAAACTATCGTCCTTATAATCAAGGACGTACAGCCTGAAGACGAGGGATATTATTGGTGCTGGATTAGCAAGGATTCCTGGTGGGGACATTCAAGGACGATGGTCTCACTCACTCGAGGGAAACCAAGAGGAGTAAGAGAAACCAATATCACTATTCAAAATGAGCAGGAACAAGAAAATCTGATAGTAGGACTGATCAGAGATTTTGGGACAGTACATAATGTCTCACGAATCACAGCATGCCTTCCGCTCCCACAGGCAGCTGGGGAGCCTATTCCATGGGGAGTGATTCCGGTCCAAATGCCTCCAACAATACAAGGAAACATGACAGTCATGTGTCAAATGGAGGTCGTAGAAAAGGAGGTAGTAGAGATTAAAGAAGGCTATTCCCCAGTATGGAGATATTCATCAATTTGGGATTGTCGGGAAAAAAGAGGTAGATACGAACCAAAACCTGGATTGTATGGAGGATTAGGAAATTATGGTTGGTGTTTTGATAAGCAAGACCAACGAATTAAGAGGAAGCAATTATCCCAGGAAATGCGATGTCATAATATGACACAAGAACAGCCCTTATGGGACCACTGGGAGGCTATTTGGGGTCCAAGTTTACTGGAACACTATAGTTATATTGGGCCTGTTGATTGGTGTGTACAGTGGTCAGGAAGTAAAAACCAATCACATGACGAAGTGTCGGAGATATATACCTCTACTAGAGAGAGGGCGATAACAAAGGAAAACTGGAACTGTACAGAAGTCTATACATGTGATACTCCAGGGGATCAAATTAGCCTAGTCCCAGTAAGGGTCCTTTTGAAATGGGGATGTGAATGTAGGAGATACAATCATACAGTACCAGGCAAACCCCTTATGAATGGGTTTTATGGAAGGGTCTCCTGTAGAACAACTACACTCAGAAGTCCAGGAAATTTGGTGTGGGTAATGGAACATGGACAGTGGTCCACCCATCTCCCTTTGGACGGACCAGTGACACAAGTAACTTTGGGAGTACCAACGCTATGACCCTTGTGGAAACAGTCTAAGTTAAGGGCATCAGGGACTAGGAAAAAGAGAGAAATTGATGATGATTTGAATTTATTAGGAGATGAAGACCAATGGCATGAACCAGACAGCGGGGTGAAGTTTGGATGGGCATTGGAATCTTTGTTTGCACCAATAGCTACATATAGGAATAGAGAAATGTTGTTTAAGTTACTGGGACAAACAGAGAGACTGGCAGCTCTGGTAGCAACTAGAAAAGGGTTCACAGATGTTCAATGGGAGAAGGAACAGGGAACAAAAGGGCAGGTCTTTGGGGAGATGGACAGCTAGGGCAAAAGCCAACAATACTGGAGGGAAAGGAACAATCCATTAATAATAACATATGCTATAACAGCACAAAATAGGAAGGCTTAGAAAACGGACTACTAGAACTGCATTACGATAATAAACACACACTGCAACAGAGTGTCTCACTGGTTTGGCTTTCAAACCAGAAGAGGTGCCAACCTAAAAATTTCCCAGCTTCAAAGTTAACTGGCTGCTGTTTTGATTTCCTTCTTAAATATATCACCAAGGCGCTACCAGCTTCTGTAATTGGCTCAGCAGCATGTCTGTTCTTAGTGCCAAGCAGGGATTCACTTTGCCAGGCATGGAGGAAGCTTCTAGGAGCTTTGCACAAAAAATCACTTCTGTGGCTGGCTTCTTCCCTCCCCACCAAAAACCAAGCCATGCCAAACCAACACCTTAACTAATCCGTAGTACTTAGTACGCATCCAATCATTTCTTTTAAACGATGCTTTATGTTTTTTACCAAACGCACTGAAAAGAAGTGGATCCATAATATTGATAAAAATTGTTCCAGTTCAATAGAAATATTGCGTCATGCAACTCTGGATTACATAGCTAATTTTTTGTACAATACCCAGAGGCTTTTTTCACCTCCATGTAAGAGCCTAAATGAGGGATGTGGGAGTCCAGGCAGCTCTCCAAAATGCAGTTTATTCCATCCAAGACGTTGCAGCAGTCCAGGGTAGTGGGCAACAGAGCCTGTGCCTACAGCTGTCAGCTCTAGCTGCAGGCAGGCCTGGAGACCCTTTGGTTTTGGTACTTTGCTGAGCATCTTCATACAGTAGAACCAATCTATCCCTTAACTATTATCTATAGCCTATCATAACTACTCTAATTACCATATGTTGCTATTCTCCACTCACTAAAAGTCAGTATATTACAGTTGAAGCAGAAAGTTGTTTTTCAGTTTTCTTGGCAGTGGAAGATTTGGAGACCCCTTTTTCTGCTTGCAGCACTTGCTGACTTGTTTGCCTGTGCTAGCTTCCTGCTTGGTAAAAACATCTTCTTGTTTGGACTGGGTTTATCCTTTGCTGTAAGTCATAAAACCCTCTTCTAACTAACGTATCCTCGGTTATCCTGTAAGACTGGCTCAGCAATTCTTTTCTTCTAGATCAAAGCTTGCTTCCACCTCTATTCTTTCTTCAGACTCCACATTCAAAAATCTTTCTGCCAAGCATACATATCTGTGAGACTTTCTTGTCAAACTTTCATCTTTCCCAACACCTCTAAAGAAATGTTCCCTGATGGTTTGGATCAGAAGATCCAGTATTGCCATCCTGAGATTTTTGTTTCGAAGCCCATAAGCTGTGCTCAAGGCTTTGGCTATGTTCTTTGTTGTGCCTTGCATATATTTTAGCTAGAAGGCCAGTGTAGATGATGTCCTTGCTGCAGTAGCCATGGGAAATAAGGCGGAGTGTCTGGCTGATGTACCGGGATGTAGACTATCCACCACTCCCCCAGGGAGGCGAGGATCCCTAAAGGAATAGAATATTGGCTATGCTCTGGGAGTTTTACAGAGAGAAAGATCCTCACAGCTCAAATGATTTGTCTCCTGGAGTTCTGAGGAATATGTTGTGAAGAAGAAGGCTGCTGTCTTCTCCAAGAATCTTCCATGCATTCAAGAGGATCATTGAACTTCTTGTCTGAGAATGAAAGAAATATTAGTAGTAATTAGTTCTTTTTCTCTGTCTGTGCATCACTGATTGAATTTGGGTAGGTTATATTTTTTTTTATTTATTTATTTGAATTATTCATCATAAGGTCTTCCAAATTCCCAAATTCTGCTTCACGTCTTTCTTTTGTAGGCCAGTCTGGTTCATCTTCTCTTCTACTGTATTATTGCAGACCATATCTGAATGGATTTTTTTTTTTTCATTTTGAACTTTAGGTTTAAACTGAATGAGCAGAACACTTTATTTATCCTTATTTTACCAGTTTGCAAGGAAATACAGAATTTTGAAGAGAAGTGACGCGACTCCACTTGAGGTTTTCAATGGAAGAGAAGAATGACGATGTCCTACCTTCACAGCATTGTTTACAGTAACATTGCAGCTAGTTTCCAGCAACGAAGGTCAGGTTCTGGAAGCAGGCACACATGATTGTAGAGAAGTCTAAAAAGTTTCAGTTTGGCTGCTTTTCTTGAAAAATAGCTAATATGTCTCAACGTTGTGCTGAATCTTGTTGTATAGACACTTCTTTTGAGGTCTGAACTCCTTGCTGGACTTCTGTATCTAAGAATCAGATACAGTAAACCTATGTTGCCTTATACGCTTTAAGAATTTGGTTCTAATCCAGAAGAGCAAGAAAGGTTGCTGTATGATTACAAGCTAAAGTATCTGCTAAGAAAGCAGTTATTGGACTGCTTTTTTTATTGGAGCAGTGATTTAGTGGTTTTATGGTTTTTTTTTTTTTGCTTCTCAATAGAATTTTAGAAGTGGTGGGGTAAGAAAGTGTGGATTTTGATAGGTTTGCCTTGAAGGAAGAATTACAGGGGAAACTGTTGAAAGGAATTGATGCAGAGCTCTATGCATTAATACACTCCTTCGTACTGAGTTTCAGAAGTGAAAACCAAGAGGAGAGAGTGCCGACAAGATGAGAGTGCCGATTTACTAGAATGAATTCAAGATAGCATTCTTTTCTCTCTGAATTACAGCTCTAAACCTTAGGGTATTAATAGGAAGTACATAACAATCTCAAAGATTTAAAAATGGATGGTGAAGTTTTATATCCAGTAAACTGTAAGGCTTCACATTTTAATCTGGTTTGCATTTTGGCAAAAGCCAGGAATCTTTTGCAATTTACCAGATAACAAGGGATTTAGAACAGGAAGTATGCAAGTAATCTTTTGGATCCTTCATCTCCCTTCTTAGAACAATGAATACATTTATTATGCTCCTATTTTTATTCCATCAGGGGATTTGATCATGGAAATGTCTAGTCATTCTTTTCTTGTTTTCAACCCCTCAAAGAGCATGAATCCAAACTATTCAGAAGTTCTTGATCTGCAACAGTGACAAGCACTATACCGGAAAGAGTCAGTGGACATTAGCAGATCCCCTACAACAGCCCCCTATGGCAGGCAGTTCTGGCAGGACTGATGTTTGAGGGGCTGGAATTCTGTGAAATAGAACATTCTATGAATGGGGAAAATGGAAACAGATTCTGGACGTTCAACCCAACATGTGAACAAGTAATAGGGCAGGTAATTTTCTGTGGAAATTTCTTTAGCCCCAGTGTTGTGGATGATGATTACTCTTCCTACCTCCTTTGGCCAGCTGCCAGCACAGCCACGTTACTCCGCGTATGGACAGAAAACCAGAAGAAGTGATTTTTGAACAAAACACCTATCGGGACCTTAGAGTGTTTTTGCTGCAAAATGTTTCAAGGCAGATAGGGAAACAATTCCATTGTAGAGAGTGTGCTGAGAAGACAAGTTTGGAAGTTAAAAACCATGGGATCTGTTTCTATATATGTCACTGATTTTGCTTATTATCTATTTGGTGGGGTTTCTTGATTTTTTGGGTTTTTTTTGTTTTTTTTTGCCTGCATCCTTGAGATGAAAGCATAAGACAGAAAAGTACTGTAAGGTTAAAATAGTTTTGAGATGCCTTGTGCTGAAAACCTTGTAGCTACTGCTAAGGCCCATTTGCAAGGTCCTATTTCATTTCTGAGAAGCTATAAAATTCCCATTGGTAATTTAGTTCTAACCATCTGTTGTTATGGTGGAGATGCAAATTAAGAAGAACAATTTTTGAATCTGTAAGGATGTATTTACCATTTTGCAGCTGCCTTTTCAGTCTCTGAGCCATCAATGAAAAAAAGGAGAAGAATCTACACTGTTTTCAACCTGTGGACCATCCACTACTGTCCACATGCCAAGATTCAAAGCCAAACAATCCTGTCGGGCCTCATTGGGAGGAATTATTTGGATTCAAAATACTAGACTAGTATTTGATTTCCACCAGCACAGTCCATTGGGCACGAATTTTGATATCTATAGAACCTTTCACGGGGATCCATCTTTCTCATGTGCATCACATTTTATAAGAGAAGAGGCATTGTTGAATGGCTTCAGTGGAAAAAAAATCTTAAATGCACTCTGAATGGAATTGAGATCCAACGGAACCAGTATTTGAAGAAAGCCTGAGATGTTGTCTGTGATGAGATCCCTTCTAAGAGGTTCTATTAAAATACCAAATTCTCCATTAAAATACTGGCAGGTTGGTCAGAGGGGAAAAGCAAACTTTTTAAATGGTCCTTTGGGAAGACAGGGCTTGCAGCAAATTTAGTACTTGCTGCTAGGTTGCCTACATTCCAGGAAAGAGTATTAAATACTGAACTTCAAACTATGGTAGATGAAGTCTTTGTGACTGTGAAAGTCCAGTGCATGGCAATCTCAGAAAGGAACCCATCAAAGCCCCTGAAATGCCAACACACAAGTTCTGAGTTGGCAGTGCATGCCAGGTTTTAGCAAACTACAGCAAAATGCTGATTGCAAAACGAGGCCATCAAGCCACATACGGTATGAAGCAGTAGGAAAGAGGAAAGCAGCTGAGAGCGTCAACCCTGCTAAGTAGTCTCAGTATTCTTATTGCCATTAGCAGAAATGTGAAATGAGTCTATAAAAATTACAAAGGAGGCAAAAGAAAAGGGAGTGATGACTCCTCTGGCATAGTGTTCCCTAACAGGGATCTTCAAAATGTAAAGATTCTATCATCCTTTAAACTGAAGGAAGGTATTAACACGACAGTAAGGAAATGGCATCAAATGCTAGAAAGACTCTGGGCAGTGTACTTCTAGACAGAAATGCCACTGATGGAAAACCGACTAAACTGGCACCAATGCAGCAGCATTGTACTAAAGCCCAGAAATGTCCACCGCTTCACTCTCTGCCATTCCTTTAATATGCACACAGCAGCTCTGCAACATTCCTACTCATCATCTCCTTGGAAAACTGGGCGTGAGGGTCCGTAGTGACGCAGAGTCCCCAGGCAGGTGCAAAGGAGAGCCGCTTTATTGCAAAAGCCAGGCTTTTGAAGCAGTCAGGCCTTTATCACTTGCATAGCTTTAAGACACAACAAACGTAATTCAACCAACAGTCATACACCACGCTGTGAACACGCAATGGTTCTAGAACTTCTTGATCTACCTCTAATTCAGCTGTCTCACTTTCCCCTAGTCATTTTCTACTTAGCCAAAGTAACGGGCCTCAGCCATGGTTTTACAAGGCCTTCCTTTTGTAAAGTTCTACCTATATGCAACAGCATACCACAAGTTTCTTCACCACCAAGAGTTTAGGTAGATGATTTGCATCTGCCCTTGCGGTGAAACACAATGGGGAGAGAAAATGCTGTCGGAGATGTTCAGTCATTCCATTTTCTAGACAGGCCAAATCAAAAGAAAAGCAAGCTATAGGATTGTGTACTTGCTCTTACAGAACACCTGCTGCCATCTGACAATGAACTAGCAGAAAATCAGCAAGAATGAGACTTGAGGCAAACAACCTTTTGAAGGGAATAATGAGATTATAAATAAAGACAACACGTTTCCAGGCTATCGAGATACTTTAAATGACAGCAAAGGATTTGAGAGCAGAGGCTGAACTCATGGGGAAGGATTTAAAGAATCCCAAGAAAAACATGACCAAAGAATAAAAGAACCCCAAGAAAAATAGGGGCAACTGACCTGTTTAAGCCTTCAGGAAATCAGTGGCCGCTGATTTAGATAGGCCATTCAAGTTCATTTACTGGTGCACCTTCCACTCCTTTTTCACCTGTCAGCATCACAGGGTGAATTGGGACCTTGGAATCAAGATTATTTGGGATTCTGTTCTTAGCTTTAGGAGAGAAGTACAGCAGGTGAAGTACCTATTACTGATGTGATACCCAGGAACACAGAGTTGACACATTTCATTGAAGTCTAATCACAACTAGCAATACAAAGAGGATAGGATTGGCCTCTTTTCATGACGCTCTTCTTGTTACACAGCCTGCTCTGATTCTGGTGAAAGTTTTTCATTAGCTTCTCTCTAAAAAGGAGAAAAACCAATCAAATGTCCCTCTCTGCTGATGCTAATCGAGTCAGAGGTCTATGAAAGGGCCAAAAATATTTGGAATTCTTCTTAGACAATGGAAATGGAAGCAGAGCTACCAATCTGTTTCCTTGCAACATATCCCTAAAACTCATTCCCTTCTATTCATAACTTATGTATAGCCAGCAGTACATTCAGGAAAAGATGAAGCTGACTGATGTCAGCAAGGGAAGGATTTGAAAGAACTATTCCCATGAATCATCGTATAGACAGTAACTCTAGCATTAAAATCAGAACCCTTTTAGTAAGTATCACTTATGGGAAATTCAGGACTCCTGCACAATGGACCAAGAGGATTAAGCAGAAGCCGTTTATGGTTTACATGATGCACTTACACATTCTGACTCTCTGCACACGCTAGTCACGCTTTTCTTATTGGTGCCTTTGTCTTGTCCACGCATTCTGCGTGCACCTCTCAGAAGATGTGTTTCCTTACAGTCCAGGTACTTTGCCTCTCCCCAGCCCCCCCACCCCCCCCCTTTTCGGAGTGCTTGTGGTCTTGGAATATGCTTTCTCAGCTTCTCCTCTCTTGTTTTATCACAGCTTATGTCTTGATGAATTCCAGAGGGCCCTGAGAAAATTCTGAGAAATGTTCCAAGCTGAATGGCTGGTGCAGCCCGTAGTCTAAGCGGTTCAGATACATTGTGACAATTGCCCCTTCTTCTTGCACCAGCCAGATCTTTTCCAATGTAATTTTTAGCAAGAGGCACACCAGTTTCACAATGCATGGAATAACACAAAGCAATGAAATAATGACTACTAGTAAAAACAAAGCTCCATTTACGAGATCTTTCAACCACCCAGTTCTTTCCCATCCCTCAAACCATTGATGCAAACCCCACTCGTTCCCAGTCGATTACTTCATATTGTCTTGTACTTGTGTGAGTTTCGTATGAATGGCTGCAGAATAGTCAAAAAGATTCATGCAACATATTCCTTATAAAATTCCTAACACTCGTGCCCATGTGCTAATAACAATAAATCTATTACAGCTCTTATTTGCAGTGTGCTATATCTAATAGCATCTACGGCAGTGAGCACCTGACTTAAAATAGAAGAAGTTACGATAAGTTGTTTGAACATCCAGCACCCCAAGTGGTTAAAAGCAGCCAAACCTTGATAAGCAGCGCCACCTAGCGTAAGGAAGAATGCAGTTATTCCTGCTGGAACGAGCAAAACTCTACATAATGGTGCCAATTGTGTCTTTAGCTAGAGTTGCTCTCTAGATATTCCCGGAAACGGAAAAGCGGCTTCCTCCAGCAAAGACCAATATGAAGGTAACAGAGCCCACCGAAAAGCAGCTTCTGTTATAAGAATCCGGCTACCGGCACCTACCTTCGGAGAGCTGCGTATGCCCATCTTCTGCGTCTCTTGCCGCCTACACATTAGCGAAAAGCTTTTCAACGCATTTTCTCAAAAAGAAACTGTGCCAGCACAGCAAGCGTCCCACGACGTTTTTCACAATGGTAGTCGAGCTCTTACCATCCTTGAGGAGAAAAGAAAAACTTTTGCCATGGAATGCTGCATAAGGTTTAGAAAGGTGCAAAAGAAAATCATTTGAGAACTTTTTCCCCACTTATAGTAATGTAAGTTCAAACCATTGGAAAGTGGTTAGTTCCTGTCTTCTCTCAGTTGGAGAGCTGTGCACTCAATCCCGGTGCTGTGCGGCTTCGTTCCTGGCGTCTCAGCATCTGCCGAGCTCTCCGGCTGCCGGAGGCGAAGAAGCGGCTTTTTCGCGCACAGAGCTTTCTGCCGGTCGCGGTGCGCTCCGGACCGCGGCTTCTGCCGAAAGACGCCCGGAGACTGGCACCTACCTTCGGAGAGCTGCGTTACCCGTCTTCTGCGTCTCTTGCAGCCCACACCTTAGCGAAAAGCTTTTTCACGCTTTCTCTCAAAAAGAAACTGTGCCAGCACATCAAGCGTCTCAGGACGATTTTCATGAAGGTACATGAGTTCTTACCATCTCCTGCAGAAAAGAAAAAGAAAGATTGGCCAGGGAGTGCTTCATAAGGTTTAGAACGATGTAAAAGAAAGTTGTTTGAGAACTTTTTCCCTACTTATGGTAATCTAAGTTTAAACTGTTGGAAAGTGGTTAGTTATCATTTTCTCTCAGTTTGAGAGCTGCGCCCTTAATCCTGGTGTTGTGTGACTTCATTCTTGACGTCTCAGCATCTGCCGAGCTCTCCGGCTGCCGGAGGCGAAGAAGCGGCTTTTTCGCGCACAGAGCTTTCTGCCGGTTGCGGTGCGCTCCGGACCGCGGCTTCTGCCGAAAGACGCCCGGAGACCGGCACCTACCTTCGGAGAGCTGCGTATGCCCGTCTTCTGCGTCTCTTGCCGCCTACACCTTAGCGAAAAGCTTTTTCACGCTTTCTCTCCAGAAGGAACTGTGCCAGCACAGCAAACTGCCCCTGATTATGGCCTCATATTTTGCCTTTGCTATGGATTCTAGAAGCACTCTTCTTTCTTATTTAAGCTGCTAGTTGTTTTCAAATCGCCGCTCTCCATGTCCCCTCCTACCCCGTGTGAATAGACAGAGGCACTTTACCTTGTACGTATTAAATCCAGGCAATAGGAGAATCCAAGAAGAATACATCTTGAGTTTTAGAAGCAATTCCTATTGAATAGAAAAAAGATAATCCCTTCTTTGAGACCCATTATCAGACATCTCTGTGTGGGGGGGAGGTGTATCTGTGTGTGTGAATGGGAAGTGTACTCACCCACAAACCAGAGGCAATATTTAGTAACCAACATATCGTAAGGGTGGATGCATATAATTTCCTGCTCTTTATTGAACTTTTTTTTCCAAGGTTCATTTGTTTTTACAGATTTTCTAGTCAGTTGAAAAATTCTTCTGTTTTTCTGTGAGAATAGAAACCTCCATAAAGCTTACTGTGTGAGGAGAATCCTTTGGACTAGATGATGACTATTTAAAAGATGATATTTTCATCTGCATCAATCCATTTCCTTGTTTTGGAAATATTTTTGGTTTTCAAAGTAACAATTTTCAAGATGTATTTTTCGAAGGTGAAAAAAACGAGATCCTAATTGGTATCACAGCAATACAAAAAAAAAATTCCTTAAAATCATCCATTGCATCTTTTCAATGTTGTCTTTTTGAATTTTCTATAGCTACCTCTAAATCTGATGTTAAAATCTTTTAAAATGCTCTGTCTTCACACAATTTTCTTCTTGATCCATTTCTAAGCTTTAAAATGATATTCAGGTAAGAGTCAATTACTGACACTACTTCACATTTTACAAATTGAAATCACAGTACAGAGAGGGAGGGAGGGAGGAAGGGAAAGGAGGAAGAAAAGAGAAAGAAAGAAAGAAAGAAAGAAAGAAAGAAAGAAAGAAAGAAAGAAAGAAAGAGAGAGAGAGAGAGAGAGAGAAAGGAAATTCCCAAATGTCCGAAACCTTTAAAATTATAAAATATTTCTGTGGATGATATTTAAGTGCTGAGACTGTTCCTACATATAATAATGCTAAAAGGAACTTCTATGTCAGTCCAAAACTGTTAAACTGGATGGCAGTTTCTCAGAATCAATAGTCTGTTTTTTCTATCTTCAGCTAGTTACTGCTACTGCACAGAATGACTATTACCACAGAATAACAGAATGGTTGGGATTGGAAGGGACCTTAAAATTCACCTAAATTCACCCCACATGTCATTGGCAGGGACGCCTTCCACTAGGCCGCCTTAAGCTCAAAGACCCATTCAAGCTGGCCTTGAACACTTCCAGGAATGGGTCACCCACAACATGTTCCAGTGTCTCACCAGGCCTCCTGGCAAGGAATTTACTCCCAATACACAAAGGAAACATATACTCTTCAGGTTTTAAAGCCATCAACACTTTTTCTATTGCTCCATGCCCTTGTGTAGCTCATCTGCCTCCTTCTGCTAGGCTGCCTTCAGATACTGGAGGACTGCTCTAACATTTGCTCAGAGTCTGCTCTTCTCCAGGCTGAGAAGATGCCTGGAGCACTCTGGCTTGATGACAGACTCCCTGAGCTACACTGGGGGCTCAGACCATTCTTCTTCTTGGACTTGTTGAAGGATGCACAAGCACTGCCGATTGTGCTTCCTTGTGGTACAGGTAATAAATAGTTGATTGTTTTAATAAAAACACACTTGAAATGATAAGAGCCAAATTTTAAAGCAAAATTAATTGGAGAAAGATTCCTAAACTTGTGGCCTCTTTCCCCAACCCATCTATTGATTGTAAACGACATTCCTTGCTGTTGTTATGGTGCATGAACCAAAGCCAAGTGATGTCTACTACTTAAGACAGATGTTCTACCTTCTTACTAGAATATGTTCTTACCATTTTAAAACAATCCCCCGAACATCAAGAACAAGAGATTACCTCATGAAGTAATGAAGTGCTTTGGTTGAAAGTAAATTGCATTTGAAGGAAATGGGTTTGGGGGCGAGCACAGGAAGATCTCAGAAGTAGAGTGCCAGCTTAGTTCTCTGCTTCAGAGATAAGCGAAGCAATTAAGGAATGTCTTTCTGTGAAAATTGTTTACAGATCTTTCTGCACAACAGTTAACAAACGGCTTCAGAAATGTGTGCAAATAAAAGACTAGTCACTACAAGGTTGTCATCCATGAGTGGTAAGGCAACTCAGACTCATAGCAATGGTTTTGCCGTTGTGCCTCTTAGAATAGACAAAAAAGAATGAGGAAAACTAATTTTTCCATCTAGTTTCTTTCGGTATTGGTTCCAAGACTATTTTCCTGCCCTCAGGAGACAGCAAAAACTCTCAAAAACTGAAATGATCTGAATCACAAATATTTCTCCTCAAATAGAATTTAAAACGTAAGTCATAACGGTAAAACAGATGGAGCTATTTAAAGATGAATGTTCTATACATACTAAAACATTCCCAGAGATAACTCTTGTGTCCTAAGTCTGTTTAAAAGTCCAGAGTTCCTGGTAAAAAACTTATATGCAGATGAGGTAGCTGCATGATATTCTCTTTCCAGCTTAATTATACTCTTCACTCTCACCACCTCTACCAGTTGATTTTCGTAAGTTCTTAGAAAACAGTAATTTAACTTTTTTAGCTCTATGAAAAAAAATGACAGTGATAAGAGTTCTTTGCACTCCCTGTTTTCTGAGAAGCCTGACCATCAAGACTTAGGAACTTGATCATGAGTTTTATTTCATCTCAAAGTAAATTTTAAGGGAGTGGCAGAGAGAATGGGAGCCTCAAGAAAAACAATTTAGGCTTCTAATTCTTGTGTTGTCCTACTTACCTATGACAAGAACTGGAAAGAGGATAGATTAGAGTTAGCAGCTGTTGAACATTTGCACACACTCTTCCACTAAAGAAGAGGTCAAGGATGGTTTTCTGGCCCTCCCTCCACAAGCTGCAGCTTCCTTCAAGGCACTTTCACCTGCTGTGGCATGGAGCCCTTCACCAGCTGCAGTGTAGGTATGTGTTCCTCCATGGTTCTCTAGGGACTGCTGGGAGACAACCTGCTTCACTAGGATATCTCCAGGGACTGCGGGGGATTCTTTGCTCTGTCAACTGGAACACCACCTCCTCCTCCTTCTTGTCTCACTTTAGTATCATGGAGCTGCTTTCAATACTCTTTTTTCCCCTCACTTGCCACTGCCTATTCGTATGTTTTGGGCTTTTGACCATATATTCTCACAGAGACTGATGGGCAAAAATGTTGCAAAAATGTGTCTTGCTAGAAAATGACATGCTGTACAAAACCATGATATTATAGAAAAGAGTTATGGAGGTACAAATATACTGCTAAAGGTCCGGAAAATTGACAGTGCTTCATTGTAATACATCCCCTGATTTTGCCTTCTTTCTCCTTAAGATCTGGAAAGAATACTGGGCAGGAGACAGTGTTGTTTCAATGAAAAGACTTTTTTAGGATTCTAGTAGGGTGCATGATCAACTTTCTTGAGAACATTAAGGAAAGGCACTTTGTCTTTTGTGGTAAATATCATTAGGCAGTAGTGACAAATTCCGACCAAAAAGAGCAGGTCAAAATCTGGTGAGACCAAGCAATATACCTTGAGTGGCCAGGACAGAACTAAAGAGTTGTAGAATCAGTTGAATTGAAAGGAGCCCGTCAGGAGCATCAAGTCCAACTTCTGGCCCTTCATGGGACCTTCCTCGAGAATCACACCAGATGCCTGAGAGTAATGTCCAAAAGCTTCCTGAACTTTAGATAGGCGTGATGCTGTGACCACTCCCTGGAGAGACTCTTCCAGTGCCCAGCCATCCTCTGGTTAAAAGACTTTTGCCTGATACCCTCCCCTGACTCAGCTGCATGCCATTTATTCGAGTTCTGTCCTTGTAAACCTCATTTGAGAACTTTCTGATACCTTCATGTCTTTTTTCATTGTGGCACCCAAAGCTGCCCCCAAGCACTCAAGGTGAGGCCGCCCCAGAGCAGAGCAGAGCAGGAAAATGCCCTCCCTTGCCCAGCTGGTGATACTGTGCCTGATGCACCCCATGACAGGCTTGGCCCTCTGGGATACATCAGGCCAGGGAACTGCTGATGCACATTCAGCCTGCCATTGGCCAGGAGCCTGGCTTCCTTTCTGCACTGCTTCTCTCCAGCCTCTGGCTCCCTAGTCTATACACACACACAGCAGGATTGCCCAGTCCCAGGTGCTGAATTCAGCACTCGCTCTCGTTCAATGCCATATGCTTGGGGATTGCATGTGGGAAACCTTGTGAACAGCGGATTTTGGGAAAGCTGCAAAAGGCAGGCCTCAGAGACAGCAGAACTGTGATTGGAGCTAAGCAGTAGTCATAAGGTTTGTCAGCAGAAAAATGATAGAAGAAGTAGAGAAGTAAGGACAAAAATAGAACAATGGCCTGTGTATTAACGCTTGACCAGAAGAACTCCCTAAGCTACAGCAAAGTATATCCAGCCAGATGTTAGGAAGTTCTAAGCTTAATAATGGAGCTCTGTGCATTCTATCCTAAGGCTTACAAGAAGGTCTTGTATTCAAAAGAAGCAAGCATTCTTTTAACCAAAGTTATGTGTGCTTCTAGGGATTGGATAGAACTACTGTCAATATGCTTTTGCTTTGTGGGATTGGTCAAAAAACTTTTCAAGTAAGTTGTAACATCAAGTTCTTTGTCTGCTGCTGGGGACGTGAGCTGCTGGCATCTTCCCACTGTCATAACCATGTCATGAGACTGATGCTGGAAAAAACAACAGTCCCTTTCGTGATTTGTGAATAGACTCACGGCCTATGAGATGGCAATAAATGCCCATCTCTCTTATTTGTCCAGATCTCTCTTGCAGGGTCTCACTGCCCTCAAGGTAGTTAGTTCACAGCTCCTCCAAATGTAGTGTCTCTGGCAAACTTGCTTAATATTCCTTCAAGTGCCGAGTCCAGGTCGTTCCAAAGATGTTGAAAAGAACTGACTCAAGGATGATACTGTCTTAGCCACTGAAATTAGCGCTTCATGCTTCTTCTTGCTCCTTAGTGCAGAAGTCACAACAAATGTCTTCTTTGTTTCTTTTCTATCCATGCAGATATCTTTGCTCATGCTCATGCTTTTTATCCCAACAGCAGCTGACACGACATTTACATACACAGCAGGAGCACGCTTTTCCTGCTCTTACTAGACTTAACAATTTTGCAATCTGTCAATCAGTGACCTTTGCAACTGAAGTCAGACCTTCAGCATTTCTCATCAAAAGAGTAGAATGTCCTCAGAAGAAGAGAAAACTTTGCTGCATACTCTGTAAGCCGGCAGAATATATCATAAGGAGTTAGCATCACAATCATTTCAGCACTGACCCTATACTTGAGCAGGGAAAAAACTTCAAAGAAGAGCTATTTAATGCAGCAATATATCTGAGAAATGAAACAACTAGGATCTTCCAAACTGGTCCCTGCAGTTGAAATGTACTTGTAAGAATACAGAAGATAAAAGATATGGTTTGGAAAGGCTATATCCGTGCAAAGCTAAATTGGATCTCATCCCGTAGATGAAAGATCAAGAAGCTCAAAGTGGAGCTAGAGAGACACATCCACATAATGAGATATAGCAAAGCATTTTTCAAGATAATTAGTCATTCTGGTGTGTGGCATTGTGTGTTTTTAGAATCAGTTATTCCTTTTGTAACTCAATAATGGTTCGGGGTATTCGGTTCCCCACCATGTACTTCCCTCACAATGCTTTCTCCCTGTTAGAGCTGCTCCCCCCTCCCCTGCCTGTCATGGTAACCACCCTTCTTATCGCGAGAATTCTCTCTGCCAGTCATTCCTTAATTTGATGTATGATTTGCCCCTGGAGTTTTTCCCCTCCCCTGTGTGATCCTCAGGGGCTTAGCTGTAACCCACGCTCCTCCCTGGGTCCTTGCTATTGGTAAGCTTTGTGTCTCCTCCTATCACACCCACTCCCTTTATCAGTGTCCCCCCGGGACTCTGCCTTTGTCGCCTCTCCCTGAACCCACCGGGGAAGAAGAACAAGATTAAAAGGTCCTTGGTACTTATACAGGCGTCCCTCCTCCTTCCTTTGCTTTGGTACCTCGTAGCCGAAAATCCCGCCTGCGCCACCCATGCCGCAGATGGTACACAACTGCTCAGGGTTCCGGAGGGAATCTGGGAGTGGCACTTTGTGTGGCCATCTTCGGCTGGGCCGCGGTCAGCCTAGCCGGGCACCCGCACAGCCCCGCGGCCGTGGGAGAGAGGCTACACTGGTGGACTGGGCAGTTAGATTAAATCTGCCACACTTACTCACTTTTGGGGACTGAATTGTGGAGTGCTAAACCATATCTGCTGCTATATAAAGTAAAAGAGATTCATCCAAATTGTATGGTTAGTGTGAACACTCTCACTCGATTGTAAAACACTTCATAAGCTATTAACAGGTCATAGGAACAAAATGAAATAAAGCCATTTTACCATCTTGGAATGGAAAAACATGTTCAAAATACTTTTTTCCTTCTTTTTTCTTTATGTGGTTTTTTTTTTTTTTTTTTTTTTTTTTAATCCCACAAGATGTGATTCATAATTTCAACCATTCGGGAATGCTTTTAACAGATGAATCCAGCATAGAATTTTTCTTTCAGGCCCCTTACATTCTTCATTACAGTTTTGGAATATACTCCACAGTCATTTGGTCTCAGTCAGTTTTTTATCTCTTTCCCCCAAGACAAATTTTAAAGGACTACCTAACCCCTAAAAATCATCATTTCTCTGGATTCTCAAAGCGTTTTGAGAAAGTTGTTTTGTTTTGGTTTTTATATTGCATCATTCCTAATGTCTTCAGACCTACTACAAGTGGAAGTTAAAAGTAAATCTTATCTTAAAGAGACTGAGCAAGATAATGAACTGCCAGTCTTGGTATTTGTATGTTTCTAAATCCTTTTGATTTCAAGGTTGCCTTCCTGAATGCTCATTTTAATTACAAAACATTGTGTTTCTAAAGGAGACCTAGTTCAATTGCTTCTGCAAATTCACCTTCATTTTATAGGATTGTACTTCAAGAAATCTTCTTTCCTTCAAACATCAAAAGTATAGATTTGACATCATATGTGACCCTTTCATCTGTCGGAACTCTATTTCATTGTGTGAGTTTCACAGTTGCCTCCAAGAAGATTCCTTTCCATTCGCATAGCATGTTATCTGAAGATCTGTCTGCTTTCTTCACTTGCATTAATGGGATGGCATGGGAAATACATTCTTAATGTTATCTTTTATAGTCTACTTTTACCTACCAGTGTGCTTCTATTGACTAGAACCAATTTCAGCTGGAAAGAACATATTGTCATACCAAGGGTGTGGTGATGTTTTCTTAACTGATCTTGGAGTGCAAAAGACAAGATGGAAAGGGGATTGCAGTATCACTCAAAACAAATGCACCTTTCTAGAATGACCACAGCAAATGCCTTAAAGGAATTAGGGAGAGGAAAAGAATAGAAAAGAGGGGGAGAAAGAGAGAGGGAGTATAGCTACCAAATGGAGAGAGAGAAAGTCCTCGCAGTTGAGCCGATGGAGTTCTCCTAGAGGAGATCTCCAAGTCCTGGTTAACTCAAGGCTCTATTATAGTCCATTGCTGAGGGGGGAAACAGATCTAGAAATGGCTGAGGGGGAGCAGATGCAATAAAGAGCAAGTCTATTGAAAGTGCTGAGGTGGAGAAAGGTATTGAAGACGGGTACAGACAGTCCATGGTCTTAGCAGGATAAGTCAATATCAATATCAGCAGTGAGTGGGACCCGTGGTTTCAGGACTGGTTTCTATGGGAAACCAGTCTAGGTCCAGCAAACACATCTGTAGGCAACACTTAGTAGGCATCCTGCTTTGGTCATGCCAGCACCCCTGGATCAGAATTACAGGGGTCTCAGCCTCAGTCCTTGAGAGGGGGGGCTTCAATCTCCATCCCTCACGGTGGTAGTGGAGCTGATGAAGGATTTTCCATGGGGCGGCTACCACAGTTGCCCCAGCGAGTTCATCTGGCCAAGAGGTGGGAAAATTCCTGGGCTGGTGTTGCCAAGCAGGTGCGAGCATATAGGGCGCATCGCCCCTTGGCAGGCCCTGCTAGAAGCAGTCACTGTAGACACAGCTGCAAACAATCACTTGGCAGGCCAGAATTCTGCTCAGGGGCCTCAGGATTTCTGGCATTCCTCCACCACCAGCAGGCCAGCATTCCGATCAGGGTCCTCAGGGTGCCGATGGCTGTCCTGGGGACGGTCGTAGGGCAAATGCAGGGAACTTCAGACCATCTTTCACATGTATTGGAAAATCTGTTTCCTAAAATGGCCAAAAAGAATGCGTAGCACTTAGAATTGAGGAAAAATAAAAACCCAAAACCAAACCGAAAGCACTGGAGCAATATCATTCTATAGAATGCCATGTATCTATGAGAAGTACAAAAAAACTTCTATTTTCAAATGCACTTACAAATAACCATTTTGCATCTGTTTTTTTGTTTGTTTGTTTGTTTGAAAGCTCTGGCACTTATCTGATTCCTTTTTGAGCTAATTCAGCTCAATAATCTGGTAAGAAAGCAGCTAAAAGTAAAGAGAAAAACCTATGGGGACCAGGATGCCACTTCAGCCACGTTGTCGTGAAGCATTAGGTCAGCCTTCTGCGTTGTAGAAATATGTCTGTCCTAGATGAAAACCAATGCATAGCACTATCTTCTTTTAAACTTTGTCCTTGCTACTGGGTTCCTGAATGATCAAGGTGGTTTCAAAGCAAACAACACCCAGCTCTCTAAGATACTCCCCAAAGTATTGTGATGGAATAACTTGATCAGGTGAAGAGCTCACTATGCAAAACCTGAATATGATGTCAAGAATGCTTTGTTGTGGATTTCCATTGTGTGGGACCGTTTATCCCATACCCCACTGTCCTAGGGTGATTGTTATCCCCATTGGTGTGTGTAATTTATGCTGGATATTTTGTTCTGTGCCTTTAAGATGGGCAGAGTGAAAGTTTTGTTTTGGGCCTCTTATCAGCCACTCGGCGGGACATACAGACAGCACCAGTACTTAGTGTTGCTTTTTTGCTTTTTGCGCTGCTTTTTGCCTTTGCTCTTGCTTCTGCTTTGCTTCTGCTTTGCTTGCTCTTGCTTTTTTCCCCCTCTTCTCATTAGTTAATTTAGCTAAACAGTCCAAATTCCTTTCTGGACTGTTTCCCCTGTGTGGACATGCGGAACCTGCTCCGGACTGGGATTGGAACCACCGATTTGGAAACACCGAGCAGTTGCCCCAGCGCCGGAGGGACTGATAACAGCGACCACCCCCAAGAGAGACTTTCTGAATTTGTCATCTTTTTTCAGAGTGGTGAAAGAGTGGTGTCATCTGGTATTGTTCATTTTGTGTGCCGGGGGTTGCTGTGCTTGTCAAATAAATAGGTTCTTTCCACCTCTCTCCGAGGAATTCTTCCCGAACCGGTTGGGGGGAGGGGCCGTGTGGATTTGTTTTTTGGAGAAGCCCTTTTTGGGGGTTCTCTCCCAAATTTGCCCTAAACCAGGACAACCACCATGTAGGTATAGGAAAAAACTAGGTAGCCACAAGGCTTTTACAGCTGTTCTTGTATTTTGGGATAGTAAGGATTTAGGGGAGTAAACAAAATTGAGGTGAGTTTTACTATTGACTTGATTGCTCTTTCACTTTGAATTAACTGCTCTGCATGTCAGCTTACCCATCAGTATAAATGAGAAGAATAATATCTTCCTTCCTGCCCAAAGGATGTTTCATTATGCCTGTGATGTCAGGGACTTAAAAAAGAAGAACATTGTGATTGAAAGGAAGCACTGGCGTGCCACAAGGTAACTGTAGTGAGCTGTGTTTCCTCCTCAGCTTCACTGTGAGAGTAGAATTTTAATGAGCAGTTCCAAAACTTGGTCTTAGCATAATCTGGTGACATATCTCAATAGAGCAGTGTCCTAGGGTGACTTTATGATGCTTGTATCCCCAGTCATCTGTTCTGTTAATGCTTGATATGATATTCTCTGCCTTCAAGACTGGTTCTGAGAGCAAAGGTGGGGAGAAGAAGAAGCACGGAGTTTGTTACCAGAGGCTGCACCCCTTAAAAAGCAACACTCTTCCACATTCTGTACTGCACTGTGTTGTCTGGGCACTGACGGAGCAGAAAAGAGCGCTCATTTGCTTTTTAGTTGGTTTAGCTGCCTGAGGCAGAGTTTTCCCTGGACTGTTTTTTTTTTTATTTTCCTTACCCTTTTCTTGGAATGTTTCGAATCTGCCCCGTACTGGGACCTGGGGAGCACTGAGAGCTTGCACTTTGTTGCCTATGGACACCTGCTCTGGGCAGCAGCCTTCCCCATTGCCGGAGGCATTGATAACAGAGCGAGCACCCACAGGAGAGACTTTCTGATTTGTTGTCTCTTCAGAGTGGCAATTGAGTTTTGTCATCTGGTATTGTTCATTTTTTGTGCTGGGGAGTGCTTTGTCTGTTAAATAAACAGCTTTTTCCCACTTCTCTCTGAGGAAATTTTCCCCAAACCAGTTGAGGGGAGGGGCCATGTGGGTGGGCTTTCTGGGGGGGGGAACCTTTTTGAGGTTTTCTGCCAAATTTACCCTAAACCAGGACAATTGGGATGTGCGACTTAGAGAATGATGGAATCACTTTGGTTGGAAAAGACCTTTAAGAACATTGGGTCTAAATGGATTAAGCAAATGCAACCATCAAGAAATGTTTTGCTGTTTGAAGCGACCATGGTTTATCTGATAAGCTTTGCAAGTATTTGTGTCATCGCAAGCACACATGTCCAATGTATTAGATGGGAATATAATAAGAAGCCTGTGCAGATCAACAGAATGATTCTCAGGGTAGGATATTTGCATGTTTCATCTTTCTTCCTGACTTCTTCAAATGAATTCTTTTTAGAAAGTAACGATTGGAATTGTTACTCTTTTGACAGTTCTGAGTGTATTACTAACCTCTTTGGCATATGAATGCCAAACGGGTTAATTCACCTAGTTTTTTAGATAAAGACTAAGATTTAGTTTTGCTTCACAGCTGGAGGCACAAACATTGAAATCCTCTGGCCTCCTTCTTAGTACCTAATTTCTATTACAAAATTAGTGCCCAATCTTGTCCCTTAAGGTCCAGTTAGCTCAGTGTATACCAACAGGGTGACTTTAGTAGGGCTCACATGATGCTGCACACAGAAGCCCTCAGTGTGCAGCTCTAGCAGACAGTAATTCCATGCAGTTGGACAATGCCAGTGCTGACTTTGGATCACCAGAAGAGTAGAACAAGGCAGATTTAATGGAGAGGTCTCTGCAGGAAGTGGCCTGAAGAAGACAGCAGAAATCCCAGCTGTGTGTTTGTAGAAATCATTTGAAGGCCATTTCCAGAAAAAGATCTTTAAATCTAGCTAGCTTTTTCTGCAGATTATTTGTAAACTATATGCGTTACATGGACAGTTTCACTGAGCATCTGAAATACAGCTGCATTTAAGGGGATTGAATCAGAGTTGGGAAGCAGTGAAATAAAGATTTTCAGGAATCCCTGACATCCAAGACCTGCAAGAATATCTCTATTTTTTATGTCCAGATGCTTTTTAAAATAATGGGTGACCATTTAGCATAGTTTTAATCAGAAATACAAAGAAAATTTTAAATTCGCATTTTTTATAGCTTGAATATTTTTCTTTGTTTATTTCCTGCTTTCCAATTCAGTTCTCCAAATCATATGATTAGGTAATGAGAACTCATGCTATATAAAAATATTTAATGCTATGCTTCCAAGTTAAGGCCATGTATTTCCTGGAACTGTTCCAAAAAAAAAAAAGAAGTCTATCTGGATTCTCTCTTCCCCACGCTCATTATTAGATGAAAATCATTTCAATATTCTATTTTGACTTTAGATGGTGCAAGATTATATTCAGAAATTCAAAGCTCTACTGTTAGGTTGTTTACATGGTTTTCTGGCCTTTCTAACTTTGCACAACCACCACTCTTTGCAGCTATATCTTTTTGCAGTAAGGCATCACAGGGGTCTGTGAGAAGTTTTAATATGAAGCAGGACTAACATGCAAACTACACGTGACATACTCGACATATTTCACTTCAGAAAGTTACAGTATGCTTAGACGGGGTGAAATACGAAAGAAATAGACCTAACACAATAGTTCTAAATCTTGGAAATCTATTACCTGAACTTTGAGTCAGTTTGCAGGACTCTGTAGAAATGCAAACGTGAAGTCCAAGGAGTAGAGCAGAAGGCGTATTGGGCAGGGGGACAGAAGATTGCTCTGAAGGCTGATGTAAGCAAGATTGCTTCCTATAAAGAGAACAGCTGCTTCTGCTGGTGCCAACATAGAGAATTTGTGCCACTGGCCTAGTTTTCTGGGGACTTTTGACCTGTACGCTCTTGAGGGCTTGCAGATGTGAATTAATCTGTCCTTTGATCTTTTATTCATTTGAATGTCTATGACCTGATTTGGTCTTGTGTACTGTACTGTATCGTGTTATAAACAGACATGTTTCCACTCTCTGAAAGCTGTAGTTGAAAGTTAGGTTGCAGGTATGAGTTGGCTGTCAAAAGAATTAATTGTCTGCTTTAAGCAAAATATCAATAGAAACATTCAATCCACTCCTGTGATACAGATTCATTTTGAATTTACAGGGTAATTTACATCAGTGGTTGTACTGCTTGTGCAATAAATATGACTTGCTTGGTTTCTAATGATGATAATAGTCCTCTTTGTATTACTATAAGAATTGAATCCACCATCATTCTTTTCCTCTTATTATTGTGCTGTAAAGGAAAAACAGTTTTGCATTAACCAAGGAGTAAAATGCATGCATTGAGCATGATTCTTGCAAGTAGTCCTCAATTCTGAAAAGACCTCTCAGAAGCTGCATCAAACGGGGAAGCTAGAGAGATGGCAGAATGCAGAATTTGCCGTTTAGGATCGAGTACAAAATTACACCCAAGAAATTCTTCATGGATGATTCAGAAGTACAAAGACGCCCCCCTTATTTCAAGGTGAAAAATAGTCAATGTAAAACTTGTTCGATGAATAAAAAACTATGCTAATCAGGACACTGGAATACCAAGCGTGCTACAAGGCTTTTTTGTAATTAACATCATTCCCAGCATGAAAAAGTACTCTTTTTATTGTAGATCGTTTAAAAGTGCACAACAGTTTGGAAAAAAGTGCTTTTCTTTTTTCTATTAAAAGGAACTGTGTATCATTCTAAGAGATACTGGAAACAGGTTTTTGAAAACAATGTTATTTTAAAGGTTAATTCTATTCATAAATACTTCACAGGAAAAAAATCTGATCTGCTCTTCATCCTGAGGACTCTTAAAGAAAAATGCCATGGTTGCGTTCTCTTCTCACTACTTCAGGAGCTCAGTCTTACCTGCATTCTAATGCTTTTTTATGCTGCTGATGGCACGGCTTAGACATCCTTGTCTCCATTACCATCATGATTTCCATATCAAGTGATGAGAATTTTTCTTCATGATTGGTGAAGTTAAGTGTCATACCATTAATGTCGAGTCAATTTGAAGGCTTTTTTCCAAAGGAATTTCTTCCTTCCTAATGAAAACCATTGGCACTAGCAAACCTACTCAGTTTTTCAGAAAGTGATATAATACACCTGTAGAGTACAATGTCCTCCGAGTTGTTTTTTCACCAGAAGAAGAAAACTGCTGTTTTCTTCTTCTATCACCTTAGACTTTATTCAAAACCTTTTTAAACCTTTGAATTTCTATTTATAGCTAATTACTACTCTACTAAGAAATGGCTGTACTGCTATTAGGGAAACATCAAGGGGCAGTAATATTTTATCTTGTACAAAATTTTAAAAACCACAACTCTTAAAAATGATACCTGAAAATGACATCTGAAAGACTGTGGCAGGAGGCTTTTTCCAGAACAATGTGCAGTTCTTCCCAATTCTATTTTCCCCTCCGATTACTTTGTACACAAAGATTTTTACAGTGTCTTCTAACAGTGGCATGTTACTACTGGGGTAGAGTATTGCCCTGCCAGCATTGGAATTGACTCGAATGCAGTTGTGTTCAAATTTGCTGATGGGACAAGGGTTTTTTGCTGAACACACTTTAGCAAGCAAGAGAGCTTCTTGGTCTTTAGATGCTGAGTCCCAGAAAAAGATGAATGAGGTGGTGACATGCCTCGTGTTTTGAAGAGAGATCAAAAACTTATTTCTGGGGTCACCTCCCTTTTGGTACGGAAAGCGCACAGCGGGCTTTGAAGCAGCACTTTCACCCTCTTTGCATTCACTAGTAAATCTGAGACAGAGCTTGCCCCAAGGTTTGTGCAAAAATACTCTTTTGATGCAACTGTTCACCAGACAATATCTCTGGGAAAATTTGCAGGGGCAGAAAGCAAGCCCTTCCCGGGAAATCCACTGAAATGGTTCAGAAGTTATTCCCATTCACTGTTGCTAACCTCTGCTGTCTAGCTGTCGGATATGCTTGGGACCATGCTGAAATAATTCTAAACAGTGTAGTGAGGCTGCAGTATTGAGTAAACATAGGTATTTTCCATAGGTGTCAGGGGAAAATATTTCTGTTGGTAAAAATGAGTTCCATAGAAAACAAGAACAGCATGGTAGAAAAAAAATTACATCCATAGAATGAAGATGCCCAGAATTCTTCTTTTGAAGTTACACAGAGTCAATATTTTCTAAAGAAGGTTGTGAAACTTACGAAGAAGTAGGAGTACATTCCACCTGACTGGTGCACAAGTTCATGTTTCCAACTTACAAAAACCATTTTATTAAAAGAAAAATGTTCCGCCTTGTGGAAAAGTAGCCCATTAGTAATTTTATCAAAAGTAGGATTAGATCAAGTATTCCTACAAGACAGAGGTAGTACTATGAAAAGCCTTCTGGCATCTATTTGACTACTTGAGCAAGCAGAAGTGTCTTTCCCTGCCGGAAGCTATACTTCCTATTTGCTACTGCTGCTTAAACATTGTCGAAAGAAAACTTGTCAAAATAAGACTACTCTATACAAGCAACTGGAACTATCCATTGCGTTCCAGCCAATTTTAACTAGAAAATATCAGACACACACTCTAGCTGAATATTCTAATGCATAGATGGAGTATACCAGCACTAAGAAATGGGAACACTGGAGAAAGGAGCAAATGCAGATGAATTTCAGGGAAGGAAATTATTGGAGAGCTAACTGCAGTCCCTCGACTTTACAAGAAATGATGTCCAGTAAATCCCAACCTGAAACCTACATAACTCCATTTTGAAGTGAGTTGCATCTATGGTCCTCTGTTCTTCCTAGATGAAGAAACTGTGTTTTGAATCAGTCTTCCAAGTGGTATGGCTAAAGACTTTAGATACCTCAATTTATTTTTTTTTTTTTTTCCAGAAGCAACTGTCTCAAAACCTCTTTAAAGCTGACTTTTTCCCTTAAGATGCCATATTCAAAAAGAACCTTGTCATTTAACAGGGTATTCCAAACATCATTTCCAAACTTAGACTAAAAATAACACTCTTCCTAGTTATCTTTCTTTTCTTTTTTTGGAGGTTCCTGCTAACATAGGCAGCAAAGTAGAGAACAGACCACAGCTCTTTCTGGAGCATCTTGAACAAATGCCCTTGCTTTGTTCCAATCATTCACTTTGCCAAAATCCCTAACGATGAAGAAAAGGTTGTGAAGGCATTACTAGTAGTATGATATGACAATGTATGGGTGTGATTTATCAAGTAGAATTAGTATCACATAGATGATACTTGGCAAACAGCAAATGAAGGGGTTTCTTTCAGCTCTCAGACTGATGTTACATGTGAATAATTTAATCAAAAGATAACAAGAAGGATATTTTTTAACAGTGAACTTAATTACACCCCTACCATGTACATCTGAATCTTAGGAATGGACAGTGTCTGATTTAGAAAAAAATAAAGAATTATCACAGTTTAAAGAAGCATATGATCATGAACACTTTGCTGATGGAACGTAGCCTATTCTTTGGCTGAAATGAAGCAGGTAGACAGGACACAGGATGTATCGTTTTGTGGATCAAACATTTATTCTCTAAAGTGATGCTTACAGATGGTGAACTCACCAACTTCGATATTGCACAGTAGATAAGGGTACCTAACTTGCTCCATCAAGTTATCCCGTGGTATCATCATCCAAGGGTTTTTCCCTGCCTCTGTGAAAATGTGCCTACCTTTTTCACAACACTTTTGCAGCAGCATTACTAGGCCTGATCAGCTTGCATGGAGGGTGAATTATCAGCAGCAAGGTGACTGGCCAGGGTCATTTGCTTCAATGGATTTTGATCTACCGGATATTTTGAAGACCTGCTTCAGCCCTCTTTGTCAAACACAGCCTACAAATGGTGCTAAAAAATTGCTCGGGCTGTGGACCACATGAAAAAATACCTTCTGGTGCCTTTACTGGGCCATATGCTCTTTATTCTCTCCCTCAACTTCTCCATCACCTCTCATCTGTTTCACATGAGCTATGTTCAAGGTCCACAGGATACTTTTCACAGAATCTTCAGGCCTGATGCAGTAAGAATGATGATGAACAGAACGCAGCTGGGATGAATTTTCCAGTTTGGATAAAACCTTTTGTGCACACAAATCCCCCTATGCCCAGAAAAACCTTCACTAAGTACTCGTGTTCTACCTAAACTGCAATTTAGTCTGAAAGAAAGGCTTTTGTCTGAGAGTATCTGGGAGATCTGCATGAAGCACAGATATCTGACCTATGCAATTTTGAATATCAGAGGAAAAAGAAAATGGCAAGAAGTTTTTAATTTTGGTTTTAATTTTCAATTCCATGCACTTTTTCAAAAAGTGTCAATCTCAAATGGCCATCAACATACTTCAGTCATCTGTAAGTTAGTATTCCTATCAAATGTGTTTCAAATCAAAAGAATTTCAAACCTTTCCTCAAAGTTCATATACCTAGATTTAGTATTTCTGATCTCTATTAGATGAAATGAAGACATTTTTTGCTGTTGGGGTGCTGGAGTGCAGCTTGCCCAGAGAAGTTGTGGATGTCACATCCCTAAACGTATTCAAGGTCAGCTTGGATGGGGCTTTGAACAGCAACGAATGCGACACTTGATGGTAGATAAACAAAGCTTGAATATAGAAGAAACTCAGATTGAAGTATACGAGCAAATTTTCTCTCAGCTCTTGGGGTAAATTCAAAGTTGTACAAAATTGCATTTCTCTGTGATTTTCACTACTGTAACAGAAAGCTTCATGAAAACTGTGCAGAAGATATCAAATTTTAAAAGAGATAAGAACTACAACATCAAACACATGGGATGGGTTTCAACATGGGACACTCTCTGAGAGAGAATCTCTGTATTTCAGCACTTCATCCCAATCATTAGGATTTCAAGAAGTGCCAAAGAAGGCGGCAAAATGTCCTTCAGGACATTATTTACTGTAGTTCAGCCTGGCCATTAGTTGGAATTGCTGTCTGAACTAATGTAGATGTACCACACACACTTTCCATGCACTGAAAACTTACTGTTTACAATGAATTAGCAATGAGGATCAAAATTGATTGAAAGCGTCTTAAAAATGTCAAGTATTTCACTGTAAATGATCTATGATCAAAATACTTATTCCTCCTTAGTGAGGGACAAATAAATTCTTCCATACCATGATGGTTTAAAATTGTCTAAACCAATGTTTTCTTCTGAAAAGACATCATCTAATTTTTTCTATTTGTAGAAGAAAATATTCCTAGACATAGAACAAAGTAATTTTAAAGGAACAAATGAAAGGAAAATATTCTGCAAACAGAATTCAATGAAAACCTGTGTTTTAAATATGAGGTAGATATTCAACAGAGTTTTTGTACCAGATATTTGAAATAGTGTACCGGCTATTTTGTCCACAAAGAGAGGTATTTAGCATTTCAGTCTTTTCCAAGGTGTTCATGATCTGCTATGCTGATCTCTGTGCATGCCTAGGTGTGTGCGGAAGGGGGGGGGGGGGCATGTGAAGGGGAGTGTCTATGTTTGCTTAGCACTCGTAGTGGCAGATTCATGCCTCAGCTCCATCATTTCTTTTAGAAACTTCCCAGAGAGTGGATATGAAGTTTCATATCCAAAAGAGATCAATTCCCAAGTCATCCATTTTACTCTACCTTGTAAATCACATGCTTTGTTGCATATTTTATCAAATATACTTTCAAGCCGCATGGAGGAAGGAGAATGTGGAGAATCCCTCCAATGTCTTGCAACTTTTACGCAAATAGATTTTCAAGAAAATCATCATTTCTCTTTTAAATACGTCTGGGACAGGCATGATGGTGGTGTCAACCTGTTGAAGTTTTTGTTGCTGGGGGAAGTTGTACGAAAGGATTGGTTTTTACATTGACCAGTTACTGAATCAAGTGCATGAACACATTTGAAATTCAACTGGGGTTTCCTTTTTCTAGCAGACTACTTCTAGAACTAGCTAGCAGACTCAAGATGACTCTTTTTATCTGTTTTTGTTTCTTTCCTATTTTCTTGCTTTCTTTGCAACTGTCTACACAGTTTTAGGTCTTTTTTCCCAACAAAAATTTTTTCATAGACCGATAATTAAGATACGCTTTTTACAAGGAATGTTTTAAATCTTTGTTAAAGTTAAGGTCATAGGTCCTTTTCTTCCCTTATGAATATTGCAATGAAATAGTTAAATAAAGACCAACTCTTCATTTTTATTTGGAATCCAAGTAGATAATTCCCATACAGTTATGCATTTTGTGGACCCAATATTTGCCATTCTGATGTAAGTTGTCACTTCTTAAAAATATGCCTTCAGTGACTACGTTGACAACACTTTTGGTAAAGATCCTAACTGGTCTTAGACACACATAGGGAGAAATTTCCTCAGCCAGTGTCAGTCTTAAGCATGCGTTTTAGAAGATCTTTCTAGAGCTGGGGAATTTTCTCATGAAAGGGATTCAGTTATGGAAGAGACAGTTATCCCGGAGTTTTACATTCTTCTTGACCATTACTTAAGGAACTTAAATCCCATGTCCATTTGGATCTCGCTCTGCACAGAGCTTTGTCATGCCAGTCCTTGAAATGCATCTCTAAGAGAATTCACTAGCACAGAATGAATGAGGGTGGAAGGGCTCTGTGGGGCTCACCAAGTCCCATACCCCTGCTTCAATCAGGATACTAGAGCCTGTTGCCCAGGATTATATCTGGGCCTACTTTTAATGTCTTCAATGATCCAGACTCCACCATCTTTCTGGACACTCTGTGCCATGGTTCAGTCACCGTCACGGTAAAAAATCAGTTTGTGATGTTCAGAGGCAATCTCCTGTATTTCAGTGTGTGCCCACTGCCTCTTGTCTTTTCACTGAGCATCATTGGAAAGACACTGGTTCCCTGCTCTTTGCACTATTCCTTCCTGTAGGTATGTGCGCTGCCATGTAGATAAATGTCAAAAACTTCCCTGAAGCCCAGGCAGACGATATTCTCTTCATCTGCCAGGCAAGTTCATTCACTGGAGGAGTTTATAAAGTTGTCAAGCACGAATTTCCCCTGGTAAATCCATGCTGACTACATTTGTTCTTTCCTCCTTCATGTGCCTGGCAATGCTTTCCAGGAATAGCTACTCCATCAACTTCCTGGGGATCAAAATGAGGCTGGCTGGCTTGTTCTTTTCTGAGTCCTCCTGGTTGCCTTTTTTTGAAGATGGGTAACATTTGCTTTCATCCAGTCTTTGGGCACTTTCCTCAGTCACCATGATCCATCAAACGTGATCAGGAGTGGCCTCAAAATAACATCTGCTAACACCCTTGAGAGCTGTGCATCCATCTCAACAAGGCCTGTGGACTTTATGGAATACTTACCAATTCAGTGACTATGCCCATAAAAAATTTGCATGGGATAAGAGGACATTTTAACAGGTACCTGAAGAGTGAGTGAATAGCTATGGAAGCAATCCAAAAGGACAAAGACTCGAGTTCCCTTTGAAGACAAAGCATCCTATCATGGAGCTGAGCAGCTTTAGATCCAGGTAAGCTTCCTCTCTGAGAGGATGCAGAAGACATGATTTTACCTTATCCAGTAATAAAATGTGTTGACCATTCACTTGCAATACAAAAAATTCAATGATTTCCAAAATTATTGCCTCCATACTAGACAATAATGTACTGGCTGGGTATTCCCCTAACAGACGAGAGCACCTGCTTGATGTCTCGTATGCGTACAGACTATTTGAATTAGGTCATTTGAGTGGGGATTACTGGTCTTTGAATTTTCTTTCTGATGAATTTGGAATATTTTCTGAAGCAAGGACCTGATGATGAGAACCTCATTTCCCATCAGCGCACTCTAACATCCATGGCCATAATGCCATTGTTTCTCCCCGAGTCAAGAATTGATGACTACAAAGTGGATCAGCTCCAAAGGAAAGATCAAGGCTGGATAATATTCTCTCTTGGTAAAGCTATTTATCTCAACTGGAGTGACCAACTTCTAATCACTCACTGGCCTAAAGCTACAAGGAGGGGGAGATGGATCAGGTTTCCTTCCACTGCTGCTCTCTTTGTCACCTCAGTGTTTAATATGGGTATGAAGACGTTCAAAACGAGAGCTTTGCAGAATTCATAAAATTCAGTCTTAAGAAAATCATTTTTTAGCAGGTGAAAATAAAATAGCAAATAAAATGCAATTAATTCCATGGAAGATTGAAATGACTATTTCTTCATTTTGCATTGGAGGATGTATATTGTAAAGGTTTGTCTTGCCTTGTTCTCCAGGTTTTATAACTGGCACACCTTTCCTTATGAACGCGCTGTCCTTTCCTAAATACTCTCATATGGAGAAACATGCTTCTGATAAGAAGAGCACTAGGATGTCTTTACTTGACCTTTTCTTTTCACTGATGCTTGGTCCTCTGAAATGAATGGTTTTCTAAAATTGAAATGTGCTACTATTGTTCCGACGGGGTAAGCCGCAGACTCTTCCTGTCGGAGCTGTCACTAATCAGCTATTCTCCTATCTGCCTTTAGTAGTTGAATGTTCTGGTCTAAAAAAGTAGCACCTTCTGTGTAGCCATGCTCTTAGTTGCCAGTGTCATCCTAAATCCAAACACCCTCCTGCAAAGGACCGCTGGTTCGGTAGTCAACTAAGGAATAAAGACCCGTCTATCCATGCTTTCTGATTTAAAATGTTAGGGTATGATGTACGCAGCTCTCAAACTGAGACAAGACAGGAACTAACCACCTTCCAGCAGTTTCAACTTAGCTTACCATAAGTAGGGAAAAAGTTCGTGGACAACTTTCTTCTGGATCCTTCTCCACCTTATGCAGCACTCCGTGGTGAATATTTTTCTTTTCTCCATTAGATGTTAAGGACTCAACTACCTTCACATAAAACGTTGAGGGACGCTTGCTGTGCTGGCACAGTTTCTTTTTGAGAGAAAGCGTGAAAAAGCTTTTCGCTAAGGTGTAGGCTGCAAGAGACGCAGAAGACGGGCATACGCAGCTCTCCGAAGGTAGGTGTCGGTCCTGGGCGTCTTTCGGCAGAAGCCGCAGTCCGGAGGGCACCGTGACTGGCAGAAAGCTCTGTGCGCAAAAAAGCCGCTTCTTCACCTCCGTCAGCCGGAGAGCTCGGCAGATGCTGAGACGCCAAGAACGAAGCCACAGAGCACCGGGATTAAGTGCGCAGTTCTGAAACTGAGAGAAGACAGGAACTAACCACTTTCGAACAGTTTAAACTTACATTACCATAAGTAGGGAAAAAGTTCTTGGACAACTTTCTTTTACATCCTTCTAAACCGTATGCAGCACTCAGTGGCAAATCTTTTTCATTTCTCCAGGAGATGGTAAGAACTCGAGTACCTTCATGAAAAACATCGTGGGACGCTTGCTGTGCTGACACAATTTCTTTTTTTAGAAAATGCGTTGAAAAGCTTTTTCGCTAAGGTGTAGGCTGCAAGAGACGCAAAAGACGGGCATACGCAGCTCTCCGAAGGTAGGTGTCGGTCCTGGGCGTCTTTCAGCAGAAGCCGCGGTCCGGAGGGCACCGTGACCGGCAGAAAGCTCTGTGCGCGAAAAAGCCGCTTCTTCGCCTCTGGCAGCCGGAGAGCTCGGCAGATGCTTAGACGCCAAGAACGAAGCCGAGCAACACCGGGATGGAGTGTGCAGCTCTGAAACTGAAAGAAGACATGAACTTATTAGCTTCCAACGGTTTAAACTTAGATTACCATAAGTTGGGTACAAGTTTTTGGGCAGGTTTCCTTTGCATCCTTCTAAACCTTATGCAGCACACCCTCGCCAATCTTTTTCATTTCTCCAGGAGATGGTAAGCACTCGAGTACCTTCATGAAAAACGTCGTGGGACGCTTGCTGTGCTGGCACAGTTTCTTTTTGAGTAAATGTGTTGAAAAGCTTTTTCGCTAAGGTGTGGGTGGCAAGAGACGCAGAAGACTGGCATACGCAGCACTCTGAAGGTAGGTGCCAGTCCAGGGCGGCTTTCGGCAGAAGCCGCGGTCCGGAGCACACCGCGACGGGCAGAAAGCTCTGTGCGCGAAAAAGCCTCTTCTTCGCCTCCGGCAGCCGGAGAGCTCGGCAGATGCTGAGACGCCAAGAAAGAAGCCGCACAGCACCCAGGATAAGTACGCAGCTCTGAAACTGAGAGAAGACAGGAACTAAGCACTGTCCAACAGTTTAAACTTAAGTTACCATAAGTACGATAAAAGTTCTCAAACAACTTTCTTTTACATCCTTCTATACCTTATGCAGCACTCCCTGGCAAATCTTACTTTTCCTTTTCTCCTCGGAGATTGTAAAAATCGAGTACCTTCATGAAAAACGTCCTGAGACGCTTGCTGTGCTGGCACAGTTTCTTTTTGAGAGAAAGCGTGAAAAAGCTTTTCGCTAAGGTGTAGGCGGCAAGAGACGCAGAAGACTGGTAACGCAGCTCTCCGAAGGTAGGTGCCGGTCTCCGGGCGTCTTTCGGCAGAAGCCGCGGACAGGAGCGCACCGCGACCGGCAGAAAGCTCTGTGCGCGAAAAAGCCGCTTCTTCGCCTCCGGCAGATGGAGAGCTCGGCAGATGCTGAGACGCCAAGAACAAGACTGCACAGCATCGGGATTGAGTGCGCAGCTCTCAAACTGAGAGAAAATGATAACTAACCACTTTCGAACAGTTTAAACTTAGATTACCATAAGTAGGGAAAAAGTTCTCAAACAACATTCTTTTACATCCTTCTAAAACTTATGCAGCACTCCCTGGGAAATCTTACTTTTTCTTTTCTCCAGGAGATGGAAAGAACTCGAGTACCTTCATGAAAATCGTCCTGAGACGCTTGATGTGCTGGCACAGTTTCTTTTTGAGAGAAAGCATGAAAAAGCTTTTCGCTAAGGTGTAGGCGGCCAGAGACGCAGAAGACGGGCATACGCAGCTCTCCGAAGGTAGGTGCCGGTCTCCGGGCGTCTTTCGGCAGAAGCCGCGGTCCGGAGCGCACCGCGACCGGCAGAAAGCTCTGTGCGCGAAAAAGCCGCTTCTTCGCCTCCGGCAGACAAAGAGCTCGGCAGATGCTGAGACACCAAGAACAAGACTGCACAGCATCGGGATTGAGTGCGCAGCTCTCAAACTGAGAGAAAATGAAAACTAACCACTTTCGAACAGTTTAAACTTAGATTACCATAAGTGGGGAAAAAGTTCTCAAACAACTTTCTTTTGCATCTTTCTAAACCTTATGCAGCACTCCCTGGCCAATCTTACTTTTTGTTTTCTCCAGGAGATGGTAAGAACTCGAGTACCCTCATGAAAAATGTCGTGGGACGCTTGCTGTGCTGGCACAGTTTCTTTTTGAGAAAACACATGGAAAAGCTTTTCGCTAAGGTGTAGGCGGCAAGAGACGCAGAAGATGGGCATACGCAGCTCTCCGAAGGTAGGTGCCGGTAGCCGGATTCTTTTAACAGAAGCCGCTCTTCGGAGGGCTCTGTTACCTTCATAATGGTTTTTGCTGGAGGAAGCCGCTTTTTCGTTTCCGGGAATATCTAGAGAGCAACTCTAGCTAAAGACGCGATTGGCACCATTATGGAGAGTTTTGCTCGTTCCAGCAGGAATAACTGCGTTCTTCCTTACGCTAGGTGGCGCTGCTTATCAAGGTTTGGCTGCTTTTAACCACTTGGGGTGCTGGATGTTCAAAAAACTTATCGTAACTTCTTCTATTTTAAGTCAGGTGCTCACTGCCGTAGATGCTATTAGATATAGCACAATGCAAATAAGAGCTGTAATAGATTTATTGTTATTAGCACATGAGCACGAGTGTTAGGAATTTTATAAGGAATATGTTGCATGAATCATTTTGATCATTCTGCAGCCATTCATACGGAACTCAAAACAAGAATACTAAGAAATTGACTGGGAACAAGTCGGGTTTGCATCAATGGTTTGAGGGATGGGAAAGAACTGGGTGGTTGAAAGGTCTCGTAAATGGAGCTTTGTTTTTACTAGCAGTCATTATTTCATTGCTTTGTGTTATTCCATGCATTGTGAAACTGGTGTGCCTCTTGCTAAAAATTACATTGGAAAAGATCTGGCTGGTGCAAGAAGAAGGGGCAATTGTCACAATGTATGTGAGCCGCTTAGACTACGGGCTGCACCAGCCATCCAGCTTGGAACGGTTCTTCTCAGAATTTTCTCAGGGCCCTCTGGAATTCATCAAGACATAAGCCGTGCTAAAACAAGAGAGGAAAAGCTGAGAAAATAAATTCCAAGACCACAAGAACTCCAAAAAGGGGGGGGCGGGGGGGGAGGGGCAAAGTACCTGGACTGTAAGGAAACACATCTTCTGAGAGTTGCACGCAGAATGCGTGGACAAGACAAAGGCACCAATAAGAAAAGCGTGACTAGCGTGTGCAGAGAGTCAGAATGTGTAAGTGCATCATGTAAACCATAAACGGCTTCTGCTTAATCCTCTTGGTCCATTGTGCAGGAGTCCTGAATTTCCCATAAGTGATACTTACTAAAAGGGTTCTGATTTTAATGCTAGAGTTACTGTCTTTACGATGATTCATGGGAATAGTTCTTTCAAATCCTTCCCTTGCTGACATCAGTCAGCTTCATCTTTTCCTGAATGTACTGCTGGCTATACATAAGTTATGAATAGAAGGGAATGAGTTTTAGGGATATGTTGCAAGGAAACAGATTGGTAGCTCTGCTTCCATTTCCATTCTCTAAGAAGAATTCTGAATATTTTTGGCCCTTTCATAGACCTCTGACTCGATTAGCATCAGCAGAGAGGGACATTTGATTGGTTTTTCTCCTTTTCAGAGAGAAGCTTATGAAAAAGTTTCACCAGAATCAGAGCAGGCTGTGTAACAAGAAGAGCGTCATGAAAAGAGGCCAATCCTATCCTCTTTGTATTGCTAGTTGTGATTGGACTTCAATGAAATGTGTCAACTCTGTGTTCCTGGGTATCACATCAGTAAAATAGGTACTTCACCTGCTGTACTTCTCTCCTAAAGCTAAGAACAGAATCCCAAATAACCTTGATTCCAAGGTCCCAGTTCACCCTGTGATGCTGACAGGTGAAAAAGGAGTGGAAGGTGCACCAGTAAATGAACTTGAATGGCCTATCTAAATCAGCGGCCACTGATTTCCTGAAGGCTTAAACAGGTCAGTTGCCCCTATTTTACTTGGGGTTCTTTTATTCTTTGGTCATGTTTTTCTTGGGATTCTTTGAATCCTTCCCCATGAGTTCAGCCTCTGCTCTCAAATCCTTTGCTGTCATTTAAAGTATCTCGATAGCCTGGAAACGTGTTGTCTTTATTTATCAACCCATTATTCCCTTCAAAAGGTTGTTTGCCTCAAGTCTCATTCTTGCTGATTTTCTGCTAGTTCATTGTCAGATGGCAGCAGGTGTTCTGTAAGAGCAAGTACACAATCCTATAGCTTGCTTTTCTTTTGATTTGGCCTGTCTAGAAAATGGAATGACTGAACATCTCCGACAGCATTTTCTCTCCCCATTGTGTTTCACCGCAAGGGCAGATGCAAATCATCTACCTAAACTCTTGGTGGTGAAGAAACTAGTGGTATGCTGTTGCATATAGGTAGAACTTTCCAAAAGGAAGGCCTTGTAAAACCATGGCTGAGGCCCGTTACTTTGGCTAAGTAGAAAATGACTAGGGGAAAGTGAGTCAGCTGAATTAGAGGTAGATCAAGAAGTTCTAGAAGCATTGCGTGTTCACAGCATGGTGTATGACGGTTGGTTGAATTATGTTTGTTGTGGCTTAAAGCTATGCAAGTGATAAAGGCCTGACTGCTTCAAAAGCCTGGCTTTTGCAATAAAGCGGCTCTCCTTTGCACCTGCCTGGGGACTCTGCGTCACTACGGACCCTCACGCCCAGTTTTCCAAGGAGATGATGAGTAGGAATGTTGCAGAGCTGCTGTGTGCATATTAAAGGAATGGCAGAGAGTGAAGCGGTGGACATTTCTGGGCTTTAGTACAATGCTGCTGCATTGGTGCCAGTTTAGTCGGTTTTCCATCAGTGGCATTTCTGTCTAGAAGTACACTGCCCAGAGTCTTTCTAGCATTTGATGCCATTTCCTTACTGCCATTAATACCTTCCTTCAGTTTAAAGGATGATAGAATCTTTACATTTTGAAGATCCCTGTTAGGGAACACTATGCCAGAGGAGTCATCACTCCCTTTTCTTTTGCCTCCTTTGTAATTTTTATAGACTCATTTCACATTTCTGCTAATGGCAATAAGAATACTGAGACTACTTAGCAGGGATGACGCTCTCAGCTGCTTTCTTCTTTCCTACTGCTTCATACCATATGTGACTTGATGGCCTCGTTTTGCAATCAGCATTTTGCTGTGGTTTGCTAAAACCTGGCATGCACTGGAAACTCACAACTTGTGTGTTGGCATTTCAGGGGCTTTGATGGGTTCCTTTCTGAGATTGCCATGCACTGGACTTTCACAGTCACAAAGACTTCATCTACCATAGTTTGAAGTTCAGTATTTAATACTCTTTCCTGGAATGTAGGCAACCGAGCAGCAAGTACTAAATTTGCTGCAAGCCCTGTCTTCCCAAAGGACCATTTAAAAAGTTTGCTTTTCCCCTCTGACCAATCTGCCAGTATTTTGATGGAGAATTTGCTACCTTAATAGAACCTCCTAGAAGGGATCTCATCACAGACAACATCTCAGGCTTTCTCGAAATACTGTCTCCTTTGGATCTCAATTCCATTCAGAGCGCATTTAAGATTTTTTTCCACTGAAGCCATTCAACAATGCCTCTTCTCTTATAAAATGTGATGCACGTGACAAAGATGGATACCCGTGAAAGGTTCTATAGATATCAAAATTCATGCCCAATGGACTGTGCTGGTGGAAATCAAATACTAGTCTAGTATTTTGAATCCAAATAATTCCTCCCAATGAGGCCTGACAGGATTGTTTGGCTTTGAATCTCGGCACGTGGACAGTAGTGGATGGTCCACAGGTTGAAAACAGTGTAGATTCTTCTTCTTTGCATTGATGGCTCAGAGACTGAAAAGGCAGCTACAAAATGGTAAATACATCCCTACAGATTCAAAAATTGTTCTTCTTAATTTGCATCTCCACCATAACAACAGATGGTTAGAACTAAATTACCAATGGGAATTTTATAGCTTCTCAGAAATGAAACAGGACCTGGCTAATGGGCCTTAGCAGTAGCTACAAGGTTTTTCAGCACAAGGCATCTCAAAACTATTTTAACCTTACAGTACTTTTCTGTCTAATGCTCTAATCTCAAGGGTGCCGGCAAAAAAAAAAAAAAAGAAAAAATAAGAAACCCCACCAAATAGATAATAAGCAAAATCAGTGACATATATAGAAACAGATCCCATGGTTTTTAACTTCCAAACTTGTCTTCTCAGCACACTCTCTACAATGGAATTGTTTCCCTATCTGCCTTGAAACATTTTGCAGCAAAAAACACTCTAAGGTCCTGATAGGTGTTTTGTTCAAAAATCACTTCTTCTAGCTTTCTGTCCATAAGCGGAGTAACGTGGCTGTGCTAGCAGCTGGCCAAAGGAGGTAGGAAGAGTAATCATCATCCACAACACTGGGGCTAAAGAAATTTCCACAGAAAATTACCTGCCCTATTACTTGTTCACGTGTTGGGTTGAACGTTCAGAATCTGTTTCCATTTTCCCCATTCATAGAATGTTCTATTTCACAGAATTCCAGCCCCTCAAACATCAGTCCTGCCAGAACTGCCCGCCATAGGGGGCTGTCGTAGGGGATCTGCTAATGTCCACTGACTCTTTCCGGTATAGTGCTTGTCACTGTTGCAGATCAAGAACTTCTGAATAGTTTGGATTCATGCTCTTTGAGGGGTTGAAAACAAGAAAAGAATGACTAGACATTTCCATGATCAAATCCCCTGATGGAATATAAATAGGAGCATAATAAATGTATTCATTGTTCTAAGAAGGGAGATGAAGGGTCCAAAAGATTACTTGCATACTTCCTGTTCTAAATCCCTTGTTATCTGGCAAATTGCAAAAGATTCCTGGCTTTTGCCAAAACGCAAACCAGATTAAAATGTGAAGCCTTACAGTTTACTGGATATAAAACTTCATCATCCATTTTTAAATCTTTGAGATTGTTATGTACTTCCTATTAATACCCTGAGGATTAGAGCTGTAATTCAGAGAGAGAAAATAATGCTGTCTTGAATTCATTCTAGTAAATCGGCACTCTCATCTTGTCGGCACTCTCTCCTCTTGGTTTTCACTTCTGAAACTCAGTACGAAGGAGTGTATTAATGCATAGAGCTCTGCATCAATTTTTTTCATCTGTTTCCCCTGTAATTCTTCCTTCAAGGCAAACCTATCAAAATCCACACTTTCTTACCCCACCACTTCTAAAATTCTATTGAGAAGCAAAAAAAAAACCCCATCAAACCACTAAATCACTGCTCCAATAAAAAAAGCAGTCCATTAACTGCTTTCTTAGCAGGTTCTTTAGCTTCTATTAATATGGCAACCTTTTCTTGCTCTTCTAGATTAGAACCAAATTCTTACAGCATATAAGAAAACATAGGTTTACTGTATCTGATTCTCAGATACAGAAGTCCAGCAAGGAGTTCAGATCTCAAAAGAAGTGTCTGTACAACAAGATTCAGCACAACGTTGAGACATATTAGCTATTTTTCAAGAAAAGCGGCCAAACTGAAACTTTTTAGACTTCTCTACAATCATGCGTGCCTGCTTCCAGAACCTGACCTTCGTTGCTGGAAACTAGCTGCAATGTTACTGTAAACAATGCTGTGAAGGTAGGACATCGTCATTCTTCTCTTCCATTGAAAACCTCAAGTGGAGTCGCGTCACTTCTCTTCAAAATTCTGTATTTCCTTGCAAACTGGTAAAATAAGGATAAATAAAGTGTTCTGCTCATTCAGTTTAAACCTAAAGTTCAAAATGAAAAAAAAAAAAATCCATTCAGATATGGTCTACAATAATACAGTAGAAGAGAAGATGAACCAGACTGGCCTACAAAAGAAAGACGTGAAGCAGAATTTGGGAATTTGGAAGACCTTATGATGAATAATTCAAATAAATAAATAAAAAAAAATATAACCTACCCAAATTCAATCAGTGATGCACAGACAGAGAAAAAGAACTAATTACTACTAATATTTCTTTCATTCTCAGACAAGAAGTTCAATGATCCTCTTGAATGCACGGAAGATTCTTGGAAAAGACAGCAGCCTTCTTCTTCACCACATACTCCTCAGAACTCCAGGAGACAAATCATTTGAGCTGTGAGGATCTTTCTCTCTGTAAAACTCCCAGAGCATAGCCAATATTCTATTCCTTTAGGGATCCTCGCCTCCCTGGGGGAGTGCTGGATAGTCTGCATCCCGGTACATCAGCCAGACACTCCGCCTTATTTCCCATGGCTACTGCAGCAAGGACATCATCTACACTGGCCTTCTAGCCAAAATATATGCAAGGCACAACAAAGAACATAGGCAAAACCTGGAGCACAGCTTATGGGTTTCGAAACAAAAATCTCAGGATGGCAATACTGGATCTTCTGATCCAAACCATCAGGAAACATTTCTTTAGAGGTGTTGGGAAAGATGAAAGTTTGACAAGAAAGTCTCACAGATATGTATGCTTGGCAGAAAGATTTTTGAATGTGGAGTCTGAAGAAGGAATAGAGTTGGAAGCAAGTTTTGATCTAGAAGAAAAGAATTGCTGAGCCAGTCTTACTGGATAACCGAGGATACGTTAGTTAGAAGAGGGTTTTATGACTTAGAGCAAAGGATAAACCCACCCCAAACAAGAAGATGTTTTTACCAAGCAGGAAGCTAGCACAGGCAAACAAGTCAGCAAATGCTGCAAGCAGAAAAAGGGGTCTCCAAATCTTCCACTGCCAAGAAAACTGAAAAACACCTTTCTGCTTCAACTGTAATGTACTGACTTTTAGTGAGTGGAGAATAGCAACATATGGTAATTAGAGTAGTTATGATAGGCTATAGATAATAGTTAAGGCATAGATTGGTTCTACTGTATGAAGATGCTCAGCAAAGTACCAAAACCAAAGGGTCTCCAGGCCTGCCTGCAGCTAGAGCTGACAGCTGTAGGCACAGGCTCTGTTGCCCACTACCCTGGACTGCTGTAACACCTTGGATGGAATAAACTGCATTTTGGAGATCCGCCTGGACTCCCACATCCCTCATTTAGGCTCTTACATGGAGGTGAAAAAAGCCTCTGGGTATGGTACAAAAAAATAGCTATGTAGTCTAGAGTTGCATGACCCAATATTTCTATTGAACTGGAACAATTTTTATCAATATTATGGATCCACTTCTTTTCAGTGCGTTTGGTAAAAAACATAAAGCATCATTTAAAAGAAATGATTGGATGCGTACTAAGTACTACGGATTAGTTAAGGTGTTGGTTTTTCATGGCTTGGTTTTTGGTGGGGAGGGAAGAAGCCAGCCACAGAAGTGATTTTTTGTGCAAAGCTCCTAGAAGCTTCCTCCATGCCTGGCAAAGTGAATCCCTGCTTGGCACTAAGAACAGACATGCTGCTGAGCCAATTATAGAAGCTGGTAGCGCCTTGGTGATATATTTAAGAAGGAAATCAAAACTGCAGCCAGTTAACTTTGAAGCTGGGAAATTTTTAGGTTGGCACCTCTTCTGGTTTGAAAGCCAAACCAGTGAGACACTCTGTTGCAGTGTGTGTTTATTATTGTACTGCAGTTCTAGTAGTCCGTTTTCTGTGCCTTTCTATTTTGTGCTGTTATAGCATATGTTATTATTAATGGATTGTTCCTTTCCCCCCAGTATTGTTGGCTTTTGCCCTAGCTGTCCATCTCCCCAAAGACCTGCCCTTTTGTTCCCTGTTCCTTCTCCCATTGAACATCAACCCCTCCCCAAGCCTGCCCCTTTCTCTAGAAACTTCCCTCTCAATTTTGCACCCTTGGAAACCCCATTGGTTTGTTTAAGTTATTCTCCTCCCCTGTAGTCCCCCTACTGGTTTCAACATTGTATTCCCCTCCTTGTGTTCCACCCCCAGTTTCTCCCAGTTGGTTAAAGATTGTATCCTCCCCTGGGACCTTTCCCCCATTTAGAAGTTGATGTATGCCTTTGAATCAGTGTCTTTCTGTCCTTGACCCTCCAGGGAGTAAACTGAAAAACATACAGAAGGCTTCTCTCTCCCTGTTCCTTGTCCCTGCCCTCAGCGCAGTTCTATCCCCAAGGCAGTCCACCTGTGCCGTAGAGCAGCTTTGCCCTACAGCTGCAGCCCGGATTCAACAGCTTTCTTGGGGCGGCCCATTCTCGTTGTCGGTGTTGGGAGCTAGTTGGGCTCAAGAAATCGGGCACCGCAGCAAGACTCCAAGTCAGAAATACAGTTTATTAGGAAAAGGGGGAAAAACCCAAATCCATGCAAGAATACAAAAGAAAAACCACTGACAGAGTCAGAATACAAGCTGACTTCCTGCTAGTTAGGGTGGTGAAAGCAGTTTGGATGAAATGGTCTTGTTGAAGTGGTGATTCTGTAGAAACCATCTGGTAGCTCTTGTCCTCTGGAAAACCAGTGGCTAAGGGTGACCGTTCCTCTGGCAATGCGGTAGAAATAGTGCTTCTTGCCTTCATAAACCCAGATTATATCCAGGTGGGGATGCTTAGCTCCTACCCCCTGGGCAGAGCATCTCCCAATGGGCTGATATCGTTCTGAGTCATGATGTGGGTCCTTGATTACCCGTTAAACAGAAATGGCTCCTGGAGGGAGTTACCTCTGAGTCATGTGGCAAGACATTGATGGGCCCATTAACAGGAGAGAAGGAAAAAACGATGCCACCCCTGGTTTCCGCAGTTCTTGAGGGTGGTAATAGGATGCATTTTTATATTGTAAGCTAGGACAATACAGGATGCAGGTTTTTGCATTTGCAGGAAGTTTGTATGGATTTGAAAAGTATCCTCATAGCAGAGGCACAAAAGTATTCTCATACCCCTTTTAATCATCTTCAAATGAAGCAATTCTCCCAATAACCTAACGCATGAATGACTTGCAAGTGAGTTGAAGAAACACGCCAAAGATAAGTAGTGTTCAACTGCAGAGAATTGTTTAGGGACATCATACCCTAATATTTTAAATCAGAAAGCATGGATGGACGGGTCTTTTTTCCTTAGTTGACTACAGAACCAGCGGTCCTTTGCAGGAGGGTGTTTGGATTTAGGATGACACTGGCAACTAAGAGCATGGCTACACAGAAGGTGCTACTTTTTTAGACCAGAACATTCAACTACTAAAGGCAGATAGGAGAGTAGCTGATTAGTGACAGCTCCGACAGGAAGAGTCTGCGGCTTACCCCGTGGTAACAATAGTAGCACATTTCAATTTTAGAAAACCATTCATTTCAGAGGACCAAGCATCAGTGAAAAGAAAAGGTCAAGTAAAGACATCCTAGTGCTCTTCTTATCAGAAGCACGTTCCTCCATATGAGAGTATTATGGAAAGGACAGCGCGTTCATAAGGAAAGGTGTGCCAGTTACAAAACCTGGAGAACAAGGCAAGACAAACTTATACATTTTATTTGCTATTTCTATTTCACCTCCTAAAAAATGATTTTTTTAAGACTGAATTTTATGAATTCTGCAAAGCTATCTTTTTGAACGTCTTCATACCCATATTAAACACTGCGGTGACAAAGGGAACGGCAGTGGAAGGAAACCTGATCCATCTCCCCCTCCTTGTAGCTTTAGGCCAGGGAGAGATCACTAAAGTCGGTCACTTCATTTGAGATAAATAGCTTTACCAAGAGAGAATATTATCCAGCCTTGATCTTTCCTTTGGAGCTGATCCACTTTGTAGTCATCAATTCTTGACTCAGTTGGGGAGAAACAATGGCATTACGGCCATGGATGTTAGAGTGCGCTGATGGGAAATGAAGTTCTCATCTTCCGGTCCTTGCTTCCGAAAATATTCCAAATTCATCAGAAAGAAAATTCAAAGACCAGTAATCCCCACTCAAATGACCTAATTCAAATAGTCTGTACGGATACGAGACATCAAGCAGGTGCTCTCGTCTGTTAGGGGAATACCCAGCCAGTACATTATTGTCTAGTATGGAGGCAATAATTTTGGAAATCATTGAATTTTTTGTATTGCAAGTGAATGGTCAACACATTTTAATATTGGATAAGGTAAAATCAAGTCTTCCGCATCCTCTCAGAGAGGAAGCTTACCTGGATCTAAAGCTGCTCAGCTCCATGATAGGATGCTTTGTCTTCAAAGGGAACTCTAGTCTTTGTCTTTTGGATTGCTTCCATAGCTTTTCACACACTCTTCAGGTACCTGTTAAAATGTCCTCTTATCCCATGCAAATTTTTATGGGCATAGTCACTGAATTGGAAAGTATTCCATTAAGTCCACAGGCCTTGTTGAGATGGATGCACAGCTCACAAGGGTGTTGGCAGATATTATTCTGAGGCCACTCCTGATCATGTTGGATGGATCATGGTGACTGAGGAAAGTGCCCAAAGACTGGATGAAAGCAAATGTTACCCATCTTCAAAAAAAGGCAACCAGGAGGACTCAGACAAGTACAAGCCAGCCAGCCTCATTTTGATCCCCAGGAAGTTGATGGAGTAGCTATTCCTGGAAAGCATTGCCAGGCACATGAAGGAGGACAGAACAAATGTAGTCAGCATGGACTTACCAGGGGAAATTCGTGCTTGACAACTTTTTAAACTCCTCCAGTGAATGAACTTGCCTGGCAGATGAAGAGAATATCGTCTGCCTGGGCTTCAGGGAAGTTTTTGACATTTATCTACATGGCAGCGCACATACCTACAGGAAGGAATAGTGCAAAGAGCAGGGAACCAGTGTCCTTTCAATGATGCTCAGTGAAAAGACAAGAGGCAGTGGGCACACACTGAAATACAGGAGATTGCCTCTGAACATCACAAAATTATTTTTTACCGTGACGGTGACTGAACCATGGCACAGAGTGTCCAGAAAGATGGTGGAGTCTGGATCATTGAAGACATTAAAAGTAGGCCCAGATATAATCCTGGGAACAAGGCTCTAGTATCCTGATTGAAGCAGGGGTATGGGACTTGGTGAGCCCCACAGACCCCTTCCACCCTCATTCATTCTGTGCTAGTGAATTCTCTTAGAGATGCTTTTCAAGGACTGGCATGACAAAGCTCTGTGCAGAGCGAGATCCAAATGGACATGGGATTTAAGTTCCTTAAGTAGTGTTCAAGAAGAATGTAAAACTCCAGGAAACCTGTCTCTTCCATAACTGAATCCCTTTCATGAGAATAATCTCCAGCTCTAGAAAGGTCCTCTGAGACGCATACTTAAGACTGACACTGGCTGAGCAAATTTCTCCCTATGTGTGTCTAAGACCAGTTAGGATCTTTACCAAAAGTGTTGTCAACGTAGTCACAGAAGGCATATTGTTAAGAAGTGACAACTTACATCAGAATGGCAAATATTGGTCCACCAATGAATTACTGTATGGGAATTATCTACGTGGATTCCAAGTAAAAATAAAGAGTTGGTCTTTATTTAACTATTTCATTGCAATATTCATAAGGGAAGAAAAGGACCTATGTTCTTAACTTTCTTAACTCTAACAAAGATTTAAAATATTCCTTGTAAAAAGCGTATCTTAATTATCGGTCTATGAAACAATTTTGTTGGGAAAAAGTCCTAAAATTGTGTAGACAGTTGCAAAGAAGCCAAGAAAATAGGAAAGAAACAAAAACAGAGAAAAAGAGTCATCTTGAGTCTGCTAGCTAGTTCTAGAAGTAGTCTGCTAGAAAAAGCAAACCCCAGTTGAATTTCAAATGTGTTCATGCACTTGATTCAGTAACTGGTCAATGTAAAAACCAATCCTTTCCTACAACTTCCCCCAGCAACAAAAACTTCAACAGATTGACACCACCATCATGCCTGTCCCAGATGTATTTAAAAGAGAAATGATGATTTTCTTGAAAATCTATTTGCATAAAAGTTGCAAGACATTGGAGGGATACGAGTGCTAAGCAAACATAGACACTCCCCTTCACATGCCCCCCCCCCCCTTCCGCACACACCTAGGCACGCACAGAGATCAGCATAGCAGATCATGAACACCTTGGAGAAGACTGAAATGCTAAATACCTCTCTTTGTGGACAAAATAGCCGGTACACTATTTCAAATATCTGGTACAAAAACTCTGTTGAATATCTACCTCATATTTAAAACACAGGTTTTCATTGAATTCTGTTTGCAGAATATTTTCCTTTCATTTGTTCCTTTAAAATTACTTTGTTCTATGTCTAGGAATATTTTCTTCTACAAATAGAAAAAATTAGATGATGTCTTTTCAGAAGAAAACATTGGTTTAGACAATTTTAAACCATCATGGTATGGAAGAATTTATTTGTCCCTCACTAAGGAGGAATAAGTATTTTGATCATAGATCATTTACAGTGAAATACTTGACATTTTTAAGATGCTTCCAATCAATTTTGATCCTCATTGCTTATTCATGGTAAACAGTAAGTTTTCAGTGCATGGAAAGTGTGTGTGGTACATCTACATTAGTTCAGACAGCAATTCCAACTCATGGCCAGGCTGAACTACAGTAAATAATGTCCTGAAGGATATTTTGCCGCCTTCTTTGGCACTTCTTGAAATCCTAATGATTGGGATGAAGTGTTGAAATACAGAGATTTTCTCTCAGAGAGTGTCCCATGTTGAAACCCATCGCATGTGTTTGATGTTGTAGTTCTTACCTCTTTTAAAATTTGATATCTTCTGCACAGTTTTCATGAAGCTTTCTGTTACAGTAGTGAAAATCACAGAGAAATGCAATTTTGTACAACTTTGAATTTACCCCAAGAGCTGAGAGAAAATTTGCTCGTATACTTCAATCTGAGTTTCTTCTATATTCAAGCATTGTTTATCTACCATCAAGGGTCGCATTTGTTGCTGTTCAAAGCCCCATCCAAGTTGACCTTGAATACGTTCAGGGATGGGACATCCATAACTTCTCTGGGCAGCCTTTTGCAGCGTTCCAGCACCCCAACAGCAAAAAATGTCTTCCTTTCATCTAATAGAGATCAGAAATACTAAATCTAGGTATATGAACTTTGAGAAAGAGTTTGAAATTCTATTGATTTGAAACACATTTGATAGGAATACTAACTTACAGATGACTGAAATATGTTGATGGCCACTTGAGATTGACACTTTTTGAAAAAGTGCATGGAATTGAAAATTAAAACCAGTAAAATTAAAAACTTCTTGCCATTTTCTTTTTTCTCTGATATTCAAAATTGCATAGGTCAGATATCTGTGCTTCATGCAAATCTCTCAGATACTCTCAGACAAAAGCTTTTCTTTCAGACTAAATTGCGGTTTAGGTAGAACACTAGTACTAGTGAAGGTTTTTCTGGGCATAGGGGGATTTGTGTGCACAAAAGGTTTTATCCAAACTGGAAAATTCATCCCAGCTGTGTTCTGTTCATCATCATTCTTACTGCATCAGGCCTGAAGATTCTGTGAAAAGTATCCTGTGGACCTTGAACATAGCTCATGTGAAACAGATGAGAGGTGATGGAGAAGTTGAGGGAGAGAATAAAGAGCATATGGCCCAGTAAAGGCACCAGAAGGTATTTTTTCATGTGGTCCACAGCCCGAACAATTGTTTAGCACCATTTGAAGGCTGTGTTTGACAAAGAGGGCTGAAGCAGGTCTTCAAAATATCCGGTAGATCAAAATCCATTGAAGCAAATGACCCTGGCCAGTCACCTTGCTGCTGATAATTCACCCTCCATACCAGCTGATCAGGCTTAGCAATGCTGCTGCAAAAGTGTTGTGAAAAAGGTAGGCACATTTTCACAGAGGCAGGGGGAAATGCCCTTGGATGATGATTCCAAGGGATAACTTGATGGCGCAAGTTAGGTACTCTTATCTACTGTGCAATATCGAAGTTGGTGAGTTCACCATCTGTAAGCATCACTTTAGAAAATAAATGTTTGATCCACAAAACGATACTTCCTGTGTCCTGTCTACCTGCTTCATTTCAGCCAATGAATAGGCTATGTTCCATCAGCAAAGTGTTCATGATCATATGCTTCTTTAAACTGTGATAATTCTTTAATTTTTTCTAAATCAGACACTGTCTATTCCTAAGATTCAGATGTCCATGGGTAGGGGTGTAATTAAGTTCACTGTTAAAAAATATCCTTCTTGTTATCTTTGGTTAAAATTACTGACATGTAACATCAGTCTGAGAGCTGAAAGAAATCCCTTCATTTGCTGTTTGCCAAGTATCATCTATGTGATACAAATTCTACTTGATAAATCACACCCATACATTGCTATCTAATACTACTAGTAATGCCTTCACAACCTTTTGTTCATCATTAGGGATTTTGGAGAAGTGAAAGATTGGAACATAAGCCAGGGCATTTGTTCAAGATGCTCCAGAAAGAGCTGTGGTCTGTTCTCTTCTTTGCTGCCTATGTTGGCAGGAAGCTGCAAAAAACCCAAAGATAACTAGGAAGAGTGTTATTTTAGTCTAAATTTGGAAATGATGTTTGGAATACCCTGTTAAATGACAAGGTTCTTTTTGAATATGGCATCTTAAGGGAAAAAGTCAGCTTTAAAGAGGTTTTGAGACAGTTGCTTCTGGAAAAAAAAAAAAAATAAATTGAGGTATCTAAAGTCTTTAGCCATACCACTTGGAAGATTGATTCAAAACACAGTTTCTTCATCTAGGAAGGACAGAGGACCATAGATGCAACCCATTTTAAAACAGAGTTCTTTATGTTTCAGGTTGGGATTTACTGGACATCATTTCTTGTAAAGTCGAGGGACTGCAGTTAGCTCTTCAATAATTTCCTTCCCTGAAATTCATCTGCATTTGCTCCTTTCTCCAGCGTTCCCATTTCTTAGTGCTGGTATACTCCATCTATGCATTAAAATATTCAGCTAGAATGTGTGTCTGATATTTTCTAGTTAAAATTGGCTGGAACGCAATAGATAGTTCCAGTTGCTTGTATACAGTAGTTTTCTTTTGACAAGTTTTCTTTGAACAATGTTTAAGCTGCAGTAGCAAATAGGAAGCACAGCTTCCGGCAGGGAAAGACACTTCTGCTTGCTCAAGTTTCCTGTAGTCAGATAGATGCCAAAAGGCTTTTCATAGTACTACTACTGTCTTGTAGGAATACTTGATCTAATCCTACCTTTGATAAAATTACTAATGGGCTACTTTTCCACAAGGTGGAATATTTTTCTTTTAATAAGATGTTTTTTCTAAGTTGAAGACATGAACTTGTGCACCAGTCAGGTGGAATGTACTCCTCCTTCTTCATAAGTTTCACAACCTTCTTTGAAAATATTGACTCTGTGTAACTTCAAAAGAAGAATTCTGGGCATCTTCATTCTATGGATGTAAATTTTTTTCTACCATGCTGTTCTTGATTTCTATGGAACTCATTTTTACCAATAGAAATGTTTTCCCCTGACACCTATGGAAAATACCTATGTTTACTCAATACTGCAGCCTCAGTACATTCTTTAGAATTATTTCAATATGGTCCCAAGCATATCCGACAGCTAGACAGCAGAGGTTAGTAACAGTGAGTGGGAATAACTTCTGAACCATTTCAGTAGATTTCCCAGGAAGGGCTTGCTTTCTGCCCCTGCAAATTTTCCCAGAGATATTGTCTGGTGAACAGTTGCATCAAAAGAGCAATTTTGCACAAACCTTGGGGCAAGCTCTGTCTCAGATTTCCTAGTGAATGCAAAGAGGGTGAAAGTGCTGCTTCAAAGCCCTCTGTGCGCTTTCTGTACCAAAAGGGAGGTGACCCCAGAAATAAGGTTTTGATCTCTCTTCAAAACACAAGGCATGTCACCACCACATTCATCTTTTTCTTCGACTCATAGCCTCTGAAGACCAAGAAGCTCTCTTGCTTGCTAAAGTGTGTTCAGCAAAAAACCCTTGTCCCATCAGCAAATTTGAACACAACTACAGTCGAGTCAATTCCAATGCTGGCAGGGCAATACTCTACCCCAGTAGTAACATGCCACTGTTAGAAGACTATGTAAAAATCTTTGTGTACAAAGTAATTAGAGGGAAAAATAGAATTGGGAAGAACTTCTCATTGTTCTGGAAAAAGCCTCCTGCCACAGTCTTACAGACATCATTTTCTGGTATCAGTTTTAATAGTTGGGGTTTTTTAAAATTTTGTACAAGATAAAATATTACTGCCCCTTGATGTTTCCCTAATAGCAGTACAGCCATTTCTTAGTAGAGTAGTAATTAGCTATAAATAGAAATTCAAAGGTTTAAAAAGGTTTTGAATAAAGTCTAAGGTGATAGAAGAAGAAAACAGCAGTTTTCTTCTTCTGGTGAAAAAGCAACTCTGAGGACATTGTACTCTACAGGTGTATTATATCACTTTCTGAAAAACTGAGTAGGTTTGCTAGTGCCAATGGTTTTCATTAGGAAGGAAGAAATTCCTTTGTAAAAAACCCTTCAAATTGACTCGACATTAATGTTATGACACTTAACTTCACCAATCATGAAGAAAAATTCTCATCACTTGATATGGAAATCATGATGGTAATGGAGACAAGGATGTCTAAGCCGTGCCATCAGCAGCATAAAAAAACATTAGAATGCCGGTAAGACTGAGCTCTTGAAGTAGTGAGAAGAGAACGCAACCATGGCATTTTCCTTTAAGAGTCCTCAGGATGAAGAGCAGATCAGATTTTTTTCCTGTGAAGTATTTATGAATAGAATTAGCCTTTAAAATAACATTGTTTTCAAAAACCTTTTTCCAGTATCTCTTAGAATGATACACAGTTCCTTTTAATAGAAAAAAGAAAAGCACTTTTTTCCAAATTGTTTGCACTTTTAAACGATCTACAATAAAAAGAGTACTTTTACATGCTGGGAATGATGTTCATTGCAAAAAAGCCTTGTAGCACGCTTGGTACTCTAGTGTCCTGATTAGCATAGTTTTTTATTCATTGAACAAGTTTCACATTGACTATTTTTCACCTTGAAATAAGGGCGTCTTTGTACTTATGCAGCATCCATGAAGAATTTCTTGGGTGTCATTTTGTACTCGATCCTAAACGGCAGCTTCTGCATTCTGCCATCTGTCTAGCTTTCCCCTTTGATGCAGCTTCTGAGAGGTCTTTTCAGAATTGAGGACTACTTGCAAGAATCATGCTCAATGCATGCATTTTACTCCTTGGTTAATGCAAAACTGTTTTTCCTTTACAGCACAATAATAAGAGGAAAAGAATGATGGTGGATTCAATTCTTACAGTAATACAAAGAGGACTATTATCATCATTAGAAACCAAGCAAGTCATATTTATTGCACAGGCAGTACAACCACTGATGTAAATTACCCTGCAAATTCAAAATGAATCTGTATCACAGGAGTGGATTGAATGTTTCTATTGATATTTTGCTTAAAGCAGACAATTAATTCTTTTGACAGCCAACTCATAAGTGCAACCTAACTTTCAACTACAGCTTTCAAAGAGTGGAAACATGTCTGTTTATAAAACAATACAGTACAGTACACAAGACCAAATCAGGTCATAGACATTCAAATGAAAGAAAAGATCAAAGGACAGATTAATTCACATCTGCAAGCCCTCAAGAGTGTACAGGTCAAAAGTCCCCAGAAAACTAGGCCAGTGGCACAAATTCTCTATGTTGGCACCAGCAGAAGCAGCTGCTCTCTTTATAGGATGCAATCTTGCTTACATCAGCCTTCAGAGCAATCTTCTGTCCCCCTGCCCAATACGCCTTCTGCTCTACTCCTTGGACTTCACGTTTGCATTTCTACAGAGTCCTGCAAACTGACTCAAAGTTCAGGTAATAGATTTCCAAGATTTAGAAATGCTGTGTTAAGTCTATTTCTTTCGTATTTCATCCCGTCTAAGTATACTGTAACTTTCTGAAGTGAAATATGTCGAGTATGTCACGTGTAGTTTACATGTTAGTTCTGCTTGACATTAAAACTTCTCACAGACCCCTGTGATGCCTTACTGCAAAAAGATATAGCTGCAAAGAGTGGTGGTTGTGCAAAGTTAGAAAGGCCAGAAAACCATGTAAACAACCTAACAGCAGAGCTTTGAATTTCTGAATATAATCTTGCACCATCTAAAGTCAAAATAGAATATTGAAATGATTTTCATCTAATAATGAGCGTGGGAAAGAGAGAATCCAGATAGGCTTCTTTTTTTTTTTTTTTTGAAACAGTTTCAGGAAATACATGGCCTTAACTTGGAAGCATAGCATTAAATATTTTTATATAGCATGAGTTCTCATTACCTTATCATATGATTTGGAGAATGAATTGGAAAGCAGGAAATAAACAAAGAAAAATATTCAAGCTATAAAAAATGTGAATTTAAAATTTTCTTTGTATTTCTGATTAAAACTATGCTAAATGGTCACCCATTATTTTAAAAAGCATCTGGACATAAAAATGGAGACATTCCTGCGGGTCCTTGATGTCAGGTATTCGTGAAAAGCTTTATTCCACTGCTTCCCAACCCTGATTCAATCCGCTTAAACGCAGCTGTATTTCAGATGCTCAGTGAAACAGTCCATGTAATGCATATAGTTTACAAATAATCTGCAGAAAAAGCGTGCTAGATTTGAAGATCTTTTTCTGGAAATGGCATTCAAATGATTTCTACAAACACACAGCTGGGATTTCTGCTGTCTTCTTCAGGCCACTTCCTGAAGAGACCTCTCCATTAAATCTCTCTCGTTCTACTAAGAACACTTCTGGTGATCCAAAGTCAGCACTGGGATTGTCCAACTGCATGGAATTACTGTCTGCTAGAGCTGCACACTGAGGGCTTCTGTGTGCAGCATCATGTGAGCCCTACTAAAGTCACCCTGTTGATACACTGAGCTAACTGGACCTTAAGGGACAAGATTGGGCACTAATTTTGTAATAGAAATTAGATACTAAGAAGGAGGCCAGAGGATTTCAATGTTTCTGCCTCCAGCTGAAGCAGAACTAAATCTTAGTCTTTATCTAAAAAACTAGGTGAATTAACCCGTTTGGCATTCATATGCCAAAGAGGTTAGTAATACACTCAGAACTGTCAAAAGAGTAACAATTCCAATCATTACTTTCTAAAAAGAATTCATTTGAAGAAGTCAGGAAGAAAGATGAAACATGCAAATATCCTACCCTGAGAATCATTCTGTTGATCTGCACAGGTTTCTTATTATATTCCCATCTAATACATTGGACATGTGTGCTTGCGATGACACAAATACTTGCAAAGCTTATCAGATAAACCATGGTCTCTTCAAACAGCAAAACATTTCTTGATGGTTGCATTTGCTAAATCCATTTAGACCCAATGTTCTTAAAGGTCTTTTCCAACAAAAGTGATTCCATCATTCGCTAAGTCGCACATCCCAATTGTCCTGGTTTAGGGCAAATTTGGCAGAAAACCTCTAAAAGGGTCCCCCCCCAGAAAACCCACCCACACGGCCCCTCCCCTCAACTGGTTTGGGGAAAATTTCCTCAGAGAGGAGTGGGAAAAAGCTGTTTATTTAACAGGCAAAGCACTCCCCAGCACAAAAAATGAACAATACCAGATGACAAAACTCAATTGCCACTCTGAAGAGACAACAAATCAGAAAGTCTCTCCTGTGGGTGCTCGCTCTGTTATCAATGCCTCTGGCAATGGGGAAGGCTGCTGCCCAGAGCAGGTGTCCATAGGCAACAAAGTGCAAGCTCTCAGTGCTCCCCAGGTCCCAGTACGGGGCAGATTCGAAACGTTCCAAGAAAAGGGTAAGGAAAATAAAAAAAAAACAGTCCAGGGAAAACTCTGCCTCAGGCAGCTAAACCAACTAAAAAGCAAATGAGAGCTCTGTTCTGCTCCGTCAGTGCTCAGACAACACAGTGCAGCGCAGAAGGTGGAGGAGTGTTGCTTTTTAAGGGGTGCAGCCTCTGATAAAAAACTCCGTGCTTCTTCTTCTCCCCACCTTTGCTCTCAGAACCAGTCTTGAAGGCAGAGAATATCATATCAAGCATTAACAGAACAGATGACTGGGGATACAAGCATCATAAAGTCACCCTAGGACACTGCTCTATTGAGATATGTCACCAGACTATGCTAAGACCAAGTTTTGGTACTGCTCATTAAAATTCTACTCTCACAGTGAAGCTGAGGAGGAAACACAGCTCACTACAGTTACCTTGTGGCATGCCAGTGCTTCCTTTCAATCCCAATGTTCTTCTTTTTTAAGTCCCTGACATCACAGGCATAATGAAACATCCTTTGGGCAGGAAGGAAGATATAATTCTTCTCATTTATACTGATGGGTAAGCTGACATGCAGAGCAGTTAATTCAAAGTGAAAGAGCAATCAAGTCAACAGTAAAACTCACCTCAGTTTTGTTTACTCCCCTAAATCCTTACTATCCCAAAATACAAGAACAGCTGTAAAAGCCTTGTGGCTACCTAATTTTTTCCTATACCTACATGGTGGGTGTCCTGGTTTAGGGCAAATTTGGGAGAGAATCCCCAAAAAGGGCTTCTCCAAAAAACAAACCCACACGGCCCTTCCCCCCACCCGGTTTGGGAAGAATTCCTCGGAGAGAGGTGGAAAGAACCTATTTATTTGACAAGCACAGCAAACCCCGGCACACAAAATGAACAATACCAGATGACACCATTCTTTCACCACTCTGAAAAAAGATGACAAATTCAGAAAGTCTCTCCTGGGGGTGGTCGCTGTTATCAGTCCCTCTGGCGCTGAGCCTGCTGCTCGGTGTTTCCAAATCGGTGGTTCCAATCCCAGTCCAGAGCAGGTTCCGCAGGTCCACACAGGGGAAACAGTCCAGAAAGGAATTTGGACTGTTTAGCTAAATTAACTAATGAGAAGAGGGGGAAAAAAGCAAGAGCAAGCAAAGCAGAAGCAAAGCAGAAGCAAGAGCAAAGGCAAAAAGCAGCGCAAAAAGCAAAAAAGCAACACTAAGTACTGGTGCTCTCTGTATGTCCCGCCGAGTGGCTGATAAGAGGCCCAAAACAAAACTTTCACTCTGCCCATCTTAAAGGCACAGAACAAAATATCCAGCATAAATTACACACACCAGTGGGGATAACAATCACCCTAGGACAGTGGGGTAAGGGATAAACGGTCCCACACAATGGTAATCCACAACAAAGCATTCTTGACATCATATTCAGGTTTTGCATTGTGAGCTCTTCACCTGATCAAGTTATTCCATCACAATACTTTGGGGAGTTATCTTAGAGAGCTGGGTGTTGTTTGCTTTGAAACCACCTTGATCATTCAGGAACCCAGTAGCAAGGACAAAGTTTAAAAGAAGATAGTGCTATGCATTGATTTTCATCTAGGACAGACATATTTCTACAACGCAGAAGGCTGACCTAATGCTTCACGACAACGTGGCTGAAGTGGCATCCTGGTCCCCATAGGTTTTTCTCTTTACTTTTAGCTGCTTTCTTACCAGATTATTGAGCTGAATTAGCTCAAAAAGGAATCAGATAAGTGCCAGAGCTTTCAAAAAAAAAAAAAAAAAAAAAAAAAAAAAAAAAAAGATTCAAAATGGTTATTTGTAAGTGCATTTGAAAATAGAAGTTTTTTTGTACTTCTCATAGACACATAACATTCTATAGAATGATATTGCTCCAGCGCTTTGGCTTTGGTTTTGGGTTTTTATTTTTCCTCAATTCTAAGTGCTACGCATTCTTTTTGGCCATTTTAGGAAACAGATTTTTTAATATATGTGAAAGATGGTCCGAAGTTCCCTGCATTTGCCTCATGACCGTCCCCAGGACAGACATCGGGACCCTGAGGACCCTGATCGGAATGCTGGCCTGCCGGTGGTGGAGGAATGCCAGAAATCCTGACGCCCCTGAGCAGAATTCTGGCCTGCCAAGTGATTGTTTGCAGCTGTGTCTACAGTGACTGCTTCTAGCAGGGCCTGCCAAGGGGTGATGCGCCCTATATGCTCCCACCTGCTTGGCAACACCAGCCCAGGAATTATCCCACCTCTTGGCCAGATGAACTTGCTGGGGCAACTAGGGTAGCCGCCCCATGGAAAATCCTTCATCAGCTCCACTACCACCGTGAGGGATGGAGATTGAAGCCCCCCTCTCAAGGACTGAGGCTGAGACCCCTGTAATTCTTATCCAGGGGTGGTGGCGTGACTGAAGCAGGATGCCTGCTAAGTGTTGCCTGCAGATGTGTTCGCTGGACCTAGACTGGTTTCCCATAGAAACCAGTCCTGAAACCACGGGTCCCACTCACTGCTGATATTGATATTGACTTATCCTGCTAAGACCATGGACTGTCTGTACCCGTCTTCAATACCTTTGTCCCCCTCAGCAATTTCAATAGACTTGCTCTTTATTGCATCTGCTCCCCCTCAGCCATTTCTAGATCTGTTTCCCCCCTCAGCAATGGACTATAATAGAGCCTTGAGTTAACCAGGACTTGGAGATCTCCTCTAGGAGAACTCCATCGGCTCAACTGCGAGGATTTAATCTCTCTCCATTTGGTAGCTATACTCCCTCTCTCTTTCTCCCCCTCTTTTCTATTCTTTTCCTCTCCCTAATTCCTTTAAGGCATTTGCTGTGGTCATTCTAGAAAGGTGCATTTGTTTTGAGTGATACTGCAATCCCCTTTCCATCTTGTCTTTTGCATCCGAGATCAGTTAAGGAACCATCCCCACCCCCTTGGTATGAGCGGATCAGAGCAATATGTTCTTTCCAGCTGAAATTGGTTCTAGTCAATAGAAGCACTCTGGTAGGTAAAAGTAGACTATAAAAGATAACCTTCAGAATGTATTTCCCATGTCTTCCCATTAAAGCAAGTGAAGAAAGCAGACAGATCTTCAGATAACATGCTATGCGAATTGAAAGGAATCTTCTTGGAGGCAACTGTGAAACTCACACGATGAAATACAGTTCCGACAGATGAAAGGGTCACATATGATGTCAAATCTATACTTTTGATGTTTGAAGGAAAGAAGATTTCTTGAAGTACAATCCTATAAAATGTAGGTGAATTTGCAGAAGCAATTGAACTAGGTCTCCTTTAGAAACACAATGTTTTTTAATTAAACTGAGCATTCAGGAAGGCAACCTTGAAATCAAAAGGATTTAGAAACATACAAATACCAAGACTGGCAGTTCATTATCTTGCTCAGTCTCTTTAAGATAAGATTTACTTTTAACTTCCACTTGTAGTAGGTCTGAAGACATTAGGAATGATGCAATATGAAAAAACCAAAACAAAACAACTTTCTCAAAAAGCTTTGAGAATCCAGAGAAATGATGATTTTTAGTGGTTAGGTAGTTCTTTAAAATTTGTCTTGGGGGAAAGAGATAAAAAACTGACTGAGACCAAATGACTGTGGAGTATATTCCAAAACAGTAATGAAGAATGTAAGGGGCCTGAAAGAAAAATTCTATGCTGGATTCATCTGTTAAAAGCATTCCCGAATGGTTGAAATTATGAATCACATCTTGTGGGATTTAAAAAAAAAAGAAAAAAAAAATAGAAGAAAACAGAAGGAAAAAAATATTTGGAACATATTTTCCCATTCCAGGATGGCATGACAGCTTTATTTCATTTTGTTCCTATGACCGGTTAATAGCTTATGAAGTGTTTTACAATAGATTGAGAGTGTTCACACCAACCATACAATTTGGATGAATCTCTTTTACTTTATATAGCAGCAGATATGGTTTAGCACTCCACAATTCAGTCCCCAAAAGTGAGTAAGTGTGGCAGACTTAATCTAACTGCCCAGTCCACCAGTGTAGCCTCTCACCCACGGCCGCGGGGCTGTGCGGGTGCCCGGCTAGGCTGACCGCGGCCCAGCCGAAGATGGCCACACAAAGTGCCACTCCCAGATTCCCTCCGGAACCCTGAGGAGTTGTGTACCATCTGCGGCATGGGTGGCGCAGGCGGGATTTTCGGCTACAGGTTACCAAAGCAAAGGAAGGAGGAGGGACGCCTGTATAAGTACCAAGGACCTTTTAATCTTGTTCTTTTTCCCCAGTGGGTTCAGGGAGAGGCGACAAAGGAAGAGTCCCGGGGGGACGCTGATAAAGGGAGTGGGTGTGATAGGAGGAGACACAAAGCTTACCAATAGCAAGGACCCAGGGAGGAGCGTGGGTTACAGCTAAGCCACTGAGGATCACACAGGGGAGGGGAAAAACTCCAGGGGCAAATCATACATCAAATAAAGGAATGAATGGCAGAGAGAATTCTCGCGATAAGAAGGGTGGTTACCATGACAGGCAGGGGAGGGGGGAGCAGCTCTAACAGGGAGAAAGCATTGTGAGGGAAGTACATGGTGGGGAACCGAATACCCCGAACCATTATTGAGTTACAAAAGGAATAACTGATTCTAAAAACACACAATGCCACACACCAGAATGCCTAATTATCTTGAAAAATGCTTTGCTATATCTCATTATGTGGATGTGTCTCTCTAGCTCCACTTTGAGCTTCTTGATCTTTCATCTACGGGATGAGATCCAATTTAGCTTTGCAAGGATATAGCCTTTCCAAACCATATATTTTATCTTCTGTATTCTTACAAGTACATTTCTACTGCAGGGACCAGTTTGGAAGATCCTAGTTGTTTCATTTCTCAGATATGTTGCTGCATTAAATAGCTCTTCTTTGAAGTTTTTTCCCTGCTCAAGTATAGGGTCAGTGCTGAAATGATTGTGATGCTAACTCCTTATGATATATTCTGCAGGCTTACAGAGTATGCAGCAAAGTTTTCTCTTCTTCTGAGGACATTCTACTCTTTTGATGAGAAATGCTGAAGGTCTGACTTCAGTTGCAAAGGTCACTGATTGACAGATTGCAAAATTGTTAAGTCTAGTAAGAGCAGGAAAAGCGTGCTCCTGCTGTGTATGTAAATGTCGTGTCAGCTGCTGTTGGGATAAAAAGCATGAGCATAAGCAAAGATATCTGCATGGATAGAAAAGAAACAAAGAAGATATTTGTTGTGATTTCTGCACTAAGGAGCAAGAAGAAGCATGAAGCGCTAATTTCAGTGGCTAAGACAATATCATCCTTGGGCCAGTTCTCTTCAACATCTTTGGAACGACCTGGACTCGGCACTTGAAGGAATATTAAGCACGTTTGCCAGAGACACTACATTGGGAGGAGCTGTGAACTAACTCCCTTGAGGCCAGTGAGACCCTGCAAGGGAGATCTGCACAAATAAGAGAGATGGGCATTTATGGCAGGCCAGGAGTCTATGCACAAATCATGAAAGGGGCTGTTGTATTTTCCAGCATCAGTCTCATGACATGGTTATGACAGTGGGAAGATGCCAGCAGCTCACATCCAGCAGCAGACAAAGAACTTGATGTTACAACTTCCTTGAAAAGTTTTTTGACCAATCCCACAAAGCAAAAGCATATTGACAGTAGTTCTATCCAATCCCTATAAGCACACATACCTTTGGTTAAAAGAATGCTTGCTTCTTTTGAATACAAGACCTGCTTGTAAGCCTTAAGATACAATGCAAAGAGCTCCATTATTAAGCTTAGAACTTCCTAACATCTGGCTGGATATACTTTGCTGTAGCTTAGGGAGTTCTTCTGGTCAAGCGTTAATACACAGGCCATTGTTCTATTTGTCCTTACTTCTCTACTTCTTCTATCATTTTTCTGCTGACAAACCTTATGACTACTGCTTAGCTCCAATCACAGTTCTGCTGTCTCTGAGGCCTGCCTTTTGCAGCTTTCCCAAAATCCTCTGTTTTCAAGGATTCCCACAGGCAATCCCCGACCATATGGAGTTGTACGAGAGTGAGTGCTGGATTCAGCACCTGGGACTGGGCAAACGTGGTGCGTGTGTGTATATACTAGGGAGCCAGAGGCTGGAGAGAAGCAGTGCAGAAAGGAACCCAGGCTCCTGGCCAATGGCAAGCTGAATGTGCATCAGCAGTGCCCTGGCCTGATGCACCCCAGGAGAGCCAAGCCTGTCCTGGGGTGCATCAGGCACAGTATCACCAGCAGGGCAAGGGAGGGCATTGTCCTGCTCTGCTCTGCTCTGTTCTGCTCTGCTCTGCTCTGGGGCGGCCTCACCTTGAGTGCTTGGGGGCAGCTTTTGGTGCCACAATGAAAAAAGGCATGAAGGTATTAGAAAGTTCACGAATGAAATTTACAAGGACAGAGCTCAAGGAAATGTCATGCCGCTGAGTCAGGGGAGGGTATCAGGAAAAAGTCTTTTAACCAGAGGTTGGCTGGGTTGGAAGAGTCTCTCCAGGGAGTGGTCACAGCATCACGCCTATCTAAAGTTTAGGAAGCTTTTGGACATTGCTCTCAGGCATCTGGTGTAATTCTTGGGGAAGGTCCCATGAAGGGCCAGAAGTTGGACTTGATGCTCCTGACGGGCTCCTTCCATTTCAACTGATTCTACGACTCTATGGTTCTGTCCTGGCCACTCAAGGTATATTGCTTGGTCTCACCAGATTTTGACCTGCTCATGTTGGTCGGAATTTGTCACTACTGCCTAATGATATTTACCACAAAAGACAAAGTGCCTTTTCACAATTTTCTCAAGAAAGTTGAACACGCACCCCAGAATCCTAAAAATGTCTTTTCCTTGAAACAGCATTGTCTCCTGCCCAGTATTCTTTCCAGATCTTAAGGAGAAAGAAGGCAAAATGAGGGGATGTTTTACAATGAAGCACTGTCAATTTTCCGGACCTTTAGCAGTATATTTGTACTTCCACTATTCTTTTCTATAAAATCATGGTTTTGTAGCGCATGTCATTTTCTAGCAAGACACATTTTTGCAACTGAGCCCATCAGTCTCTGTGAGAATATATGGTCAAAAGCCCAAAACATATGAATAGGCAGTGGCAAGTGAGGGGAAAAAAAGAGTATGGAAAGCAGCTCCATGATACTAAAGTGAGACAAGAAGGAGGAGGAGGAGGTGTTCCAGTTGACAGAGCAAAGAATCCCCTGCAGTCCCTGGAGATATCCTAGTGAAGCAGGTTGTCTCCCAGCAGCCCCTAGAGAACCATGGAGGAATACATACCTACAATGCAGCTGGTGGAGGGCTCCATGCCACAGCAGGTGAAAGTGCCTTGAAGGAAGCTGCAGCTTGTGGAGGGAGGGCCAGAAAAGCATCCTTGACCTCTTCTTTAGTGGAAGAGTATGTGCAAATGTTCAACAGCTGCTAACTCTAATCTATCCTTTTTCCAGTTCTTGTCATAGGTAAGTAGGACAATACAAGAATTAGAAGCCTAATTTGTTATGCCTGAGGCTCCCATTCTCTCTGCCACTCCCTTAAAATTTACTTTGAGATGAAGTAAAACTCATGATCAAGTTCCTAAGGCTTGATGGTCAGGCTTCTCAGAAAACAGGGAGTGCAAAGAACTCTTATCACTTCCATTTTTTTTCATAGAACTAAAAAAGTTAAATTACTGTTTTCTAAGAACTTACGAAAATCAACTGGTAGAGGTGGTGAGAGTGAAGAGTATAATTAAGCTGGAAAGAGACTATCACGTAGCTACCTCATCTGCATATAAGTTTTTTACCAGGAACTCTAGACTTTTAAACAGACTTAGGACACAAGACTTATCTCTGGGAATGTTTTAGTGTGTATAGAACATTCATATTTAAATAGCTCAATCTGTTTTACCGTTATGACTGACGTTTTAAATTATATTTGAAAATAAATATTTGTGATTCAGATCTTTTCCAGTTCTAAAGCATTTCAGTTTTTGAGAGTTTTTGCTGTCTCCTGAAGGCAGGAAAATAGTCTTGGAACCAATACTGTTAGGGTTGAGGAACACATAATCACGAGAAATGATTATATGCAGGTGCTTTTATTGAAGAGCTCTGGGTGTCAGGGGTAAAGACCCAAATCTGACTCCGACATAGGTTCGGGATGGATATGCTTTTATATTCTATCGTTATATAACTTTCATGTTAATTATTAAACTTACATTGTTCTATAGTATACATAGATTTCAGCCAAGCATGGCCAGCTTAGACTAGGAACATACAGTTTCTCATTGTTCTTCTTATGATTATACAATAATTATTTTAATCACAAAACAATCATTTCAGCTAGCAATTATACTACTTACGCAGGTAAAACACAAGGCTTAACATTTCAGAGTTTATCTTAGCATTTTCCAGGGCACCACTATCATTATCCCCCCTTTGAAAGCATTTTCTCTTCACTATAGGTGTAAATGTTTTCACTTGATACAGTCCTTTACTTCTCAATTTATCTTTGATGTTCTTCAAATCCAGGGTTGATGTAAAATTTGTCGTGGATGCTATCACGGGCTGGAGAACCAGAAGATAGTGGGCGTGGATCTCATGTCAGTGCCTTTATTATTTTCTGGTTCCAGGAAGTTTTCTTCTGTATTTCTCTCCTTAAAATGCTGTAAACTAACCAAATTGCTAAGAATACAATTAGTAAGATTATCACACTCTCAATGATAGATTTAATCCATGAACTCACATTCCACTCTAACCCTTTAAAGATTTTTCCTAATCAGCTTGCAGTCAAATCTTTTTGCTCTTCTTATGCTTCATGCTCTATTTGTTTCAACTGATTGATGTCATATTCTACATATGCAGTTACATTTGGGATGTGAACGTAGCAATGATCAACTCGTCTCTTTAAAAATCCACATACTCCACGCTCCTTCAGGAGTAACAAATCTAAGGCTAATCGATTTTGCAAAGTCATTTTTGTGGTGGCTTGTAATTGTACGTTTAATTTTTAAATCTTTCCCGGGTGATTCTTGCTAGTCTATCTACTTGGCCTGTAAGTTTGTACAGCATCTCTCTATTCTGATCGTTTGCTATAGGACCGAGTAAAGACTTTAGGGCCCACCTAAGTTTCACTCCACTAGAGGGTTCTTGCCAAGTGTCATCTGGATTTTTGTTGTCTAGAACTTCTCGTCTTGCTCTTATCTGCAGAAGTTCATGTTTTCCATTAAATGGGGACTTTTTCCAAATTGGACATAAGGTTGGGAGGCCCAAAGTAATTTCCTTTACTTTCCCATCTACAGGCAGATGTGTTGTCCAGGTACCATCGCTTGTTACCCATACAAATTGTCCTGGACTTTTAATTGTACTCTTGGTACATCCTATAATCACTTTATAATTCATTTTGCCTTGTTTATGTTTGATCTCTCTGCAAGCACAACCAATCTGTAGGGCTGTTGCCAGGGGTGGTATCTGTTTTATCGCTGCATCATCAGAAGGGCAGTCATAAGTTTTATTGCATGCCCACTAACTTACTTTGTCTGCCCACGTTCTGCTACTAGTGGCAGTGTATGTTACTGCTGGATCTGTTTCACTCTCAGAACTTTCCCACTTAATACACCAAGGGGTGTTTGCCATATATTGGAATTTTTGAAGTATACTCACAGACTACGCACTGTCCTAAGGCTCTATCTGATCTTTCTGATCTTCGGCCTCTCACTTCCATACCAGAGTAGTTTCTGTAACATTTTCTATGATCTTTTTATAATGTGGCAAATAGCATTGCCATTGTGTGATGCCTCCTGACTGTCTCAAAGGGGTTCCTAGTATGCCATCACTTAGAATACAGTCTTTCTGGCTCATAGGTCTCATCTATGTTCTTACTTTCTCCCAAGTTTCTTTGACTACCTGTCTCGGTTCAAGTACCAGTTTGCATGCAATTGTTTTGTTCTTTTGTATTTCAGGTAGTTTTGATGTTATGATTCCTCAATTTACCGGATCTCCTGCTGCCTTAGGTATTGGCAGACAGGCAGTTATTTTACTGCTGTTTTGTATTTTGGCAAAATCTTTGACTAATCTAATCATTACATTCTCAGCTCGAACTGCGTTAGAAATTTTTATCACTTGTGTTTCTGCCTCTCTCTTCATTCTAGAATGAAGAGTGGTTAGTTGATCTTTATGCATTCCACATCTCAAAGACATTAATGACCATAATATTAGCACAATTACTAATAGCATTCTCAAAGTAATTAAACACATCTTATCTGCAGTCTTGGTTCCACAGTTTACACAGTCTGTGATCCAGGATGGACTTTCTTCACTCGGGTATAGTGAATCCAGGGGTCCACACCGGCTACTTTCACTGCTGTAAAGGTGGTCAGCAGTACCTGATAGGGTCTATTCTACTTTTCTTTCAGCGGTTCTTCATTCCAGTTTTTAATGTACACCTCGTCTCCTGGAAGTATGTTATGAACTGGGTTCTCGAGAGTTATTGGTCTATTCCACACGAGGATGCTCCGGAGCCGAGCTAAAGCTTTCCCAAGAGACATAACATAATTATACACTTCCTGTTTTCCTGTAATGTGTACATTAGGGTTTGGCTCAGGAGATTTATATGGTTTCTCATACAATATCTCATAAGGACTGACTGACATCCCGCTCTTAGGTTTTATCCTAATCCTCAGCAGTGCTATTGGCAAAGCCTGGGGCCACTGCAGCTTGGCTTCTTGGCATATTTTACTGATTTGCCTTTTTAGTGTCTGATTCATCCTCTTTACTTGTCCACTTGACTGGGGTCTCCACGGTGTGTGGAGGTCCCAAGTTATCCCCAGCAATCTACTTACTTCTTTTACTACTGTAGCTATGAAATGGGGCCCCCTATCTGATGATACCCCTAGGGGTACCCCAAACCTGGGAATAATTTCCTGTAGTAACCACTTAACTGTTTCTTTTGCTTGGTTTGTGCGACAGGGAAGGGCTTCTGGCCATCTGGAAAATGTGTCAACCCCTACTAACAGGTATTTGTATCCTCGAGTTCTTGGCAATTCTACGAAATCTACCTGCCAATAATCTCCTGGCTCTATTCCTATCCGAATTCTTCTTAGCTGTGCCTGTTGCCTAGCCACTGGGTTGTTTTTCAAGCAGACATCGCATTTTGACATGACTGATTTTGCCATTGTTAACATCCGTACCGAAATTAAATTCTGCTTTAGCAATTTTACCAATGCCTCTGCGCCTCAATGACATTCGTTATGTTTAATTCGTAGAACTTCTCTCATTATCAAGGGGGGGTACCACTATTTGTCCTTGTGCAGTCAAATACCATCCTTCCTAGTTCTTTTGTGCATTCAGTAAACGTGCCAGTCTCTCATCTTCTACTGAATATCTTGGTTTTGGAGGCAGATTAAACTGGGATATATTGAGCTTTGAAGATATCAATGCCATTGTTGTTTGCACCTCTCGAGCAACTTGTCGGGCTGCCCAGTCTGCCTTTCGATTTTCTTCACAGATTTTGGAGCTTTCTGATTGGTGTGCTTTACAATGTATAATTGCCACTTGCTCAGGTTTTTGTACTGCTTTTATCAGTTGCAGGACTGCCTCTTGGTGTTTAATGTGTGTACCTCGAGAAGACAATAATCCTCTTTCTTTCCACAGTGCTCCGTGTACATGCACTACCCCAAAGGCATATTTTGAGTCAGTCCATATATTTACCTTTTTCCCTTCACTTAATTCTAGTGCTCTGGTTAGAGCAACCAGTTCTGCCTTCTGGGCAGATGTATTTGGTGGTAATGCCTTTGCTTTCACTACTGTGCTGACTGTTGTTACTGCATATCCAGCGTATCTGGTTCTGTTTTCCACCAAGCTGCTCCCATCTGTAAATAGCTCCCACTCCGGCTGCTCTAGCGGGACGTCTTTCAAGTCTTCTCTTGCTGAATAAGTGTACTCTATTACCTCTACACAGTCATGTTCCAATGGGCTTTCTTCAGTTGTGGTACCTAGGAACAAAGCTGGATTCAAAAGGTTAGTTTTTAATGTGACATCATCTTGCTCAGTCAGGACTACCTGGAATTTTATCATCCTGCTTGGAGATAGCCAATGGCCCCCCTTCTGTTCTAAGACAGTGGTTACCATGTGTGGTACATAGACATCTATGTGTCTTCCCATAGTAAGCTTCCTGGCTTCTTGTATCAGCATCACGGTGGCTGCGACCGCCCGCAGACACGGAGGCCACCCCGCACTTATGTTGTCAAGTTGTTTGGAAAAGTAGCCCACCAGCCTTTTCCAACTTCCCAGACGTTGGGTCAGGACTCCTAGTGCTAGGCATAGCCTTTCATGTACAAACAGCTGAAAATCTTTAGACAGATCAGGTAACCCTAATGCTGGAGCAGTCGTCAGTGCCTCTTTTAGTTTTAGGAAGGCTTCCTTCTGTGGCTTGCCTCAGGTGAATGGCTGCTTCTTCTGAGCTTCGTACAGGGGTTTCGCAATCAGTCCATAGTCCATGATCCACAAGCGACACCATCTTGCCATCCCGAGGAAGACTCGCAGCTCCTGTAAGTTCTGGGGCTCTGGAATAGCACAGATAGCTTGGATACGGTTAGTACCTAGTTTTCGTTGCCCTTGTGAAATTTCACATCCCAGGTAGATCACAGTCTGTTGGGCAATTTGTGCCTTTCCTCTGGATACTTGGTAACCTCCCATTCCCAGTGAATTTAAAATCTCAATGGTTACCTTTATACAGGTTGCTTTTTCTTCTGTAGCTATTGGTATATCATCAACATACTGCAACAATAGGTATTGGTCTCTTGGTACTTGCCCATTTTTGGTCCAAATTTCCAGCTCCTTTGCCAGTTGGTTTCCAAATAAAGTCGGACTGTTCTTAAATAGTTGTGGTAATCGTGTCCAGGTGAGCTGGGTCTTTCTTCTGTTGCCTGGGTTTTCCTACTCAAAGGCAAACAGTTTCCTACTTTCTTTGTCAAGGGGAATGCAGAAAAAGGCATCTTTTAAATCAATTACAGTAAACCATTTATAGATCTCCTTTACGGATGTTAGCAATGTGTAGGGATTTGTTACCACTGGATAAATGTCTTTTGTTATTTTATTTATTGCTCTCAAATCCTGCACTAATCTATATTCTCCATTTGGTTTCTTTACTGGAAATATTGGTGTGTTAAATTCTGATTCACATTCTTCTAAAATTTGGTACTTCAAGAATTTCTCAATAGTCTTTACTATTCCTTGCCGTGCTTCTGGTTTTATGGGATACTGTTTGATTTGTACAGCTCTTGCCCCTTCCTTTAATTCTACATGCACTGGTTGTGCCAATTTAGATTTCCCTGGTATATCCATTTCCCATACAGAAGGAATCACTGCATCATCTACCTTCCTAGGGATAGAGGGAACTGGTTTTTCTTTGATCATTAAAATCTGTCCCGTCTTTGATTCAGGTATTTTCATTACAAGTTCCCCGTTTTCAAAGGTTATTACCGCATCAAGTTTCGCCAGCAGATCCCTCCCTAAAAGCGGAATTGGACACTCAAGTACATATAGGAATTCATGCGTTGAAGTCTTGTTCCCAAAGCACAAATCTAGGGGTTGCAAGAATGGCCGATTTTCCTCCTTCCCTGTAGCCCCAACTATTGTTGTTTGCTTATTTCCAATTTTTCCTTGTAGATCATTCAGCACAGAGTAGGTAGCTCCAGTATCCACTAGAAATTTGACTTCCTTATGCCCTAGCTGTATAGTTATGACAGGTTCTTTAACCTGTTTTACGGGTTCCATGTCTAGTCAGCAATTATATTCACCTAACACCATTGCCTTGGCAATGTTTTCCTGCTGGAACTGATTGCCCTGGTGAAACGGGTTGTTTGGCTTGTTTGGGCACTCTCTCTTCCAATGCCCCTCTCGCTTGCAATACGCACATTGATTTAGGCTTAACCCTTGCATAACTGGTCCTCTACCACAACTACCTCCGCCACGTCCCCCGAAACTTGGGTTCCCTTTTCCTTCTACTACTGCCAAAGATTTTGCTGCTGCCCCCCACCAGCTTCTCTTTCGCAATTATTATACACCCTCCAGGCCACCCTCAGGATTCTGAGTTTTCATAACTATTTTCACTACTCATGCTACCTTACCAGGACCTTCTCTATAAGTTCTAGCTGACCGCCTCTAAATAATTAAATCTGCAGGAAAAAAGGCACTTCTACAAACACTGACCCCTCCACTCCCACACCTTGTCGCAAGGGAGCAATCACAGTCCATTTTTGTCTGCCTATGTCTTTTCTTTCTACAACCAGGGCAAGCACCGACCGGCTTCAGGTTCTGTGGGCCACTGGGATCGCTGATTCATTACCATCACCATCTTTTTCACCTGCATCCCTCTCCCTCCTTTCTATCATAGCCAGGCTTTGCCCAACTTTCGAGGAAGAGGAATCAGGTGATGATGGGAGAGGAGGATAAAGAGAGAAAGGTGTACTACATGAGACAGGCTTAGGATCAGGTGAGGTAGGGGCAGGCAGTGGGACAAGGACAGATGAAGCAGGTGGATAGGGTAAGGTTCTCTTAGTCTTATTAGAGCTACCTGTAAATCAATATCTGTATAATTTTCCCTATTCAATGCCAAATGTTTTAGAAAATGTTTCTCGCAAACTCCACACTTATCATTTGCAGATGTTCTAACCACCATTAATCTACATTCATCCGGCCATTCTGGCTTTCCCGCAAATAGAAAAACAAATCAACATACGAAACCTCATCCATTGTGGGGTGGTTTTTTTTGGTTTTTTTTTTTTCCTTCTTGCTTACGAAACAACATTAAGTGTGAAATACTGTTATATTGCAAAGTCCCGTATTTTGGCTATTTTTCACCATTCTCCAAGACACATTCTGGCCAGCATGTATTACAGTAATTAATCAACTTAGCTTTACATAATTCTTCCCCAAAATTACCCTGTTTCCAATGTGCTATTAAGCACCCCAATGGAGAAGTTTGTGGAATAGAGGCATTGCTGCCCAAAATTCCTTTGAGCTTCTCCAACCAAAAATACCAAAGCCGAACCAGCAACGCTTTCGCTATTGTCTTACGGACGGCACCTAGGCAATACCACCAGGAATTCCTTAGCCCAATCAAGCGTAGCTTTCGCTCCGTCTTACTGGCAGGCACCCAAACCAAAATAAAAGCACCTTACCTCTCTCCAGGGGACGTTGTGAGCGGCAGAAGCGGTCGTGGCCGATGGGCTTCTCGAGAATCCCTCGGTGCCGGCTGGAGCGTGATCGAGTTGCGAACTCGCTCAGCAGCACTCACAGGGTCCCATCTGGGTCGCCAATACTTGTTAGCGTTGAGGAACACATAATCACGAGAAATGATTATATGCAGGTGCTTTTATTGAAGAGCTCTGGGTGTCAGGGGTAAAGACCCAAATCTGACTCCGACATAGGTTCGGGATGGATATGCTTTTATATTCTATCGTTATATAACTTTCATGTTAATTATTAAACTTACATTGTTCTATAGTATACATAGATTTCAGCCAAGCATGGCCACCTTAGACTAGGAACACAGAGTTTCTCATTGTTCTTCTTATGATTATACAATAATTATTTTAATCACAAAACAATCATTTCAGCTAGCAATTATACTACTTACGCAGGTAAAACACAAGGCTTAACATTTCAGAGTTTATCTTAGCATTTTCCAGGGCGCCACTTTCAATAGTGAAACAAACTAGATGGAAAAATTAGTTTTCCTCATTCTTTTCTGTCTATTCTAAGAGGCACAACAGCAAAACCACTGCTATGAGTCTGAGTTGCCCTACCACTCACGGATGACAACCTTGTAGTGACTAGTCTATTATTTGCACACATTTCTGATGCTGCTTGGTAAACATTGTGCAGAAAGATCTGTAAACAATTTTCACGGAAAGACATTCCTGAATTGCTTCACTTATCTCTGAAGCAGAGAACTAAGCTGGCACTCTACTTCTGAGATCTTGCTGTGCTCGCCCACAAACCCATTTCCTTCAAATGCATTTTACTTTCAACCAAAGCACTTCATTACTTCATGAGGTAATCTCTTGTTCTTAATGTTCTGGGGATTGCTTTAAAACTGTAAGCACATATTCTAGTAAGAAGGTAGAACATCTGTCTTAAGTAGTATACATCACTTGGCTTTGGTTCATGCATCATAACATCAGCAAGGAATGTCATTTACAACCAATAGATGGGTTGGGGTAATAGGCCACACGTTTAGGAATCTTTCTCCAATTAATTTTACTTTAAAATTTGGCTCCTAGCATTTCAAGTGTGTCTTTATTGAAACAATCAACTATTTATTACCTGTACCACAATGAAGCACAATCAGCAGTGCTTGTGCATCCTTCAACAAGTCCAAGAAGAAGAATGGTCTGAGCCCCCAGTGTAGCTCAGGGAGCCTGTCATCAAGCCAGAGTCCTCCAGGCATCTTCTCAGCCTGGAGAAGAGCAGACTCTGAGCAAATGTTAGAGCAGTCCTCCAGTATCTGAAGGCAGCCTAGCAGAAGGAGGCAGATGAGCTACACAAGGGCATGGAGCGATAGGAAAAGTGTTGATGGCTTTAAAACCTGAAGAGTATATGTTTCCTTTGGGTATTGGGAAGAAATTCCTTGCCAGGAGGCTGGTGAGACACTGGAACATGTTGTGGGTGACCCATTCCTGGAAGTGTTCAAGGCCAGCTTGAATGGGTCTTTGAGCTTAAGGCGGTCTAGTGGAAGGTGTCCCTGCCAACGACATGTGGGGTAAATTTAGGTGAACTTTAAGGTCCCTTCCAATCCAAACCATTCTATTATTCTGTGGTAATATTCATTCTCTGCAGTAGCAGTAACTAGCTGAAGATAGAAAAACAGACTATTGATTCTGAGAAACTGCCATCCAGTTAAACTGTTTTGGTCTCACATAGAAGCTCCTTTTAGCATTATTATATGTAGGAAAAGTTTGGGCACTTAAATATCATGAACAAAAATATTTTATTCTTTTTAATGCTTCTGACATTTGGGAATTTCCTTTCACTCTCTGTTCTTCCTTCCTTCCTTCCTTCCTTCCTTCCTTCCTTCCTTCCTTCCTTCCTTCCTTCCTTCCTTCCTTCCTTCCTTCCTTCCTTCCTTCCTTCCTTCCTTCCTTCCTTCCTTCCTTCCTTCCTTCCTTCCTTCCTTCCTTCCTTCCTTCCTTCCTTCCATCCTTCCTTCCTTCCTTCCTTCCTTCCATCCTTCCTTCCTTCCTTCCTTCCTTCCTTCCTTCCTTCCTTCCTTCCTTCCGCCACTTCCTTCCTTCCGCCACTTCCTTCCTTCCGCCACTTCCTTCCTTCCGCCACTTCCTTCTGCCACTTCCTTCCTTCCGCCACTTCCTTCTGCCACTTTCTTCCGCCACTTCCTTCCTTCCTTCCTTCCTTCCTTCCTTCCTTCCTTCCTTCCTTCCTTCCTTCCTTCCTTCCTTCCTTCCTTCCTTCCTTCCTTCCTTCCTTCCTTCCTTCCTTCCTTCCTTCCTTCCTTCCTTCCTTCCTTCCATCCTTCCTTCCTTCCTTCCTTCCTTCCCTCCTTCCTTCCTTCCTTCCGCCACTTCCTTCCTTCCGCCACTTCCTTCCTTCCGCCACTTCCTTCCTTCCTTCCTTCCGCCACTTCCTTCCTTCTTTCTTTATTTCTTTGAATATCTTCCTCCCTTTCATTCCTCCCTTTCTCCCTCCCTCAATTGTAATGTCAATTTGTTAAACAGGAAGTAGTTTCAGGAATTTTCTCTTACCTGAATATAATTTTGAAGCTTAGAAATGGATCAAGAAGAAAATTGTGTGAAGACAGAGCATTTTAAAAGATTTTAACATCAGATTTAGAGTTTGCTATTGAAAATTCAAAAAGACAGCATTGAAATGATGGAATGGATGATTTTAAGGGTCTTTTTTTTTTTATTTCTTTGATACCAATTATGATCTCAATTTTTTCACCTTCGAAAAATACATCTTGAAAATTGCTACTTTGAAAACTCAAAATATTTCCAAAACAAGGAAATGGATTGATGCAGATGAAAATATCATCTTCTAAATAGTCATCATCTAGTCCAAAGGATTCTCCTCACACAGTAAGCTTTATGGAGATTTCTATCCTCACACAAACACAGAAGAATTTTTCAACTGACTAGAAAATCTGTAAAAACAAATGAACCTTTGAAAAAAAACATCCATAAAGAGCAGGAAATTATATGCATCCATCCTTACGATATGTTGGTTACTAAATATTGCCTCTGGTTTGTGGGTGAGTACATTTCCCATTCACACACACACATACACCTCCCCCCCTGCACACATCTGATATTGGATCTCAAAGAGGGGATTTTCTTTTTTTCTATTCAGTAGACATTGCTTCTCAAAGTCAAGGCCTATTCTTTTTTGATTCTCCTATTGCCTAGATTTATTACCTACAAGGTAATGTGCCTCTGTCTATTAGCACGGGGTAGGAGGGGACATGGAGACCTGCGATTTGAAAACAACTAGCAGCTTGAGAAAGAGGAGTACTTCTGGAATACACTGTAAAGGCAAAATATGAGGCCATAATCAGGGGCAGTTTGCTGTGCTGGCACAGTTTCTTCTGGAGAGAAAGCATGGAAAACCTTTTCGCTAAGATGTTTGCGGCAAGAGACGCAGAAGACGAGCAGACGGCAGCTCTCCGAAGGTAGGTGCTGGTCCCGGGCGTCTTTCAGCGGAAGCCGTGCTCTGGAGCGCACCGCGACCAGCACAATGCTCTGTGAGTGAAAAAGCCGCTTCTTCACCTCCAGGAGACGGTGATCTCGGCAGATGCTGAGATGTAAAGAACAAAGCCGCACAGCACCGGGATTGAGTGCACAGCCTTATAACTGAGAGATGAAACTAACCAATTTCCAGCAGTTTATATATATATTAACATACATAGGGAAAGAGTTTTTAGACAACTTTCCCTTTGCATACTCCTAAGTCTTATGCAGCATTCCGTGCACAATCTTACTTTTTGCTTTCGCCCCGGAGATGGTAAGAACTCGACTACCTTCATGAAAAAAGTTTCAGGGATGCTTGCTGTGCTGGCACAGTTTCTTCTTGAGAGAAACCATGGAAAACCTTTTCGCTAAGATGTAGGTGGCAAGAGACGCATAAGATGGGCAGACGCAGCTCTCCGAAGGTAGGTGCCGGTCCCGGGCGTCTTTCGGCAGAAGCCGTCCTCCGTAGCGCACCGCGACTGGCAAAATGCTCTGTACGCGAAAAAGCCACTTTGTCGCCTCCAGGAGACCGTGACGTCAGCTAATGCTTAGACGCAAAGAACGAAGCCACACAGCACCGGGATTCAGTGCGCAGAAGCCGCGCTCAGGAGCGCTCCGTGACCTTCACAATGGTTTTTACACGAGCAAACCGCTTTGTGGTTTCGGGGAATACCGAAAGAACAAGCAGAAGCTTTAGACACGATTGCCACCATTGTGTAGAGTTTTGCTCGTTCTAGCAGGAATAACTGCTTCAGTTCTAACACTAGGTGTCGCTCCTTATCAAGGTTTGGCTGCTTTTAATCATTTGAGATGCTGGATGTTCAAACAACTAAACATAACATCTTCTGTTTTAAATCAGGTGCTCACTGACGTAGATACTATTAGACCTAGCACACTGCAAATAAGAGCTGTAATAGATTTATTGTTATTAACACATGGGCACGAGTGTAAGGAATTTGAAGGAATGTGTTGTATGAATCTTTTTCCAGTCGATTTCTTCCTATTATCTTGTCCTTGTGTGAGTTTCTTATGAATGGCTGCAGAATGGTCAAAAAGATTCATACAACACATTCCTTCAAATTCCTTACACTCGTGCCCATGTGTAATCCTAACAATAAACCTATTACAACTCTTATTTGCAGTGTGCTATGTCTAAGAGTATCTACGTCATGAACACCTGATTTAAAAAAGATGTTACGTTTAGCTGTTTGAACATCCAGCATCCCAACTGATTAAAAGCAGCCAAACCTTTATAGGCAGCGACACCTAGTGTTAGAACTGAAGCAGTTATTCCTGCTAGAACGAGCCAAACTCTACACAATGGTGGCAATCAGGTCTTAAACTTGTGCTTGTTCTTTTGGTATTTCCGGACACGTGCAAAGACCATTGTGAAGGTCACAAAGTGCTCCGGACCACGGCTGCTGCAGAAAGAAGCCCGGGACCGGCGCCTACCTTCAGAGAGCTGCCTAGGCCCATTTTCTGCATGTCTAACTGTCTACATCTTAGCGAAAAGCTTTTCCACGCTTTCTCTCAAGAAGAAACTCTGCCAGCACTGCAAGCGTCCAAAAACATTTTTCATGAAGTTAGTTGAGTTCTTACCAGCTCCGAGGCGAAAAGAAAAAGTAAGATTGACAACGGAGTACTAGATAAGGTTTAGAAGGATGCAAAGGGAAAGTTATCCAAGAACTCTTTCCTTTTGAATGTTAATGTAAGTATAAACTGCTGGAAATTGGTTACCTCCTGTCCTCTCTCAGTCTGAAAGCTGCACAATCAATCCCGGTGCTGTGAGGCTTTGCTCTTCGCGTCTCATCATCTGCCGAGCTCTCCATCTCTCGGGGGCGAAGAAGCAGCTTTTTCACGCACTGAGCATTGTGCACGTCACAGTGCGCTCCGGAGCACGGCTTCTGACAAAAGACGCTGGGGGACCAGCACCTACCTTCGGAGAGCTGCCGTCTGCCAGTCTTCTGCATCTCTTTTCGCCTACATCTTAGCGAAAAGCTTTTTCACGCTTTCTCTCCAGAGAAACTGTGCCAGCACAGCAAACTGCCCCTGATTATGGCTTCATATTTTGCCTTTGCAATGGATTCAAGAAGTACTCCTCTTTCTTAAGCGGCTAGTTGTTTTCAAATCGCCGCCCTCCATGACCCCTCCTACCCCCGTGTGAATAGACACAGGCACATTACCTTGTAGGTAATAAATCCAGGCAATAGGAGAATCCAAGAAGAATACACCTTGACTTTGAGAAGCAATGTCTACTGAATAGAAAAAGGATAACGCCCTTCTTTGAGGACCCAATATCAAACATCTGTGTGCAGGGGGGGAGGTGTATGTGTGTGTGGAATGGCAAGTGGTACTCACCCATAAACCAGAGGCAATATTTAGTAACCAACATATCGTAAGGATGAATGCATATAATTTCCTGCTCTTTATGGATGTTTTTTTTCAAAGGTTCATTTGTTTTTACAGATTTTCTAGTCAGTTGAAAAAATTCTTCTGTGTTTGTGTGAGGATAGAAATCTCCATAAAGCTTACTGTGTGAGGAGAATCCTTTGGACTAGATGATGACTATTTAGAAGATGGATATTTTCATCTGCATCAATCCATTTCCTTGTTTCGGAAATATTTTGAGTTTTCAAAGTAGCAATTTTCAAGATGTGTTTTTCGAAGGTGAAAAAATTGAGATCATAATTGGTATCAAAGAAATAAAAAAAAAAAATCCTTAAAATCATCCATTGCATCATTTCAATGTTGTCTTTTTGAATTTTCATAGCTAACTCTAAATCTCATGTTTTTATTCTTTTAAAAACGCTCTGTCTTCACACAATTTTCTTCTTGATCTATTTTGAAGTTGCAAAATGTTATTCAAGTAAGAGTAAATTTCTGAAACTACTTCACATTTTACAAAATGACATCACAGTGCAGGGAGGGAGGAAGAGAGGGAGGAAGGGAAGGAAGGAAGAAAAGAAAGAGAGAAAGAGAGAAAGAGAGAAAGAAAGAGAGAAGAGAAGAGAGAAAGAAGAAGAAGAAAGAAAGAAAGAAAAGAAAAGAAAGAAAGAAGAAAGAAAGAAAGAAAGAAAGAAAGAAAGGAAAGAAAGAAAGAAAGAAAGAAAGAAAGAAAGAAAGAAGAAAGAAAGAAAGAAAGAAAGAAAGAAAGAAGAAGGAAAGAAGGAAGGAAAGAAGAAGGAAGGAAGGAAGGAAGGAAGGAAGGAAGGAAGGAAGGAAGGAAGGAAGGAAGGAAGGAAGGAAGGAAGGAAGGAAGGAAGGAAGAAGAAAGGAAGGAAGGAAGGAAGGAAGGAAGGAAGAAAGAAAGAAAGAAAGAAAGAAAGAAAGAAAGAAAGAAAGAAAGAAAGAAAGAAAGAAGAAGAAAGAAAGAAAGAAAGAAAGAAAGAAAGAAAGAAAGAAAGAAAGAAAGAAAGAAAGAAGAAGAAAGAGAGAGAAAGGAAAATCCCAAATGTCAAAAATCTTAAAAAGTATAAAATATTTGTGTGGATGATAATTAAGTGCCGAGACTGTTCCTACATATAATAATGCTAAAAGGAACTTCTATGTGAGACCAAAACAGTTAAACTGGAAGGCAGTTTCTCAGAATCAATAGTCTTCTATCTTCAGCTAGTTACTGCTACTGCACAGAATGAATATTACCACAGAATAATAGAATGGTTTGGATTTGAAGGGACCTTAAAGTTCACCTAAATTTACCCCACATGTCGTTGGCAGGGACACCTTCCACTAGACCGCCTTAAGCTCAAAGACCCATTCAAGCTGGCCTTGAACACCTTCCAGGAATGGGTCACCCACAACATGTTCCAGTGTCTCACCAGCCTCCTGGCAAGGAATTTCTTCCCAATACCCAAAGGAAACATATACTCTTCAGGTTTTTAAAGCCATCAACACTTTTCCTATCGCTCCATGCCCCTTGTGTAACTCATCTGCCTCCTTCTGCTAGGCTGCCTTCAGATACTGGAGGACTGCTCTAACATTTGCTCAGAGTCTGCTCTTCTCCAGGCTGAGAAGATTGCCTGGAGGACTCTGGCTTGATGACAGGCTCCCTGAGCTACACTGGGGGCTCAGACCATTCTTCTTCTTGGACTTGTTGAAGGATGCACAAGCACTGCTGATTGTGCTTCATTGTGGTACAGGTAATAAATAGTTGATTGTTTTAATAAAGACACACTTGAAATGCTAAGAGCCAGATTTTAAAGCAAAATTAATTGGAGAAAGATTCCTAAACGTGTGGCCTATTACCCCAACCCATCTATTGGTTGTAAATGACCTTCCGTGCTGATGTTATGGTGCATGAACCAAAGCCAAGTGATGTTATACTACTTAAGACAGATGTTCTACCTTCTTACTAGAATATGTGCTTACAGTTTTAAAGCAATCCCCCAAACATTAAGAATAAGAGATTACCTCATGAAGAAATGAAGTGCTTTGGTTGACAGTAAAATGCATTTGAAGGAAATGGGTTTGTGGACGAGCACAGCAAGATCTCAGAAGTAGAGTGCCAGCTTAGTTCTCTGCTTCGGAGATAAGTGAAGCAATTCAGGAATGTCTTTCCATGAAAATTGTTTACAGACCTTTCTGCACAATGTTTTACCAAGCAGCATCAGAAATGCGTGCAAATAATAGACTAGTCACTACAAGGTTGTCATCCGTGAGTGGTAAGGCAACTCTCACTCATAAGCAGTGGTTTTGCTGTTGTGCCTCTTAGAATAGACAAAAAAGAATGAGGAAAACTAATTTTTCCATCTAGTTTTCCTTTCGGTATTGGTTCCAAGACTATTTTCCCGCCCTCAGGAGACAGTAAAATCTGTCAACAACTGAAATGCTTTAGAACTGGAAATGATCTGAATCACAAATATTTCTTTTCAAATAAAATTTAAAAACATCAGTCATAACTGTAAAACAGATTGAGCTATTTAAATATGAATGTTCTATACATACTAAAACTTTCCCAGAGATAACTCTTGTGTCCTAAGTCTGTTTAAAAGTCTAGAGTTCCTGGTAAAAAACTTATATGCAGGTGAGGTAGCTACGTGATAGTCTCTTTCCAGCTTTATTATACTCTTCACTCTCACCACCACTACCAATTGATTTCCATAAGTTCTTAGAAAACTGTAATTTTAACTTTTTCAGTTTTATTGCAAAAAAATTACAGTGACAAGAGTTCTTTGCACTCCCTGTTTTCTGAGAAGCCTGGACCATCAAGCCTTAGGAACTTGATCATGAGTTTTATTTCATCTCAAAGTAAATTTTAAGGGAGTGGCAGAGAGAATGGGAGCCTCAGGCAAAACAATTTAGGCTTCTAATTCTTGTATTGTCCTACTTACCTATGACAAGAACTGGAAAGAGGATAGATTAGAGTTAGCAGCTGTTGAACATTTGCACATACTCTTCCACTAAAGAAGAGGTCAAGGATGCTTTTCTGGCCCTCCCTCCACGAGCTGCAGCTTCCTTCAAGGCACTTTCACCTGCTGTGGCATGGAGCCCTTCACCAGCTGCAGTGTAGCTATGTGTTCCTCCATGGTTCTCTAGGGACTGCTGGGAGATAACCTGCTTCACTAGGATATCATCAGGGACTGCAGGGGATTCTTTGCTCTGTCAACTGGAACACCTCCTCCTCCTCTTTCTTGTCTCACTTTAGTATCATGGACCTGGTTCAGGGCAAATTTGGGAGAGACCCCCCACAGGGCCCCCTAGGAAATCGGATTCTACCACCCCTCCCCCAACCGGTCCAGGAGAAAATACTTCCTTGGAGAAAAGTGGAAAAAAACTGTTTATTAAACAAGAAAACTTAATATTAAACAATAAAACCCCTTGCTGCTCCAAAGGAGATGACAAACCCAGAAAGTCCCCTCCCTAGATTCCAGTTCAGCTCACTCAGTCCCTTATCAATCCCTCCAGCGCTGGAAATGCCGTTGCCCAGGCCCGGCCTGGCCCACCGATGAGAGCTGCTGGTGCTCTTATGGTTGTTCAGTCCAGAGCAGGTGTGAACAGGTCCAGAGAAAGGGGGAAAAAAGGAAAAAAAAGCACAGTCCAGGGAACTTCTTTGCCTCAGCTAGCTAAACTAACTAAAAAAAAGCAAGAAAAAAAAAGTGAGCCCTGTCCCGCCGTCTGTTCATCCGCAGAAAACACGCAGTCCAGAAGCAGGAATGTGTAGGAGTGAGTTCAGTGTCTGAAAACAAACTGCGCGCCTCCTCTCCCCCCCTCAATCTTTGAAGCAAGTCTTAAAGGTGCAAAACTTACTATTCAGCATAAACGGAAAGAGACGATTGGGGATAAAAGCATCATATAGTCAAGCTAGGACATTCCACCCCTTATCCCCATATTGTCAGCTTACTACTAAAACTAATATATATATTCTAACTCTATAAACACATACATCAGACATTCAATATACAGCTATACACAGACAATGGTAGTAACATTTAGCAAACAGTGATATTTACACGTAGGTCTCACCCAACAATGAGATCTCCCTGAGGTACACATCGTGTTCTTCCATCTCTTTGCATTATCCACCATGTGGAACCTGGTCCCTGAGCAATGACAACCCCACGAATGGGTTTGTCTGTACTTGAGGCAGAATTGATCCAAACTGTCTTCCCTAATAAACCTCTGACATGTACCACTGGGACTTTGTCTCCATCTACTCTATGCAAAGGCTCAGATTGGGCAGGGCCCACTCGGTTAGTAGAGCCTCAGGTGTTAACTAGCCAGGTGGCTTTTGCCAGATGCTGCTCCCAGTTTTTGAAAGATCCCCCACCTAATGCTTTCAAAGTTGTTTTCAACAGTCCATTGTACCTCTCCACTTTCCCTGCAGCTGGTGCATGGTAGGGAATATGGTACACCCACTCAATGCCATGTTCCCTAGCCCAGGTGTTGATAAGGCTGTTCTTGAAATGAGTCCCATTGTCTGATTCAATCCACTCAAGGGTTCCATGTCTCCACAGGACTTGCTTTTCAAGACCCAGGATGGTGTTCCGGGCAGTAGCATGAGACACAGGATAGGTTTCCAGCCATCCCGTGGTGGCTTCTACCATGGTCAGAACGTAGTGCTTGCCTTGGCGTGTTTGGGGCAGCGTGATGTAGTCGATCTGCCAGGCCTCCCCATACCTGTACTTGGACCACCGCCCACCATACCACAGGGGCTTCACTCGCTTGGCTTGCTTGATGGCAGCACACGTCTCACAGTCATGGATAACCTGAGAAATACTGTCCATGGTTAGATCCACCCCTCGGTCTCATGCCCACTTATAGGTGGCATCTCTACCCTGATGACCTGAGGCGTCGTGGGCCCACCGAGCTAGGAATAACTCTCCCTTGTGTTCCCAATCTAGGTTTATCTTTGACACCTCTATCTTTGCAGCCCGGTCTACCTGCTCATTGTTTTGGTGCTCCTCATTAGCTCTGCTCTTGGGGACATGGGCATCTACATGGCGGACCTTCACAGGTAGCTTCCCTACCCTAGCAGCGATGTCTTTCCACTCATCAGCAGCCCAAATCGGTTTTCCTCTACGTTGCCAGTTAGCTTCTTTCCACCTCTCCAGCCATCCCCACAGAGCATTGGCTACCATCCATGAATCAGTGTAAAGGTAGAGCCTTGGCCACTTCTCTCTCTCAGCAATGTCCAGGGCCAGTTGAACGGCCTTGAGCTCTGCAAGTTGGCTTGATCCACCTTCTCCTTCGGTAGCTTGAGCGACCTGTCGTGTGGGGCTCCATACGGCTGCTTTCCACTTTCGTTTCATTCCCACAATGCGACAAGAACCGTCAGTGAAAAGAGCGTAGCACATTTCTTCCATTGGCAGTTCATTGTATGGTGGAGCTTCTTCAGCACGTGTCACTTCTTCTTCCTCTTCATCAGCAAGACCAAAGTTTTCACCTTCCGGCCAGTTTGTAATTATTTCCAGAATCCCAGGGCGATTCAGTTGTCCAATATGGGCGCGCTGTGTGATCAGAGCAATCCATTTGCTCCATGTGGCACTGGTGGCATGGTGCGTAGAGGGAACCTTTGCTCTGAACATCCACCCCAGTACTGGTAGTCGGGGTGCCAGGAGGAGTTGTGCTTCAGTGCCTATTACCTCTGAGGCAGCTTGGACTCCTTCATAGGCTGCTAAAATTTCCTTCTCTCTTGGGGTATAGTTGGCTTCAGACCCTCTGTAGCTTCGACTCCAAAATCCAAGTGGTCAGCCTCGAGTCTCCCCAGGCACCTTCTGCCAAAGGCTCCAGGACAAGCCATGGTTCCCGGCTGCAGAGTAGAGCACATTCCTCACCTCTGGTCCTGTCCTGACTGGGCCAAGGGCAACTTGGCATGAGCGATCTCCTGCTTGATCTGGGTGAAGGCTTGTTGCTGCTCAGGGCCCCAGTGGAACTTGTTCTTCTTACGGGTGACCAGGTAGAGAGGGCTCACAATCGGACTGTACTCAGGAATGTGCATTCTCCAAAAGCCTATGGCACCTAGGAAAGCTTGTGTTTCCTTCTTGCTGGATGGTGGAGACATTGCTGTGATCTTGTTGATGACATCAGTGGGAATCTGATGCCTTCCATCTTGCCACTTCACTCCCAGAAACTGGATCTCTTGAGCAGGTCCCTTGACTTTGCTCTTTTTGATGGCGAAGCCGGCTTTCAGGAGAATCTGGATAATTTCCCTTCCTTTCTCAAACACTTCTGCTGCCGTCTTCCCCCATACAATGATGTCATCAATGTATTGCAGATGTTCTGGAGCCTCACCCTTTTCTAGTACACTCTGGATCAGTCCATGGCAGATAGTGGGGCTGTGCTTCCACCCCTGGGGCAGTCGGTTCCAGGTATACTGCACTCCCCTCCAGGTGAAAGCAAACTGAGGCCTGCAATCTGCTGCCAGAGAAATGGAGAAAAATGCATTGGCAATGTCAATGGTGGCATACCACTTCGCTGCCTTGGACTCTAGCTCATACTGGAGTTCCAGCATGTCCGGCACAGCAGTGCTCAGTGGTGGAGTCACTTCATTCAATGCACGGTAGTCCACAGTCAATCTCCATTCTCCCTCAGACTTACGCACAGGCCAGATGGGGCTGTTGAAGGGTGAGTGGGTCTTGCTGACCACCCCTTGGCTCTCCAGCTCACGGATCATTTTGTGAATGGGGATCACGGCATCTCGATTCGTCCGATACTGCCGGCGGTGCACTATCGAGGTGGCAATTGGCACCTGTTGCTCTTCCACCTTCAGAAGTCCTACTGCAGATGGGTCTTCTGACAGTCCAGGCAAGGTGTTCAATTGCTTGACGCCCTCTGCCTCTACAGCAGCTATTCCAAATGTCCATCTGAATCCCTTTGGGTCCTTGAAATACCCACTTCGGAGGAAGTCTATGCCTAAAATGCATGGGGCCTCTGGGCCAGTCACAATAGGGTGTTTCTTCCACTCATTTCCAGTCAGGCTCACCTCAGCTTCCACCAAAGTGAAATCCTGGGATCCCCCTGTCACACCGGCAATAGAAACAGACTCTGCCCCCACATGTCTCGATGGGATTAATGTACATTGTGCACCAGTGTCGACCAAAGCTTCGTATTCTTGTGGTTCAGATGTGCCAGGCCAACGAATCCACACAGTCCAAAAAACACGGTTTTCCCTAGCCTCTACCTGGCTAGAGGCAGGACCCCTCTAAGCCTGGTTATCCTTCTTTCCCTGGACATATGTCTTGGAGGTTCCTTCAAGGGCATCAAAAATGTTGTCATTATCATCATATATGACAGTTCGGTTACTGGCTACTGGAGCTGCTTCCCTTTTGGAACTTCCTCTCTGAGTCTTCAGTTCACGCACCCGTTGTACCAGAGCAGCAGTAGGTTTTCCATCCCATCTCCTCATGTTTTCTCCACAATCACGCAGGAAGAACCACAGCTCAGCTCGTGGGGTGTACCTTCTCTCTCCATCTGGGGAGCATCTGCGTTGGGCACCAGAACCTCTGATCTGTACTGCTGAGATTTGAAGAAGGTCTTCCTTAATCTCCTCTCTGAGCTTCTTGTGATTCTCCTCTATCTTATCCTCTAACCTCTGCAGACGTGTTTCCACTGCTGTGATTCTGGCATGTGTTGGGCCATGCACAGCGTCTGCATATGCTCGGAGTTTTTTTGCCATATCCAGCACGGTCTCCTCACCATCATTATTGCTAGAGCAGAAGCATATTCATGTGGCCCGAGTCGTACAAGTTTTGTCCACATTACAGATGTGCATGGTACCAAGTCTGGATTTACAGTGTTTACATCATCCGAGAAGACAATCTCTGCCACTGCCATTTCCCTCAAGCATTGGATCCCTTGCTCTATGGTCTTCCACTGTGTTTGCTGCATATAGAGATCGTCTGCACACAGGTATCTTTGTGCAACACTTCCCAGGACCCGTGCCTAGAGGCTGTGAGGGTTAGCCCCCCCTCATCATTCCTTGGTCAATGACAGGATCATGTGACAGGGATCCCAAATGCCTGGCTTCACTACCATCCAAAACTGTAGCCTCACCTGCAGCATCCCAGAGACGGACTAACCAACTAATTATGGATCCATCAGGCCGCCGGGTATAATCCTTCCTTAGGCCACGAAGGTCCTTCAGGGAATAGGACTCAATATTGGCTTCTGAGGCTGTGTCAGTTTCATTAACTTTGGGCTTTTTGTCAGTAGTTGGGGGTGAGGGTCCTTCCCCTGGATCATCATCGTCAGTCACTGGCCGATTGGTTTTGCTCGTGTACTTCTTTCCTGCAGCAACTGCCAGTGGCTTAGGCTTACTGTCTGGTTCAGTTCCAGCCTGAGCAGTTGGAGTGTTGGCTGCAGCCTGAGTGATTGGAGTAGCTGCTGCTTTATCTCCCTGCCTGCCTGCCTCTGTCTGCTGCCCTACAATATCTAGCAGGGTGCGATAAGCATAGGCCAGGGCCCAGCTTATTGCAATGAGACTTTTTTCCTTACAGTCACCATGGCATTTCTCTTTCAGGTATTTTCCCACCTCAGCTGGGTTCTGAATTTGTTCACATGGAAAATCCCAGTCTACAGGATCAGAAAATTCCTTCAGGGTTTGGCCCATATTTTCCCATTCTCCACACCACTCATCATTTTTCATGCCTGAGTCTACTTCTGGGTCAGGGGTCTTGTCAGCTCCTCTGGACATCTCAGCCCTCATTCTAGAGAAGCTGCAGACCATATAGAGGAAGCTTACCACATTAAATGCCAGAAACATGGTCTCCTTACCATTCAGGGGAAACTGAACATTCTCAAAAAGTGACATAACAGATTCAGAGGAGAAGAAGGAAAGGAAAGGCTGGAAAGTCTCATTCCCTGCTCCTCCTCTAACAAACTGGGTGCAATTACTAACAAATTCCCAAAACATACTGCCGGAACTAGGACGCGGGGTAGGACGAAGAAACCATAAACCATACATATTGTAAGCAGACTCCAGCAACCTTGTAAATGCCCCATAAATCATTATCACCAAGGCCAGCAAAATAGCTATTCCAATCCGTGCCCCTGTACTGTGAAACTTACGTCTTAGGGACAATAATCCTAGTGACCAGAAAGGTACTGAAACCTCAAAAAGGCTTATAGACCAGAACCACATGAAGGCCTCCACCCCAAGAGACATTACAAAATCGAGCAACATGGCTACTGACTGCTTTAACTCACTACAGAGCAAGCACAACCAACATGCAATCAATAATGCTTTTTTCCACTTTCTCGAGCCTCACGTTGGGCGCCAATTGATGTGTTTGTCCTGGTTCAGGGCAAATTTGGGAGAGAACCCCCAAAGGGCCCCCCTAGGAAATCGGATTCTACCACCCCTCCCCCAACCGGTCCAGGAGAAAATACTTCCTTGGAGAAAAGTGGAAAAAAACTGTTTATTAAACAAGAAAACTTAATATTAAACAATAAAACCCCTTGCTGCTCCAAAGGAGATGACAAACCCAGAAAGTCCCCTCCCCAGATTCCAGTTCAGCTCACTCAGTCCCTTATCAGTCCCTCCAGCCCTGGAAATGCCGTGGCCCAGGCCCGGCCTGGCCCACCGATGAGAGCTGCTGGTGCTCTTATGGTTGTTCAGTCCAGAGCAGGTGTGAACAGGTCCAGAGAAACGGGGAAAAAAGGAAAAAAAAGCACAGTCCAGGGAACTTCTTTGCCTCAGCTAGCTAAACTAACTAAAAAAAAGCAAGAAAAAAAAAGTGAGCCCTGTCCCGCCGTCTGTTCATCCGCAGAAAACACGCAGTCCAGAAGCAGGAATGTGTAGGAGTGAGTTCAGTGTCTGAAAACAAACTGCGCGCCTCCTCTCCCCCCCTCAATCTTTGAAGCAAGTCTTAAAGGTGCAAAACTTACTATTCAGCATAAACGGAAAGAGACGATTGGGGATAAAAGCATCATATAGCCAACCTAGGACATTTCCATACTCTTTTTTCCCCTCACTTGCCACTGCCTATTCATGTTTTGGGCTTTTGACCATATATTCTCACAGAGACTGATGGGCTAAGTTGCAAAAATGTGTCTTGCTAGAAAATGACATGCTGTACAAAACCATGATATTATAGAAAAGAATATTGGAGGTACAAATATACTGCTAAAGGTCCGGAAAATTGACAGTGCTTCATTGTAATACATCCCCTGATTTTGCCTTCTTTCTCCTTAAGATCTGGAAAGAATACTGGGCAGGAGACAGTGCTGTTTCAAGGAAAAGACGTTTTTAGGATTCTAGGGTGCACGATCAACTTTCTTGAGAACATTGAGGAAAGGCACTTTGTCTTTTGTGGTAAATATCATTAGGCAGTAGTGACAAATTCCGACCAACAAGAGCAGGTCAAAATCTGGTGAGACCAAGCAATACACCTTGAGTGGCCAGGACAGAACCATAGAGTCGTAGAATCAGTTGAATTGGAAGGAGCCCGTCAGGAGCATCAAGTCCAACTTCTGGCCCTTCATGGGACCGTCCTCGAGAATCACACCAGAAGCCTGAGAGCAATGTCCAAAAGCTTCCTGAACTTTAGATAGGCGTGATGCTGTGACCACTCCCTGGAGAGACTCTTCCAGTGCCCAGCCAACCTCTGGTTAAAAGACTTTTTCCTGATACCCTCCCCTGACTCAGCTGCATGCCATTTATTCGAGTTCTGTCCTTGTAAACCTCATTTGAGAACTTTCTGATACCTTCATGTCTTTTTTCATTGTGGCACCCAAAGCTGCCCCCAAGCACTCAAGGTGAGGCCGCCCCAGAGCAGAGGAGAGCAGGACAATGCCCTCCCTTGCCCAGCTGGTGATACTGTGCCTGATGCACCCCAGGACAGGCTTGGCCCTCTGGGATACATCAGGCCAGGGAACTGCTGATGCACATTCAGCTTGCCATTGTCAGGAGCCTGACTTCCTTTCTGCACTGCTTCTCTCCAGCCTCTGGCTCCCTAGTCTATACACTAACGCACCACGATTGCCCAGTCCCAGGTGCTGAATTCCGCACTCGCTCTCGTACAACTCCATATGCTTGGGGATTGCCTGTGGGAAACCTTGTGAACAGCAGATTTTGGGAAAAGGCAGGCCTCAGAGACAGCAGAACTGTGATTGGAGCTAAGCAGTAGTCATAAGGTTTGTCAGCAGAAAAATGATAGAAGAAGTAGAGAAGTAAGGACAAATAGAACAATGGCTTGTGTATCTAAAAAGTATATCTAGCCAGATGTTAGGAAATTCTAAGCTTAATAATGGAGCTCTTTGCATTGTATCTTAAGGCTTACAAGCAGGTCTTGTATTCAAAAGAAGCAAGCATTCTTTTAACCAAAGGTATGTGTGCTTATAGGGATTGGATAGAACTACTGTCAATATGCTTTTGCTTTGTGGGATTGGTCAAAAAACTTTTCAAGGAAGTTGTAGCATCAAGTTCTTTGTCTGCTGCTGGATGTGAGCTGCTGGCATCTTCCCACTGTCATAACCATGTCATGAGACTGATGCTGGAAAATACAACAGCCCCTTTCGTGATTTGTGCATAGACTCCTGGCCTGCCATAAATGCCCATCTCTCTTATTTGTCCAGATCTCTCTTGCAGGGTCTCACTGGCCTCAAGGGAGTTAGTTCACAGCTCCTCCCAATGTAGTGTCTCTGGCAAACGTGCTTAATATTCCTTCAAGTGCCGAGTCCAGGTCGTTCCAAAGATGTTGAAGAGAACTGGCCCAAGGATGATATTGTCTTAGCCACTGAAATTAGCGCTTCATGCTTCTTCTTGCTCCTTAGTGCAGAAATCACAACAAATATCTTCTTTGTTTCTTTTCTATCCATGCAGATATCTTTGCTTATGCTCATGCTTTTTATCCCAACAGCAGCTGACACGACATTTACATACACAGCAGGAGCACGCTTTTCCTGCTCTTACTAGACTTAACAATTTTGCAATCTGTCAATCAGTGACCTTTGCAACTGAAGTCAGACCTTCAGCATTTCCCATCAAAAGAGTAGAATGTCCTCAGAAGAAGAGAAAACTTTGCTGCAGACTCTGTAAGCCTGCAGAATATATCATAAGGAGTTAGCATCACAATCATTTCAGCACTGACCCTATACTTGAGCAGGGAAAAAACTTCAAAGAAGAGCTATTTAATGCAGCAACATATCTGAGAAATGAAACAACTAGGATCTTCCAAACTGGTCCCTGCAGTAGAAATGTACTTGTAAGAATACAGAAGATAAAAGATATGGTTTGGATAGGCTATATCCGTGTAAAGCTAAATTGGATCTCATCCCGTAGATGAAAGATCAAGAAGCTCAAAGTGGAGCTAGAGAGACACATCCACATAATGAGATATAGCAAAGCATTTTTCAAGATAATTAGGCATTCTGGTGTGTGGCATTGTGTGTTTTTAGAATCAGTTATTCCTTTTGTAACTCAATAATGGTTCGGGGTATTCGGTTCCCCACCATGTACTTCCCTCACAATGCTTTCTCCCTGTTAGAGCTGCTCCCCCCTCCCCTGCCTGTCATGGTAACCACCCTTCTTATCGCGAGAATTCTCTCTGCCAGTCATTCCTTAATTTGATGTATGATTTGCCCCTGGAGTTTTTCCCCTCCCCTGTGTGATCCTCAGTGGCTTAGCTGTAACCCACGCTCCTCCCTGGGTCCTTGCTATTGGTAAGCTTTGTGTCTCCTCCTATCACACCCACTCCCTTTATCAGCGTCCCCCCGGGACTCTGCCTTTGTCACCTCTCCCTGAACCCACCGGGGAAGAAGAACAAGATTAAAAGGTCCTTGGTACTTATACAGGCGTCTCTCCTCCTTCCTTTGCTTTGGTAACCTGTAGCCGAAAATCCCGCCTGCGCCACCCATGCTGCAGATGGTACACAACTGCTCAGGGTTCCGGAGGGAATCTGGGAGTGGCACTTTGTGTGGCCATCTTCGGCTGGGCCGCGGTCAGCCTAGCCGGGCACCCGCACAGCCCCGCGGCCGTGGGTGAGAGGCTACACTGGTGGACTGGGCAGTTAGATTAAGTCTGCCACACTTACTCACATTTGGGGACTGAATTGTGGAGTGCTAAACCATATCTGCTGCTATAGAAAGTAAAAGAGATTCATCCAAATTGTATGGTTGGTGTGAACACTCTCAATCTATTGTAAAACACTTCATAAGCTATTAACCGGTCATAGGAACAAAATGAAATAAAGCTGTCATGCCATCCTGGAATGGGAAAATATGTTTCAAATATTTTTTTCCTTCTGTTTTCTTCTACTTTTTTTTTTTTTTTTTTTTTTTTTTTTAATCCCACTAGAAGTGATTCATAATTTCAACCATTCTGGAATGCTTTTAACAGATGAATCCAGCATAGAATTTTTCTTTCAGGCCCCTTACATTCTTCATTACTGTTTTGGAATATACTCCACAGTCATTTGGTCTCAGTCAGTTTTTTATCTCTTTCCCCCAAGACAAATTTTAAAGGACGACCTAACCACTAAAAATCATCATTTCTCTGGATTCTCAAAGCTTTTTGAGAAAGTTGTTTTGTTTTGGTTTTTTCATATTGCATCATTCCTAATGTCTTCAGACCTACTACAAGTGGAAGTTAAAAGTAAATCTTATCTTAAAGAGACTGAGCAAGATAATGAACTGCCAGTCTTGGTATTTGTATGTTTCTAAATCCTTTTGATTTCAAGGTTGCCTTCCTGAATGCTCAGTTTAATTAAAAAAACATTGTGTTTCTAAAGGAGACCTAGTTCAATTGCTTCTGCAAATTCACCTACATTTTATAGGATTGTACTTCAAGAAATCTTCTTTCCTTCAAACATCAAAAGTATAGATTTGACATCATATGTGACCCTTTCATCTGTTGGAACTGTATTTCATTGTGTGAGTTTCACAGTTGCCTCCAAGAAGATTCCTTTCCATTCGCATAGCATGTTATCTGAAGATCTGTCTGCTTTCTTCACTTGCTTTAATGGGAAGACATGGGAAATACATTCTGAAGGTTATCTTTTATAGTCTACTTTTACCTACCAGTGTGCTTCTATTGACTAGAACCAATTTCAGCTGGAAAGAACATATTGTTCTGATCCGCTCATACTAGGGGGTGGTGATGGTTCCTTAACTGATCTCGGATGCAAAAGACAAGATGGAAAGGGGATTGCAGTATCACTCAAAACAAATGCACCTTTCTAGAATGACCACAGCAAATGCCTTAAAGGAATTAGGGAGAGGAAAAGAATAGAAAAGAGGGGGAGAAAGAGAGAGGGAGTATAGCTACCAAATGGAGAGAGATGAAATCCTCGCAGTTGAGCCGATGGAGTTCTCCTAGAGGAGATCTCCATGTCCTGGTTAACTCAAGGCTCTATTATAGTCCATTGCTGAGGGGGGAAACAGATCTAGAAATGGCTGAGGGGGAGCAGATGCAATAAAGAGCAAGTCTATTGAAATTGCTGAGGGGGACAAAGGTATTGAAGACGGGTACAGACAGTCCATGGTCTTAGCAGGATAAGTCAATATCAATATCAGCAGTGAGTGGGACCCGTGGTTTCAGGACTGGTTTCTATGGGAAACCAGTCTAGGTCCAGCGAACACATCTGCAGGCAACACTTAGCAGGCATCCTGCTTCAGTCACGCCACCACCCCTGGATAAGAATTACAGGGGTCTCAGCCTCAGTCCTTGAGAGGGGGGCTTCAATCTCCATCCCTCACAGTGGTAGTGGAGCTGATGAAGGATTTTCCATGGGGCGGCTACCACAGTTGCCCCAGCAAGTTCATCTGGCCGAGAGGTGGGATAATTCCTGGGCTGGTGTTGCCAAGCAGGTGCGAGCATATAGGGCGCATCACCCCTTGGCAGGCCCTGCTAGAAGCAGTCACTGTAGACACAGCTGCAAACAATCACTTGGCAGGCCAGAATTCTGCTCAGGGGCGTCAGGATTTCTGGCATTCCTCCACCACCGGCAGGCCAGCATTCCGATCAGGGTCCTCAGGGTCCCGATGTCTGTCCTGGGGACGGTCGTGAGGCAAATGCAGGGAAATTCGGACCATCTTTCACATATATTAAAAAATCTGTTTCCTAAAATGGCCAAAAAGAATGCGTAGCACTTAGAATTGAGGAAAAATAAAAACCCAAAACCAAGGCCAAAGCGCTGGAGCAATATCATTCTAGAGAATGTTATGTGTCTATGAGAAGTACAAAAAAACTTCTATTTTCAAATGCACTTACAAATAACCATTTTGCATCTGTTTTTATTTTTTTTTTTTTTTTTTTTGAAAGCTCTGGCACTTATCTGATTCCTTTTTGAGCTAATTCAGCTCAATAATCTGGTAAGAAAGCAGCTAAAAGTAAAGAGAAAAACCTATGGGGACCAGGATGCCACTTCAGCCACGTTGTCGTGAAGCATTAGGTCAGCCTTCTGCGTTGTAGAAATATGTCTGTCCTAGATGAAAATCAATGCATAGCACTATCTTCTTTTAAACTTTGTCCTTGCTACTGGGTTCCTGAATGATCAAGGTGGTTTCAAAGTAAACAACACCAAGCTCTCTAAGATACTCCCCAAAGTATTGTGATGGAATAACTTGATCAGGTGAAGAGCTCACTATGCAAGACCTGAATATGATGTCAAGAATGCTTTGTTTTGGATTACCATTGTGTGGGACCGTTTATCCCTTACCCCACTGTCCTAAGGTGATTGTTATCCCCACTGGTGTGTGTAATTTATGCTGGATATTTTGTTCTGTGCCTTTAAGATGGGCAGAGTGAAAGTTTTGTTTTGGGCCTCTTATCAGCCACTCGGCGGGACATACAGAGAGCACCAGTACTTACTGTTGCATTTTTGCTTTTTGCGCTGCTTTTTGCCTTTGCTCTTGCTTCTGCTTTGCTTCTGCTTTGCTTGCTCTTGCTTTTTTCCCCCTCTTCTCATTAGTTAATTTAGCTAAACAGTCCAAATTCCTTTCTGGACTGTTTCCCCTGTGTGGACCTGCGGAACCTGCTCCGGACTGGGATTGGAATCACCGATTTGGAAACACCGAGCAGCAGCCCCTGCGCCAGAGGGACTGATAACAGCGACCACCCCCAGGAGAGACTTTCTGAATTTGTCATCTTTTTTCAGAGTGCTGAAAGAATGGTGTCATCTGGTATTGTTCATTTTGAGTGCCGGGGGTTGCTGTGCTTGTCAAATAAATAGGTTCTTTCCACCTCTCTCCAAGGAATTCTTCCCTAACCGGTTGGGGGGAAGGGCCGTGTGGGTTTGTTTTATGGAGAAGCCCTTTTTGGGGATTCTCTCCCAAATTTGCCCTAAACCAGGACAACCACCATGTAGGTATAGGAAAAAATTAGGTAGCCACAAGGCTTTTACAGCTATTCTTGTATTTTTGGATAGTAAGGATTTAGGGGAGTAAACAAAACTGAGGTGAGTTTTACTATTGACTTGATTGCTCTTTCACTTTGAATTAACTGCTCTGCATGTCAGCTTACCCATCAGTATAAATGAGAAGAATAATATCTTCCTTCCTGCCCAAAGGATGTTTCATTATGCCCGTGATGTCAGGGACTTAAAAAAGAAGAACATTGGGATTGAAAGGAAGCACTGGCATGCCACAAGGTAACTGTAGTGATCTGTGTTTCCTCCTCAGCTTCACTGTGAGAGTAGAATTTTAATGAGCAGTTCCAAAACTTGGTCTTAGCATAGTCTGGTGACATATCTCAATAGAGCAGTGTCCAAGGGTGACTTTATGATGCTTGTATCCCCAGTCATCTGTTCTGTTAATGCTTGATATGATATTCTCTGCCTTCAAGACTGGTTCTGAGAGCAAAGGTGGGGAGAAGAAGAAGCACGGAGTTTGTTACCAGAGGCTGCACCCCTTAAAAAGCAACACTCCTCCACATTCTGCGCTGCACTGTGTTGTCTGAGCACTGACGGAGCAGAACAGAGCTCTCATTTGCTTTTTAGTTGGTTTAGCTGCCTGAGGCAGAGTTTTCCCTGGACTGCTTTTTTTTTATTTTCCTTACCCTTTTCTTGGAACGTTTCGAATCTGCCCCGGACTGGGACCTGGGGAGCACTGAGAGCTTGCACTTTGTTGCCTATGGACACCTGCTCTGGGCAGCAGCCTTCCCCATTGCCAGAGGCATTGATAACAGAGCGAGCACCCACAGGAGAGACTTTCTGATTTGTTGTCTCTTCAGAGTGGCAATTGAGTTTTGTCATCTGGTATTGTTCATTTTTTGTGCTGGGGAGTGCTTTGCCTGTTAAATAAACAGCTTTTTCCCACTCCTCTCTGAGGAAATTTTCCCCAAACCAGTTGAGGGGAGGGGCCGTGTGGGTGGGTTTTCTGGGGGGGGACCCTTTTAGAGGTTTTCTGCCAAATTTGCCCTAAACCAGGACAATTGGGATGTGCGACTTAGAGAATGATGGAATCACTTTGGTTGGAAAAGACCTTTAAGAACATTGGGTCTAAATGGATTTAGCAAATGCAACCATCAAGAAATGTTTTGCTGTTTGAAGAGACCATGGTTTATCTGATAAGCTTTGCAAGTATTTGTGTCATCGCAAGCACACATGTCCAATGTATTAGATGGGAATATAATAAGAAACCTGTGCAGATCAACAGAATGATTCTCAGGGTAGGATATTTGCATGTTTCATCTTTCTTCCTGACTTCTTCAAATGAATTCTTTTTTGAAAGTAATGATTGGAATTGTTACTCTTTTGACAGTTCTGAGTGTATTACTAACCTCTTTGGCATATGAATGCCAAACGGGTTAATTCACCTAGTTTTTTAGATAAAGACTAAGATTTAGTTCTGCTTCAGCTGGAGGCAGAAACATTGAAATCCTCTGGCCTCCTTCTTAGTACCTAATTTCTATTACAAAATTAGTGCCCAATCTTGTCCCTTAAGGTCCAGTTAGCTCAGTGTATCAACAGGGTGACTTTAGTAGGGCTCACATGATACTGCACACAGAAGCCCTCAGTGTGCAGCTCTAGCAGACAGCAATTCCATGCAGTTGGACAATCCCAGTGCTGACTTTGGCTCACCAGAAGTGTTCTTAGTAGAACGAGACAGATTTAATGGAGAGGTCTCTGCAGGAAGTGGCCTGAAGAAGACAGCAGAAATCCCAGCTGTGTGTTTGTAGAAATCATTTGAATGCCATTTCCAGAAAAAGATCTTTAAATCTAGCTAGCTTTTTCTGCAGATTATTTGTAAACTATATGCATTACATGGACAGTTTCACTGAGCATCTGAAATACAGCTGCATTTAAGGGGATTGAATCAGGGTTGGGAAGCAGTGGAATAAAGCTTTTCACGAATACCTGACATCAAGGACCCGCAGGAATGTCTCCATTTTTATGTCCAGATGCTTTTTAAAATAATGGGTGACCATTTAGCATAGTTTTAATCAGAAATACAAAGAAAATTTTAAATTCACATTTTTTATAGCTTGAATATTTTTCTTTGTTTATTTCCTGCTTTCCAATTCAGTTCTCCAAATCATATGATTAGGTAATGAGAACTCATGCTATATAAAAATATTTAATGCTATGCTTCCATGTTAAGGCCATGTATTTCCTGGAACTGTTCCAAAAAAAAAAGAAGCCTATCTGGATTCTCTCTTTCCCACGCTCATTATTAGATGAAAATCATTTCAATATTCTATTTTGACTTTAGATGGTGCAAGATTATATTCAGAAATTCAAAGCTCTGCTGTTAGGTTGTTTGCATGGTTTTCTGGCCTTTCTAACTTTGCACTACCACCACTCTTTGCAGCTATATCTTTTTGCAGTAAGGCATCACAGGTGTCTGTGAGAAGTTTTAATGTGAAACAGAACTAACATGTAAACTACACGTGACATACTCGACATATTTCACTTCAGAAAGTTACAGTATACTTAGACGGGATGAAATACGAAAGAAATAGACTTAACACAGCATTTCTAAATCTTGGAAATCTATTACCTGAACTTTGAGTCAGTTTGCAGGACTCTGTAGAAATGCAAACGTGAAGTCCAAGGAGTAGAGCAGAAGGCGTATTGGGCAGGGGGACAGAAGATTGCTCTGAAGGCTGATGTAAGCAAGATTGCATCCTATAAAGAGAGCAGCTGCTTCTGCTGGTGCCAACATAGAGAATTTGTGCCACTGGCCTAGTTTTCTGGGGACTTTTGACCTGTACGCTCTTGAGGGCTTGCAGATGTGAATTAATCTGTCCTTTGATCTTTTCTTTCATTTGAATGTCTATGACCTGATTTGGTCTTGTGTACTGTACTGTATTGTTTTATAAACAGACATGTTTCCACTCTTTGAAAGCTGTAGTTGAAAGTTAGGTTGCACTTATGAGTTGGCTGTCAAAAGAATTAATTGTCTGCTTTAAGCAAAATATCAATAGAAACATTCAATCCACTCCTGTGATACAGATTCATTTTGAATTTGCAGGGTAATTTACATCAGTGGTTGTACTGCCTGTGCAATAAATATGACTTGCTTGGTTTCTAATGATGATAATAGTCCTCTTTGTATTACTGTAAGAATTGAATCCACCATCATTCTTTTCCTCTTATTATTGTGCTGTAAAGGAAAAACAGTTTTGCATTAACCAAGGAGTAAAATGCATGCATTGAGCATGATTCTTGCAAGTAGTCCTCAATTCTGAAAAGACCTCTCAGAAGCTGCATCAAAGGGGATAGCTAGACAGATGGCAGAATGCAGAAGCTGCCGTTTAGGATCGAGTACAAAATGACACCCAAGAAATTCTTCATGGATGCTGCATAAGTACAAAGACGCCCTTATTTCAAGGTGAAAAATAGTCAATGTGAAACTTGTTCAATTAATAAAAAACTATGCTAATCAGGACACTAGAGTACCAAGCGTGCTACAAGGCTTTTTTGCAATGAACATCATTCCCAGCATGTAAAAGTACTCTTTTTATTGTAGATCGTTTAAAAGTGCAAACAATTTGGAAAAAAGTGCTTTTCTTTTTTCTATTAAAAAGAACTGTGTATCATTCTAAGAGATACTGGAAAAAGGTTTTTGAAAACAATGTTATTTTAAAGGCTAATTCTATTCATAAATACTTCACAGGAAAAAAATCTGATCTGCTCTTCATCCTGAGGACTCTTAAAGGAAAATGCCATGGTTGCGTTCTCTTCTCACTACTTCAAGAGCTCAGTCTTACCGGCATTCTAATGTTTTTTTATGCTGCTGATGGCACGGCTTAGACATCCTTGTCTCCATTACCATCATGATTTCCATATCAAGTGATGAGAATTTTTCTTCCTGATTGGTGAAGTTAAGTGTCATAACATTAATGTTGAGTCAATTTGAAGGCTTTTTTCCAAAGGGATTTCTTCCTTCCTAATGAAAACCATTGGCACTAGAAAACCTACTCAGTTTTTCAGAAAGTGATATAATACACCTGTAGAGTACAATGTCCTCAGAGTTGCTTTTTCACCAGAAGAAGAAAACTGCTGTTTTCTTCTTCTATCACCTTAGACTTTCTTCAAAACCTTTTTAAACCTTTGAATTTCTATTTATAGCTAATTACTACTCTACTAAGAAATGGCTGTACTGCTATTAGGGAAACATCAAGGGGCAGTAATATTTTATCTAATACAAAATTAAAAAAACCCCAACTCTTAAAAATGATGCCTGAAAATGACATCTGAAAGACAGTGGCAGGAGGCTTTTTCCAGAACAATGTGCAGTTCTTCCCAATTCTATTTTTCCCTCTGATTACTTTGTACACAAAGATTTTTACATAGTCTTCTAACAGTGGCATGTTACTACTGGGGTAGAGTATTGCCCTGCCAGCATTGGAATTGACTCGAATGCAGTTGTGTTCAAATTTGCTGATGGGACAAGGGTTTTTTGCTGAACACACTTTAGCAAGCAAGAGAGCTTCTTGGTCTTCAGAGGCTATGAGTCCCAGAAAAAGATGAATGAGGTGGTGACATGCCTTGTGTTTTGAAGAGAGATCAAAAACTTATTTCTGGGGTCACCTCCCTTTTGGTACAGAAAGCACACAGAGGGCTTTGAAGCAGCACTTTCACCCTCTTTGCATTAACTAGGAAATCTGAGACAGAGCTTGCCCCAAGGTTTGTGCAAAATTGCTCTTTTGATGCAACTGTTCACCAGACAATATCTCTGGGAAAATTTGCAGGGGCAGAAAGCAAGCCCTTCCTGGGAAATCTACTGAAATGGTTCAGAAGTTATTCCCACTCACTGTTACTAACCTCTGCTGTCTAGCTGTCGGATATGCTTGGGACCATATTGAAATAATTCTAAAGAATGTACTGAGGCTGCAGTATTGAGTAAACATAGGTATTTTCCATAGGTGTCAGGGGAAAACATTTCTATTGGTAAAAATGAGTTCCATAGAAATCAAGAACAGCATGGTAGAAAAAAATTTACATCCATAGAATGAAGATGCCCAGAATTCTTTTGAAGTTACACAGAGTCAATATTTTCTAAATAAGGCTGTGAAACTTATGAAGAAGGAGGAGTACATTCCACCTGACTGGTGCACAAGTTCATGTCTTCAACTTACAAAAAAATACCTTATTAAAAGAAAAATATTCCACCTTGTGGAAAAGTAGCCCATTAGTAATTTTATCAAAGGTAGGATTAGATCAAGTATTCCTACAAGACAGTAGTAGTACTATGAAAAGCCTTTTGGCATCTATCTGACTACAGGAAACTTGAGCAAGCAGAAGTGTCTTTCCCTGCTGGAAGCTGTGCTTCCTATTTGCTACTGCAGCTTAAACATTGTTCAAAGAAAACTTGCCAAAAGAAAACTACTGTATACAAGCAACTGGAACTATCTATTGCGTTCCAGCCAATTTTAACTAGAAAATATCAGACACACACTCTAGCTGAATATTCTAATGCTTAGATGGAGTATACCAGCACTAAGAAATGGGAACGCTGGAGAAAGGAGCAAATGCAGATGAATTTCAGGGAAGGAAATTATTGGAGAGCTAACTGCAGTCCCTCGACTTTACAAGAAATGATGTCCAGTAAATCCCAACCTGAAACATAAAGAACTCTGTTTTAAAATGGGTTGCATCTATGGTCCTCTGTCCTTCCTAGATGAAGAAACTGTGTTTTGAATCAATCTTCCAAGTGGTATGGCTAAAGACCTTGGATAGCTCAATTTTTTTTTTTTTTTTTTCCAGAAGCAACTGTCTCAAAACCTCTTTAAAGCTGACTTTTCCCCTTAAGATGCCATATTTTAAAAGAGCACCTTGTCATTTAACATGGTATTCCAAACATCTTTTCCAAATTTAGACTAAAATAACACTCTTCCTAGTTATCTTTGGGTTTTTTGCAGCTTCCCACCAACATAGGCAGCAAAGAAGAGAACACACCACAGCTCTTTCTGGAGCATCTTGAACAAATGCCCTTGCTTATGTTCCAATCTTTCACTTCTCCAAAATCCCTAACGATGAACAAAGGGTTGTGAAGGCATTACTAGTAGTATTAGATAGCAATGTATGGGTGTGATTTATCAAGTAGAATTTGTATCACATAGATGATACTTGGCAAACAGCAAATGAAGGGGTTTCTTTCAGCTCTCAGACTGATGTTACATGTCAGTAATTTAAACCAAAGATAACAAGAAGGATATTTTTTAACAGTGAACTTAATTACACCCCTACCCATGGACATCTGAATCTTAGGAATAGATAGTGTCTGATTTAGAAAAAATTAAAGAAATATCACAGTTTAAAGAAGCATATGATCATGAACACTTTGCTGATGGAACGTAGCCTATTCATTGGCTGAAATAAAGCAGGTAGACAGGACACAGGAAGTATCGTTTTGTGGATCAAACATTTATTTTCTAAAGTGATGCTTACAGATGGTGAACTCACCAACTTCAATATTGCACAGTAGGTAAGAGTACCTAACTTGCGCCATCAAGTTATCCCTTGGAATCATCATCCAAGGGCATTTCCCCCTGCCTCTGTGAAAATGTGCCTACCTTTTTCACAACACTTTTGCAGCAGCATTGCTAAGCCTGATCAGCTGGCATGGAGGGTGAATTATCAGCAGCAAGGTGACTGGCCAGGGTCATTTGCTTCAATGGATTTTGATCTACCGGATATTTTGAAGACCTGCTTCAGCCCTCTTTGTCAAACACAGCCTTCAAATGGTGCTAAAAAATTGCTCGGGCTGTGGACCACATGAAAAAATACCTTCTGGTGCCTTTACTGGGCCATATGCTCTTTATTCTCTCCCTCAACTTCTCCATCACCTCTCATCTCTTTCACATGAGCTATGTTCAAGGTCCACAGGATACTTTTCACAGAATCTTCAGGCCTGATGCAGTAGGCATGATGACCAGAATGCAGCTGGGATGAATTTTCCAGTTTGGATAAAACCTTTTGTGCACACAAATCCCCCTATGCCCAGAAAAACCTTCACGAGTACTAGTGTTCTACCTAAACCGCAATTTAGTCTGAAAGAAAAGCTTTTGTCTGAGAGTATCTGAGAGATCTGCATGAAGCACAGATATCTGACCTATGCAATTTTGAATATCAGAGGAAAAAGAAAATGGCAAGAAGTTTTTAATTTTACTGGTTTTAATTTTCAATTCCATGCACTTTTTCAAAAAGTGTCAATCTCAAATGGCCATCAGCATATTTCAGTCATCTGTAAGTTAGTATTCATATCAAATGTGTTTCAGATCAATAGAATTTCAAAACTTTCCTCCAAGTTTATATACCTAGATTTAGTATTTCTGATCTAGATTAGATGAAAGGAAGACATTTTTTGCTGTTGTGGTGCTGGAACGCTGCAACAGGTTGCCCAGAGAAGTTGAGGATGTCGCATCCCTGAACGTATTCAAGGTCAGCTTGGATCGGGGCTTTGAACAGCAACGAATGCGACCCTTGATGGTAGATAAACAAAGCTTGAATATAGAAGAAACTCAGATTGAAGTATACGAGCAAATTTTCTCTCAGCTCTTGGGGTAAATTCAAAGTTGTACAAAATTGCATTTCTCTGTGATTTTCATTACTGTAACAGAAAGCTTCATGAAAACTGTGCAGAAGATATCAAATTTTAAAAGTGATAAGAACTACAACATCAAACACATGCGATGGGTTTCAACATGGGACACTCTCTGAGAGAAAATCTCTGTATTTCAACACTTCATCCCAATCATTAGGATTTCAAGAAGTGCCAAAGAAGGCAGCAAAATATCCTTCAGGACATTATTTACTGTAGTTCAGCCTGGCCATTAGTTGGAATTGCTGTCTGAACTAATGTAGATGTACCACACACACTTTCCATGCACTGAAAACTTACTGTTTACCATGAATAAGCAATGAGGATCAAAATTGATTGAAAGCATCTTAAAAATGTCAAGTATTTCACTGTAAATGATCTATGATCAAAATACTTATTCCTCCTTAGTGAGGGACAAATAAATTCTTCCATACCATGATGGTTTAAAATTGTCTAAACCAATGTTTTCTTCTGAAAAGACATCATCTAATTTTTTCTATTTGTAGAAGAAAATATTCCTAGACATAGAACAAAGTAATTTTAAAGGAACAAATGAAAGGAAAATATTCTGCAAACAGAATTCAATGAGAACCTGTGTGTTAAATATGAGGTAGATATTAAACAAAGTTTTTGTACCAGATATTTGAAATAGTGTACCGGCTATTTTGTCCACAAAGAGAGGTATTTAGCATTTCAGTCTTTTCCAAGGTGTTCATGATCTGCTATGCTGATCTCTGTGCTTGCCTAAGTGTGTGCAGAAGGGGGGGGGGGCATGTGAAGGGGAGTGTCTATGTTTGCTTAGCGCTCGTAGTGGCAGATTCATGCCTCAGCTCCATCATTTCTTTTAGAAACTTCCCAGAGAGTGGATATGAAGTTTCATATCCAAAAGAGATCAATTCCCAAGTCATCCATTTTACTCTACCTTGTAAATCACATTCTTTGTTGCATATTTTATCAAATATACTTTCAAGCCGCATGGAGGAAGGAGAATGTGGAGAATCCCTCCAATGTCTTGCAACTTTTACGCAAATAGATTTTCAAGAAAATCATCATTTCTCTTTAAAATACGTCTGGGACAGGCATGATGGTGGTGTCAATCTGTTGAAGTTTTTGTTGCTGGGGGAAGTTGTACGGAAGGATTGGTTTTTACATTGACCAGTTACTGAATCAAGTGCATGAACACAATTGAAATTTAACCGGTGTTTCCTTTTTCTAGCAGACTACTTCTAGAACTAGCTAGCAGACTCAAGATGACTCTTTTTCTCTGTTTTTGTTTCTTTCTTATTTTCTTGGCTTCTTTGCAACTGTCTACACAATTTTAGGACTTTTTTCCAAACAAAAATTGTTTCATAGACCGATAATTAAGATACGCTTTTTACAAGGAATCTTTTTTAAATCTTTGTTAGAGTTAAGAAAGTTAAGGACATAGGTCTTTTTCTTCCCTTATGAATATTGCAATGAAATAGTTAAATAAAGACCAACTCCTTTTTTTTATTTGGAATACAAGTAGATAATACCCAAACAGTAATACATTGGTGGACCAATATTTGCCATTCTGATGTAAGTTGTCACTTCTTAACAATATGCCTTCTGTGACTACGTTGACATCACTTTTGGTAAAGATCCTAACTGGTCTTAGACACACATAGGGAGAAATTTGCTCAGCCAGTGTCAGTCTTAAGCATGCGTCTCAGAGGATCTTTCTAGAGCTGGGGAATTTTCCCATGAAAGGGATTCAGTTATGGAAGAGACAGGTTTTCTGGAGTTTTACATTCTTCTTGAACACTACTTAAGGAACTTAAATCCCATGTCTATTTGGATCTCGCTCTGCACAGACCTTTGTCATGCCAGTCCTTGAAATGCATCTCAAAGAGAATTCACTAGCACAGAATGAATGAGGGTGGAAGGGGTCTGTGGGGCTCACCAAGTCCCATCCCCCTGCTTCAACCAGGATACCTAGAGCCTGTTGCCCAGGATTATATCTGGGCCTACTTTTAATGTCTTCAATGATCCAGACTCCACCATCTTTCTGGACACTCTGTGCCATGGTTCAGTCACCGTCACGGTAAAAAATAATTTTGTGATGTTCAGAGGCAATCTCCTGTATTTCAGTGTGTTCCCACTGCCTCTTGTCTTTTCACTGAGCATCATTGAAAAGACACTGGTTCCCTGCTCTATGCACTATTCCTTCCCGTAGGTATGTGTGCTGCCATGTAGACAAACATCAAAAACTTCCCTGAAGCCCAGGCAGATGATATTCTCTTCATCTACCAGGCAAGTTCATTCACTGGAGGAGTTTAAAAAGTTGTCAAGCACGAATTTCCCCTGGTAAATCCATGCTGACTACATTTCTTCTAGCAATGCTTCCCAGGAATAGCTACTCCATCAACTTCCTTCATGTGCCTGGCAATGCTTTCCAGGAATAGCTACTCCATCAACTTCCTGGGGATCAAAATGAGGCTGGCTGGCTTGTACTTGTCTGAGTCCTCCTGGTTGCCTTTTTTGAAGAAGGGTGACATTTGCTTTCATCCAGTCTTTGGGCACTTTCCTCAGTCACCATGATCCATCCAACATGATCAGGAGTGGCCTCAGAATAATATCTGCTAACACCCTTGAGAGCTGTGCATCCATCTCAACAAGGCCTGTGGACTTTATGGAATACTTTCCAATTCAGTGATTATGCCCATAAAAATTTGCATGGGATAAGAGGACATTTTAACAGGTACCTGAAGAGTGTGTGAAAAGCTATGGAAGCAATCCAAAAGACAAAGACTAGAGTTCCCTTTGAAGACAAAGCATCCTAACCATGGAGCTGAGCAGCTTTAGATCCAGGTAAGCTTCCTCTCTGAGAGGATGCGGAAGACTTGATTTTACCTTATCCAATATTAAAATGGGTTGACCATTCGCTTGCAATACAAAAAATTCAATGATTTCCAAAATTATTGCCTCCATACTAGACAATAATGTACTGGCCGGGTATTCCCCTAACAGACGAGAGCGCCTGCTTGATGTCTCGTATGCGTACAGACTATTTGAATTACGTCATTTGAGTGGGGATTACTGGTCTTTGAATTTTCTTTCTGATGAATTTGGAATATTTTCTGAAGCAAGGACCGGAAGATGAGAACTTCATTTCCCATCAGCGCACTCTAACATCCATGGCCGTAATGCCATTGTTTCTCCCCAACTGAGTCAAGAATTCATGACTACAAAGTGGATCAGCTCCAAAGGAAAGATCAAGGCTGGATAGTATTCTCTCTTGGTAAAGCTATTTATCTCAAATGAAGTGACCGACTTTAGTGATCTTTCCCTGGCCTAAAGCTACAAGGAGGGGGAGATGGACCAGGTTTCCTTCCACTGCCGTTCCCTTTGTCACCGCAGTGTTTAATATGGGTATGAAGACGTTCAAAAAGAGAGCTTTGCAGAATTCATAAAATTCAGTCTTAAAAAAATCATTTTTTAGCAGGTGAAATAAAAATAGCAAATAAAATGTATAAGTTTGTCTTGCCTTGTTCTCCAGGTTTTGTAACTGGCACACCTTTCCTTATGAACGCACTGTCCTTTCCTAAATACTCTCATATGGAGGAACGTGCTTCTGATAAGAAGAGCACTAGGATGTCTTTACTTGACCTTTTCTTTTCACTGATGCTTGGTCCTCTGAAATGAATGGTGTTCTAAAATTGAAATGTGCTACTATTGTTCCCACGGGGTAAGCCGCAGACTCTTCCTGTCGGAGCTGTCACTAATCAGCTATTCTCCTATCTGCCTTTAATAGTTGAATGTTCTGGTCTAAAAAAGTAGCACCTTCTGTGAACCCATGCTCTTAGTTGCCAGTGTCATCCTAAATCCAAACACCCTCCTGCAAAGGACCACTGGTTCTGTAGTCAACTAAGGAAAAAAGACCCGTCCATCCATGCTTTCTGATTTAAAATATTAGGGTATGTCCCTAAACAATTCTCTGCCGTTGAACACTACTTATCTTTGGCGTGTTTCTTCAACTCACTTGCAAGTCATTCATGCCTTAGGTTATTGGGCGAATTGCTTCATTTGAAGATGATTAAAAGGGGTATGAGAATACTTTTGTGCCTCTGCTATGAGGATACTTTTCAAATCCATACAAACTTCCTGCAAATGCAAAAACCTGCATCCTGTATTGTCCTAGCTTACAATATAAAAATGCATCCTATTCCCACCCTCAAGAACTGCAGAAACCAGGGGTGGCATCGTTTCGTCCTTCTCTCCTGTTAATGGGCCCATCAATGTCTTGCCACATGACTCAGAGATAACTCCCTCCAGGAGCCATTTCTGTTTCACGGGTAATCAAGGACCCACATCATGACTCAGAACGATATCAGCCCATTGGGAGATGCTCTGCCCAGGGGGTAGAAGCTAAGCATCCCCAACTGGATATAATCTGGGTTTATGAAGGCAAGAAGCACTATTTCTACCGCATTGCCAGAGGAACGGCCACCCTTAGCCACTGGTTTTCCAGAGGACAAGAGCTACCAGATGGTTTCTACAGAATCACCACTTCAACAAGACCATTTCATCCAAACTGCTACCACCACCCTAACTAGCAGGAAGTCAGCTTGTATTCTGACACTGTCAGTGGTTTTTCTTTTGTATTCTTGCATGGATTTGGGTTTTTCCCCCTTTTCCTAATAAACTGTATTTCTGACTTGGAGTCTTGCTGCGGTGCTGGGTTTCTTCAGCCCAACTAGCTCTCAACACCGACAGCGAGAATGGGCCGCCCCAAGAGAGCTGTCGAATCCGGGCTGCAGCTGTAGGGCACAGCTGCTCTACAGCACAGGTGGACTGCCTTGGGATAGAGCTGTGCTGAGGGCAGGGACAAAGAACAGGGAGAGGTCTTCTCTATGTTTTCAGGTTTACTCCCTGGAGGGTCAAGGACAGAAAGACACTGATTCAAAGGCATCCATCAACTTCTAAATGGGGGGAAGGTCCCAGGGGAGGATACAATCTTTAACCAACTGGGAGAAACTGGGGGTGGAACACAAGGAGGGGAATACAATGTTGAAACCAGTAGGGAGACTACAGGGGAGGAGAATAACTTGAACAAACCAATGGGGTTTCCAAGGGTACAAAATTGAGAGGGAAGTTTCTAGAGAAAGGGGCAGGCTTGGGGAGGGGTTGATGTTCAATGGGAGAAGGAACAGGGAACAAAAGGGCAGGTCTTTGGGGAGATGGACAGCTAGGGCAAAAGCCAACAATACTGGGGGGAAAGGAACAATCCATTAATAATAACATATGCTATAACAGCACAAAATAGAAAGGCTTAGAAAACGGACTACTAGAACTGCAGTACAATAATAAACACACACTGCAAAGTGTCTCACTGGTTTGGCTTTCAAACCAGAAGAGGTGCCAACCTAAAAATTTCCCAACTTCAAAGTTAACTGGCTGCCGTTTTGATTTCCTTCTTAAATATATCACCGAGGCGCTACCAGCTTCTATAATTGGCTCAGCAGCATGTCTGTTCTTAGTGCCAAGCAGGGATTCACTTTGCCAGGCATGGAGGAAGCTTCCAGGAGCTTTGCACAAAAAATCACTTCTGTGGCTGGCTTCTTCCCTCCCCACCAAAAACCAAGCCATGCCAAACCAACACCTTAACTAATCCGTAGTACTTAGTACGCATCCAATCATTTCTTTTAAACGATGCTTTATGTTTTTTACCAAACGCACTGAAAAGAAGTGGATCCATAATATTGATAAAAATTGTTCCAGTTCAATAGAAATATTGGGTCATGCAACTCTAGACTACATAGCTATTTTTTTGTACCATACCCAGAGGCTTTTTTCACCTCCATGTAAGAGCCTAAATGAGGGATGTGGGAGTCCAGGCGGCTCTCCAAAATGCAGTTTATTCCATCCAAGGTGTTACAGCAGTCCAGGGTCATGGGTGACAGAGCCTGTGCCTACAGCTGTCAGCTCTAGCTGCAGGCAGGCCTGGAGACCCTTTGGTTTTGGTACTTTGCTGAGCATCTTCATACAGTAGAACCAATCTATGCCTTAACTATTATCTATAGCCTATCATAACTACTCTAATTACCATATGTTGCTATTCTCCACTCACTAAAAGTCAGTACATTACAGTTGAAGCAGAAAGGTGTTTTTCAGTTTTCTTGGCAGTGGAAGATTTGGAGACCCCTTTTTCTGCTTGCAGCATTTGCTGACTTGTTTGCCTGTGCTAGCTTCCTGCTTGGTAAAAACATCTTCTTGTTTGGGGTGGGTTTATCCTTTGCTCTAAGTCATAAAACCCTCTTCTAACTAACGTATCCTCGGTTATCCAGTAAGACTGGCTCAGCAATTCTTTTCTTCTAGATCAAAACTTGCTTCCAACTCTATTCCTTCTTCAGACTCCACATTCAAAAATCTTTCTGCCAAGCATACATATCTGTGAGACTTTCTTGTCAAACTTTCATCTTTCCCAACACCTCTAAAGAAATGTTTCCTGATGGTTTGGATCAGAAGATCCAGTATTGCCATCCTGAGATTTTTGTTTCGAAACCCATAAGCTGTGCTCCAGGTTTTGCCTATGTTCTTTGTTGTGCCTTGCATATATTTTGGCTAGAAGGCCAGTGTAGATGATGTCCTTGCTGCAGTAGCCATGGGAAATAAGGTGGAGTGTCTGGCTGATGTACCGGGATGCAGACTATACACCACTCCCCTAGGGAGGCGAGGATCCCTAAAGGAATAGAATATTGGCTATGCTCTGGGAGTTTTACAGAGAGAAAGATCCTCACAGCTCAAATGATTTGTCTCCTGGAGTTCTGAGGAGTATGTGGTGAAGAAGAAGGCTGCTGTCTTTTCCAAGAATCTTCCGTGCATTCAAGAGGATCATTGAACTTCTTGTCTGAGAATGAAAGAAATATTAGTAGTAATTAGTTCTTTTTCTCTGTCTGTGCATCACTGATTGAATATGGGTAGATTATATTTTTTTTATTTATTTATTTGAATTATTCATCATAAGGTCTTCCAAATTCCCAAATTCTGCTTCACTTCTTTCTTTTGTAGGCCAGTCTGGTTCATCTTCTCTTCTACTGTATTATTGTAGACCATATCTGAATGGATTTTTTTTTTCATTTTGAACTTTAGGTTTAAATTGAATGAGCAGAACACTTTATTTATCCTTATTTTACCAGTTTGCAAGGAAATACAGAATTTTGAAGAGAAGTGACGCGACTCCACTTGAGGTTTTCAATGGAAGAGAAGAATGACAATGTCCTACCTTCACAGCATTGTTTACAGTAACATTGCAGCTAGTTTCCAGCAACGAAGGTCAGGTTCTGGAAGCAGGCACGCATGATTGTAGAGAAGTCTAAAAAGTTTCAGTTTGGCCACTTTTCTTGAAAAATAGCTAATATGTCTCAACGTTGTGCTGAATCTTGTTGTACAGACACTTCTTTTGAGGTCTGAACTCCTTGCTGGACTTTCTGTATCTGAGAATCAGATACAGAAAACCTATGTTTTCTTATATGCTGTAAGAATTCGGTTCTAATCTAGAAGAGCAAGAAAAGGTTGCCATATTAATAGAAGCTAAAGAACCTGCTAAGAAAGCAGTTAATGGACTGCTTTTTTTATTGGAGCAGTGATTTAGTGGTTTGATGGGGTTTTTTTTTTTTTTTTTGCTTCTCAATAGAATTTTAGAAGTGGTGGGGTAAGAAAGTGTGGATTTTTATAGGTTTGCCTTGAAGGAAGAATTACAGGGGAAACAGATGAAAACAATTGATGCAGAGCTCTATACATTAATACACTCCTTCCTACAGAGCTTCAGAAGTGAAAACCAAGAGGAGAGAGTGCCGACAAGATGAGAGTGCCGATTTACTAGAATGAATTCAAGATAGCAATCATTTCTCTCTGAATTACAGCTCTAAACCTCAGGGTATTAATAGGAAGTACATAACAATCTCAAAGATTTAAAAATGGATGGTGAAGTTTTATATCCAGTAAACTGTAAGGCTTCAAATTTTAATCTGGTTTGCATTTTGGCAAAAGCCTGGAATCTTTTGCAATTTGCCAGATAACAAGGGATTTAGAACAGGAAGTATGCAAGTAATCTTTTGGACCCTTCATCTCCCTTCTTAGAACAATAAATACATTTATTATGCTCCTATTTTTATTCCATCAGGGGATTTGATCATGGAAATGTCTAGTCATTCTTTTCTTGTTTTCAACCCCTCAAAGAGCATGAATCCAAACTATTCAGAAGTTCTTGATCTGCAACAGTGACAAGCACTATACCGGAAAGAGTCAGTGGACATTAGCAGATCCCCTACGACAGCCCCCTATGGCGGGCAGTTCTGGCAGGACTGATGTTTGAGGGGCTGGAATTCTGTGAAATAGAACATTCTATGAATGGGGAAAATGGAAACAGATTCTGAACGTTCATCCCAACACGTAAACAAGTAATAGGGCAGGTAATTTTCTGTGGAAATTTCTTTAGCCCCAGTGTTGTGGATGATGATTACTCTTCTTACCTCCTTTGGCCAGCTGCCAGCACAGCCACGTTACACTGCTTATGGACAGAAAGCTAGAAGAAGTGATTTTTGAACAAAACACCTATCAGGACCTTAGAGTGTTTTTTGCTGCAAAATGTTTCAAGGCAGATAGTGAAACAATTCCATTGTAGAGAGTGTGCTGAGAAGACAAGTTTGGAAGTTAAAAACCATGGGATCTGTTTCTATATATGTCACTGATTTTGCTTATTATCTATTTGGTGGGGTTTCTTGTTTTGTTGGTTTTTTTTTTGTTTTGTTTTTTTTTTTGCCAGCACCGTTGAGATTAGAGCATTAGACAGAAAAGTACTGTAAGTTTAAAATACTTTTGAGATGCCTTGTGCTGAAAACCTTGTAGCTACTGCTAAGGCCCATTAGCCAGGTCCTGTTTCATTTCTGAGAAGCTATAAAATTCCCATTGGTAATTTAGTTCTAACCATCTGTTGTTATGGTGGAGATGCAAATTAAGAAGAACAATTTTTGAATCTGTAAGGATGTATTTACCATTTTGTAGCTGCCTTTTCAGTCTCTGAGCCATCAATGAAAAAAAGGAGAAGAATCTAACTGTTTTCAACCTGTGGACCATCCACTACTGTCCACGTTCCGAGATTCAAAGCCAAACAATCCTGTCGGGCCTCATTGGGAGGAATTATTTGGATTCAAAATACTAGACTAGTATTGGATTTCCACCAGCACAGTCCATTGGGCACGAATTTTGATATCTATAGAACCTTTCACGGGGATCCATCTTCCTCATGTGCATCACATTTTATAAGAGAAGAGGCGTTGTTGAATGGCTTCAGTGGAAAAAAAAATCTTAAATGCACTCTGAATGGAATTGAGATCCAAAGGAGCCAGTATTTCAAGAAAGCCTGAGATATTGTCTGTGATGAGATCCCTTCTAAGAGGTTCTATTAAGGTACCAAATTCTCCATCAAAATACTGGCAGATTGGTCAGAGGGGAAAAGCAAACTTTTTAAATGGTCCTTTGGGAAGACAGGGCTTGCAGCAAATTGAGTACTTGCTGCTAGGTTGCCTACATTCCAGGAAAGAGTATTAAATAC